>NC_068330.1:23834871-24444665 GCF_000147395.1 Oryza glaberrima
TGGATCCAACTTGGGACATGGGGGTTCAGTTGAACCCCAAACTTTTCGGGGAACAAACAAACTGTTACCTGTAATACATCACCAACAGCATCCCAAAATTTCATCCCCAAAATTTTGATTATGCGAATCCTAAATAGAATTTAAGGTGTTAAAATTTTCATTGCTCCAAAAGACTAGCTAAAATCAACTTCCTAAAAACTAAAAGGGGCCTATGTACTTCTAACAAAAATTTTGTTTTCACCCCCTCCCTCCCGCGAGATCAAGCTCAGCTGCTCGACCACGATCGCCGGTGTGACCCGATAGCCGCACCTTTGGGCCTCGCCCCTCCGTCGACCCTCTCCTTGTTGCCCTCTCCACGCGCACGCCGGCCCCTCCGTCGACCCTCTCCTCGTTGCCCCTCTCCACGCGCACGCCGGCAGATTGATCCAACCCCCACCTCCTCCTAGGGATGGCAACGGCTCCTCCACTCCCTCTCCTCTCCAAGCAGCAACAAGCAGCCAAGTAGGCAGCAACAACAGCAATCAGTTCCAGAACCAACATGGAGCATGAAAGCAATTCTCAGTTTAGCGATAGTAGCACATTTCAGTTTCCAGCGGTTCTCATATGTTTATCAGATCATCATCGGCAGCAAGCAAGCAAGCAGCAGCCCCAGCCCCATGCAAGCATCACCCCCCACCACAACAGCAACATTCAGCAATCAGCACCAAGCCGACACGGGGACCAAATCGTGGTGGCTGCCCAAATCGACACAGCGCACCGGACCAGCGACGGCGATCCAGCCGGTGGTGGAACTGAGGAACGAACGACCCAGTGGCGACGAGGGTACAAAGATGATGAACCGGATGGCTAAAATTTCGCCTCCTGCGTGCGAATGAGCTGGAGATGTTACGATTGGGAGCCAAATCGATTCTCTAGCTATAGAGAACGAAATTCCCGGAGCTGGGAATTTGTAGATCAGGGCATACATCTGTTGGACTGCGTTTTTAACGAAAATCCCCCCAAAACCTGAGATTGGGAACGATATGCGTATGTATGCTGTTCGTGATGCTCTAAAACCCTAGGATTTAAACCCGTGCAAGAACTCAGCAGAGATCCACACAACCAAAACTTCAAGATCTGACCACCGATCTTACCATCTTCCCCCGCGCGCTCGCCGGAGATCGCGACTTGCGAGGCCCCCCTTCACTTCAGCGTCGATGGCCTCCGGCGACGAGAGGAAGAGAGAGAACTTCGCCTCCTTTTTCTCTCTCCTCTCCCCCCGTGGATTTAACGCAACCCATCTGGGCCTCTGTCCCAAGGCCCATCTCGGCCGTCCGATCCGAGACCTTCCTTCCTGGGCCGTCCGATCGGAATCGCTTTCCGCGAGAGGATAAATTCCCGGAAAAGTCTCGCTCTCTGTTCGCTTTTCCGAACCCTTTCCATTTTTTCCACCGCACAGCGGCGGCGAGGGTTTTCCATCACTTGACCACTAAATTTCGAGCCTATCGATATTACGGTTTTTGATAAATTTTAATCAGTTTGTGATAAATTTTGATTGAATTTTAACCAAATCTATCGTTTAACCTTCAAAATTTCAATCGAAACTTAATTTCGAGGAGTGTGAAAACGTTGAAATTTCGCGGAATTCGATCGGTTTTTATCGGAATTGTGAACCCTGTTTCCATGGAGAACGGAGACGAGACGTTCGCACGATAGTAATGTGAAAGATATGAACTTATAGTAAACTATAAGATTTAACTTTTTTCTAAATATGTCGCATGATAGTAAATAGGTGATGAACTAAACAACCATAAACAACCATAAAAGATATAGAGAATTCATCATGTGCTACTGATTTTGTCTTTGTTCTACAATATATCATTGGGTTTATCAAGTTTTAATATTCCATCGCACTTTTTCTTTAACTTCTATAACATACCATCGTTGTCTAGTTAGCTTCCATTAGTATTGTATAATTTTATCATTATGACCGAAATAGCCTTGGGATGAAAAATTCCAAATATCAGATTGTAAAACTTCATAAGTTTGAGATGGGCAACTTCTCTGTCTTGTTTATAATATGATATTTCGGAATTTTCGGCTAAATTTTGGAATTTCTGTCCTGGGGATATTTCAGTCACTGGGACAAAATTATACACTACTAACGGAGTCTAAATGGACGGCGATGATATATATTATATAGGTTAAGTAAAATACGATGGCATATTATATAACTTAACAAACTCAGTGCCATATTATAGAACAAGGACAAAGTCAGCGGCACACAATGGATTCTCTCTAAAAAATAATCTAGTCAAATTGTTTCGTTATTTTATTCAAAACAAAACATTTTTTACCAAACACGTTAGGAGAACTTCTTAAGAAAAAGAGGAGGTTAGTCATTAGCTCAAACACACATGGGGAAAGTTACTCACATCCATGGTATGGTATATACTCACATTAATTGATAATATACTAATATTATTAAAATTGTTCTTCGTCGTAATACGGTGTGAAGTAAAACTTTAACCTTGTATTATTCTATTGTTCCATCTTCCTCTCGTTTTCTCATTCTTATTTATTTTTTATAATAATATTGCTACAACCATCACTATTACTTGCACATAAATATTAGCAGCTAACTCATGTGTGTGTGCTCCGTAATATATATATTATATATATTTATATGAGTAAACAGTAATTATTATCTTTGTTAATGATATTGTCTTTATATAGGGTACCTGATTAGTTTTTAAGAAGTGGAAAGATATGTTTGTTAAACATAATCTAGAAAGCTACAAAGATTAATAATATTGAATGATATATAATCATATAAAAAAATTTGGATAAATTTAGAGATCGACACTTATTATGAATCCAATGATTATAATACTCTATATATATATATTGTTCAAGTAGGTTGTGATGTTCTATTTACTAGTTAAATGTCTATACATTACAATAAGACATTACAATGGGATCTAGAGATAAAAATAAGAATTAGTTTATTTCTAGTCTAATTTTTATAATATATTGGGTTTTTAATACTTCTTTAGAGATAATATTGTATAACAATTAGATAATTTATTATTTTAAAAGTAAATTAGTTTATCGTACCACCATTTATAAAATTGTACGTCCATCACTAACCTAAAATATAAAATCTTGGTGAGGATAGCTGTATAGATATCTATTTTTGAAACTAGTTTGGTGAATTTCAGGGGGAAAAAATGTAACAACTCTAACTTGTCACTACCCATCATAGTGTTCAATGCAAAATTTTAAGCTAAATGTTGGATATCTGAATGCATGTTTGTTGAATTTTAACAATTTTTATATATAGATGTTCACGATTCCGAGAAATTCCTTGCCAAGACGTTATGATCAATCTCGCATAATAATAATTATGAGCTTGAAAAAATAAAATGGGTTATAATAGGATTTACAAGGTTGCCCCGAATGTAAAAAGGCGGTAAGAATTTGTATTGGCTTAATGGCTACTGCGTTCTAGCTAGATAATATCTTACTACTAGATGAGATATATCTAGATAGTACTAGCTAGTAATGCACATGAAGTTAATGCTAATTCTTCATGCATGGTTTCTTAATTAGAGAAGGGCACCAGTAGCGGAAGCACATTCAAGATCCTCTCAAGCTCAATGAATATGCTCTTGCGGATGCCATTGAGAGCTAGTATCGATGTCGACGAAACGTTCTAGCAATACATTATACATCAAGCAGACATCCTATTTTACCAAGCTTACAACAAGAACAAGATGGGAGTGCATCCGACATGTGTTTTTTTGCTTTGGACTAGAGAACATCGTACCCTTGTATGTGTTCAGCAGACCATAGACTCACTCCTTAAATTATGTATTGATGCTTCTTATATACTGACGCTTGCGTCGATCAACTTCATGTTCTATTCTAACTCTTGCGTGGAAGTTGTTCGCTTATTTTTATAGACAATGTACTTATTTTTTACAGACAAATGTCACATGTCCTTGCATGCATATTGATATGATTATTTTCATGGATCTGCTTTTGATTTGTCTTCAGATAAGATACCTATACATTTAACAATATGTTTCTAGACATGGCAAAATGAAACACAGCCTTAAAATACACTTCAACGGAGATGGCCTCCGGAGACTAGGGGCAGAGAGAGGACAGCAAACTTGACCTCATTTTTCTCTCTCCTCCCCCGTGGATTTAACGAAGAAAAAGTTTGCTTTGGGTCTCTCTATTTGTCGTCTAGTCTGATTTTCGTCCTTGATCATAAAACCATGTACAACAAGTCCCCCAACTTACGAAACCGTTTAAATAAGGTCCCTCGGCAGTATTTGACCCCGGTTTTGGCTTAGGTGGCGCCTACGTGACTAATTTGACTCGGTCTTCATTTGATGTGGCACTCACATGGCAATTCGATCCGAGAAACAACAAAACCTATGGGACCCACATGTCAGTTTGACACACACAATAATAAAAAAAGTGGGGCCCACGTGGACCCCACCCGTCATCCTCACTACCCCTTCACTCTATCCATCCCCTCTCTCTCTATCCTCTCTCCCTGTTCTCTCTATCCCCCCTCTCTCTCCCCTGAGAATGGCAAGCGGCGGCAGGCGGCGTAGAGGGGCGTTGACAGAGCTGAGCGGCAGGTAGAGCAGAGGGGCGCCGCGCGGCCTGCTCCACCCGCCCCACTCCGGCCGCCACCGCTCCTTCCGCACCCCACTCCGGCGGGTGAAGCATGATAGTGTGGTGTGCTGATGGAGAAAAATAACTTCTTTGCTACTTTGTGAACAGACGACAGACACACGATTGTGTTATCCTTTTTGGTAAAAATACCCCAACAGTCAGCAAGAACAATCAATTGCCAAGTAATAGCTTGTATAAATTCTACTGTAATTGAACGAACGAGCAATGCGTTAACGAATTCTCCAGCGAGAAGTTGGACTAGGAAGGAAATGGCAGAGTTTGGATAAGTTACTTGTGTAGATGACAGTCATACCCGAGCTAAGGCCCGAGGGCTTTGATGGCGTCCATGAGCAAGGCGTAGACCTCCTTGGCCAGATCATGTCACCGCATCTGCGTTTGTATCTCTGAATCAAGCTGCCTCCTCCACTTGCTCTCGATGAATCTTGCTTCCTCTGTCCCTAGCAGTGACAACCCCTCTTTTTCTGGACAAGTTGTTTTTAGCGGAGAGTTATTTTTCGGAGATGACTCCCAGTCGGGCGCCCAATCGGGAGGGAGTAAAATCGGGCACTTACGTCAGCATGACGTCAACGCCCGATTTACGTGTAAAATTACTTTAAACTGATTTATCTCTTAAATGCAATTAAATCTTCAAAATAAGACCACACATGGATATATTCCGACGAAAAAATATTTAGCTTATTATTGAATTATTTTTAAATGTTGCACGATGTTCCACCAGGTATATCGGAATTGTTTTACTAAGTAGATCGAAAATGTTTCACTCATTTAAATCGGGTGTTGTTTCACCTTATATAAAAATAATGTTTCAGCAAATAGCGAAAGAATGTTTCAGTTCACTGCAACATTAGATCTATACATAGTGAAACATTGTGAGTACACTAGGTGAAACATTTTTCGGTGGAACAAAAAATAAACCAAATTCTCTTAATAGGGGGTTTCCAAAATATGTGGTTTTTTTGTTGCAATGAAATGTTTCGTGCAGTGCAACATTAGATCTATACATAGTGAAACATTGTGAGTACATTAGCTGAAACATTTTTTGTGGAACAAAAAATAAACCAAATTCCCTTAATAAAGAGTTTCCAAAATATGTGGGTTTTTTTTTGCAAAAGAGTATTTTAATTCACTACAACATTATATCTATAAATAGTGAAACATTGTAAATACACTAGGTGAAACATCTTTTGTGGAAAAAAGGGAGAGAGAAATAGATGGGTCCAAGTACGCACGGGGGGAGGGGGCACGGGGGGAGCGCCCGATCCAGCTCCCCCGCGCCAGGCGACGGGAAAGAGCATTGTCGTTATTTTTCGAGCCAGGGACACACTGGACAGTGCTCGCCCATCCGTCTTCCGGTACTCATCAAGCATCTCAGTCAGCACATGCAGCATGGCGGCGGCGTCCAGGACAGTGCGCGGCTGGTCGGCGGCGGCGGCGGCGGCCCCTTTGTCCGTTCGTCGTCGCCAGCAAGGGCCTCGAGGTCGGCGCCCCACACGCTCGCGTAGAGGTCGCGCACGCGGCGTTCGTGCGGTCTTGCGAATGCGCCGGACGCCGCGTGCAGGTACTTGCCCTTGAGCCGCTTTAGCTTGTAGCACACCTTGGCATGGTCGATGTGCGGGGAGAGGGAGCCCCTGATGGAGTCGAAGAGCGCGCCCATGTCCGGGAGGCGCGGGACGTGGCCAGCGCACGCGCGGAAGGCGGCGGCGCCGGCGAGGAGCACGACTTCATCGGCGTCGCCCCAGAGCTTCTAGACGGCGCCCCCTGGTGCCCCCCAGCGGCCGGCGCGGTCACCGTGGCGGGGTCCACGAATGCACCGCGCTGCCTGCTCCACCCGCCCCATTCCGGCCACCGCCACTCTTCCCCGCCGCTCCGGCTGGAGAGACAGAAGAGGGAGAGAGAGGATAGAGAGAGGGATAGTGAGGATGACAGGTGGAAGAGGAAGAGAGAGGATGGAGAGAGGGGATGGATAGAGAGAAGGGGTAGTGAGGTCCACGTGGGCCCCACCATTTTTATTATTGTTTGTGTGAAACTAACATGTGGGTCCCACATGTTTTATCATTTTTGGGATCAAATTGCCACGTAAGTGTCACATCAATGCCACGTCAGATGAAGACCGAGTCAAATTAGCCACGCCACCTAAGCCAAAACCGAGATCAAATACTGCCGATGGACCTTATTTAAACGGTTTCGTAAGTTGGGGGATTTGTCGTACCCGGTTTTACGATCAAGGGACGAAAATCAGACAGGGGTGAAAATCAGACTGGGTGACAAATAGAGGGACCCAAAGTGAACTTATTCCATTTAACGCAACCCATCTGGGCCTTTCTCCTTTCGGCCCAAGGCCCATCTCAGCCGTCCAATCCGAGACCTTCCTTCCTGGGCCGTGCGATCGGAATCGCTTTCCGCGAGACGATATATTCGTGGAAAAGTCTTCGCTCTCTCTTCGCTTTTCCGAACCCTTTCCATTTTTTCCACCCACACAGCGGCGGCGAGGGTTTCCGATGGAGAATGGAGACGAGACGTTCGCTTCCCCCACCGCCGGCGGCGGCGGCGGCGAGTTCGAGCAGCCGCTGACCAACGGCGGGGGAGGAGGAGGGGGCGGAGGGGCGTACCCCGCCGCCAAGGCCTACGACGCGGGCGAGTTGGACGCGCTCCGCGAGGCGAAGCGCGACCTGGAGGACAAGCTCGCCGCCGTGGAGCACGAGAACCGGTTCCTCGGCGCGGAGGCGTACCGCCTCGAGGGGATCGTGTCGCAGGCCAGGGAGGACATCGCCACCGCCGAGCACGCCGTCGCCGCCTCCGAGGGGGAGGCGGCCTCGCTCCGCGACGAAATCAAGCGCGTGAAGGAGCTCCTCGCCGCCGAGAAGTCCAACCACGAGGCCGAGCGGCGCAGGGGCGCGGACCTCGACGCCGAGCTGAAGGGCGTGCAGAAGGAGGTGGCGGCCCTCGAGGAGGAGATCAAGGCTCTGAAGGCATCCGCTGCCCCCGCCGATGCAGAGGATGAGGATGAGGCTGCTGCTCCCGCGGCGCCATCTAAGGAAGCGGAGGTAGGTTATCACGGGCTGATGGCAGCTGCCGCCGCTGGAGCCGCCGTCACGGCCGTCGTTGCGGTGGTCATCCTCCACCTGAAGAGGTAATCTGGTGCTGTGACGCGTAAGAAGTTTTGGTCTGCTGCTATGGCTTACATGAGATTGGATTACCCCGTTTTGCCGTGGTGCTGGTATTACTGGACTAGTGGTAGTAATATTACTTTAGCATTCCACTCTCTAGCATCTTAGAGAGTCCTAGAGAGGTGGAGACTTATCGCGAGTCCGTTTCGGTTCTGCGTCCTCACATGGTAATAAGAATGTCAAGACAATTCTGAGTGAGACGCATGTGGTTGTGTTATGTTATGTTATTTTGGTGCTGTACTGATTTTTAATTCTGTCCTATGGATTCTTGCATTGCTCTGCTGTTTGTGTGTGAAATTACTACGATTGCAGAATTAATGGCCTACATCAAGTTCAGAGTATAGTATTTTTTTTATTTAGCAGTCGCAACTCAGAAGAGTGTGCAGCTGCTCATTGCTCTGCTCTGACCATGCCAATGTGATCTATGACATTTGCCGCTGACCTTTTTTACTGGAAAATGCGCAGGGATATTACTTTGGTTGATGAATGCTAATATGTGTTTATTGTCTTGCTGAATGGTATGTTGGAGTGTTTAATTGTATGTTTTTGTTATGCTCTGGGGTTAAGTGATTATAGTATGGCAATGATACATCTTTGCTTGCCAAGATGTTTGTGAGTGTAGAATAGGTGGCTGCTAGACTATATGTAATATGGCCAGCAGCAGCATCTTATGGGTTCCCATGGATTTTGGTATGAATCTATATCAGTCAAGAGGTTTGCAGAATTATAACTACCACACTAGATTTTACTTCCTCTGTTTCACAATGTAAGTCATTTTAGCATTTCTCATATTTATATTGATGTTAATGAATCTATCTAGATTCATTAACATCAATATGAATATGGAAAATGCTAGAATGACTTACATTGTGAAACGGAGGGAGTATATAATATAACGAGTAATATTTATCATGTTTCTGTTTGCCTCTTATAAGCAAAGTTTAAGTTGTGCCTCAACTGATTTTGGTTGATGCATTGTTGCTGCTTTTGTGTTATATTTGTGCTAAGAATTAATTATATAAGGTTTTTCTAGAGTATCAAGACTAGCCATCAGCTTTTACCATTAACTTGGACGCAGAAACCATTCCTTCGTATATTTCTTTCTTGGTGATACTTGTTGGTAGAATTATCTTGTCTTCTTCCTATGGTTAATCTAGTTGGTTACTTCGATTTGAACCTTAATTAAGAGGTGAAAAGCTATACAGATTTAAATTCAATATTGGCTTAGCTCACTTTTTTTTTCAACAAGACCTAGCCTTGTTCTTGTTGTATTTGCCTGATAATATCATCTCCATTAGTGGTTATCAAATTAAGTTATAGAAAATCCAGGACCAGCCTGATCTTCAATAGAAAGCTTAGGTTTCTGGTTGGGCTGCTTTCTTTGGTTGATATGAGGCCAGTTCTATTTCAAGTCCCTGTTGAAAATTTCCATCCTCACTTAAAAGTTGGAGTGCTTTTGCAGTTCCATACGTTGGGTTCTGGTTGTTGTAATGTTCTCTTCTGTGACTGCAATGCATCGTTCTTTGAAGTCTTCCTTCACTCCTTTGCATTTGGAGCAGGATGGTAGGCTTGAATTGTTATACATTTTTGTGAACTATAAAAGCATGCCATTCAATTTATACCAGTGATAGCTGGTATATCTCTGTTAAGATAAACTACGATTCTTGATGCTGTTTCTCCATGTTCCGCGTGTAAATTCTTGATTCTTCTAATGATCTTCTCCATGTTCTGTGCAAAGTCATTGCCGCATCTCTTATAGGAACTAGGAGGATAAAAGTT
This sequence comes from Oryza glaberrima, assembly GCF_000147395.1. Classification (NCBI taxonomy): domain Eukaryota; kingdom Viridiplantae; phylum Streptophyta; class Magnoliopsida; order Poales; family Poaceae; genus Oryza; species Oryza glaberrima. The sequence continues at coordinate 23,844,513 of NC_068330.1, forward strand.
CTACTGCGCATCAAATACATTGATCAATATTTGTCCGCATTTGTTACCGTTTATTCATGCTATTGCTATGGCATTCAAGTATTCAACCTGAATACGAAGCCTGTGCATCATCAGGTAACTAAAGAGACTGATCAAAGTAACATGTCTGAGTAACATCAGCAGATCAGCCCAACAACCCATGTCAGGTTCGTTCAATTGATATATCTTCAGGTGATTCGGATGGTACATTTGTACTCATCTCCTTTAGTACTAGCTCGCTTATAACATGTACAGTTGTCTTGCAAGCAAGAACAGGTTCCATGTGTCAAATTCTCTTCTTTTTTTTTCTCCCAAAAAAATTAGTGCCAGATTCTTTCAGTTGGCATGAATGTCAAATGATTCGGCTGTACGTAGTACGGCACTAATCTCATTGCTAAAAATCTGAAAATCTGTCAGGCTGTCTCGCAAGAACAGGCTTCACGTTTTCGAGGTCATGCAACAGATGCCTCTAACGTTCATCAGCTCATTCGCGAACACGAGCAATGAGCAACAGCATCTCTATCGATTCGGTTCGTCAGCTTGAAACCAAACGAATCAAGCACGGATTAACGAAACCAGGTCCAAATTCGGTTCGTCAGCTTGAGACCGAACGAATCAAGCACGGATTAACGAAACCAAGTCCAAATTCGGTTCGTCAGCTTGAAACAGAACGAATCAAGCACGGATTAACGAAACCAAGTTCACATGAACTCAGAACTCCATATGTCCAAGTCGAACGACATTGGCATGTCGTCGAACACATGCCAAGAACCCCAAGAATCAATGGCGGGGCACGGCGGCGTGTAGCCCTAGCCACCGAAGAGGACGCTGGCGTGGGGAGCCAGCTCCTTGTGCGCCGCCGTGATGGTGCCCTCGGCGACGCCGGTGGCCGTGGAGACGTCGCGCACGGACTTGCTGCCGCCGGCGCGCTGCATGACCATGTAGATGATGGCGGCGGCGATGGACTCCGGGTTGCGCCGCACGTCGAGGCGCTCCTCGAGGCGGCGCACCGCGTCCCCGGCGGCGCGCACGTCCTGGTGGCCCAGGCCGAGCCTGGAGCAGAAGCGGCGGAGGTAGTCGGTGGAGCGCACGACGCCGATGTCCATTGCCCGCCCCTCGCCCTGGTCGCCGAGGTGCTTCTTGATGAGGGTGGTGAGCCTGCCGATCTCCTTCTTGGCGGCGGCGCCCTCGGCGGTGACGGAGGCGAGCTCCTTGTACGTCCGCGGCATCCCCTCGTTGCGGCACGCGATGAAGAGGCAGGCGGCGTAGACGGTGTCGCGGTTCCGGCCGCGCGGGAACCCCTTGGGCGCCTCGCCGAGCTTCTTGAACACCTCCTTGGCGCGGTCGCGGATGGTGGCGACGAGGCCGAGGCGGTCGGCCATGTCGGCGATGCCCCTGAACGCGGCGACGAGCGCGTTCTCCGGGGACGGGCCGACGACGTCGACCCTCCTCCTCGTCAGCAGCGGGGCGGCGGCGTCGGCGGCGGAGGCGTTCTTGGGCGGTGCGGCGGAGTAGGCGATGGTGGTGCCGCCGACGTGGTCGGGGAGGAAGGGGTCGGCGCGGTCGCCGACGCGGTTGGGGTCGCGGTCGTCGCTGGCGCCGTCGTTGGCGAAGGTGCGCCACTCGGACGTCTCGTCGATGTAGCGCGCGTCGAGGACGAGCGCGCACTCGGTGCAGATGGTGTCGCCGGTGGTGTGGTCGAGCACCACCGCCGTCGCGCGCCGGCAGTCCGGGCAGTAGGCCCCGTCGTTCGCCGCCGCCTCGTGCATTTGCTCTTGCTTAGCTGCTCGGTTTTTTTCTTCTTTTTTTTTCTCTCTCTCTCGCGCGCGATTCGCGATTGCGGCGGCGGAGGAGGCGAGACGAGTTGAGTTGAGTTGGGGAAACTGAATAGAGGAGGCCTTGGGGAGGGTGGGCTGTGTATTTATAGACGATTAGGTCGGTGCAGGGGTAGTAAGGGGATCGGAGTCGGAGTCGGACACGGCAGTTTCTATTGGAACCAATATTTGCAATTGGATTTTTTCTCTCAAAACTCTTTTGCAAAATATGGAACGTTTCGAAATTCATAGTACATATGGCCTTGAATTTCCTTTTTATAAAGCTCATGTGTTCCTAAGGAGTGTTATATGTGAGAGCGCACGTGTCATGGTATTTGACACCGTGTAGGCTAGTATCTGGATAGCTCTAGTAGCGTTCTAGTATACGATGCTAATTTCTGTATAAGTCATATAATTTAAAAATTTATAGTTAATTTGTAAAAACAAAATATTTCTATTAACTATATAATTGTTTAAACCACTTGACCATAATAGAGTCAAACCTAGACCATAATGCAGGTTATTTGGATCCCAAGAGAGTTAGGCTGAGTTCAGCATCAGAGTTGGGAACTCAACTCCCCTCCTTTTCCGGGTGCACATTTTTTAAACTGTTAAATGGTACTTCCCCGTCTCATAATATAAGAGATTTTGGTGGGTGTGACACATCACATCCCAGTACTATAAATATGGACCTTATATTGTCACTGTTAAGATTGCACTTTTTCAACCAACAACATAATGTCCGTGCGTTGCAACATGTTTTTTTCCCTAGTTGTCTACCCTCTCCATCCCAAAATATAACAATTTAGGATTGGATGGGACACATCCTAGTCTAGTCTAATGAATCTGGACAAGGGGCTGTCTAGATTTGTGGACTAGGATATGTCCCATTAATTCCTAAATTATTATATTTTGAGACAAATATAATAATATATTATCATTATACTATTTTTGCTGATGAAAATTTTCATAACATTCTAGTCATATTTTCCTTTTGATGGATCTATGACATGTGGGGGTTAAGAGACAAGCAACCCATAATTTGTGAGTCCCATATGGTAGATGGGTGGTGGTGGTGACGGCAGACTCACTACCACCACTACCTTCTTTTATATTAGTACATACTTCCTCCATCCCATAATATAAGACACGTACGCATTTCAAGATTTAACCTTTAAAACATTTATCCAACACTTAGTATAATATGAAATGAATTTTATTTGTTAAAACTTATATCATTAGATTGAGATTTAAATTTACTTTCATATGGTTACAATTTTATTGACAAAACCTATAGTATATGAGAAATTATAAGTTAAAGATTAGTTTTGGAGACTGTGCCAACTTGAACCACGCCTTATATTATATGATGGAGCGAATAGATTATAAAATTAGACTACATTACAAAATTTTTATAGTTCAAACGTTGAGTGAGCATTTATGATACTAGTTTACACAATATGATATGTTTTAAAGAAGTCCTAATTAACATGAACATTGCTTCATGTAGTAGAGTTTAGATGCTATTACTGCTCTTCTATTTTCGTATCAGTCTAGGTATATGCTGAAAAAATATGCCATGGAAACTCTTCGAGTCTTTGATTAATTGCAAGTCAACTTTTCGAAGCTTCAAGCCTTCAACTATCTGATTTTATTTTTCTTTCTATCTTGAACTGAAATATTTTTCATTTTCAAGTTGGCAACCAAAACCAAAACCAAACCCAACCCAGCGGCTGCTTCTCCCTCCCGCCGCCGGAATCGCCTCTCCCGCGGCGGAATTCCTCCCCTACAAAACGGAGGCCAGCCGCCGCAATGCGAGGCCCCCATCGTCGTCGTCGTCGCGAGGAGGAGGAGGAGAGGGATGGCCGCGCGAGGCAGCGAGGGAGGGGAGGCGGCGGCGCAGGGGAAGGTGGGGCTGCACCGGCTGTTCAGGTACGCGGACGGGGTGGACGCGCTGCTCATGGCGGCCGGCGCGGCGGGGGCGGCCGCGAGCGGCGCGGCGCAGCCGCTCATGAACCTCGTCTTCGGCGAGGTCGTCGACGCCTTCGGCTCCGGCTCCCGCGACGACGTCCTCCACCGCGTCTCCAAGGCACGTCTCTCCCCAACTCCAAGTCAACCGCAGCTCGAGTTCCGTTGTTGTTTCTAGCTTTGATTTGATTTCAGCTGCAGAAGTTTGGTTTCTACGACGCGCGGCCACGTCGCGGCCGATTGATCCGTGGAAGTGGTAGAAGCACACATGGATAACGCACAGTGATTGAACTGAATTCATTTTTACTGTGAGAAAATTTCTCTTCCTTCGCCACAAAGTTGTGTGGCTCTTCCTTCGCCACAAAGTTGTGTGGCATGCACGAGGAATTTTATGACATAGTCAAATTATCGATAAAATACAACTTTGTGGCACAGTGATTGATGCGAGGAAGTGGTGGAAGCACATTTGGGATAGATCATAGTGATTGAACTGAATTCATTTTTACCGTGAGAAAATTTCTCCTCCTTTGCCACAAAGCTCTGTGTCAAAATTTGACTATGCCACAACACTTTGTGGCAAAGGAGCAATTTTCTCTTTTACTGTTTACTCTAGCATGTTCCGTTCCCAATTTCTTCACTGGAGTAGGTTTTGGTTAGTCAAGTTTTACATCAGTAGTTCAGTTATTTCTGATAAAAAAAGTACTGCACAACAATGTGTAGTCATTTAAAGTGTGATTTCTAATATTGGTCAAGAGATGCATGAAACATTGATGCCTATGTGTGTGTGGTACTGCTCATGAATTGTTTTTTCATCTATCTATTTATCAAAACAGCTGGAATTCGGCCTTAGCTAATCTGGCACTGTCGTTTCAGGTGTGCCTGAAGTTCTTCTATTTGGCTATTGGATCATGGTTTGCTTGCTTCCTCCGTAAGTACTACTATTTCTTCATCAACATCATATGTTCATTTTTTCCATTTAGTTTGCCCTTAAAACTGTTTTTCAGTTAATCTTTTTCATTTCAAATAAGTAAAGAGGGAGGAAAAAGAGACTAGTGGTTCTAGCTCCTACATGGATGAATGTATTGAGCTGTTCGTTTTCCCTGTCATGGATAATTTTTTGTTAGCTGTGTGAATGTCTTAAATTTCTAGATTACCTATTCTTATCCTGACATTTTCAAAAACAAATAAACATTAACAAATACATTAATAAATTCTTAAGTTCAAAGTAGAACATCCATCATTTTGCACATTATATTTGCATTTTCCAATTTCTGAAGCCGCTATGTGCCTAGAACATCCATATGCAGGTTGTGTTAGAGCCACTGCCTGGTATGGAGTATGTGAATTGGCCATGACTGCTTTTCATCGTCTTATCAGAGGTTGCATGTTGGATGATTACTGGCGAAAGACAAGCTGCCCGCATACGAGGGCTATATCTTGAAGCTGTATTGAGGCAAGATATTGCATTTTTTGAAAAGGAGATGACAACTGGACAAGTAGTTGAGAGGATGTCTGGAGATACAATACTCATCCAGGATGCAATTGGTGAAAAGGTATACTTATGCAGTACTTTAAATATGTTGTTTGATGCTGCTTCTCGGTATTGTTTCTGAAGGTCCAATCACGTAGGAATCATATTTGTACTAGTAGATGTACTATTCTTACCAGTGTTTCAAGCAAGTTCCATGCTTGATCGAATGATTAGTTTTTCTTTACATTATTGTAATTGATTTGATGACTATTTCAGACAGTCCAAACTAATTGGCTTTTTTTACACTGGGAATATGTGACCAATTGTGATTGTCTTTTTCAGGTTGGGAAGTTTATACAACTCACTGCTACATTTGTGGGGGGTTTCGTAGTTTCTTTCGCTAAAGGATGGCTTTTATCATGTGTCATGCTCTCAAGTATTCCTCCTATAATAATTGCTGGAGCAACTATGTCATGGACTATATCAAAGCTGTCAACTCATGGTCAATCCAAGTATAATGAAGCGGGGAATGTCGTTGAACAGACGATTGGAGCTATCAGAACGGTGTTTCCTTGTTAAATCCTTTTCTTTATGTCTTAACTGTCACTATAGATTCTTAGTTAGCTCTTGCTCTACCCAATTGAAGGTTGCTTCATTCAATGGTGAGAACCGAGCCATTGCACTATACAACAAATACATTCACAGTGCATATGTCTCTGCTGTTCAAGAAAGCACTGCAACTGGCCTGGGCTTTGGTTTTATTATGTTTATGCTGTTTTGCACGTATGGTCTAGCAGCATGGTATGGGGCGAAATTGATTATCGATAAAGGATATGAAGGAGGGCAAGTTGTCACTGTCTGGATGGCATTCATGACTGGTGCAATGTAAGTGATCAACATGGGGAGTTACTTAATGTTATTCTAGTGTTAAAAGGTATAATGTTAGTCTGAAATATCAAAGAAAATAATGCTCTTTCATAAACTCACCAACAATTTAGGTACATAATTCATAATATTATATTATCTCTTTCTCTGCATAATAGCTAAACTATATTATAGGGAATTCTTAATTGGTTCATTCCGTTCAATATAAAATGGCCTGGACTGCCTGACCTGTGATATATAATTTTTATTTTGCTCTAAATTTCATATGGACAGAAGAAAAATTCTAGTACACATATAATAGTGCATATAACCAACTCATTACATTGAAGATCTTGCTCCAAAAAGGAGCAGGGTAACAACTTTTTATTCCAGCAGATATATCTTGCTAGTGACGTTTGTCATATCAGATGTTGCATATACATAGCTATTATGTTCTTATGAAAATACACATTTTGCTTTCCAGGTCACTGGGTGAGGCAACGCCATGTATGTCTGCTTTTGCTTCTGGGCAGGCTGCTGGTTATAGAATGATGCAAACAATCGAAAGAATGCCAGCAATTAATTCTAGTGGAATAGATGGTGCGGTATTAGAGAACATCAAAGGTGACATAGAGCTGAGGAATGTGTACTTCAGCTATCCATCCAGGCCTGACCAGTTGATATTTGATGGGTTTTCGTTACATGTCTTGAATGGCATAACTATGGCTATAGTAGGGGAGAGTGGCAGCGGAAAGTCAACGGTGATTAATCTTGTCGAGAGATTCTATGATCCACAGGCTGGTGAAGTTTTGATTGATGGTGTTAACATAAAGACTCTGAGGCTTAGGTGGATTAGGGAAAAGATCGGCCTTGTCAGTCAGGAACCACTGCTGTTTGCCACTAGTATCCGAGAGAACATTGTCTATGGAAGAGAAGATGCAACGACTGAGGAGATAATGGCTGCAACAGAGCTTGCTAATGCAGCGAAGTTCATTGAGAATCTACCTAATGTATGAAAGACACAGAAATGCTTCAACCTGTGCGATTTTTCAATCATATTGTTATTTGACAACTAACTAACCATCTCTTCTGTTTTCTCAGGGCCTGGACACAATGGTTGGTGAACATGGAGCTCAGCTATCTGGAGGGCAAAAGCAAAGAATTGCTATCGCAAGAGCGATCCTTAAAAATCCCAAAATCTTGCTGCTTGATGAAGCAACTAGTGCACTAGACATGGAATCTGAGCGAGTGGTTCAAGAGGCCCTTAATAGAATTATGCAAGACAAGACCACGATTGTAGTAGCTCATCGGCTGAGCACCATAAAAGATGCTGACATTATATCAGTCGTGCAGCATGGAAGAGTAGTTGAACAAGGTCTGAACCCTTCACGCACCTACGATGTAATTCTTGTGAATCTCAGAGTTTAATGACTAACTTGTTAATGTTAACCAGGCACGCATACTGAACTACTCAAGGACCTAAATGGTGCATATTCTCAGCTTATACAACTGCAGGGTGCAACTGAAGAACTGCATAAATCTGGTGTCGATTATCAAAGGTCTATTTCAACTGTCCAAAGTGTCATGTCCATTAGCAAATCTAGAGGCCGCAATGCATCATTTAAGAGATCATTAAGTCGAGGAACTTCATTTGGGAGTACTAGTGTGCATTTAACCACAGCAGCTGGTATGATAGTCCCTGAGAGCATGCATACTGAGGTACCATCCAAGGTATTAGATGACAATGAAGAGCACAAGAAGGTGCCCCTCTGTCGACTTATATCTCTTAACAAACCAGAGATACCAGTTCTTCTATTAGGTACAGCTGCTGCAGTTGTAGCAGGTGTTCTCTTCCCAATGTTAGGTTTGCTGATCTCCAGTTCCATAAAATCGTTCTATGAGCCACCACATCAACTTAAGAAAGATGCACGGTTCTGGACATTGATGTATGTAGCGGCTGGAATTGTTTCCCTTATTTCCTTGCCAATGGAAAATTTCCTATTTGGAGTGGCTGGTGGGAAATTGGTGGAGCGCATTCGTTCTTTATCTTTTAAAAGAATTGTTCATCAAGAAGTCAGTTGGTTTGATAATCCCTCAAATGCAAGGTCAGTCACTAATTATTCCACGTTTGTGCATTACATCCCAGATTTACCATTAAATCTGCACTGCGTTATTTACTTCCTTTACTGTTTTATGCCCAGTGGAACAATTGGTGCGAGGCTATCTGTTGATGCTTCAAATATTCGGCGTCTTGTAGGAGATTCGTTAGCGTTGTTTGTTCGCAGCTCTGTTACAATTATTGCTGGATTTATCATTGCAATGGTTGCAAACTGGAGGCTTGCCCTTGTTGCCACGGTTGTGCTTCCTTTGGGAGGTCTCCAGGGATTCTTCCAGATAAAGTTTTTGGAGGGATTCAGTGCAGATGCTAAGGTACATGTCACCTCTGGGCAAAAAATAAAAATAAAAATGATACTATCCTGCTAAAATGTACTCCTGTTGCTATATTTTTCTGAATGTTGGGTTGCAGATAAAGTATGAAGAGGCAACTCAAGTAGCACATGATGCTGTCAGTAGTATACGGACTGTCGCTTCGTTCTGTGCTGAGAATAGGATAATGAAGGCTTACTACAAAAAATGTGAAGCTCCGGTGCGACAGGGGATACGCCAAGGGATTGTCAGTGGCTTGGGTTTTGGCATATCATTCTTTGTGCTCTATTCTACATATGCCCTTTGTTTCTATGTAGGAGCCAAGTTCATGCTTGATGGCAAGGCCACATTCACTGAAATATTCAGGGTGAGAGAACTCTCAAGCTGATTCATTTTCAGTCGTTTTGTGTTGTGTAATGTCTAATGTGTTCTTCTGTAGGTGTTCTTTGCTTTGCTCATGGCAACCATAGGAGTTTCCCAGACAAGTGCGATGGGTTCAGATTCTGCCAAGGCCAAGGCATCCGCAACCTCAATATTTGCCATGATTGACCGTGAATCGAAGATCGACTCGAGCAGTGATGACGGCATGGTCTTTGCTAATGTGGCTGGTGAGCTCGAACTCCACCACGTCTGTTTCTCATACCCATCACGCCCAGACATACAAATATTCAGAAATCTGTCGCTGAGAATACCATCAGGAAAGGTAACATATAATTCTACCACCTTACCATAAAATCTTCCGTTTCTCTCCAACATATATTAAGCATTTTCTTGTAGATGGTTGCCCTTGTCGGAGAGAGCGGCTGTGGCAAATCAACCGTGATAGCACTACTGGAAAGATTTTACGACCCTGATTCAGGAACAGTGACACTAGACGGCGTCGACATCAAGAACCTCAAAGTCGGGTTTCTGCGGCAGCAGATGGGGCTGGTGAGCCAAGAGCCCGTCCTGTTCAACGACACGGTCCGCGCCAACATCGCCTACGGCAAGGAAGGCGACGCCACGGAGGAGGAGATCGTCGCCGCCGCGAGGGCCGCGAACGCGCACCAGTTCATCTCGGCGCTGCCCGGAGGCTATGACACCTGCGCCGGCGAGAGGGGCGTCCAGCTCTCCGGCGGGCAGAAGCAGCGCGTGGCCATCGCGAGGGCCATCCTCAAGGACCCCAGGATCCTCCTCCTCGACGAGGCGACGAGCGCGCTGGACGCCGAGTCGGAGCGCGCCGTCCAGGCGGCGCTGGAGTCGGTGATGGTCGGCCGGACGACGGTCGTGGTGGCTCACCGACTGTCGACGATCAGGGGCGCCGACGTGATCGCCGTCCTCAAGGACGGCGAGGTCGTCGCCACGGGGGGGCACGAGGAGCTGATGGCGAAGAAGGATGGCGTGTATGCTTCGTTGGTGGAGCTCCGCATGAGCTCCGAACGCGCCGGTGACTCCAAGCCCTCGTGACCATGGGCACACGGTGTTGCCGTCACCGTGCTGCTGCATGCCAGGACTGTACATAGGATTGGGAGTAAATAGCTGGGAGAAACTAATGTGTAAGATAGCTGACCATCTTCCCAGCACTTGTAATCCCTCGATACGATATCCTCTTGTTTGTCGAAAAATCATACAAATAATTATAAAAAAAAATCACATCTATATACCACCTCAGAACTTGTAAGTATATCGACCTGATTTGTGGTGAAATACAGCATGTGCTCAAGAGTTTGTCTGTAAGCTGCAGTGGATCGTCCTCCATACAACTGAAACACGGAGAAAGTCAATTTTGTCGAGAAAAACTGATGAAGACAACTTGTCACATGATGGCCTATATTAAGAAATGAACTAGTACCCACAAAGATTTCATTTGAGGTAGTAACAAGCTTGCAAAATTTGCAAGTAGTGTTTCAATTCCCATCTGCTAATTATAAAGGAGCCAGAGCATCTTTAGCGAGAATCTGGCCGTTTCAAATGGCAAGTACATCATCAGACTATAGGGCAACAAAATCAAGTCACGCAACCACTTTGCAGTTCGTAATGCTGCACAAAATTTGAAACTCTTCCATCCAAATTGTTCTGAGGTGGTGAATCTACGATTGAAGGTCCACTGATCAGCAGCATAATCCCTGCATCGCCGCCGCCTTCCTCATCCTCTCTCCAACTAGAGATGGAAATGGGTGCAAGAAATCTAAACGCGAGGACCATCACCATCTCCTGGAAGGCTGGAACTCCATGAACAGCTGCTGCATCATGCAGCAGAATCCAGAGTGACCCCTTGGCCCTTGCTTCTGACAAAAGCCCAAGAGGAGGAACATCTTGACGCCGGCACAACACACCTGATGTGACAATCTGCAATAGTAGCTTCCAATCGTTTGTGAGTAATGTTGTAAAACAAAACGAATTTGGGCAGCTGATCATGGATTTTCCCATGAAAGCAACAGATTAAAAAACATTCCTACACAGACTCCCGATAAAACATCACCTTCACACGTGAAACAAAAGGAAGAAGACACAATAGATGAGATGCTTAACGGAACCGAACATAGATCCTTCAATCAGACTGCATTGTCTCATTTAAAAATTGGGCGGTCACCCTGGCTGCATCTGCTTGCAGTTTATTTTTCATTTAGATAAGAGACTACCTGCCCAGATCAAGTGAAAGCTATCTGCAGATTCAGACACAAAATAGAGTAACCATCAGACTGCAAACTACACGACCAGGTCAGCTTGTGCAGCAGATAAACAAACTTACATGTAGGTTTAAGCAGGCTCTGCCAAAATGTCCTAGTCACCTGATGGAAGCAGAGGATACGACTTTAAAGACACATGGATCCTCAGATTCCTGTCGATATCGCCATGATTTCTGCCATGGGCTGTTCAAGTTATCTGTGTAAAAAAAGCACAAGAGTTTGCAATAAGTCCGACATTCACAACTAAACAACATAGAGTTGACATCCTGGACAAAGATGAGACATGAAGAAGGTGTTGTCTGGCTAATCATTTCCCCATTTTACTCGCTTCATGGCCGTCTTGCCACTCTTTATATGTTCATGTCATTATCCTTTGTTACCACAATTATAACCTCACTATATTTTTGCAAAAAGAAAGAAAAAATAAAACCTCACTATCTTTTCTGTTAACTTTTGTGAATGCAGTTAACTGGTATCTTTTCTTGAGAAAACAGTTACGTGGAATCTAACATGACAAGGACACTATAAAAGCTAGACAACCCATATCAGCCAGAGCAATACATAACAAGTAAAGCACATGTTGCTCTGGTACTAAGTAGGCAGAACATGGAAGAAGCATCCACAGCAAGAGCTGCTGATGGAGATAAGCGTGGAAAGGAAGAGAATGACAGGAGGATGGCCAAGGATGGCAAGGTGGCATTCCATCACCTGTTCAAGTATGCGGACAGCACAGATGTGGCGTTGATGCTGGTTGGCACCATAGCATCACTTGCAAGCGGCATGTCACAAGTAATCATGACCATCATCTTCGGGCAGATGGTCGACGCCTTTGGGAAATCATCCCCGGGCAACATCCTTCATCAAGTCAACAAGGTACAGATACTGATGATCCCCCTTTTGTTTCTGCATGAAGGCAGGCCTGCAAATGTTGACTGGACCATGTTAATAGTTATTGGTCTATGCTAACAGCTTACAGGACAAATATGAACGAAAATTGATATTAACACTGTCATGGCCTCAACTTAAATACATGAGCAGCATTCGTCCTAATTTTGCTGATTTAGCTTTATAAGTAAAATATTAATACACAACTTGAGAGTTATTTTGAGGAAAATGTCAAGAGCTCCCTATCGTGTTAAAGAGGAGTAAAAGGGAGTTTAAAAATATAAAATATTACTTCATAGCTATATACTGATCTAATATGTTTGTTATTATATCTTATTTTTCTTTCAGGCGGTACTATACTTTGTCTACTTGGGCATTGGATCAGGGATTGTTTGTTTTCTCCGTAAGTATGATTGATACAATTATCTTTACGGATATTTTTGTATGGAATACATATTGATGATAGCATGACTAAGCATCCTAATTATTAGAAAAGAGAAGCTACACATATCATATGATCATAATCTACAAATACCTGAACACCCAATAGCCACATTCTAGTATCTGAACATCCAGTGAGGCCTTTCTTCCCAATCTTAATGAAATTGGTCAGCCAACCTTTGACTGACCTGGCCAAAAAAAAAAAAAAAACATCCAGTGAGGCCATGATAATTCTGTGGCACAGTTAATAATAGGAGGGCAACAAAATAACTCTTACATCAGATATAAATAGATGACCATAATAGCTACGCTTGACAGAGGTGTCATGCTGGTCTGTGACTGGGGAAAGGCAGGCCACTCGCATTCGATCCTTGTATCTCAAGACAATTCTGCGACAAGATATGGCATTCTTTGACAAGGAAATGACAACTGGACAAGTTATCTCCAGTATCTCTACTGACACTACACTAATTCAAGGTGCTATTGGTGAGAAGGTAACTGCACAAACCAAGTTGTTTCTTGTTCATTGCTTTTGACCTTCTACAATATAAAATAAAGTTAGCTACTATTTCAGTGATGCTCTTGGCTACTATACATGCTGTGACTACCAACAAAACATGGCTCTTATTGATCTACCCTCTTTATTATTTTTAGATTGACCATTTCAATTCGCTGTAATCTTATTTAGGCTTTAGCACTCCTTTTTTGCCTAAAAGAAATATTCTTGCTTTTAGGTTGGGAAGTTTCTACAGCTTGTTACCACTTTCCTTGGTGGTTTTGTGCTTGCGTTCCTCAAAGGCTGGCTTCTCACTCTCGTCATGCTTTCTACCATACCACCTTTTATCTTTGCTGCCGGAATTGTCTCAAAGATGGTAGCCAAAATATCTAACGAGGGCCTAGCATCATACAGCAAGGCAGGGGACATTGTTGAACAAACAGTTGGATCTATAAGAACGGTAGGCATTTTCTTAATGGTGCAATGTAGATGACAAATAGTAAATTAATTTGTGCACATGTGTGTACTCAATAACAGGTGGTATCCTTCAATGGTGAAAAGAAAGCCATTGGCCTCTACAACGATCTGATAAAGAAAGCATACAAGGGTGCGGTCAAGGAAGGGTTTATCCAAGGCTTTGGCATGGGTTTCCTCAACTTAATCTATTTTTCCAGCTTTGGATTAATTGTATGGTATGGCAGTAAGCTAAGCCTCAGTAGAGGATATAGTGGGGCGGATATCATGAACATCTTGTTTGGTATCATGATAGGTGCAAGGTAGGTATTGATGCTAAGAATCCATTCGAAATCAGCAGCTAAATTCAACCAATGGGCTTACATTATATTACTCTACAACAAATTAATAGCACTAGCTAATATTGGTGCCTGTATGGAATTTCACAAACTCAAGCTTAATTTTCAACGCATCATGGACTATATTTCCTAACATGCACATTTTCAAATGTTTGGAATAGAGCTTTAGGTGATGCGACCCCCTGTACTGCTGCCTTTGAAGAAGGAAGAATTGCTGCTTACAGATTGTTTAAAGTAATCAAGAGGAAACCAGAGATTGACTATGATGATACTAGCGGGATTGTGTTAGAAGATATCAAGGGTGACATAGAGCTAAAGGATGTATTCTTCAGTTACCCGAGCAGGTCGGAGCAATTGATATTTGATGGATTTTCGATGTGTGTATCAAATGGAACAACAATGGCCATAGTAGGGGAGAGTGGTAGCGGCAAATCAACTGTGATAAATCTAGTTGAGAGATTTTACGATCCACAGGCTGGTGAGGTTTTGATTGATGGAATGAACATCAAGAGCTTGAGGCTGGAGTGGATACGAGGGAAGATTGGCCTTGTTAACCAGGAACCAATACTCTTCATGACATCTATCAAGGACAATATACTTTATGGCAGAGAGAATGCAACACTTGAAGAAATTAAGAGAGCAGCTGAGCTTGCCAATGCAGCAAGATTCATTGAGAGCATGCCTAATGTACACACATAACACTATCTGTTCATACCAACACACACCTCATGTATGAAGAACTAATCTTGTATTCACATGATTGCAGGGTTACGATACATTAGTTGGACAGCGTGGCGCTCAGCTTTCAGGGGGGCAGAAGCAAAGGATAGCAATTGCCAGAGCCATACTTAAAAACCCCAAAATCCTTTTGCTTGATGAAGCCACTAGTGCATTGGATTTGGAGTCTGAGAGGATAGTCCAAGGCGCACTGAATCAGATCATGGTTGGAAGGACCACCCTTGTTGTGGCACACCGTTTGAGCACTGTGAGAAATGCCCACTGCATCTCAGTTGTACATAAAGGAAAAATCGCAGAACAAGGTTGATGTCTTTTCTGTGCATTCTTTATCTTATTTTTTCCCAAGCAGATTAACAACAATAAACTGCATATGCAGGACATCATGATGAATTGGTTAAGGATCCTAACGGGGCATACTCTCAACTTATTCGGCTACAAGAGGCGCAACAGGCAATCGACCCCCACTTAGATGGTCCATTAAATAAAAGGAGCCAGTCACTCAAACGCTCATTAAGTAGAAATTCAGCTGGGAGCAGCTCCCATTCTTTAAACCTCCCCTTCAGCTTGCGTGGGGCCACTGAATTACTAGAGTATGATGGTGCAGACGGTGAGAATCGCAATTTGAAAAATGATGGAAAGTTACCCAAAAAAGGATCCATGGGTCGCCTAATTAGCCTAAACAAACCAGAAATCGCAATTCTTCTGTTTGGTTCTCTTGCAGCAGCAATTGATGGAGCTGTCTTCCCAATGATTGGTTTAGTACTGGCCAGTGCTGTTAAAGTTTTTTATGAATCACCAGACAAGCGAGAGAAAGATGCAACCTTTTGGGGATTGCTCTGTGTTGGGATGGGTGCAATTGCTATGATATCAAAGCTAGCAAATATCCTTCTATTTGCAATCGCTGGTGGGAAACTTATAAAGCGCATCCGTGCTTTGACATTTCGAAGCATAGTACACCAAGAAGTTTCTTGGTTTGATCATCCAGCAAATTCTAGGTGAGTTAATCATATGTTCATTATATCATTGGAATCGAATATTCAAGATACTAATTGTGTCATTTGTTATAGTGGAGCTCTTGGTGGAAAGCTATGTGTCGATGCCCTTAATGTGAGACGCCTTGTAGGCGATAATTTGGCCTTACTTGTCCAATGCACTGCAACCCTAGTTTGTGGAATATTAATTGCAATGATCGCGGACTGGAAACTTTCATTGATAATCTTATTTGTAATTCCTTTAATCGGTCTACAGGGCTATGCTCAAGTGAGGTTCCTACAGGGGTTCAGTCAAGATGCTAAGGTGAGCAAATAATTAGTTTTATGGACATTTCCGCATGTTTTTTCCTGAAGTGTGTGATCTTATAAGTTTTACTCCATACATGCTTCACACTGAAAAAATTGACAAGTTACACATTTCGTTGATGGTAGACTATATGCCACGATGTATTTGTGCATTCTCTTTCCTTTCATCCTTATGGATGTGACAGTCATTTTTAAAGTTGTTTGTTTTCCATTTATGTTTGATATGTGACTGTAGATCATGTATGAAGAAGCAAGCCAAGTTGCAACTGATGCAGTTGGTAGCATCAGAACAGTAGCATCTTATTGTGCTGAGAAGAAAGTGATGACAAAATACAATCAGAAATGTCAAGCTTCTAGATACCAGGGAATAAGAACGGGGATAGTTGGAGGCCTTGGTTTTGGTTTCTCAAACATGATGTTGTTTATGACCTCTGCTCTTTGCTACTATGTTGGTGCAAAGTTTGTTAGTCAAGGCAACTCTACTTTTGGCGATGTCTTCAAGGTCACATCTAGAAATCATTTTCAAATTTATTTATGAATATTTTACTTTGATATTTACTTCAAATTATTATAGTGCAGGCTTTCTTTTCTTTAGTTGTGGCCATGCTGGGAGTATCATCAACTGCTGCCATGGCTTCTGACTCGAGCAAGGCTAAGGATTCTGCTTCTTCCATATTTGCAATCTTAGATAGAAAATCTCAAATTGATTCCAGCAGCAACGAAGGTTTAACCTTGGAGCTTGTCAAGGGTGACATTGAATTTACGCATATCAGTTTCAGATACCCATCCCGTCCAGATGTTCAAATCTTCAGTGACTTTACCTTGAGCATCCCCTCTGGGAAGGTCTTAATTTAACAGAAGCCTAATTTTGTCAATGTTCTCTCAATTTTTTTTTTGAAGATTTAGTTTATTGTCCAGGGACTAACTCAAAACCTGCTTATTGCAGACTGTGGCACTTGTTGGTCAGAGTGGCAGCGGCAAGTCTACAGCAATTGTGTTACTAGAACGGTTTTATGATCCTGATTCTGGTGTAATCTTATTAGATGGTGTAGAAATCAAGAAACTAGAGATCAGTTGGTTGAGGGACCAGATGGGATTAGTTAGCCAAGAACCAGTGCTTTTCAATGATACGATCCGTGCCAACATAGCTTATGGAAAGAATGAAGAAGTAACTGAGGAAGAGATTGTGGCAGCTGCTAAGGCAGCAAATGCCCACGAGTTCATATCAAGTATGCCAGAGGGGTACAGCACCAGTGTCGGAGAGAGGGGAACCCAATTATCAGGTGGGCAAAAACAACGAATAGCCATTGCAAGGGCCATTGTCAAGGATCCCAGGATACTACTCCTAGATGAGGCGACGAGCGCATTAGATGCTGAGTCAGAGCGCATCGTTCAAGATGCACTGGACCATGTGATGGTTGGAAGGACAACCGTTGTCGTTGCACACCGCCTCTCAACAATCCAAGGCGCTGATATTATTGCAGTCCTGAAGGACGGTGCAATTGTTGAGAAGGGGAGGCACGAGGCACTCATGGGGATTGCCAGTGGAGCTTATGCTTCACTTGTGGAACTTCGCCATAATGTGACATAATACAAATATTCACGCAATGGAATAAATTTGATCAAACACAATTTTTTGGTTTAAACAAAAAAGACATCCATAAGTTCCATGGGCACTTATTGCTAGTAACCAAAATGTGTCAAAATTAGGCTTTTATTGATACTGCCCCCTTATCATCTGCATACAAAACCTGATCTCAAGGCCTAAGAATCGCATTGTATCTGCAACTAATTGGTTGCTTGAAAATATTTTTTATTCAAATAACTCTTGAACTTAACATTTAACAGCAAATATCTTCTCTAGTCACTTGCTCTGGAATCTGGAGTAGTAGACACCAAATTTAGATGGCTACAAGACCAAAAATGCTGATAGCGACGCAGGATTAGAAATTTCCTGCTCGTCTGCTTACTCCTCCCCTACAAACTACAATTTCATCTATGTGACACTACTTCAAAGCATCAAAAACTCAGTAAATATGATCCCAACTAGCATAGCACAAGAGGAATCTACAACAGCCAACGGTAACAATTCACGCTTATAACCACATCTATTCGCAAGCAGAAATCACAGCTTAAAAAGGGATTTAGAACACGCGCTGCGAGAGGCCGGATACTACTTACTTCATCAGGCGGCGCGAAGACTACGGAGACTCGGAATGCAGCGGACGCCGTACGGTCGGTTCCGGCGGCGGCGAGGACTGCGGCGGCGGCGGCGGTCGCCTCGCCTTTCGTCGCGGAGCCTTTAAGCCTTTGGAGGCGAAGGGGAGGAAGGAGGACTTCGTGGTCGTAGTAAACTTTTTCATTTGGACTTAGTTTCGGCCCATAAAAATGATGGGATACATTTCGGCCCATATAGTTGATGGGGCCACAGTTCAGCCCATATAAATCATGGGCTTCGATTTGGTCCACAGTTCAGCCCACAGTTCAACTACCCCTTTCACACCCCTCTCCTCCCGTTCTCTCTCCTCTCCATCCTCCTTACAGCAGCCGGCGTCGGCGGCGGCAGGCGCGCGGGGCGGCGGCGTCGGCCGGAGCGCGGGCGGCGGCGGCGCGCGGGCAGCGGTCTGCCTCACGGGAGGCGCGCGGGCGGCTGGAGGCGCGCGGGCGACGGGACGGCGCGCGTGCAGCGGCCGCGGCAGCCCGTGGGCTGACAGCCGGCGGCGGGGGCGGGGGCGGGGCGAGCGGTGGCGCGCGGGCTGAGCGCCGACGGCAGCGGCAGGCGGCGGTGGCGGCGGCAGGGCGACGCCTACTAGGTGTTCGACGAAATGCCAACAAGGAACGTGGTGGCGTGGAGCTAGCCAATCTAGCCAAAGACTTTCACACCCACTTCAGCTCCTATAGGAGCTAGCTCTCACTAGAGTTGGAGTTGGAATTGGGAACTGGGAGTTGGAGTTTGGAGCTCTACTAAACGGGGCCGTAGCTGGAAGTGCTTGTTGCCTTCAGAACTCCGATGCCCGCCGCCGCCGCCGCCGCCGCGAGACTGCGCCGCCGCGGCCACCGCCGGAAGAAGTTCGTGTACAGACCGAAGCCACCGCCGGAGCCGCACCCATTCCTCCTCCACCTCAAGTCGCTCCCGTCCCCCGTCGCCGCCGCGGCCGCGCTCCTCTCCGCGCCGAGGCGCCTCCACGACCACCCCTTCGCCGCCTGCGTGCTCTACCGCCTCGCCCGCGCGCGCCTCTTCCCGCTCGTGCCCCCGTTCCTCGCCGCGCTGCACTCCCGCGGCGCGCCGCTCCGTCCCACCGTGTTCGCCGCCGTCATCGACCACCTCGGCGCCGCTTCCCGCCCCGACGCCGCGGTCGGCGTCTTCCGCACCGTCCCGGCCTTCTGCTCCCACTCCGCCGCCACATTCCATTCCCTCCTCAACGCCCTTGTGTCCAATGGCCGCACGGATGCCGCCCGGGACATGCTCCCGCTCGCCCCGAAGCTCGGCGTCCGCCTCAACGCCGTGTCGTACAACATCATCCTCAAGGGCGCGTGTCTCCGGGACGGGTTCATGGGCGCCCGCGGCGTGCTCGACGAAATGCTCAGCCGGGGCGTGCGACCGACGGTGGTCACCTTCAACACGCTGGTGGGGTCGGCGTGCCGGGAGGGTGAGCTGGGCGCGGCGGAGCGGCTCATCGACGAGATGGCGCGCCGTGGCGTGGCGCCAAACGCGGCCACCTACGCCCTCCTGATGCGGGGGCTCTGCGACGCCGACCGCCACGCCGACGCCGAGAAGCTGATGTTCGACATGGAGTACCGCGGGTGCCAGGCCGACGTGGTGAACTACGGCGTGCTGATGAGCTCCCGTGCGAGACGCGGCGACGCCGACGGCGTCAGGGAGCTCCTCTCCGCCATGCGCAAGCGGAAGCTCAAGCCCGACGACGCGAGCTACAACATCCTGATCAGGTGCCTGTGCGACGCCGGCAGGGCCGACGAGGCGCACAGGGCGCTGCTCGAGATGCAGCTCAGGGGCACCGTGCCGGGCGCCGCCACGTACCGCGTCCTCGTCGACGGGTGCTGCAGGGCTCACGACTTCGACCTGGGTCTACGGGTCTTCAACGCGATGATGGCGAGCGGACACTGCCCCCAAGCTCGCACCTTCAGGCACCTTGCGAGAGGGCTCGGCGAGGACGGCAAGGCGGAGGAGGCGTTCTTCGTCTTGGAGCAGATGGCGAGGAGGGAGATGAGCTTGGATGCAGATGGGTGGCAAGCTGTTGTCACCTGCGTTCGCAGCAGCTGCAGCACCCAGGCAAGTGAGATCAAGCTTGTCAATGAGTTAGTGTTGTCAAATTGATATTTTTTTCGTTTCCTACTCCCGGATGATATGATATACATTATATAAAATTCGGTTTTGGCTTGTTAAATCATTTGCATCAAAATCTGCCCAGATACTTTTGGTTGTTAAATTTTGCCTAATTAGCTTTGATTTGAGCATGACAAATAGACATACGGAGTACCTGGATTCTGGGCAACAGGCGAAAGATGTAAACCATACAACTGAAGTGATTTTGAAAGTATTTTCATGCCAGCAAGCAAATGATTAGTGATTAAGGTCAACCCTGGAACAGCCAGAATTCGGACAGATGGATTATTAATCCAGGTTCAACGGTTTTATTTCATACCCATTGCTCCATGCACAGATTTATTGATTTCACCTCATATATAAGGTAAACCTGAAAATTACCCAGCCGCCTGCCAATGCGTCACCAGGTTTTATCACTTGCTGGCGAACCGTTTTTCGCAGAAGAAGCAATCTGTTTGTCCATTCAAAATGGAGTAATTTTACAATCTTCAAAGAGATACCGAGAGGTAACACATTTTCTAATATAAAGTTTGGTATTTATTGATATTTTCAATCCTAATTGTTTTTAAAATTTTGATATCTATTGATATCTCTCAAATACTGTAAAAATTTTCTTCAAAAGGAACCTCTTTTCCACCTAAAACTGTACCGTACTGTCGTTGTCATCACTCACACCATACCTTGCATCCTATAGGTCGTAATAGTATACATCTGGATGCCCAAGAGTGAGGGCCAAACTAGCTGCAACTTTTTCCAGAATAAAAAAATTTCCTAATTAATTTAGTTTTTCATTCAGATTCTAAGAAGTACCACCACAACACACAAAGAAAAGGATATGCTCACAAAACCTCACAGGGCTTTGTAGAGCTCTCCGCATTATCACAACACTAACAGAAATGTAAGACTAGGCAGTCACTGCAACAAAATACTCCTATTATATAAGCTTACAGCCTCATCTTTTTGCTGACGCTTATTAGCCAAAATTTGAATTTTCAACCTTAAATTTGGAGTTGATTTTGAGGTTTTTTCATCGAAGTTTATTTTTCAGCCTTTGCTTTTAGAAGTTTAGATCACTAAGAACACGTATATAAAAGTTTTATTCACAAATTATTTTTCGTTTGCAAATATGCCGTTTCGCTTATTGGGGCTGTTAGAAGCAGACATCCGGGCCACAACACAGGAAATTCAAAGACTCAGAGAGCAAAAGAGCCTACAACTCCAACTTGAGACATTTCTCAACAGATTTCTGGCTTTCTGCATTCCAGCAGATCAAAAGGCTTCAGCCCAAGCGATCCAACTCCCGCTTCACAAGACAACTCCATCTTGACCCAACAGAACTCCACCACATGCATCTTGCTGATGACAGTGCAGTGCTGTAGACTTCAGTACTTGCGCACATTGTTCCAGTTTGATTCGATCCTCCTGGCTTTGTAAACCTGCCAAATAAGAGAGAAACAGATGAAAAACGCCATCTAAGTAGAATTGATCTTCTTTATCCATCAAAACATATTCCGGGCTTCCCAGAGGGCCCAACACACGGCGGCCAATCCCACAATGTGATTTTTTTTTCTATTTGGTATATAAACATTAGCCCAGATAAAAAAATTGCTCGAAAGAGTTGGAACGACATTGAGCTCCAAACACATAAATATATTATTATGATCCGACCTTAGATCCTTATATTGTGTTTTCACACCCATATTGTGCTACATTTTGCTAGGAATGAGCTCACCATTTATTGGGTGAAGATTTGCTGCCATTATATTGGCAAAAGCAAAGCTTTGCTAGACCAACATCTACTCCAAATGTAACGGTGCGGTGCAACAAAATTTACCTGAGTTTTGTTTTCCAAGCATGCACAGCCTGCAGCCTGAGTTTTGTTTTCAACTCATACAGCACAAATAAGGTATATATAAATTCAGATATCACAGCAAAGGACGAAACAGCTTAGATTACCTGTAGGCTTAAGATGTTTAGAGATCCCAGTGGAAAGGAAGCAACGCATAAAACCATGGTGACTCATGCTATGAAGTTTCGCCAGTTTTTCGAGAACACGTGCCCTCGTGTTGACACTGAACACCATCTTGACTGCTCCCCTTCTGGTGCGCTTGGATAGCAGGTAAACAACATCATCATCATCATCAGCGATGCTCAGGGTAGGGTAAGCCATGTGAAGACTCTCCACGGACATGGCGGCCTTCTTCCCCTTAGTCTATTTTCCTCATGTAACTATGCAGGGTGGTGTCCAGGTGGTTGGAAGTGACGGAGCATCCAGGCTTCCAGCCATCCCATGAAGTGACCGGGATGGGCATGCTCCATGTCTTGACCTTCCAGCTACCATCATCGACCAAGACCTCTAGATGCGAGCTTCGAAATCGCTGGGTGGCCACCCATTCGTGAATTCCATCTCGACGTACTTGATAGTGTCCCTGCTCTGGCTGATGATGATGTCATGGCAATAGTACGGGCAGCGGTTGAGGAACAATGGCCAGTTGACCCTAGCGGGCAATGGCAGCGGCATGTCGCGGAGCTTGGGGCTGTCTTCGAGCACGTCGCAGAGAAGGATGCCTCGCCAGAGATCGACCCAGCCAACTGTGCCTTTGGCACCTCCGAGCGTGATCACCTTGGTAGTCGTATGGAAGATCCTCCTCAGTGCCGAGTCAGGGACGGGGCACACCGTTCTCCTCATCAGTGGCTCCTCCACTGTCAACTGATGGGAGATCCAACTACTCCCCGGCTTTCCATCGGAGGTAGAGCGACACAGGTGAAGCCTGAAGTCGACATGATACCAAGGTTGAAGAACGGCCACAGCGTAGGAGGAGGAGGAGGAGTCGTTGCCGCAGCTCAGGATGGCAATGTTGTCGTCTCCGAAGCCACGGTCACTTGGGCGGCTCGGGAGACGGTAAAGCCTTGCGCCTTCGGAGTGAGGGTGCGCCTTGTAGACGAAGTAGTCGCTGAAACAGTGATGGAATCTGGCGAGGCGATCGACGGGGACGCGGAGGAGGAGGAGGTCGGCGTCCGCGCTGACCACCGTGGGCGCCACGAACTTGTCCGAGGGGTTGGGGGTCCAGATCCGCCAGACCAAGGCAGTCGACGGAGAGGTGCGAGAGGGCTGGCGGGGTGGCGGCGCGCAAGGTCACCGAGATGGTGAGGCCGGTGCTCGTCGTGGAAGTGGCGGTGGTGGCGTCGGGCCGGTGGTCGTCGTCGTCGTCGTCGTCGGCGACGTGGCCCCAGAGCTCGAGCAGGACGACGCTTGGGATATCGCCCTTGCCCTCGCCGCTTCCGCTTGCCATGGCGCTAGCGCTGCAGCCCACGGCGGTGCGGCCGGCGACGGTGCGGGGGCTCAGGGCGGCGCGAACTCGCCGGCCTCCCCGCCCCTTTCGTGCGGGCCGGCCATCGGGGCGAGGCAGGAAATGGGCAGCACCCAGGCAAGTGAGATCAAGCTTGTCAACGAGATCAGGCTATATATTGATATTTTCCGTTTCATACCCCCGGATGATATATATTGCTAGTATATAACATTCGGTTTTGGCTTGTTAACTCATTTGCATCAAAATCTGCCCAGATTCTTTTGGTTGTCAAATTTTGCCTAAAATTAGATTTGATTTGAGCATGACAAATAGACATACGGATACCTGGATTCTGGGCAACAGGCGAAAGATATAAACCATATAACTGAAGAGATTCTGAAAGTATTTTCATGCCAGCAAGCAAATGATTAGTGATTAAGGTCAACCCTGGAACAGCCAGAATTCGGACAGATTGATTATTAATCCAGGTTCAACGGTTTTATTTCATACCCATTGCTTTATGTACAGATTTCAATTGATTTCACCTCATACTAGGGTTAAGATTATCTCAAACACTCTATCAGCATCTGATTAGAGGCTACTTAATTTGGTTATTTTGGTCCCGTATGAAGTGGGGAAGGGGGAAAAGGCAGTTGATAGCAAACAACTCAACAATAGGAGATTTTTATATTCCAGGTCAAAAAAGATGAGATTTTCATTGCACAGAGATGCACAAGAGCTTCGCAGAAATGGTTCCTTATATTAACATAACAGTATTTGTGTAAAAGACAAATTGTAACTATCTTATACAGATTTTCCCATCAAATAGGCTATTGAACAACCAACAAGCGCTCCAGCAAAAACCTACACCAACCAAAAGAACAACATTAAGATCAACAAACATAGTAGTATATGAACAACATGAGCAGATACCAGGAATATGTAACTATTAAAAATCGTCATACACACAGAACTAAAAAAAATGCAATGGACCAACCAAGTGAAAGTCATAGTTTTTTATGTCAGCAAGAAATATTCCACAGTAGCTCATGCAATGTGGACATGTGACCAAATAGTTGAGGAAGCTGGAAGGAACTATGGCTTAAAGGAATACCATAGAATTCAAATGTATCATATGACTTAAAGGAAGTTCAAGAATATATCCAGATTGCAGTCTAAACTTTGTTTTTCATGATGTGAATAACTCAAGGGCATCTAGTATCTTTACTGCACCAACAGAATAGAACAGACATGGTAGAGTTACCTGAAATGGACTGTGTCCAAGAGGTTCCCGTAGCGGTCTGAAGGATGAGATAATTGGATGTTCTGGTGGGAAATCAGAGACTATTTGATTTAGCAACTGCACAAAAGTTTGCAGATATAATCAGAGGATATAAATTAATAGTATAGAAGACCCTGTTCCTCGTAAGCACAGAAACCCACAAACTTACAGCAGCTTGGCGACCTGTGTGGAATCGAATTCCTGATGCATCATACATTACCTGTAAGAAGAAAATATAATCTTAGAAACCTTCTCTAAGAAGAACTAACATGTGTATGAATGTACCTATAGCTATCATTTTGAAAAAGAAAAAAAAATGTGTTTGAGGAAAAAAAAAAGAACTTAATTTGTAAGGGAGATATTCAGAGTTCCAGCATAGTTGTAGCTATTAAAAAAGGACCATTTAAAGTACACTAACAAGTACAGATCTTGAAAATGCAGCAGCTCTTAAAATTTTGATATTTTGGTATCGAAAACTTCAAATATGAATATTAAACAGATGGTTCTTTCAGCTAGGTGTCTTGACAGGAAAATTCCACACCCACCCCCAAGGAAGAAGCACTCAAAAGATTATTTAACTGGTATTTAAAACCCTATTATTCCAAAGCAACATAGCATATAAAGGGCAGTGAAACCTACTGTTATTTATCACAAGAATCTAGTTGCCAATGTCTATAGTCCTAACAAAAGGACACTTCAGGATTGCGACTTTCGCTTGTGCTAAAATTGAAATGTATTGAACAAGATTTGTTTAGATACATACAACGGCAGCAAAAACCAATGCCAGCGCGAATGAAGAACTATCTCCGCCTTCTTGTTGACCGACTGCCACGGCCAAACTCCCCACCGTTGCAGAAAGGGATGAAATAATTCCAGCTGAAGTGAGAAACTTTCTTGCATCCCATCTCTTCTCCTTTAACCTGCGTATCTAGGATTAACAAACTACAGCTTAATGGAATAGCAGTCCAAACTATAAGTTGCAAATGCACTTATTCTGAAAGACAGAGTAACAAGCATACTGATCAGCCAGCCTTAATTTCAGCATGATAATCAACACTCGGTAATGCCAACAAATCTCTAGGACTTTTTCAATGGAAGTAGTAAGCATGGAGTGATTGAGAATTACTTATTGCTATTCATGGTCTAAAATGTATAGTGGTTTTTACTTGGATTTAAATAGGTTTCACCATGGCAATCTAGGAATTCCGGTTGGTCGCACCTCAATTCTCTACTGAACAAAACCAAGCTACCTAGCTACTGATTTGTAACATAGATAACATATTAGCATATAAGTGATTGCTCCCAACCGATATCGAACCAATGAATCCTCCTCCTCCGCACCCTTCCTACCAAAAAATAAGTTCATCCCCAATTCTCCAGACAACGAGCCTATGGTTTCTAAATCGCAAAGCGGCATTCACAGATTCGATGGCGCAAAAACGAAACCCTCATAATCCACCTTTTCGTGAACCAGAGGCAATCGTAAAGTCCCAACAACCTCGCACCGACACCGAGCCATGGGGAGGAGGGGGGGGGGGGGGGGATCGCATCGGGACGCGTTAGATCTAGCTGGAGAAGCGAGGAGAAGGACGCACCAGATGGCGAGGAGGTTGAGGAAGTTGGCGAAGGCGAAGGCGATGAGCGCGACGGCGAGGGGGAAGTTCCCGCTGCCGCCGCCTGCGCCGGCACCGGCGCGGCCGGCCAGGTCCACCGTCGCCGCCGCCGCCGCCGTGGACGAGGACGCCCCGGCGCCCCTCGACGCGGTCAACATCTCGCCGCCCCTCATGCCGCCCGCTCGCTCGCCTCTCGCTGTCGCCGGCTCGTTCGTTCGTTGGTGGTGTGTACTGGGGTTGGTCCGTCTCGTGTCGCGTCTCGTCTCGTCTCCCCTTGTATTCTGCGTCTCTGGGTGCTTTGCTTTGCTTTGCTAATGCTAGGTGGTGGATTGGATCACTGGATGCAATTTGGGAAAATTAATACTAGTACTAATAATATTGGTGCTACTAATTAACAAACTATTTTAGGTAGACAGCGCATTAATTGTGCATACGCGTCATCCGATTATTTTACATTGATAATAACGAGGGTTAAGTTAGCCCACTTAACAGGGTAAATATATACTAACTCTGTTTTTTCAATGGATAACGTCATTTGATTTCTTTATCATTCGTGAAATTAAAAAAATATGTAATTATAATATACTAGCAAAAGTGCCCGTGCGTTGCACCGGGTGATTACAGAATGTGTATATTGACCAAAAGTGTTGTTTAGTTTAGCAAAGTGACAGTGCGTTGCACCGGGAAGCTTACATATCAGAAAAATATGCAATTAATTAAAATACAAATTCGCTGAAATATTTGGTATTTTTAAGTAGGTATGTGTATAATTAAATAAATTTACAAGTAAAGCAAGTGTGATAAATAAAATGACATTGTTAAATTTAGTTTTATTAAATTCTTCATGATTATTTACGCTCTTTGGAATTTTGATAGCTTAATTGCTAATTTTATTAATACAAACATCATTTAACAATTATTTAATTGGAAAAAGAAAGAAAATACTTCCTTTATGTTTGCTTCGAAATAAACATATTCAATATAACTATAATTGTAATGCTTCTGAAAAAATGAGCACTAAAAATGAACTTATTCTTTTTTTGGCCTGAGGGACCTAAAATAGACTTATTTCCGACCCATGCTGGTCGGCCCACGGCCTTTTGCGCACGCACGGGCGCACTTTTCCTTCCCCAGGCCGCAACCTGGGCTTGAGCTGGAAAAGATGCCTCACTCTCAATCCCTCTTGGGCCGATTTCGGCCTGGACGACACCGGCCGTCCGATCTCTAGGGTTTTGATCGGACGGCCGAGCGTCGATATCGGGGAAACAAAACCCCCTCCCTCTCAGGCGCCGAAACCCTAGCCTATTTCCCTCCCTCCCATCTCACTTCGCCGCCCTCCCCTCCGCGCCCCCGAGTGGCGGCGGCGGTGACGACGGCGCCCTTCCCACACCAACCGACGGCGGCGGCGACAGCGCCCCCACCACCCACGGCGGCGTCGGCGGCACCCTCCCCCACCACTGACGGCAGATCTAGCGGGAGGGGAGGCGCCCCACGAGTGGCAGCGACGGCGCCCCTCCTCCCGCGAGCGGCGGCGGCGGCGGAGTCTCCCCCACCACCGACGACGGCGACGGCGGCGCTCTCACCCACCACCGGAGAGCGCCCTCCGCCACCGCCGCCGGCAGATCTAGCGGGAGGGGAGGCGGCGGCGGCGCTCTCCCCTCCACCGGATCCAACAAGAGGGGAGCCGCCGGCGGCCAGCCGTCCCTGCGGCGGCGACGGCGACGGCGGTGGTTCGGCAACGGCGGCGGCGGCGACCCCCTTCGATCTAATTTTTGATTTTTATTTGGATATATATGTGTACATGCATCATGATTTGTGTGATTGAACTCTGATTGTGATTGTGATTGGTTTGATTGGATTCAGATTGGGATTTTTTTTTGGGGGAGGCGACGAAGCAGGACGAAAAACCGGTGTGACGACCGGAAAAATACGAATATTTATATTAGTTATAGATTATAGATATAGATATAGATTTGCTGTGAGTTCTTTTATTAGTACTTTTATATATTTATTTTTTTAAATAAGACGAATAATCAAATATATATATTTAAGAGTCACCAACGTTATCTATTAAAAAAGAGAGAATATATATTAAGAAGAAATTTATCAGGGCTGGTGTGCAAAATGCACTATCTGTACCTCCTGTTTTATACCTCTGTCAACTCGAAGAATAGTTTGAGTACATTTGACTTCGCCTTGAAGTAAGATCAGGAAGGGTCCTTTACTAATTACTCAGATTACTAAAATTGTGTTTGATGCTGTCATGTGGGCTATACGATCTGCAGAACTCTGGATCCGAAAAAACTGTCAGGCTAACCTGACAAAATTTTAAAATTGTTGCAGAACGAACATGATGCATATTCTAAAAAGGAGAAGGGCATATGTGCAAAAGGGGAACACATCTGTGTTTATTTATCTGCAAACAATAACACGGTTCCATACCAAATACGCACGATAATACATACTTTAAACAGATTGAGTTTAACGTACATCACGTCACATGGAACATTGGCCGTCCTCTAAAACTGGAATACTACATCACACACAAACAAACTACCAATTGGGGCGCACAAATAAATCTGCAACAACAGATCTAGTAGGAGTACTAGTTAACACAGCCAACAACAGCAGCACCCGTTTTATTCTGAACCCTCTCTGCTTCTGAATCATTTGGTTGCAATGAACAGCCCCCACCTCTGCTCACCGGCAGAGCTCCGCTTCAGCTTCGCGTTCCAGCCGTTCACAATGTCATCGTAGTCCTCCTGATAATATACATGGGAGGACAATTGAGAGAATGCTCACTTGGAGTCATGGAAAAGCATAAGCAGGCGTAGAGCTGGGAAGCACGAACCTGGGTGAAGTCTGCCAAGAAGGCTTCTTTGTTCTTCTCAACTTCAGCAAGCTCCCTTTGAAGAACACGCAGGAACTGAAACATATAGCATGTGGCAGTGATTAGTCTCGAACGAATCGCATTTGTCCAAGCGTCGTAGAAAAAAATGGATTTGGAGGTGCACAACAGTGAGCGGAATTCAGAGAGGTAGGGTGATAACCTGGTCCGTGCGGTCTTCAGCAATGACATGATGGAAACCAGCATCCTCAAGCATCTAGTGTTGTGCAAACAGAAGTCAGAGTGGTTCACCTCTTTTTGTTCAAATCTACCTAACAAGTTAGATTGATTGATATGTTAATATCACTGCAGAAGCAAACCTTTCCGTAAGTCTTCACATCGTGGAGGTCATAGCCTCTCTGCTTAATGTAAGCAGCAAATTCTTCTGATGGTTTCCCAGGATTCCTACAGTAATCACTGATGAGGACTTTGCCCCCAGGTTTCAGCCACTTGAAGAAACTTCTGAACAAAGCAGGTTTATCCTGTAAAACCATGTATAGCAATCGTAAGACTGTTGCTTCTGTGGTTAACTCAACTACAAAGTTGTTATAGGTTGTTATAGGTAAGTATCCCGTGATCAGCTATGCTGGCGAACAGCTGTTCGTAGTATAATTGTGTTAAGTAGGATACTTGTAGAAACATCTGTAAATTCTCTGAAGTGAAACATACATGTATGTGAAGAATGGTGTCACGGCTGTAGATCACATCAAATGTATTTGGTGCGTAGGTCTTTGTGGTGCAATCAGCAACTTCAAACTCAACCGAACACTTGCGTCCAATGGCACGTTCGATTGCAAATGAAACCATGTTGATTGAAAGATCAATACCAAGAACATGGGCATCGTAGTTTTCAGCCATATAGAAGTCGCCGCCTCCAATTCCGCACCCAACATCAAGCACTTTCTGTCCAGGTTTAAGATCCAGCTTATCCACAAATTCCTTTGTGGTTTCTGTTCATCAATAAGCATGTTTGAATGAGTAAATGTTGACATTTTAATAGAGGCAAGGAAATTGTTCAACTGACCAATTCCACCAGTGCTGACATAACCCTCTCCGAAGACACGCTCATAGCGTAAGATTCCAGTGGTTTTGTACTGCACATTGTCCAGGAATCTTTGGAATCCTCTGTCTTCTGTTGACTTAACCTTTTCCCATAGCCAACATAACTATGGACAATAAGGTTGTAACAGTCAGTATTGTTTGATTGCCAAAGTGCAACAGTGTATGTCACCGAAGGAGATGAGTACCTGATTTTGATTTTTCTTGCTTTTCACATAAGCCCCAATGCACTTGCATGTTTCTAGAGAAAGTTCATAAGAACCCCCATCTTTATCATAGGAATGGCATTCTTTAAATATCTATGTTAAAAAATTAGTTAGTTTCTGGATAGAAATGGGAAGTATGTTTTGCTATCGTCTTATTGACCATAAAATACGAAAAATTATGCAAGTATCACAAAACACACAGTAGCCCTCACTAATTATCTAACAAAATTATAAGCATCCACTACAAATATGCTTCAGTTAAATATATAGGGCAAACAAAGGTTGGAAGTTGTAGAGTTAGCAAAATTTCACTTTTAAGACTGACTGTAATTGAGAAAGAAACTTGAGTTGAAGCTGTAACCTTTGTATAGAACCTTGGCTCCCGGTAATGTGTTGGATTCACTTTCCTTTTGGAATCTCCAGATTGGTGAAAGCATGACTCCCTAAAGAATATATGGCCACCTACCTTCAGCCATTTCACCATTCTTCCTACTAGCTTCTCGACCTACAGTATGCCATAGCAGTTAGAGATCATCATACAATGTACACATGCCATGTATGCCACTTTTTAGTAAAATAATTTTAGCTGGCGATTACTACAAATGCAGAATTCTTTTTTTTAAGAAAAATAGTATCAACATTCATAAACATGTCCCGAGCTTACCTCCTCATCTGAAAGGTACATTAGTAGCCAGTTTGAGAATATGAGATCAATAGAGTTATCTTCGATCTTCAGGTCCGGAGACGTGACATCAGCGCACATAAAGGTTATGTTCTTGTGATGCCCATTTATATTCTCATTCTACAGAAAGATAAAAGGAGTGAAAACTCATGGAACTATGCATAACCAACAAATTCCATCTGCCAGACATGAAGGTCTTTGAAGTTTGAAGTGAGAAATTTCACCTTCTTAATCACACTTTCAATGAAGTCTAGGGCTAAAACATGGCCAGCTTCTTTTGCCAATTCCCCAGTAAAGCGTCCTATTCCAGCACCAAGCTCCAGTACTGATTTCCCTTTGTAAGAAGGGAGTACAGACAGGACCTGCGCATCAACAGTGCCAATCAGTCCTGAGCGAAAATTACAGTTACTCCAACAGTAAAGACAGAGCTGCACGACAAACTTTGCATAATTAGCATGATAATAATAATATGAGAGCAGAGTGAAAGCAAAGCATACTCTAAATAGCAATTAGCCCATTGGGGAGCTAAACGACTGGAGTATCCTGAATTCCTGATAGTTAACAATATAAGTGGCAGGTAGAGCCTGAGAACGACAAGCACAACCCAGATATTTTTTTTATTGTGTAGTAGTACACATGCCTGTAACCTCCAATCAAAATTTAATTAACAACCAAAGATATGCTTATCTAATTCCCAGTAGTACTGTCCACTTCTCCCAAGCCCATGACATGCAAAGTTGGCCATCCAACAGAGATTAACCTTTTTCTCATCCATACCAAAATTAGCAAAACTCTGCTAATTCA
Source organism: Oryza glaberrima (assembly GCF_000147395.1). Taxonomy (NCBI): domain Eukaryota; kingdom Viridiplantae; phylum Streptophyta; class Magnoliopsida; order Poales; family Poaceae; genus Oryza; species Oryza glaberrima. Next base: position 23,876,582 of record NC_068330.1, read on the forward strand.
TAGATCTGTGCATAATTACTACTGGCCTCGCCAAAGCAGAAACCAAGAAAATTGCAGGATCACAAAAAGGAAGGGTCGGCATCAGGCTATCTGCATCAAGTCTAGTACTCGTCAGTTCCTATTGATCAATTTGCCAACCTGTATAACCCAGAAACGAATTAGCTCCAATACTGTCACTATCAGCAGTTGCTATCGACTTTATAAGGGCCAAAAGGGCGTATCATTTGTTCACTGTTTAGTACGCGATGGAACGTCCAAAGATATCACCGAATTTTTCAGTATAGCAACATGACAACGTACGAAGACAAGCCAGACAGAATCTTAGCAGCAACGAACGAGATCATGCAAGAGGAATTTGCAAAAAAAGTAATAATAATCACGAGAGATCTCTGCAGGTTGATCCGGCGGGCACGCATGTATGGGTTCATGGATGGATTCAGTCACCTCGGGGCGCTCCTCCTTGTCGAGGTCGGCGGCGCGGGAGTCGAGCATCATGGCCTCGACGGTGAGGTCCTTGGAGTGCTCCTCCCAGTAGCTCCGCTGCGCCTTCCTCTCCACCTCCCCGATCCCTGCACGCATCCATCCAACCAAAACCAAAACCCCCCATCATCATCAACACACCCCCAATCCCCCTCCACCTCCACAACAAAAACACAAACACAAAAGCACAAAAACATTCGGATCTCTCATCCGCTCGCGCGCGCTTACCATTCGCCGCGACGGCGTCCATCTCGATCGTCTCCTCGTCCTCGTCTAGGGCGTTTTTGAAATTATTATAAGTTTCAGGAAATTGAGAGAGATCTATTCGTTTTTAAGGAAAAAAAAAGGCGTGTGGTTTAGGCGCCCTCGACGGCGCGGCGGGATCGGGAGAAGCCGCGGGAGCGGCGGTTGTGCGCGAGGCCCCTCTGCTGCATCAACCGGCGGATTCCCCCCCGCGATTCGAGGGGAAAAAACGCAACGCCAACCGCGCGAGCAACGGAGAGTGGAGTGGAGTGGAGTAGGCGGAGCGGAACGGGTCGTGTGCGGGCGCGGGTTTTATAGCCGAGGCGAAGAGCGAGACGGGACACGGGAGGCGCTGTGGCGAATCCCCGTGTAGATCGGGTGGGGTCACGGTGCGGCCGCGGGATCGCCTGCTCGGCTCGGTACACGCCGCAGCCGCGCGTTCGCGGCCGCGGTGCCAACTTTTTTTTTTTTTCTGTCGCCAACACCGTGCGATTCTGGGGATCGGTGACGACGGCGAGCAGTGGACGGGCGGGGACGATGGAGGGAACAGGGTCAGCTTCGCTGCCTGTTTGGGCGACGACGATATGACGCGGCTCCGTAGCCGTTAGTTGGTTCAGTGGAGTGAAAATATCTTTTTTTTTTCCTTCATCGTGATAACTTAGGGAGGATCAGCGGAACATTTGCGATAATTCATCAGAATTCATTCATATATGGACGAAAAATTCAAAACATAGGCGGCCCACCTACAACGGAGCACAGACACCATCACCTACAATCCCATCGTATAAGCTTTCAGGTGATGGTGTCAATGATATACAATGGGATTGATGTACTGGCTACAATTCATAGAAGCCACCTAAACAAGTAATATTCAAGCAAGTAATATGGACATATGTTGGGCACCATCAATATACAAATTCTTCGTATGGCTTGTTATATAAAATAGGGACTAGATGGTGGACATGCTAGATAAAAGAGGCACGATGATACAAAATGATGGCACACTGTAGGTTCTCGCAGAGAATTTGGGCAGCACTACAACAATGGGTGGGTACTGGTCTCCAGATCAACCGGTGGGATACTTGCGATACGGTGGAGCAACAGTGGTAGTGTGTCCTGGACACCCCTCACATTTCAAAATAGTCACTTAAGTCATATTCATCCTCGTTGTCTATGAAATTTTAATGTGAGTGGAACGCATGAATCTTTTGACACATCACCGCAACTCCTACAACCATAATTGCAAAATTCAAAGAGGAGACTAGGAGTTGGGTCAAAAGGAAACGTCTAAGCTCCTATAGTTCCAGGCCTTGGGAGGGATCACTGGTCAGCCAGGGACTTCCACACGCCCATGTACGTACTTTAATTTTGTTTACTCCCTTTTTATCAATAAATTGCTAAGCTTTTGCCTTCTTTCAAAAATAAAATATCTTAGGAAGGATGATACATTGATACAATCAGCTAGCGAAATACACACTGAATCGAGAGGGTTTAGAACAGCTGCCTTAGGAGCAGGTGTAACATGTGATTTAAGGCCCTATTTGTTTTAGTTTAAGATTATTATAATCTAGATTATTAAATCAAATTACTCTAAGCTAGATTATAATAAGCTAACATAAAATAAGTTGCGAGTTATTTGTTTCTCTGGATTATTGAAGGCATCTAAGGATAGTGGCTCTTTAGCCACCCAATAATCTGAAAAAAGCTTCTCCAGAGGAGATTATTAGATTATATTAATCTGGCTTACAGATTATAATAATCTATCATAATAATTTATTTGTTTGTTTCAGCTTACTCATGATAATCCAGATTATAATAATCCTCAGCTGAATCAAACAGCGCCTAAGTCGGCTATAATATAATACGTTCGCCATGTAAAAAAAAACTTAGTTGGAGGAGAGAATCAAGCAGAGAAAATTTTGAGCTGGCGACTTTACCGCCGGCTTTACACAGCTCCAAGACAAGGTGAAGCAACTGTTAATTTTAGCCCGTCTCAGATATATTATTATGTTGAAAGACCAATATGACCTCCATTAAGACTGTATATTTCTTCAAAGTTTATATGCTCAGTTAGACTTTTGATTTGTGTAAGCTTTAATTAATATGTTTGAACGATTTGAGGCGATGGGAAGCTATATCTAACCAAAAGAACGTGAATAATAAACTCTAAGAGAGGATACTAAAAGTCTGGCCTTAAAATAAAGTATTTATGAGACAAATCCTTCCATCTAAAAATGAAGTTTTCGGAGGCCGGAGGAAGTGCACAATTAAGATGGAATAGTCAGAGCATAAGTCCGGAACACGTGGCTGGAACATACATGGACAATATTGGTGTTTGGTAGGACGAGTGATATTGTGCTGGGTGAAGGCTGACGTGGAGGTAAATAATTGGGATGGTGGATTCCCCGGTCCCCAGATGATTGATACTTTCGTCTGGTTGTATTACATTACTTCAACGTTGAGAATCACAAAGTTTATCATTTCTTTATAAAGAAAATGCAACGTTTGTTGTTACATTCAGAAAAATGAAAAACGGAGAATACACACAGAAATACGTCATCATCAGGCCAGCATCAAATCAATTGTGTCATGATGCTGCAGGTCTAGCGTACGCAGCGACCAGTCGCCCGCAAGATTGAGTTCCTCAGTCGATTGCGGTCCACATGTTAATGATAAAAGCACGATGTGATAAAAGCATGATGCAATCGACTGCAAGGTCCTGGCCACAGTATCTTTGTGTCGCTTGAGTGCCATGTATACATATATGCTGTTCGTATTGTGTTTCTCGAGCCTTTGTTTTCTTTTAATTTTTAAAAGGAATTCCAAGCTTTAGCTCATGTTGCAGAAGAAAATTTCACCAGTAAAGATTCATTCCCATGTGCCTCCTACAAGGCCTACAGTGGCCTGGAAAAACTTTGGGACAGTTTAGCCATATAGGTGGGGAGGAGCTTTTCACGGGGGCGAAAGGCCGACCACTGCTTAAAGATTCTTCAGTTTGTTGCTTACTCAAGAGACGACAATTTCATGCGGTACATATGGTGAATTATTGTGATATGCACGGCAACATCAGCTTCAATTAAAACACAAGGGAAAAGAATGGCATGCAGTACAATCTGCCAGTGTCACTACGCAAATTTCAACAACAAACTTCGGCCACATAATGTTCGAGAAGTCAACAGAAATTTAACAACTCAGATGACACGGCAGAGGAGTAAACACCATGATGGAGGAAAGCTTTAAAAGATTCAAGAAACACAGAGAACACAATCTTATGGAGTGAAACAGGCTTCTTTGGAACAAAGGAATTTCATAGGAATTGGTTCATTCCTCCTAAATTCCTTCGCTTCCAAGGAGGCTTAAATGGAGTATCATGCATGAGCAGTTTAGAATAATTGTTCAACCAGCCATTTTGGTTTGTAATCATGTCATACTATTTATTGACATATAACTGATGCTACACAGGCCACTAATTTCTTTACAAGGGTTGCTTGCCAGCCCCGTGTGGCGAGGCCAATACACAAAATCAATTACACGAGTGACATACAAGTAAGGCCAGGCACAATGCATAATATAATCACACGAAAATCGCATTTGCTAGGACACGATATGCTCTTCTTCTATGCAACCTACAGAAGTTGGGTGCCACCAAATGGGTTGGCTTGCTGATGCCCGTTGTTCGCCATTGGGAATGGGCCAAAACCAGAATCCAAAAATGGGTTTGTTGCAGGGCCCATGCCCACATGCTGCGGTTGCATTGGTGGTCCAAAGGGATTCGCTTGCATCATAGTTGGTATCTGTTGATGCTGCTGAGACATGGCAGCCATTTGAACCGATGGTGGAGGAGCAACTTGGTTCGACATTACGAAAGGATCATTTGACATGAACGGGTTGGGAGCTGAAGAACCATATAACTGCTGTTGCTGTCTCTGCCTGTAGTCCCCCTGGTCATATAGGCTTTCCAAGATGAGCTTGTCAAACCCACCACCCTGTAGACACAGAATAATCCCATTTAATTCTCAATTGGAAACAATTGACAACCAAAATTGGCCAAAAACAAACATGAGTAGAAGGACCTCCAAATTAGTTAAAAGGTTAACCAGGAATGCTGTACTACTGTTTAGCAATAAAGCAACTAACTTGGGCAACCATAATGCCATTCTATTTTGACATAATCATCGTCAGCCTCCTCTGTTTTCCGCTAAGTACCTCTAGCTAGTGTTAAAGGGTATAGAAGGTTAGGCGTACCAAACAGTTATGCAGGGGAGCCATGCACTCTTAAGAAAAGAAGAAATGCACAAGGTTGGCTAAAGAAGATAAATTCTGCGTATGAAAGACCGTAGACAAGCTATGGCTGTCATAACTTGCTTGCATAGTGAAGGCACAGCAAGACATAGATTGATTTAATCATGTGACTTTGCACAAAATAATTGCAGTGCAAAAGCATCAACTAAAATCACAAATCATGTCCAAAAGCAATTGCATGATATATGTGATAGTTAGACCTAATGAATCCTCAAGTGATTGAAAATGCAGTGAGCAATGTTTGACCTACTGCACAACCATGCTTATTTTACATCGCTACAGAAGAGAAAAGGTGGCATAAGTTGATTTCCTCCAAAAATATTTCCTAACTTCCTTGTCAAATATTTCCCGACTTGCTTGTTGCCAGTCTTTTGACCGTTGACCCAAATCCAAATGCATTCGCTCGGTAACAGGAGGGCGTGGATTAACATAATAAAATACAAATGGTAGATTTCTGATATCACCGATTGCCAGGACTAGCCACAACAAATAAAAATACCATAAAAAGCAATAAGAGTGAAGAAACCAACCAGTTGACTATCTGCAGCAGATGAATTCGTGTTACTTGGAGTGGTAACAAGGGCGAGTTCCCACCCTGTTGGATCAAATCCTTTATCTTGCCATGTAGCGGTGCTGGATGTTGAAGCACCAGCATCTAATAGAGATGACAAAATAAAGAGAAAAACAGAACATCAATAACTTTAACCCTATTGACAATCACCAAGAATTCAAGACATGTTCATAAAACAAAAGTACCTGCTGGAACAATGGCCAAAGCCAGAGCGTTGCTTTCTTCTATCGCTGATACACTAGGGTTCGGATCATTTAATCCCTATGGAGTAAACAAAATTTAGATTGAAAAATTAAAGCATTGAATAACAGCATTCTTTACTTTACTTACCAGTAGATCACCAGTATCTGCCACCTTAGTCTTGGGAGGAGGAGGAGGTGAAACAGCTTCAGTAACAGGTGGTACTGGAACAGGTTCTTCAACAGGTGGTTTTTCCTCTTCGACAGGATCAGGCACAGAATCTTCCTCTTGTTCTTCAGGTTTATATGTCAGAAGAAGCCTCTCAGGTAATTCCTGATCAGAATGATTCGATTCAATGGACTGGATTTTTTTTATGCGTAGCAGTGGGAGAGTCTCCCACTGGGCTATATTAATACGAATAATTAATGGACAGAACTCATTCCATGTGATCAATACAACACCTATGGGCAAATAAAGTAGAGAGAATTTAAATTCGAAATAGTTAAATAATAATTCATATTCTTTTTTATAAATAGTTATCTTATGTTTCAAGCTAAAAGATATGCATATATATGCCTATGAACTGCAATACACTTGCATGATCCATTATATAAGGTCATTAATTAAGATGGAATCTCCCTCTCTTCCTCCCTCTTTTAAATTAAGCAGGTACACCTGTAAGCTGATTTACCTATTTCAAGTTTTCAATGTAGTATGGGATTTTTTTATCCTTTAGATGGGTAGCAACAAGTTATTTGTTACCTTCTAAATTACAGAAACTATGATGCGCAGCTCTCCTGCGCGTTCAAGGAAAAGAAATTAGAGGAACTGGTATTGTTTTCCTCATATTTGTTCTCTCATTTCCCACATACCATCATGAACCACATGTATGCTGCAAGATCTACTGTATAATGTATAATGTTGAAATTCACAAAAAAATATATTGTTCTTTTCCTTTTGGACATTTTTTTTAGGTACGTGTCCGCACTGTAGAAAATTCCAATGACACTACAAGCACCACTAAACTATTGAATAATTCAATTATTTCTTCTTGTCTAGATACCAAAAGTTCTCAAATTATTATACTTAACACGAAACATGGGATAAAAACTGCTATATTAACAAGTAGAAACACAAAAAGGCTCACAGTTCATGTATCTAATATCCAAATTAGACAGCCTGATCACTGAAATAATAAATAAAACAAAGAAATGTGCAAGTACTAACCAATGGTTCTCGCACTGGAACCATGCGTGGAGCCTCCCTCACATACTCCTCCATAGTGACAAGAAATGTTTGTGGCGGCTGAGAAGAAAAAAAAAAGATGTTTTCTCAAGAAAGACATCTAATAAAAGTGAAACAATTCAACAAGGGTCAATCCCTCACCTCCCTCAGAGTGGGAAATTGGAAATTCCTAGCAAGTTCTAGACCCCGGCAATTTTCATAGAAGTCAGATAGGCTCCCAGCCTGTATAGAATAACAAAACAACATAAGAATGAATAAAATGCATCACCCCCATACTTTATGGAACCAAGATATACTCCACAAAATAATTGTCCAGGCTTTGGAGCTACCTGTTGGCCTGCCCTCCTGTAAATTTCAAGGGCTTTGAGTGCTTCATGTCTTGGCATCTCAAAAAACTGAACACATGAAAAAGGAAATTACACATGTGCAGATTGTTGATCATTATAAAGTACTACTGGAAGAACAGCTTTTACCTTATCAACAAGGTTAATAATCCCATCGTTTATTGCACAATATATTTTGAAGCTCTCTTTTAGCACCTGTGAAAAAATAGGCCACACTACTTAGCCATTCCTCTATTAGCCCAATCAACAATGTGGATATTGGTGTTCAGATAAATATAGGATGAGTTTTTACTTTTTTAAGCTGGTAAGAGTACATGATATATTCTTGTTTGATTATTTGGATGGAACAAAAATATACAAAAGTGAACACAAACAATTTGTTGGTTCAAAGATAATTTCAGGAAATTAAAGCAAGTTTATAATCGAAAATTTCCACATAAGGCAGCTAACTACTAACGTCAATGAATGATACAGACACCTATCCTTCTATCCATATGCTTCAAGCCTTCAACAAGGTGTATTTTCATTAGCAAAGGGTGGATGGATAAAGGCAATTATTGTGATGCAATGGTATCTAAAAAATTGCACCATTTTCACCAATGCCATTTTAGATTGTTAACAAGCTGATACTGAGAACTGAATTTACAAAAAGAACAACCTTCAGGTGAAATCAAATCTTTATTTTAAGCTTAGAAGAAACATATAATAGAGAATAGAGTGAAAACAAATTATACGGAGTACAACTAAAAATATATATAACTTACCAAAGCTAGAGCATATTGCACCAAGTAGTTATTATTTGCAGCTCCTTCCGGCTGCAATGACAAAAGCAAACAATGATATGTATACATAGAGCAGAAAATGATTGAAAATGAGTGTGTGTCATATCTAATATGTATTGGCATGGAGTATGGAGATAATCACCCGACATCCAACAAGTCGATATAGTAACTGCTGCAAAGCTGGCAACTGCTCTAACAGATCCTGGGACTCCAATTCTCTGGTTCTGCTGTGCCCCTGATGATAAAACATAATTAGGTGAAGCATGGACAGTCTTGTATCGGTAGAGAAGTGTAATACATCTGATCCTCAAAACTGATCAGTTATACCAAGGTTGGGATTGTAGTGTTTCAGACCTTTTCAGGACCTTGACCTTGTTTGGACAAACGTTCAGCTTCAACGTCATACTTGAGGACCCTGAAGCATTCCAATCTTTCCTCCAGAAACAGACCATATGTACGAACCCATGCAGAACAGTCCCAAGCTGGACAGTACTCAATATTACACAGGGAAATAAAGAGGAAACAAGCATGTCAGCAGCAATTTCCAGTCACCTAGATAAAATACTAACCAATTGGACTGGAGTCATCCTTGAAGTTTGAGAGCTGCAAAATACGCCCCCTCTGTGCAAAATTAAGAAGCTCTTCTCGAAAAGTAGGGTCACCCTCTCGAAGAAGTCTATGGATCACTACAAGTGTTTTCAAGGCTACCTGCATGTTACAAAAAACAAAGAAAAATCAACTAATCAGCTCCTGTGTATGATTTTCTTTTCCTTACATTCTAGGGCTTTCTCTTTTGCAAGCATAAGATTTAAATTTGCTAATTAGACAGGACGCACAATAGTGACATATGGCTGTGAGAACAAGGAATTAATGAATTGAATAGTGGACTTGGCAATAAAGAATTACTGATGCTCAATTAACACTGAAATTTTAGCATAGCACTTTTGACTCTAGCAATGAGTATGATTTTCCTTTCTTTTATTGCATTAACATTAATAGCTAATATCTTCATGCAAAAGATGTAACTTTGAAAATCAATAGCTAGATTCCGAAACACGGCAAGCAAGTGATCTTAAGGATTGGAACAATGCAAATTCATAGCCTGCTCAGTAAACATGTAGGATTATATATTTATTTTGTCATTATTATTTATTTAGAAGAGGGGGCAATCCTCAGTTTCATTTCAAAAAACTACATAAATTAGCAAGACTAAAATATGTAGCTGGTACTGTACAACTATAAATTAGCATATAGTGTCTATCTTTAAATGTCCAGACCAAAATCCCAAGCAGTATGACACCCAGGAAAGACCTAGAACGGAATTACTGTCAACATGCCTAGAAAGCTCCTGAAGATGAACATGTCAGCAGAAAATCCATTGGTATCAACGCACAACAGGGCCCAGTCAGAACTTGACTCCACTGAACTTCTTGTGAGAAATTATGACGATCGGTCTATGTTACTGGAAGCTATAGGATAGTAATACTAACTGACTTGTAGAAATTACTTGAATCATGGAATCAGCCTAGATGATGTTTCAAGTTATAGATTTTTTAAGCCATCCATATGAAGAGCAGTCATTAATATTATAAGAAACGTCTACATAGCATCAGCCAGACTATTAGCAGCATAGCAGCATCCAGGAGCACGATAGATATATTATCTGAATCAACACAATAGGTCATCCATACAACTGTTCATGGAAACAACACATAATCTTGAAACATATAGGCATATACTATCAACTCAACAGTCAGACACAAGCATCACTTTTGTAGTCTCGTTATACAGGACAGTATGGTACCATTCGAACATCCACAATGCATACAATTAATCCATCATCCCAAAACAACATCAAAAGAGATGATAAACATGGAAGATAGTGTTGCACTTACAATCCAATTGCGTGTTTTTGCAAGCCGGCGGGAAAGCGCGTGGATACAATAGGCGACGTCTGCCCGAGGCCGAGCGATGGACGTCGCGGCAACAATCTCTGCAACAACAGCATACACGCCATCAAACACGGAAAACACCACCTGAGGCCAACCGAAAAATAGAACCCTAATAGCCTCCCCTCTCAGGAGCCTCCCCACTTTCAGGCACGATCTAATTATAAAACCCCAGTAATACCTAATTAATCAAAAACCTAATACACGGAAATATACGGTGTGAGAACGAATCAACGCACTGCGCAGGTGGCGCTCCTTGGGCGGGCACTCCACGTGGTTAGTCGCCTTCACGATCGCCACATCCAGATCCTACAAAAAGCACACGCCCAAACGAATTTCCAATCAGAACCACACAGATCTAAAAGCCTCCACACCACATCAAAAAAAATCTAGGGTTCCCACGAATCGGCCAAACTCGGCCAGAAGGGGAGAGAAAAAAAAATCCATCCCCCGGGAGTTCCGGATCCGGACCTTGAAGTCGGAGTTGAGGTTGGCGAGGCTGACGGTGGTGGAGTCCTTGAGCGCGCCGTACGCCTTGCGCCAGCTCTGCATCGCCGCCATTCCTGCGGCTCCCCTCCTCCTCGCCTCGCTAATTTTGGGGTGGTTGCTCTCTCTCTCTCTCTCTCACGCACGCGGCGTTCGATTCGGTTTTTGGTCGAGGGGTTTTTTGTGTTTGCGTGTCAAAATTCGCCGACGCCGGGGAGTGAGGAGGAGGAAGGAGTCGAAGAGGGTGTGTAATTAAATACAAGGTGGGGTGGCATTCTGTGAATATATTTTCGCTTTCGACTTTTTCCTCGTGTGGGTGGCTTGCGCCGAGTGGAAGGTTCGAGAGGAGACTTGGCACCTGGGAGATGCTCCATTTTTTTCATTAAACCCCTCCACTTTATCGAGTTTTACGTTGTTCTGAAGCGTCGCAAACTGTTTTTTTTTCTTTTTTGGAGGAAAAATTCGGTGACTTTGAAAATTATTTCTTTGAGATAGTCTTAAAGCAAGCATAGAACATTTGGTTGTTGAATTTTCAGTTTGGAACTAATCTCTCCGGTATGATTTATTGCACCATGCAAAACAAAGAAAAACGACGGCAGTTCGGATGTGAGCCAAACCCATTATTGTTTTCTGTTCAATCTAATCATTGGTCGGTACTAAATTATGCTCTTTGTAACTAACCATGCATCTATCTGTTTTTGTTTTTTTTTTGAGCTTATCTATCTGTTTTTGTTGATTGTGGAACTAACTACTCATCATGTTTTTTGAGAACAATACTCATCATGTTAAGTTGGTAGTTGGCACTTGTGTATTGTGCCACAGTAACTGCTATATCTAAACTGTATTTGGATGCACGTACACGGTAACAAACGCTTTTGATCTAATCTACACCTCAGTAGAAACTGAAAATCGACTTCTTTGCTCCTTGTATCAGACCTGACTTTTGCATAATAAAACCGTTTCGTCGCTAGTGACGTTCACAAGAAGACCAGTCTGGCAAAAAGCATGGATGGCCATGTCGACATGTCGTCCTGGCCGGCTGTGCCCTCCTGGCCGTGAACTGTGTCGTCGCTTTTCCACGCTGAAGCGGTGGGTTTTGAACCTGACAGATCTTCTATGCATTCCAAACCTCTGCACCATTATACATTTGGCTGAGTTCGGAACTTCAGATTCCCAACTCATCTATTTTGTTTTTCGCACGCACGTTTTTTAAACTACTAAATGAATATGTTTTGCAAAAATTTTCTGTACAAAATTACTTTAAAAATATCATATTAATCCTTTTTAACAAAACTAATACTTAATTAATCATGTGTTAATAGATCGCTCCGTTTTACGTGCAGGAGTAATTAGTTCCCATCCTGCATTGCCGAACACAGTCTGGCCTAGTTCTTTTCTACAACTCTTAACATGTTTTTTAAATTGTTAAATGATACATTTGTTGTAAAAAGTTTCTATGTAGAAATTATTGTGAAAAAATCAAACAAATCTATTTTTTAAGTTTATAATTAATTAATTAATTAATCCAAAAGGAAAGAACGAACACAGCCTTAGGAACTTCTCTTGTTACTGTTACACGAAAGATGCACATGCACACCACATTTACATATGTGTGAGAGCGTTTTTCTAACACATGCTCAAAGAGAGACAAGCGACAAATCCTTAGCCTCACTAAATTTCCTTATCCAAAAAAAAAAATCCATTAAAAATCGACTCATGTGTGCGTAATATTTATGTACGATTTCGACTTGGGTGTTTCCTCCATTCATGGACCATCTGGACCTCCATATGAAGAATCAAGTAGTTCAGTGGCAGATAAAAGTTAGTCAAAAAATCATTCAAAATGCTGCTAGAATCTAATCATATGAAAGTGGCACCAATATAGCTGTTGAAGTCACTTGGCACAGTGAGCAGAATAGCAAGAAACTGGTCCCAACACTCCAACTGGAACATATGGAGGACACTCGGATAAATGCAATAGAAGAGAAGGGCAACATGGCATAACTGGGCCACAACCACAAACTTCACTCATCACTCCATCAGCCTTCACGAGGTTCAGTTCCACTTATTATGAGGATTCATTAATCATTACGACCACCTGTGCCATGGGTTTCTTGTACTACCACATGATGAACACACTCCCCGAGCAACAATCAATCACAGGTTAATCAAGTACAGTGGATCTGTTATGAACTTATCATAAGGGTCTCTGAAAATTTTGGTTCCATGTCAAATATATGTACACCTATTTGGACATCGGTATATGCTATTGTGGTCTTTTTCCGATGGAACGACGATTTGTACTCACCAGAGGTAGGGAAGTAAGTAGGCTGTACCATTACCATTGCTACATGGCGAGGTTTCTACAGAAGAAATGGGCGATGCACAGAGGGACAGAGCTGCGTCTGCCTACTCCTCCTTTGGTATCCACCGGCTCCACCAAATGCTTTTGCTCTGGCTGCTAAGCTCATCCATGCTTTCGTTGATTGTCCTCACGACCTTTCTCTGTACACGCAGCACGGAAGCAAGCAAGTTCCTCCGTGCACTACCTTTCTTTGGTTTGATTTCCTGTCGAGCAGAAAAGGAAATGAATTACCCCTCGAAACAAATAGTCATTATGAAAACGAAATGATAAATTTGAGCTAGAGAGTTTCAGGCTTTCAGCTATGCTGTCATGCGTACCCTAAGCTCTTGAAGTTGTGCCTCTGTAAAACCTCCTTCTGCTTCTGTTCCTGATCTTGCCATGAGGCCGACGACCCAACGGGCTGCTTCACTGTAGTCCTTCTGGGTTGCACGAAGCAGTTGCAGCCTCAAGTTTTGCATTACAGAGAGGCCAAGGAGCCCCTCGCGGTTGAAATATGGATGCGCCAGTGCAGCCTTAGCACCAGTCCTTTGCCGTGCTTTGTACCGGACCATCGATGTGAGAAGTTCCCATCCAATACCACCATCTAAATCCAAGATGTCAAAGCCCCTCCGGAGCTCCGGGGTAGCTCGTGGCTCTACCAAATTCCTCCAAGCTTCTAAGTCATAGTTGCACCTCTTCAGTTGGCGGTTAAATTGTATGAGGCTGCTGTCCGTTCTCAATGATGGAAATGCCTAAGAAAGACTGATGTGTTAGAGAAGATCAATAACAGCATTTTAATGAACATCTATACAGATCAATATGTTCAGAAACATCAAAAGTTAGTTACTCTTATTCCAATATCTTGTCAAAGAACTTTTTGGTTGGAATGCCATGCAGCACAACATTACTGTCAAGAACTCAAAATGACAGTTCAAACATATTACATTTGGTGTCCTGGACATGTATTCACAGTGCCCCCATGCACTGAAGTGAGGAGGTGTGGCTAACAGCTGGATAAATTAAACTTGTATGAAGAAGTCCAAAGGAAGAAAAGGATGGAAACACACTTGTACATTATCTCAAGTTATGAAGAACAGAGATCAACACAGACTCCACTCAAATGTTGGCAACTATGTATGTAATGCGCTAACTATAAATGCTGACTCATCTTGCTAGGAAGTAACATAGCAGTCGCTACAAGCTCAACATGAGCAGAGTAAAAGATTTTGTAGAAACAGTGGTAAAGGGGGATTAGTATTGTGACATTTCAAATTATGGGTAAGAAGCTCCCCTGCTGCTCCAGGTTAAAAAAAAAAACTGCTGCTTAAATTGGGAGGATGGTTGGAGAAATTCCAGTATGACAAAAGCACATCAATCTAGAGATCAGTTTTTCGGAATGCATTGAAACACTATTAATCTAATACTCCTGTAATAACATACCATTTGTAAGAATATAAGGCCCAGGCTATATATGTCAAATCTGTCAGGAAGGTTCAACTGCCAATGAAAAGAAAATCGATGCATTAGATCATGCAACAAACTGATTGAATAACTATAATAAAGAACTGACACAAATAAAAGGATTTAAAGAGTACCTGCCAAAGGACTGGAGATAAAGCAGTTGCAACTGGAGCAGAGGGAGCAGATGGTGTTTGAGTGCTCATTATATATTGCTCCGGTGCAGCATACCTGCAAAGCATTGATAAAGCTTCAATCAAATCCCTAATCAAACTATATTTTAGCACATTATAGCATTAATTAACTTTAAAACATAACTTCTTCTTTGCGAGCAGTGCAGTTATGGATCATGAGGTAGTTTTGAGTACCTTGGATCTAAAAGGAACTCACTAGGAATATAGTTGATGCCCACTCGCAAATCAGCTGCTGCTCCAAGATCAATAATTTTGAACGTACGAGATCCTATCAGTAGACAAAACTGAAAATATTAGCTCAAAAGGTATTTTCATGATACTACAAACAAAATATGTTCCGATTATTACCTTCCGAAAATATCACATTTTGGGGTTTTACGTCTCTGTGAACAATCCCTGTCGAATGAAGGCCATCAAGAGCAAATAAGAGTTGTCTCATTACTGTTTGAATAATCTTATTCTCTCTTGCTATTCCCTTTGGCAGGTCTTGAACATCTCCTAGAATCTTAGTCTCAACCTGATAAACCGCAAACAAATTTGAAATGATAAATGTTGATTGAAGATGAACTAATCCTGTAGGTCATACTAATTCAATTTGTTTATCGCATCTGTTGATTTAAGTTTTTAACATGATTTAAATGAGAGGCTTAATTACCCCCTTCCAAAATCAATCTAGATAAATGACAGCACGAAAGATTGCAATGAGAATAATGTCACTAGTAATACAAACTCATCTGATTATTTCATTAACTGAAAAAAAGAACTGTTCAACTGGAGCCAATGGAAGCAAGAATGTAACAAACTTGACCGACCTGAAACTATTTTTCAGTTTGTATGGCAACACTTACATTGTAAGGGAACTCCTTGCTTTGCATGAGATCGAATAGTGTATCCTCACCTTCATAACGCCAAATAAGCCAGTATTCATCAGCTCCCTTACCTTTAGCTTTGCTCTAGAAAGAAATATATATGCAATGTGAGTGTTAGGAGTCTATCATATTGTTTGCAAACAAAGGTAAGTCCATAATAAGATGATAGTACACAAACATGAGAGTATTTATACCTCACGAAAGCCATAAATAAAATCTGCACAGCTGCTAGCACAGGCCCTCCTGACACGCTCGTTCATCCATATTTCTACCGCACCATACTCTGTTGCCTTCTTCACAACCACAGCACCTTGCTTCAAGAGACAAACAAGGTATGATCATTAGTATGCATGGCCTAGCAACTATCTAACTCATAAAAATATACTGTGTTATTGATCTTCAAAAGCTTGTTTAGAATACTTTCACGGGGTTTTAGGTACACACCTAATACTTTGAGTTACTTATAAAAACAAACTATGCGGCTGATTAACTTATCACAAATTCACAGCCACCAAAATATTTGTTCAAGTGCAACCCCTTCTACATACTATCAACATGAACTCACAAATACATTTTCACTTTCTTCATGACCAACTTCAATTACCCGGGGTTACTTCATTCCCTCCACTAAGGCAAGCAGCAGCCATGCATCAGCAACACAAAATTCTACATATCTGAAGCTTTTACACGCAGATGCAGTGATGCACATTACTGTTTACCTTCTCCGCAGCTTTGGGGTCATCCAGCGACGCCTTGTAGACGACTCCGAACGCGCCCTCCCCAAGCTTCTTCCCGAGCACGAATTCATCCTGCCAAAAAGCAACCAAATCATCCCCCCAATCGAAGAAGCGCGGAAGAGTTAGGGCGTCGCGAGTGCCCGCGCTCACCTTGCGGAAGGTGGGGCGGAAGACGCGCTCGGCGAAGGCGAGCACGAACATGTCGAAGAAGCCCGGCGCGACGCCGGGGGTGGACCAGAGGTAGGACGCGGCGGCGAGGGCGAGCGCCACGCCGGGGGCGGTGATGGTGAGCCCGTCGTTGCGGGGGAGCGTGCTGCGGTAGATGACGTCGCCGCACGCCATCACCGTGCAGGGGAGCCCCACCCCGACCGC
Source organism: Oryza glaberrima (assembly GCF_000147395.1). NCBI lineage: Eukaryota > Viridiplantae > Streptophyta > Magnoliopsida > Poales > Poaceae > Oryza > Oryza glaberrima. Next base: position 23,893,138 of record NC_068330.1, read on the forward strand.
CTCCACCAGCTGCCGCCCCAGCTCCCCGCCGAGCTCCGCCATCACCGGGCGGAACGACGCCGCCGTCGTCGCCGGCGGCCGCCGCCGGCGGCGGCGGAGGAGGGTGTCGTGGCCGGGGAGGAAGGAGGTGGAGAGGCCAAGGCTACCGGTGGCCATTTTTGCTTTCTTTTTTTTTCTTGGATTCGAAAAAATTAATGCGGCTCACACTATTTCTTCTCTGCGTGTGTTTTTTATTTTCATTTTTAGAATTATCGTGGGGAGATAATTCAAACGTGTGGGATCAGAATAGGTTGACACGTGGGGTTTGGCCCACCTGTCAGTGTCGAAATATCCAAGTGGCTGGGAGTGCCATGGAGCATTGGAGCATATCTTGTTGGCCCCACATGTCAGTCACCTTAGAATGCATGGCTTGAATAAGGCATTCTCAAGCAGTTTGTAAACGAAAAATAATTTTTAAATAACACTTTTATATATGTGTGCTCTTAGTGATCTAAAAGTAAAAGGCTGAAAAATAAACTTCGATAAAAAAAATATCAAAATTAACTATAAACTTAAATTTTGGCTGATAAGTATAAGCGAAAAGATGAGGGTACAAGCTTTTGTTCCCGGTTTCCCACTAAATTATCCAAATTTGGTTTACTATGATAGTTAGGGTTTTTTAGGGAGTTTTTAGATTCTGATAAATAGCCGATGAGAATTCAACTGATGAGATTTTATTTTTTTACTTTTTGAAAAACCTTGCAACTAAATTTTTTTATAATCTAAACGAGAAACTAGATTGTTTAGAGATTTTAAAAAAAAATGTTAGCTGACAGAATATCGTCCAAACATGGCCTAATGCTACTATAAGAGATCTAGATATTTTGTTACCTGGACTAATCTTAGTTAAGTTCGTAGAACAAAATGGGGAAATTGTGACATGATAATTTGTGGCTGTGGGAAGATGGACTTGGAGAGAAGTATCGGCCTCATCGAGCTAGTGGCCAGAATTCGCTCTCAGGGTGTGATTGACTCGTTGGACTAGTGGACTGCAGTCCAAGTTTGTGTAAGTGAAAAAAATCTACCTTACACGTTACAGCTTACTGTCACTGTTCAAATCCCAGGCCATGCTTCGATTCCTAGCGTCTTAAAAAGTCTGATTTAGAAATTTTACAGAAACCAAACTGTCCATGAGTTTGTTTGAACAGCTTTTGACACCTATAATTTCTCACAGAATTAAAATATCCTTCAAACAGTACTTTAGTTTTTCTTTTTCTTTTTTTTAGAGAAGTAATTTAGTTTTCCATTCAGATTCTATAACCTATAGAATATAAAAAAATAAACTAAACATTTAGAAATTGGATTTCACACCTTCTCCAAATTCTCGAAGACTGACTATCATCTTGATACTTCTTAAAGCAGATACAATAGCAGATTATTAGCCATCTATAAACATATTTTAATGAGATAAGAGATGAGAGAGAGAAGCAGCGGGCTACAGATCTGTAGCCAGCTGCAGCACGGACTCCAAGACACAGTGTGTGTATGACAGGTGGGACCATATATTAATAGTATAGTAAGCAACTGTTGTATGAATTGGCTATTATATTGGCTATAGATGAATTGAAGCTAGTAGTGGGCTATATTATTAAACTTGCTCTTACAATATTAAGCTTCTCAAGATACTTACAAAAATAGTAGTATTACAAATCATCAGTAGTGTAGTAACAGTGACCCCACTTCACGTGATTAAAAGGGACTTTCGGATGGAACTTACTGGATGGGCCACCTCTCCTCAACGGCTTTTGTAGTGACGGCCCATCTCCCTCTCCTAACTTCCTAGCCCAGCCCTGAAATTTAAAAGGCCGTAATTTGCATCCTCTCGAAAAACACAGCCCATGTGGATGGACAGTGCGAGCAAACCTGAATGCAATTAGATTAGTGCAAATCACTTCCAAGTTCTAAGCAACATACAACAAGCTATCTCTCTTAATAACTTCATCAAACTGCAAAATGCAAACGCCTCACGAAGTCATGATAAACTTGTTTTTTTTTGGGCGAACCTGCGTGCAGGTCGGTGGGAGGAATAAAATCTCATACTTATCATATCAAGATCATGGAACGCCTGAACATTTGTTTATCGCGGTCAAATTTAACCCAAGCTGTTTTTTGCCATTAATCCACCACCATTAGTGCCCAAGAGGATCTCTCATTCTCTCTCCCATTGCAACCATCACGCAAAGACGCAAACCCAGAGCCACGCCTGCCTCGCTGCCGAATACTCTACAAATTAAAACGGCTTGTGTTTTTTTTTTCTTCAGTCAATGCAGAGTTGCAGACACAGCTTGCTCCAAAATTGGAGAGAATTTCGCCTGTATGAGATCTTCTTTGATGCTGCATGTTTTGATTATCTCAGCATTGTATAGTTCATCAGCCAGCTGATCGACTGCAATTTGCAAAGGATGTGGACACAGAGAAGTTTTGCTTTGGGAGGATCGATTCACCTGATGACTGTGCCACGACTGAAAATTGGATGTCTGAATTATGGTTTGAAATTAAATCAGAAGAAACCAAACCTGAATCAAGGAATTCAGGGATGCGTACGCTCTGAAACGTGACGCTGTACTAATGACTATAGTATAGACTTATTGTACTACAGATAGCATGATAAACAGATAAAGAATTGTGCAGATATGATTTCTTGTCCCTGGGATGAGTAGGATCCCTTCTAATGCAGCTTGTACATAGAATCTCTAATCATAAATATCTAAAAATATCTCCCAGAACTATTTAAGCATATCATTTGGTCTGTTAGGATACTAGACAAAAATATCTTCCCAGTTGCCTCTGCACTTTAGGAGTGGCGCCTTTGTGCTGACCAGAAACCAATCAGTTCTGCTGGTTCTTTCTTACAATTTAGCCCCTTTTAAAACTCGTATTACAAATATTCCCTCTGTAAAAAACCTAATATGTTTTGGTTTATCATAAACCAAGCTTCTTCCAGTTAGACCATGTTTATACATGTACAACGCAAAATTAATTTCATTAAATCTACTATTAAATATATGTTTATATTATATTAATTTAATGTTAAAAATGATACTACATTTTTTATAAGCTTCGTTAAGTTTAAAGAAATTTGACTTAGGATAAAACAAAAATATTACATTCTAAAATAGAGGAAGTAAACATGATAAAAACTTTTATAAAGATAGATCTCGTAGCTCAGCACAACAGGGATTTTCGCACCGAGACCTTTGACACTCATGATGCAGTGGCACCAATGCCATGGTGAATGGTGGACGGTTGGACACCGATGTGGTAAGGGGTTATTAATTGGCGACAGCCAACCTCCAAGGACTGAGAAAGGACGGAAGTCCCTACCTTCGGTTGATTTGGCATGTTCTAAACAAATTAGTTGTCGGATTATTTACTCCACGCTTTAAAATACAATTTCTCAAAAAATATTCTCCTACTTACATTGTTTAGACCACTTGTCATAATCTATTTGTTTGATTTATAATATATATTATTTAATTTACTAGACGATAAATTGGGGCCTCATATGGTGCCTAGGCCTTAGGGTTTGAAATACACGATTCAGCTCAAAATTTTGAAACCTTTAGCTACTAGATATAGCTAGGTATAAAAATTCAATTGATACTCATACTGTCAGGTTTACGGATAAGGTATATCTTATATCCTACGACTTATGGAATATACCGATAAGGTATACCTTCGCGTACACGGATCGTTTCCATGTACACCGTTAGGAATCCATCCAAAATTATGGAAAATATCTCTACGAGTCAGGCGATTTCCGAAGTCCTACTCGGAAGGGATATAATTTCTGTTATACCGTATCGGATCAAATATCCTCAGATCTTTCTTGGGGTCAAGATGATCCACGGTATAAAAGGGTCCCCCAGAGAGGGGTGCAAGGCATCAAATTTCATCACCAACACACCCACTATAGTTTGCGAAACCGGAGTACGCGGAGCCAAATCGCTGGAAGATCTCGTCGAACTCATCGACTACGATCTTGTCGGTACCGTCTGTTTCATCTACTTTCTTTGTAATATGTTCTCATCACTATCAATCCCATATAAACTGGACTAGGGCTATTACCTGACAAGGGGTCTGAACCAGTATAAACATGTCTTTTGTCTGCTTGATGTCGTACTATATAGACCCTCGTTCCAACGTACCCCAATACTCAACTCATCCGGTCCACGAGTATCACTCATCGACACATACCTTGCAATAATAACTCAAATTTATTGATATTTCACTATCTCATATCACATAGTTTGATAATTATATGTTTACATGGCACATACCTATAATAAAAAAGAGAGGAAAAAAGGGCATATAGATAGTAGGTTCAAATTTGTTTGAACTAGTTAGTAAACAACTAAGCTTCATACCCAAAATAGTTTCAAAAATTTCCATAGTCAGGGTATATACCCGATTCTTGGTGTTGTGCACCATGGAATCCTATGTAATTTGTCTTAATTTATCCCTATAAACAAGTAAAGATATATTTATTTCTTCCATATTTCATCCAATGTGATATGTTTCCATTGTATTGGATGATGTTTGAGATCAGTTTGAAACCCTACCTCTAAGAATTCCTCTCCCCTGCAAGCTGCAACATCCCTCCCTCCAAATCCTGTTAATTTGGCAATGGATTTTTTTTTAGGATTGACCATGTAATGTACCCCTTTCGTCATCCTATGTGATTTGTTTCCATTTTATTGGATGGTGTTTATGATCAGGATAAAACCCGACATCCGAGAAGGGAGTATGCATTGCAGGAGGTCAGCGCCAATGACAATCGCACCGAGACGCTGAAGGCCGACACCGAGTTTCGAGTACATTTTCGGAATGATCTATAAGGAGGGACAATTTATAAAATATGTTTTTAAGAAGGACCAAATAGTTAAAAACCCCAGATCAATTCTGCCCTCAAAATATCTGTATCATGAATGCATTCAACTCCTTGTCATGCATGCTGATGACTGAAGGAATCTCTCTCTCTCTCTCTCTCTCTCTCTCTTATCTGACGAGCAACTCTGAAACAAAGAAGAAGCTGTCCATCCGTTCGTTTCCAAAGCAAAAGCACGAGCTAGCTAAGGGAGGAGGGGTCAGCTATAGCAGCTGTGTTCAGACGCGGCTCACATGTGATACTTGTAAATTTCGAAGCTACCGTACCTTCAGAGAAGAGAAAACAACGCGATTATACTGGTTTTAGCGGCCTTTCGATGGTACGAAAAGCTTCAGATTAAGCCACATATAGAATCTGGGCATGTGATTGTCACATGACCCGAGCATGATGGAGCTCGAGTGCTCGACTGCATCGATCGGCAACGCAACGCGTGCTTGCTTGGGGTGCTGGTTTTTCCGGCTCTACAGGAGTATAGCTAGCTAGCGCAGCCGTTTCTCAGGAACGGCGGTTTTGGCAACCGCAGCTGATTTCACCGTGAATTTGGGTTGAAGTCACCTCGTTGCTTCTGTAACAGTGCTCCATATGGATCGGACAGAGAGGGAGAAAATATTAGTACTAGTTGGGTTTTGAGTTAAACGAGGACTTGGGATTAGTCTGCGATGCAGTGTTCTGCGTAAATTGAGATTAAAAGAGTTATTATTCTCTGATGATGTACACATGCAAGCATTCATATTGTTCAAACTGAGGGCCCAATGTTTAATCAATTTAAAGCGATCTTAATGGAGGATCCAACTTCTGTTTGGAGGTATATGGAATAACCGTAGATTTATAATAATGAATATCGAAAACTCGTTACTCTCTTTCAAATTTGACTCACCTATAAGGTTATATATTTTTACTTTATTTCTTTGCAACATCTGAATTCTAGATGCATTGGTGTGTTTTCGTTGTACGCAATGAATTTCTGAATTTATTTTAATTTTCATTATGTGTAGAAATAGAAATGAGGTCTAATTCCTTTTATGTTTCAATGATTTACTTATTGCCAACACAGATTTCGTGTGCTCTATTTTGTTCTGGTTAGATGCAATAATGTATTGCGTTTCCTTTTTCATTTTCAGCTCGAATGGGAATCAAAATGAAGCTTGGTTGTTTTTTTTTTTTGAAAATGCATAAAAGCCTTACACGTCGATATATTAGCAAAAGAAAAGACTTTTACAACTACGATCTGCTGACACAACCATGGGAGTTATAAGGGATAGGGAAAAAAGCATTGGGCTAACTTGGAGAAAACCGGGCTCCAAACAGCAAGAGGAAAAGAGAAAGAGACAAGCTAGAATTTATATGCAAAGCAGAGCTCCTACGTGATATATTAGGCTTCGCTACAATCCAAAGCTTCCCTTATTGCGTGATAGATCGATCATTGTATTAATCGAGGAAAGTATCCCAGCGAAAACACGAGCATCCCTTTCTAGCCTCCGATGCTAGGCAACAAGGAGAATGATGGACTCAAACCCCTTCTTATGTTGGTCTTGCAACCACTGACGAGAAGACACCCACCAAACTTGAAGCGAAGCTTGGCGGCTGGGTGAAAGGGGGGCTAGCCCGAGCTTGACAGAACCTTGTGCTGAACTTATTGCGCGAAGGCGCACTCCAACAAGATATGTGACCCGTTTCCAGCTCCTGCGCATATATAAGACACATGGAGTGGCTATCCATCCCGTGGTGATGAATTTGATTAGCCGTCCAACAACGTTGGTGAAACGTGAGCCAAAGGAAAAGCTTGCACTTCATGTGACCTGTGTTGCGCCAAAGGAACTCGACATAGGGGAAGGAGATCGAGCCCTAGAAGAACGCCAGCATTGTACTCACCACCTGTATAGCGCCAGATGTACCCATCTAGGGTTCTGTATAGTATCCCACAGTCGGAGAAATTAGGAGAGGACTCGCACTATCAGGGCGCTGGTGATGTCAGAAAGCCAAGCATTGTTGGTGAGGCCAGCAACCACCGAAGTGGACTTTCGGCCAACACCAGTTGATTTCTTTATTTTATCACCTGAAGGAAATAACCCGCCTTGCATACATATTGAGATGGCAAAATGTTAGCTTGACGCCAAATGCAACATGAAAATCATGTATTGTACGTACATGATTACTAGCACATTGTATACTCCTCCAGTTTCAGGTTATAAGATATTTTGACATTAAACTGTTTCAAATTTGACTAAGTTTATAGACAAATATAGTAATATTTACATTACCAAATTAGTTTTATTAAATTAATAATTAAATATATTTTTACAATAAATTTATCTTGGATCAAAAATATTACTATTTTTTCTATTAACTTGGTCAAACTTGAAGCAGTTTGGTGAAAACATCTTACAACCTGAATCGGAGGGAGTACATCGTAGTAGAAGTGTAGTGCATAGATGGTATTAATTGCATCCCACACTACTATATATTCCTTTCAGACACATGGTTTGTACGGCTTAATATGCCCATACTACTAATAGCCTGATGAAATGATTAACACATGGGTTAAAAAAGACACTGAACTGAATTTCTTATGGAACATTATTGTGTTAGATATTGCATATACCATATTTCAAGTTGGGACAGAATTAGGAGCCAGTGTACACTACAGCCGACGGTGACATGGCCTCTATCTCTTAGCTGCTACTAGCACCTCCATGGAATCAAATCATCAATTCTCATGTCAAAACTAGCTACTACTCTCTCCACTACTACTAGTGGAGTAGCAGGTTAGGAATATTTAGCAGGGAAGGAATCCTAGAGGGAGCAAATTAGGCATTACACCATACTTAACCATGGAATCAATTCGATGTCAAGCAGGACCGTTGGTCTACAGGCCCGGGAGGCATTGTCCCCTGGAGCTATACCGTCATCAAAATTCGTGCAACTTGACACAGGATGCGTTTGCATGTGCTTCCTGGAGATGGCAGCTCCCCACTTCCAAGAAGGGGTATATGCCCTTCTCCAAGATGGTGCTTAGTATTATCATATGCACAAGTAGGTGAGCATGAGGTAGTAGAAGAATTGAAGAAGAAGAAGGAGAAGGCTTGCCTACTATATAAGCTGGCCAGATGATGCACACTTGGACACACCAAACAACAGCAGCTCGCTAGCTGCAGATCCAGCACTAGTGACATTGAGCCTTCTTCTTGCTCTTCCTTTGCCTAGCTTAATTAGATTCTCTTCTTCTCCGTTCGTTAAGGATGGTTAAGCTGAGGATCCATGGCAAGAACAGGGCCGGAGGAGGAGGAGGAGGAGGGCTCAGCAGGATGCTGAGGGAGCAGAAGGCCAGGCTCTACATCATCAGGCGATGCGTCGTCATGCTCCTCTGCTACCATGACTGATTTGACTGATGATGGTCTGAATCTGCCACACCTCTGCTCTGCTGCTGTTCATTGTCCTGGCGATGCATGGTTTCTGTACTGCTAGTCTGCTACTACTACTCTTTGGTTCTGTTCATCTGAGTTTTCGGTTCTAGGAATATTGTAGGCCTGACAAATTCTTTGGTGTATATAGGATAGTTTTGGGATAGATCTACTGACGGTTTTGATCATCTTCTTCTCTTATTTTGTGAGTTTGTGGTACTCCTAAGTCCTACAATGGCAAGGATGTACGTGTATCTTGGTGTCCGGCAACGTTCTTGGATCTTGTCCCGTGTTCTTCTGTTCTCAATCAGAAATGCAAAGTGAGAAAAATCTCTGTCTACTGGTATTTCTCTCTGTCTCTGACTCTGCTAATGGCGTATGATTTGGAATCTGGCAATCAAGTTTGCACCTTCATAAAAAAAATGTTGGGATCAAGCTAATGCATGTGGACTAGTTGAAACAGACAAATTATACTCATGTGGTCAGACATTGTTGCATGGAAGCTCACAGCTGAACTAACTATGAACAAAGCATTATCAATGTGTACATGAGAAGAAGATCAACAACATTTCCTACTCATGAAAACTCTGAATTTTTATCAGATAGCGTTGTTATACAATCCAAACTATGTATTCACTCCATTTCTATTTAGCGGATCTACCCGCAAAGCTTCTGTATTTTTTTTTCTAAAGAAAATGAAAAGGCATGACCTGCATACACACTTCAAATGTGTGTTTCAACTTTTGTCTTGCACAATATACTGGTTAGAATCTAAGAATGGCTAGCTAGATTTAATATTATATTTATCCAGTTCCCAGATTTCAGGGTTTAGAGGGTATGCATCTTCCAACAATACTGGGGTAGTGAACATGTAAATTCCTTACAAAATTGGTACATAGAGACAGAACAGAGATTTGTTTCCCCAATAAGGATCCATATATTCAAATTTTTTTTAACTAGTAAAGCTCTTGACAGGCAAAATCTTTGCCTGCCCCTCAAAAAAATCTAGGAAAAATGAGCCATTAAATTGTGATAAAAAATATATAAAAGCCTGTCCAAATAGTATTAGGTGGATTGAGCAGGCAACTCCAGAAAAAAAAAAACAGAGAGAAGCTTCAAGGTACTTGCAAATAACACGCCTACCGGTCTTGATTTTTGAAACTCACAGCTCATTGTGAGTAGACATCTGTCAGATATATCATCCAGTCTTATTTTTTGTTGTTTATCATCAGAATTGCTCAGACGATTAGTTGGATGAGCTTGGTTTTAAGTCTTATCAACTAAACATGCAGATTTCTGCCAGGCGACTAAGGCAGTTCAGATATAAAATGTTCCAATTTTCTACGGTCTCTCTGTCCATAAAAATGCTAAAATTACCGTCAGTTCTATCTTTTGCAACATCATCTTGGATTTTGGAATGCCGTTTAACTAGGAAGGCTCTGTTTAATTTAGATTATTGAATGAACTATTGCAATAGATTCCCGATGTGATTGTATCAATAAATTAAATGCTTTAAAAATAAAGTTAATAAATAATTCTGTACAAGTGGTTTAAACAATGCAGCAGAAAAAAAGTTTTTTTTTTAGAAAATGTATTTTTCGAAGCATGAAGTAAATGATCTGGTGAATAAGCAAGAAATAAGCTATATATCTGACCTTTAAAGTGACTGCTCGTGCACCCAATGGCCCTAATAGGTTAATAGTTCGACCTGAAACAACCTTGCAGAATGCATTTGTTTACTTCAGACTTCAGAGATAATTGTAGTTTAGTAGTACAATTTGGCTCGGTTCCAAACAACCGTTCTTTCTTTAGTCCCTATGGTCGGCAAAACCAGCGTTTTACCCGCCATCGGAGGTCGTGATAGAAAAGCATATCCTATATCCACTTGCTGTACTTCCTTCAGAAAACCATGTCCAAGTTCAGGCAATGGCTGCGAACTGAAGCTTAATTTGGAACAGCTTGTTTACTCTTCCATTGGAGCCACTGCAAAGTGCTAGTAATCTTTTGTACCAGTTGCTGTACTTGGAGCACTAGCTCTGAAGTTCGTGCTGTTTTCTGAGATCAAAACTGTGATTTGAACTGCTTCCAGTTGCTATGTGAAAACTGAGAAGAACAGAGAAGAAAATGCTGGTATCTAGAACCAGCAATTGCGTTCAAGAAACCACATGCAAATGTGCTCTCAACTGTCTACTTTGATTGCTATCTGTATGAACTAATGCAAACTAGTACCATGACCAATAGCAGAAGATGAACATGGTTAGCTAAGATAAGACGATCTCTTGAAGATGTGAAGAATTGTTGCAATGTCTGGGCGATGGACTTGTTTGAAAGATTTGGTGAGGATTGGATGCTCAGAAGATAGATATCACCACTATGTTGCTGTTCAAATTCCACAATATAAAAATTTCTGACCACAGCTCATGTAGCACCTGCATGTAATGGCTGTTCATGCAAACTGTAAAGTCAAATACTTAAAAAATGGCATCACCATGGAACTCAAGTTCACTGAACAAAAAAAGTCAAATAGCCGGAGAGTATTGTTTAGTGAGAAGAGGGCCATATTTCGGATGATGGAATATATATCAAAGTGTTTGGTCGGTCCGGATGCTCATGTCATGAGCTGGAGCTTAATTTTTGTTTACTGATATGATGAGTCAAACTGATTCAACCAGTGAAGAACATGAGCACGAGTTGCGCAATGACTGATCCTTGAAAACTAGAAGAGCCATTTTAGGGTGCTCTATAGAGCCACGGCAAATCACAACCGTTGATTATTTGTGCTTCATTTCTAATAAAAAAAAGAGTAAAGTCCATCACCGGTCCCTAAATTTGTACCGTTGTGTCATCTCGGTCCCTGAACTCGCAAATCGACCGTTCAAGTCCTCAAACTTGTTCGACTGTATTATCCCGGTCCCTAAACTTGCAGATCACTCGTTTAGATCCTCCAACTTATTCAGTTGTGTCACCCCGGTATCTAAACTTAGATTTGAATATCATCTGGGTCAAATAGGACGGTATAAAGACTTTATATTTAAAAATAATTCATAACTTTTTCATGTGAATTCTAATGAAGACAAATTTTATATCAAACTTGTAGCCCTCGACGCGATCTACAACTTTGTAGTTGAATTTCTTTTTATTTTAAGTCATTTTTTGTCCCAAAATGTAACTTTAAAATAAAAATTTCAAAATCTATAAACATGCAACAATATTTTGGGACCCTAAACAGTTTTAATTCAAAAACTTTTCAACTACAAAGTTGTAGGTCGCGTCGAGGGCTACAATTTTGATATAAAGTTTGTCTTCATTAGAGTTCACATGAAAAAGTTATGAATTATTTTTTAATATAAAGTTTTTAGACCGTCCTGTTTAGGGACCGGGGTGATACAACTGGAACTAAACGAGTGATCTGCAAGTTTAAGGACCGGGATGACACAGTCGAATAAGTTTGAAGACCTGAATAGTCGATTTGCGAGTTTAGAGACCGGGATGACACAACGGTACAAGTTTAAGGACATGTGGTGGACTTTACTCTAAAAAAAACATATATGATCTCCCTTCACCTAATACATGATGGCTAAAAATGCAAAGTATCTACTGACATAATTATCTTTCCTAAATTAATTATTTACAAATGATGAATTTATGATTTCAGCAACAAACTTAACAAGCCCACAATTTGCCAACACAAGGCGCAATGACTATGCATAAATTGGGTTTACATGTCAATGGAAGGCTTATGTTCGATTCTCATAGTTTTTACACTAATACAAAAATATGAAAAGTCGGATTTGGTATGAACAACGGATTGTATGTTTGCAATATGCAAAAGATAGATGAAAATAATTCAAAAATTCCGAATAGACCAAAAAATTTCAAATTACTGGTTTATTATAAATAATTCAAATTTTGTTACGTGGTGGAGCCTACCCATCCGGGTTCAAGTTTTTAAACTTAACACAAGTGTTAGTATTTACGGTTAATTATTCTTTGTGTTTCGAAAAAAAAAAGAGAAAAGAAACAAGGTTCCTTTGCAACGGTAGGAAAAGAAAAGGAAAACGCGATTAACTTTGCAGCGAAGTAGCGTTGGGCTTTGGGCTCACGGGCTTTACTAGGCCGATGCCTCGACTTCTCCTTTGCAGCTTGGACCGTCGACGCGTTTGAGCGCGGCCTACTCGACGAGCCTTGTCTCTCCGGCCGCGAGACTCACGGCCCCGGTCTCCGAGAAAAATCTGGAGTTGCACAAGATAATTAAGTTGTGCTTCCTGCATGGCTGCATGCAACTAAATCGATCGAAATCCCAACGACCCCAACAGACCAAATCCCAACCTGCAATTCGCATGGTCTCCTGCCTTTGCCATACTCCGAATTCCCATTGCGTGGACCGACGACGAAACGACCGTGTCCGGATGTGTGAACTCGAATTACGTATCTGCATGCACGCATGCAATATTCCAGTTCACACCATCTACAACCCATATGTTATATCCTCACAACATTTCGGAAAAAAAAATCAAACAATAATAAGATGAAGAAAAAAAAACAGATCAGACCGGGAAGCAGTACGCATGCATGCAGTTAGATGGAAAAAAAACAATAATCAATCAATAAGATGGAAAAAAACAAGTAATTAACAAGATCAGACCGGGAAGCACGCACGCATGTACTCATCCTATTGATCGGCAGAGCGAACGTCCCGTTTAACGCGCTGAGAGCGAGCGAGCGAGAGAGACGCGCAAAATTTTCTGTGCGGTGTGCGAACGCGTGGTGCCCGAGAATCGCATTGAGTATATCGTTCAGTTGATCGGTTTCCATCGATATATACTCATCATCATCCAATCTCAAAATTAAGAAACAGAAAGGCTTACTATTTCCTCGGCAGTCGGCCCCGACCAACCAACAACCAACAAACATCGGAGAGCCGGAGAGTAGTCAAGCCGGCCGCGTCGTCGCGTGGTCGTCGATCGATCGAGTGAGGAGTGATCGGCGCCTCTCTTCTGTCGTCATGGGGAGGGAGGCGTCCTCGCCACCGTGGGCGGCGGCGACGGCGGCGAATGGAGTGGCCGGCTCATCGTCGTCCGGACATAAGAGGAAGGCCGCCGTGGACGACGACGGCCGCGGCGAGGACGACAACTGGCTGAAACTGTCGCTTGCTCCGGTGGACTACGGCGATGCCACGGGCGACGTCGTCGACAACAACTCCTCCTCTTGCGCTCCGGCAGTGATGACGTCGACGGAGGAGCGGTCGGGGACGGCCGCCGGTGTGGCCTCCGGATCGGCGCGCGCCGGTTTGATCCCCAACGGTGCAGTCCCGGTATTCCCATGCTTCAATTTTCTTGGAACTTCAATGTCATCATCAAGCCTATCGCACCTCCATCAACAATCTTCCTCGACTCGACGTCAAAGCAACGCATCCACAGCAAGCTCTAGCGGCGGCATCGGCGGTGGTGACGACGATGAGGCACCGAACGTCATGAACGGCGGCGACAAGAACGATGGTAATGCTCTTCCAGATCCACCGTATCCTTGGGCTACCAATGAAGTGGCCAAACACCACTCCCTCGTTGAGCTCGCTCGTCGTGACATCATCAACATCAATGGCGAAGCTCGGTGCAGGCGCTGCGACACGCGCAAGATGATTGTCTACAACATTGCCACCAAGTTTCGAGAGGTGTCCGACTACTTCCGCCAGAACTACCAGCATATGAATGACCGTGCGCAGGCGCGGTGGATGAACCCCGTCGTGCCGAACTGCGATAGTTGTGGCCATGAGAGATGCATGCGTCCGGTGATTGCCGCTGAGAAGGAACGTATCAATTGGTTGTTCCTACTGCTCGGGGAGACACTGGGTTTGTGCACGCTTGATCAGCTCAAGTATTTCTGTGCGCACACCAACCGGCATCGCACCGGCGCCAAGGATAGGGTGCTCTTCTCAACCTACGAAGAGCTATGCAACCAGCTTGCTCCTGGGCTAATCATGGGGCATGATCAGTTGAGGATGCGTTAGCTATTAATTTTTTCGGTTGTTAATTTAGACTTTAAAGATGCAACCATGTCGTGGTTGTTATATTAGGTTCATCTAGAGTCTCTATCTTTTAGTCTCGTCTCTATAAGTATTTCACGATATATTATTTCTCTATGTTATTTGTAAGTTGTGCAACTGAATTTGAATTTTGAATGTAGGTGTGTACTGTTTTCTGAATTTCAGCCGGATTCCTCACCCTAGGATATAGCTCGTGTTGTCATGTAGAGCGCACATATCCTATTTTATCATGTTTGTTAATCAAACTGAATTTTTTGAACATAATAATTAATAACCAATGAGTTAATTAAATATTTGGTTTAAATCATTGAGCCGAATTGTCCCGGCCGTCCGGTCGCCTCGGTCTCACTCTCATACGAGCAGAAGCAAAAAGGAATGCCTCATTCTCGGCGCGCGGCACCTCCTCGATGCGCGGGGACGACGCCCGCCTCGACGATCGAACACACGCCGTGGTGACGACGAGTCCACAGCTGCCACCGTTCCACGCTAGTGCCGTGTTCACAACCGCTGCCACTTTCTACATCTGCCGTATTCCATCCGTCCATAAAAGTTAAGAAATATTTCACATTTAAATTTTTTTAAATAAATTGTTCTTATTTTTACTTAATACATTTAAGATTTAAATGAAGAGATAAATTGAATACTCATCTAAATACTCATTAGTTGTATGTTTACATTTATTTCTTAATTTTATAACATCTAAGATGATTTAATTTTTTTTTCTTGGTGATAAAAGTAATATGTGTAACTTTTATGAATGAAGAGAGTGTATGCTAATTAAGCTAGACTGGAGTCCTTACATCAGACAGAACGATTGATCTAATTAAGCTTAATTATCTTGATAAAGCAAGCAAATCAAAGGTAAAATTAAGCAACGTTAATTAGGAACTTCAGGGCAGGCGACTAGATGGATGTAGTCATGAAATCACGATAAAGCAGTAGGCGGCAGCCGGCGGCGAGGCTCCGCGGGCAAGCTAGTCGCGCCAGATGTGTACGGCAAGCGTACGTGTCGATCGCCTATGCTGAGGCCTACGGCGACAAGGATGCGTCGCCCAGTATGCAATCGCGAGAGCAAG
Organism: Oryza glaberrima; assembly: GCF_000147395.1. NCBI lineage: Eukaryota > Viridiplantae > Streptophyta > Magnoliopsida > Poales > Poaceae > Oryza > Oryza glaberrima. The sequence continues at coordinate 23,908,585 of NC_068330.1, forward strand.
CGGCACATATGCGGCAGCCGATCGGTCTTACGTGGAGACGAACTGGTTTGAGTGCACCTATATATATGATCGGTCTTACGTGGAGACATCGCCGTCTTTATAGTACTAAAGTTATTTAAATTTCTAACTTTTTCATCACATCAAAATTTTTCTACACACATAAACTTTTAACTTTTTCGTCACATCGTTTCAATTCCAACCAAACTTCTAATTTTGGTGTGAAATAAACACACCCGCACTCTCCCGAATAGCGTCTCACAGCTGGACGCTACGAAAAACAGCGTCCATCCTAATTTCCTAATTACGCACATACATTTACCAGAGATTTAATTAATGGGTTATTAATTATCATATTAAAAAATTTCAGATTTAACTAATGGGTTATTAATTATCATATAAAAAAATTTCGGTTAATCAAAGCCCAATACAAACGTTTTATTTTGTACGCACAAAACAAAAGCTCAACAAACACAGACAACAATGGGGTGCACTAGAACAACAATGGGACTGCGCACAGATGAAAGCTGTTCGAAATTCAAAAACTTACCAAAAACACAATGCCTTTTACGTTTCATGGATGGATGTCAATCTTTTTTATGGCAGTGGATGCTGGAATTTTAATCTTTCTTTATTACAAGCGATCGATGTTGTCTGGTGTAAAAAATATGAAGAAAAAGTACAATGATCCGATATTTGCTTTGATCAATTATACACCGAATGAGAGGCAGAGCGGCTCGCCTCAGAATCTCCATGTACGCGGATGACGCAGTGGTTTTTATAAACCCTGTTAGAGAGGATGTCCCGGCCTTCACCGATATTCTCGTGTATTTTGGACGTGCGACATGACTGGTCACAAACATGTAAAAATCGCAGGTGGCGGTAATCAAGTGTGCAAGCATTGATCTAGACTCCATCCTTGATGGCGTCCCAATGTTGCGGGCCCAATTCCCCATAAAATACTTAGGACTGCCGCTTCTACTTGAAAGGATGCGCAAGACGGCGGCGGCGGTGCAGGGAGCCGGCTCATCGTCGTCCGGACAGAAGAGGAAGGCCGCCATGGACGACGACGGCAGCGGCGAGGACGACAACTGGCTGAAACTGTCGATTGCTCCAGTGGTCTACGGGGATACCACGGGCGGCGTCAACGACGACGACGACTCTTCTCGCGCTCCGGCAGTGATGACGTCCACCGAGGAGCGGCCGGCGACGGCCGCCTATGTGGCCTCCCGATCTGCGCGCACCGGTTTGATCCCCAACGGTGCAGTCCCGGTATTCCCATGCTTCAATTTCCTTGGAACTTCAACGTCATCATCAAGCCTATCACACCTCCATCAACAATCTTCCTCGACTCTACGTCAAAGCAATGTGTCCATGGCAAGCTCTAGCGGCATCGGCGGTGGTGACGACAACGAGGCACCTGGCAACATCGTCGCACCGAACGTCCCGAACAGTGGCAGCAACGACAACAACGGCGGTAATGCTCCTCCAGATCCACCGTATCCTTGGGATACCAATAAAGCAGCCAAACACCACTCTCTCGCCGAGCTCACTCGCCATGACATCAAAACCATTCGAGGCGAGGCTCGGTGCAGGCGCTGCGACACACACAAAATGATCAAATACGACATTGCCACCAAGTTTCAAGAGGTGTCCAACTACTTCCATCAAAATTACCAACATATGAATGACCGCGCACAGGTGCGGTAGATGAACCCCGTCGTGCCGAACTGCGACAATTGCGGCCATGAGAAATGCATGCGTCCAGTGATAGCCGCCGAGAAGGAGCGTATCAACTGGTTGTTCCTACTGCTTGGGAAGACACTAGGTTTGCGCATGCTTGATCAGCTCAAGTATTTTTGCGCGCACACCAATCGGCATCGCACCGGCGCCAAGGATAGGGTGCTCTTCTCTACCTACGAAGAGCTATGCAACCAGCTTGCTCCTGGGCTAATCACATGCCATGATCAGTCAAGGATGCGCTAGCTATTAATTCTTTCGGTTGTTAATTTAGACTTTTAAAGATACAACCATTCATACATATGTGGTTGTTACGTTAGGTTCATCTAGAGCCTCTGTCTTTGAGTCTCGTTGCTATAAGTAGTTCATGATATATTATTTCTTGTAAGTTGCGCAGCTGGATTTGAATGTGGTGTGTATTTTGTCCATTCTTATATTTTTATTATACGGAAAAACATATCAAACATTATGCCACTTAGATAAAAAAAAGGTTTAAAAAAGTAAATAAATCCTGGACATCGTGGGTGACCTCAAATTCCACCGAAACCATCTTCTCCTCCGGCCCAACGAGCCCGGTCCAATCCATGTCAGGTGCGGGTTAGGCCACGCGGAGACGCGACTTCCATAAACGCGGCGGCGACGGGAGACCGGCCGGCAGCGGCAGCGCGCGATGCGTCGTCCGCCCACCGGCGTCCCTGCATCCTGCACTTCATTGCAGACCGTATTGTGTTTCTTTTCTCCACTTGCCATTTCACTATCTTAATGTTTGTGCGGCTGCTACTTGTGTGTTTCTGCTGTCTTGTGCATCTAAATTTGAGCTTGCTTTAAAATTTAGTGCATAAGAGTTCTGAGAATAACTATGGCCGAGCAAATACATGGTACAGAGCTTTATTGTTTCTTGTCTTGTTTTTATACGCGAGTTACTTGCAGCATTGCTGACCGCTTCCTTTTGTATTTGGTCTGTTTTTCTCGAGTTGGTCAACAAATCCATTTCAGGTCAACAAGGATTGACATTCTCATTCAGACCAATAAGGATTTGACGCCGGGAGAATAGAGAAACTGACATTGAAATAGTGAACCTTGAACACTCACTATGATGGACTCCCACACGCTGGGAGAATATTTATTTCTTTTACTTTTGAGGTAAAATAATGTATGTTTATTTCGGGAAAAAGTGATTTCATCTCTCGCAGGGATATTCCCTCGTTTCGTACATGCCACCTAAATAGTTATAAAAAAATTTGAAAAAAATGGCAAGATATATTAATATGAAATATATCATTCCATAAACATACTAGTTAAAATTCAACTTGTACAAGTTCTAACAAAAATAACAGCATAGCTGCAAATATACGATAACTATTTTCAGTTTATGTTGTTCTTTTTGTTGCAACTTATAGAAGTTTAATTTGGTCTTACGTATTTGTGGAGTGATATATTTCATATTAGTCTATGCTGTTATTTTTTTTTCAAATTTTTTTATAACTATTTCATATTAAACTAATTTTTGGTTTATTTCGTGTGCTTGTTTTTGTACACCCTTCCATCGGGGTTTGCTTTGTTTAAATTATGTTAGCAATATAGTACTCCCTCCATTCCTAAATATTTGACGCCATTGACTTTTTTAAATATGTTTGACCATTCATCTCATTCAAAATTTTTTGTGAAATATGTTAAACTATATGTATACATAAAAATATATTTAACACGAATCAAATAATAAGAAAAGAATTAATAATTACATAAATTTATTTGAATAAGACGAACGATCAAATATATTTTAAAAAATCAACAGTGTATATGGTTGAATTTGATGGTAGATCATGGAACTACTAGTAGGAATGTGGTACTAATTCCCATTGTTAGCTTGGACCGACGACCATGTGTGCGGATATGGTACTAAGAGCAGGTACAATAGCAGGCTATAAACCAGCTGTAAACATATTTTAAAGAGATAAATAAGGAGAGAGATGGGCAGCGGGCTACAGATTTATAGCCAGCTGCAGCACGGACTCCAAGATGCAGTGTGTGTATGACAGGTGGGACCATGTATTAATAGTGTAGTATGTAACTATTATATGAATAAGCTATTAGATTGACTATAGAAGAATTGGAGCCGGTAGTTGGCTATACTATTAAACTTGCTCTAATTCCCATTGCCAAGGATTAGCTGCATGCATGCAGCACCTCTTGGAAAACTACTACTCGTAGGCACTTGTTCCATTAATTTGCACCAAATATACTCCATCTAAGAGCAGGTACAATAGCAGGTTATAAGCCAGCTATAAACATATTTTATGTAGATAAATGAGGAGAGAGAAGGGCAGCGGGCTACAGATTTGTAGTCAGCTGCAGCACGGACTTCAAGACGCAGTGTGTGTATGATAAGTGGGACCAGGTATTAATAGTGTAGTATGTAACTATTGTATGAATGAGCTATTAGATTGGCTATAGATGAATTGGAGCTAGTAGTTGGCTATACTATTAACTTGCTCAGTGCCTATCGGTTGTTTCTGTGTATATGCTCCTATCTTGGTACGACATTAAACAAACAAACGTGGCTCGACACACGCATATATGGTCGTCGTACAGCATAGCGGATCGGAACCGCACGATGCAGACGCGCTTTGCATGCTAGGCGACGCGAGAGCGAGGGGGCCGCGCGAGGAGTCGTGCACTCGTGCATCTGCATGTCATGCGGTGTTCAAACTTTGGACACCACAACACCGTGCACGCGCTAGCTATCTAGCTGCTCGATGCCTGCATGTGTGTGGTGTCCTGCATGCTCGCGGCTCGCGATCGATCATGTCCGTCGGGCCGTTGAAACGAGATTGAAACAAGGGGACACGACGCGCGCGCTTAAATCTCTACTACTTGTGTGTGTGTCTAACTACCAAACGCGACGCCTCTATCGCTAGTGCGATTGCATCTGTGCAGATCGATCGATTGATTGCCTCCGGCCATCATCATGGGGAGGGAGGCGCCCTCGCCGCCGCCGGCGCGCGACGCCGGCTCCTCGTCGGGGCAGAAAAGGAAGGCGTTCACCATGGTGGACCAGGACGGCGGCAGCGAGGACACATGGCTGAAGCTGTCGCTCGGTCCGGTCATCTACACCGACGCAACGAACGTCGACGACTCTCCGGTAACGACGACGTTGCCCAAAGAGCTGCCGCCGCCGCCGCCGGCGGTGGGTCCTCCAATTTTCATGGCCTCGGCGACCACCAGCTTGATCGACCATGGCAAGGAAGCTGCTCGCATGGCGACCGACGCTCTCTTCAACGGCGATGCAGCAGGTTCAATCCCTAATCCAATTAACCCAGTTGCTTGGCGATTAGCTTCAGCGTTATCACTGAATTAATGCATGCTTGCACCTAATTCAGTCATATATATCACTTACCAGGCTCGTCGTCGTTGCATCACGAATCCTCCTCAGCGCGTCATCCCACCCAACGTCGCAGCACGGCGTCCACCACAAGCTCCACCAGCGGCAGCGCAGGCGACGTACCGGCCATCACCGGCGACGGTACAAACGGCGGTAGCGACGGCAACAATGGTGCAGCTGGCACGGTAAACAACGATAGAGTGCTCGTGAATAATCCACCTTATCCGTGGGCTACCAACAGAGTGGCCGTACACCACTCTCTCGTCGAGCTGTCTCGCCGTGGCATCTTCACCATCAAAGGTGAGGCTCGGTGCAGGCGCTGCGACGTACGCAAGGAGTTCGTTTACGATATTGAGGCCAAGTTTCGAGAGTTGGAAGATTATCTCCGCCGAAACTGCATGAGCATGAATGACCGTGCATCAGAGAGGTGGAAGAACCCCATCGTACCCAACTGCGACGGCTGCGGCCAACAGAACTGCATGCGTCCGGTGATCGCCGCTGAGAAGGAGCGCATCAACTGGTTGTTCCTGCTGCTCGGAGAGACGTTGGGTTTGTGCACGCTTGATCAGCTCAAGTTTTTCTGTGCGCACACCAATCAACATCGCACGGGCGCTAAAGATAGAGTGTTATATTCTACTTATCTAGAGTTGTGTAACCAACTTGTTCCGGGGATAATGAAGCCTTTTGAGAAAAAAGCGGGGCATAATCAGTTGAGGATTCGTTAGTTTTTGGATTATTTAGAATTTGAGGATATAATCATACGCCTATGTGTGGTTGTTTATCTTGTTTGTTTATTTGGAGTTTGTCGTCTTAAAGTCTCGCGTCTCTATAAATATGTATGTGTGAAGTCCTTTTACTCTTTTGCGTGTCTATAATTTACAGTATTGAATTCTCTGTATGTGGTGTAATATTTTGTCTAAATTAATCTATCTTCTTAGTTCTGAATTTGATCATTTTCCAGTGAGAGAGAAGAGGAATTCGTGACATCCTTATTTTTACTATACGGGAAAAACAGACCAAGCATTATGCCACTTCTTTATTTTTACCTATTATAAAAGTTTAAGATGTTTTCTATTAAATATTTTCGTACGTCGTCCTACTGCTCAAGTCCGATTCCCTCTCTGTGTGTGTTTTTTTGCCTTCCAGTCCGAGTCCAACATAGAAAAAAACCCAAGCGATCCCCAAATCAGTCAATCAACGAGACAACCAAAAATAGTATGAAAAAGCCAAATTCAATCTAGAGCTCATGAATTTGATCGCAAGAAACCTAATCCTCATCACGGTGGATACTGAATCAACATCCCAAATCACAAAATCCTCAAAATATTCCCAAATCAAACCGTCGCGATGGAGGAGAGAAGCGCCATCAGCTCCACATCAGGGAGATGAGGGGGCAGCCGGGAAGGAGGGGGCGGTAGGCAGCTGCTACCACCACGCCGGGGGAGGGAAGCAGCCGCCACAGCCGCCGTCGCCATGCCGGGAAGGGGGAGTAGGAGCCACCATTAGCACGATGTCGGGGAGGGGGGGAGGGGGCAGTTGCTGCCACCACGCCGGGGAGGGAAGCAACCGCCGCCGCTGTCGCCACGCTCCCGCACCGGGGAGATGCAGTAGGAGCCGCCTTCGACTCCACGTCGGGGAGGGGAGGGGGCAGCCGGGGAGGGGGGCGTAGCAGATGCCACCGGGACAGGGAGGGGAGCAGCCGCCACCACGCTGGGGAGGAAGAGCAGCAGTCGCCGCAAGGGAGGGAGCAGCAGCAGCAGCTGGGGCTTAGGATTCGAGATACGGGAGAGATGGCGAGAGAAGGAAAAAAGAAAGAGGCGGGTGGAGAAAAGGCGAACCTGCACGTCAACACGTGGCATCTGACTCCTAGTATATTTTTATTTTCACCCCTCATAGTATATTTTATCCTATACTTCAGTGTATAAAAAATATTTTAAAAGATACCCCCAGATTAGTACTCACAAATTGATGTCCAGGACCTTAAAAGCTTTAATTTTTCTAGACTGGTATGATGTACAAATAGTAACCTTTTATAGCTCTGCATAGTTGACCATAGATGTCATTAACCTATAAAAAATATATACGTTATATAAATTTTGTGATTATCATGTGGTTTGACAAATTTTATATATCTATATCTACTTAAAAAATTCGTAAGGATTCCGGTAAAATTTTCGTCCGTCATAAAAAAAATTTCATCAGTCCCTATCACGTCATCCCGAGTCCGCATCAAATTGGTTCCAGTCGAGATTTTACATAGATCGGATTAAATTTAAACCAAAACGTCTTACACCGGAGAACTTCAATATACAACATACAAAAATTCCACACTTGGCATGATTTCAGAAACCCTAAATCGAAAAATCCCCAAAATTAGAACCTCGGCAAATCCCTAAGCGAATCGGATTGATGACTTACCGATTTGGCAAATCGCCGCCATCATGTGATGCGAGCACGGCATCAGCACCGCCGTGCACGTACCCTAGCCGTCGCCCTGGACCGGCCTTGCGCCCGCCTTTTGTGGGTCGCGTGAGGTCGAGGCTCGTCATCGCGGCCTTGGCTGCGTGCGGAGGAGAACCAGGACGGCACCACACACGACATCAGACCAGGCTCGGGTGGCATCAGTTCGCTGCACGAGATCCGAGTGGCTCGGACAGCCATGGTTTCACGCTACGCGTCATCGCCGCTTGCTAGAATCGTCGCCGCTGCCGCTTTTCACGAGAGAAAGGAAGGGACTTCGCGCTGCTGCCACTTGTTGGAATCGCTGTCGCTCAACCGGAATCGTCACTGCCACCGTCGCTCCGCCTGAATCGCCGTCGCTGCCATTGCTTTTCGCAAGAGAAAGGAAGGGGATCAGGGAAATGATTTTAGGGTTAGGGTTGGGCTGCCGAATTTTTGTCCACATTCGAATCAATCGGGATCGTCCATAAGATCGGACAGCCTCGACGTCTCCCGTGTCGGGCCGGCGCCATTGCCACGCCGCCGTGCTGATGGGCCGCCTCATGGGTCGCGCACGTGTACTCCACAAAGAAGCAGGCCACAAGTTTTTGGGCCAGGCTAAAATCGGTTTTTTCTATGTGTGACTTTAAGTATTTTCTGTTTTCAAAAATAGCATTAGTACCATTTTAACTGCTTAAAATTGCTGAAAATGCAAAAAGAATTATGATTGCTTATTAATCTAATTCTAGGTAAATGGAATCAACGAGAAATTTGATTATAACTTCATATAAACTTTATTTATGTTCATGTTTGTTAATTATTTTTGCTCGATAAGATTAAAACCATCAAATCCCGTGAATATATGAAATTAGACTCAACTCCTGTTGATTTGGTAACCCATCAAATTAGACTTGATTTTACTGATTTGGGAGTCCGAAGGTGTTAACATGTTTTCTAGCCTAATTAAAAAAATACGTACGGCTTCCAGTAAACCGTTGCGTCCATCGTCCGTTTTATCCACACGTGCAATCGGTTTCATTAATTTTTTCCGTGCGTGTAACGACTCTGATTTGTTGCCATTTATTAGTTCGAAGTGATTTTTGCAATCAAGTGAAGCAAGCGCTACGTGATAGCTTGCCATGTGGGTCAACATCATGATCCATAATGTCAAAATACTACACATGCAAGGCGTCATGAATCTAAACGATTAGTCTTCCCGTTGCAATGCACGTGCATTTTTTCTAGTGAATAAAAAAAGGTTAAAAAAATCCTGGACATCGTAGCCCTCAAATTCCACAGAAACCGTCTTCTCCTCCGGCCCAACGAGCCCGGCCCAATCCATGTCAGGTGCGGTTTAGGACTCCGTGGTGGCCACGGCGACGCGGAGACGCCACGCGGAGCAGCGACTTGTATAAAACGCGGCGGCGACCGGCGGCGCGATGCGTCTTCTGCTGCTCACCGGCGTCCCTGCATCCTCCGCCCTGACCTTCCGCCCACGCGCCCGCTTCTTCCCCCGCGCGAACCCTAGAAGCATGGCGGCCGCAGGACCTGCCTGCTGTGCCCCAGCCGCCGCCACCGCCGCCTCCTCGTCGGCTTCTGCTGCTGCTGCGGCTGGCGATGGCGGCGGAGGAGCCCAGAAGCCGTGGCTGCTCGTCGGGCTCGGGAACCCCGGCAGGATGTACAAGGGGACTCGTCACAACGTTAGTATCTACGGTAAAATAAACTGCAATTGGAGCCTGAAGAACATAGAGGGTTACATGTTGATTTGTGATAGTTTGGTTGGGGGAAAGGCTACTTTGGCTTAAAGCTGACTTCTTGGCGGAGTCAAAGGAGAATTTTTTTGCCATTGGACAATGGAATTGATTGCTCGTTGGCAGCATTGAGCTTGTTATTTAGAAGCCATTCAGTTCTAGCCTCCTAGAGGCTAGATCTTGGTTTCCCAGTTTCCCTCAATTCCTAGAATTCATCAGGATGTACAAGTGCCAAATATGTGTTTTCCCCTAAAACAAGATCCCTACAAGTGCGGAATTATCTCCTTGCCATGTACTATTATATTGTGATATTTTTCATGTTCTGTAATTACTGTATTTGCACACAGGTTGGATTTGAGATGATTGATGCTATTGCAGAAGCTGAGGGTATTTCTGTTAGCAGCAAGCAGTTCAAGTCAATGGTTGGTAAAGGTAATCTAGGCATATATATTGTTGATTTTCATTAATGCAACTGTGCAATTGTATCATGTGTTAGTTTTAGAGTAGAGATGTGTAATGACTACTGAGTTAAAGTAAGGTCATTTTACTAATACTGCAATGTTTCATAAATGCATTTCTTTCACTTGCTCAGCTAATTTGTGTAAGGCTAACATTTTACAATAATCTTTTCGCTTGCATTGGTTTAATACAATAGTTGCTACTGGACCTTTTTGTTTCCATGATGCACTTTCTTGTTAATTTCTTAAAAAAATAAAACATTTTACAGTGAACGGTAAGAACAGAAGTATCTGTAGGAATGTTCCTTTGGAATTGTTAATTATTATTATCTACATGAAAGACCAATCTATTAATTTAAAATTTTCATGAACTCAACCTTAATAGAGACACATATGAAAATGCACCGTTTTTTCTTATTCATACAGGCCTTATTGGTGATGTCCCAGTAATGCTTGCCAAGCCACAGACTTACATGAATGCAAGTGGTGAGTCTGTAAGTACAAAATCTGTAATCAGTTTCAGATCAATGTACTTGCTACTCAGCCAGTCTTCACTGAATATTGTTGACTTATGCAGGTTGCACAGCTGGTTTCATATTTTAAGATACCACTCAGTCAAGTTCTTGTGGTAAATATTGTCATTACGTTATTTAATCTTCCATGTACATTGTCTGGTTGTTCACTAACTACTGTTCTTTGCTCTTTTTAGATCTATGATGATCTAGACATACCCTTTGCAAAATTGCGCCTACTGCCTAAGGGAGGACATGGCGGGCATAATGGGTACCATTCTTTCTCCATAGCCCTTTATGTTTAGTATTCTGTTTTATGAACTCAACTTAGGGGGTCTATCCATCTGAGGAACTAAGCTTCAAATAATTGAAGCACAATTGAACACTTCATGATGTTGACAATTGACATTATCATCACTACAGTGTAGTAGAATTTGACCACCGTAGTAAATACAAAGTTCTGGTGGGCTGTTTTCAGCCTTCAATTTCTAAAACAGAAAGGTTTCATGCCCTTTTTTTTCCCCCAAAGATCCAGCTTTCCTAGCTTTATACTATCATATAATCTGAGGGAAATCTTTCCAAGCCCCAAAATAGGGTGGAGAAAGAAGAAACCCAGAGCTTTCATGTGTAGTCTAGCTACTACAAAGGAAGGATGTCTATCGGCATTGACAATTCAGATATCTTTTGACTGTTAGTCTTCTTATCTTCTGACAATTGACAGACTCATGGACATTTCAGGATGAGAAGCATTATTAACCATTTGAAACAGAGCCGTGATTTCCCACGCCTTAGGATCGGTAAGCTAATTAATCACTTCCTTTTTTTCATTCAAGCGAAAGTCTGATCTGTTTTCCCTCTAATATTTGTCCAGGTATTGGGCGCCCCACTGGGAAGTTGGATGCTATCGGCTTTGTTCTACGGTCATTCACCAAGGAAGAACAAGAAGAGGTTTGCATTTGTCTGCACAATTTTTATGCCTGGACTTTTATGTGTGTGCTATCCTATGACCACTTCTCTTAAGCAGCATGTGGCTTGCAACAACTTGAAAAGCTGAAACACACACCACATTGACCCGTACATACAGAACAAGAACTAACCCTTTTCCCCATGTATTGCAGCTTAATTTCACGATCAATAGGAGCTTGCAAGCAGTAAGGATAATGCTACTCGAAGGATTCAACAAGGGTGCAACTTTTGTGAACACTCCACAGCCATCAGAAATGCTAAATAAATGAAAGTGCCTCCCTTCAGAGGTTCAGATAGCTTAGGGATTCAATTCAAATGAAGAGTGTACAATAGCTGTTGTTGTTAGAAGCACCCAGATAGCTGCACAAAGCACAAGGACCATTCTCCTTGCGCATATGTATCCCAATCGATATGTAAAGGTGTTCATTTACAACACAACAAAATGTTGCTCATTGCAACTCTACTTATACATGATTCATTATTAACAAAGATAAAATTCATCGGCCTCCTATCCTGCTTTGTTTTCAGCTCTTATCTTGTGCGATCAACTGATTTCATCGTGGATTCATCCATTTCCAGCCTTGTTGCTTCATTCGAAGTGTTCTTGTCACTCCTTTTTTTTCTCTATTCTTGAGAGGTGTTCTTGTCAATCATTTTCTGAATTCTTTTTTTAGATATGCTCTTGTCTCTTGTCTGTTGTCACTCAGGTTTGTCTGAAACATGTTGGATGGAATCATGTTATCCTAAACACAAAAATTATCCATTCAAAAGAAGAAGAAAAAATGAAAGAGTAAATTTCAGAAAATTACAACTTTATTGACAAAACTATTAGTTTACTGCAACATTAGCTACATGTTTCACTTTACTGCAACAATAGCGTGGGAAATTATGACAAAACTGCAACTTTTATATTATATGCCTCTAATATAACGTAAAAGTTATATTATATTATATGCCTACGTAAAAGTTGCAGCTTTGTGATAATTTCCTACGCTATTGTTGAAGCAAACTGAAACATATCGCTAATGTTGCAGCAAGCTATTGTTGCAGCAAACTGAAACATATCGCTAATGTTGCAGCAATCTGATAGTTTTGTCACTAAAATTATAGTTTTCTGAAATTTACTCAAAATTAAAATCATCCGTCTAAAATCAAATTAATCACGACCGTCCCATGTAGTTCTCCACCAACCCACCCCCAATCACGAAATCCACCACCTCACTCACTCCCTAAAACCCTCCTCCCTCCCCCATCATCTCCCTCCTCCCACTCGCCGCCGCCGCCGCCGCCGCCGCCAACTTTCCCCACCACCACCACCCATGGCGGCCACCACCCACGCCGCCTCCCTCTCCTTCCTCCTCTCCCACCCCCACCCCCACCCCCCACCCCACCTCCCCCAACCCTCACCCCCTCCGCCGCGCCCCCCACCGCGTCCGCTGCGCCACCGACGCCGCCGCCACCAGGCACCGGCGCGCCGCCGACGAGAACATCCGGGAGGAGGCGGCGAGGCACCGCGCCCCGAACCACAACTTCTCCGCGTGGTACGCGCCCTTCCCGCCCGCCCCCAACGGCGACCCCGACGAGCGCTACTCCCTGGACGAGATCGTCTACCGCTCCAGCTCGGGGGGCCTCCTCGACGTGCGCCACGACATGGACGCGCTCGCCCGCTTCCCGGGCTCCTACTGGCGCGACCTCTTCGACTCCCGCGTCGGCCGCACCACCTGGCCCTTCGGCTCCGGCGTCTGGTCCAAGAAGGAGTTCGTCCTCCCCGAGATCGACCCCGACCACATCGTCTCCCTCTTCGAGGGCAACTCCAACCTCTTCTGGGCGGAGCGCCTCGGCCGCGACCACCTCGCCGGGATGAACGACCTCTGGGTCAAGCACTGCGGCATCTCCCACACCGGATCGTTCAAGGACCTCGGCATGACGGTGCTCGTCAGCCAGGTGAACCGCCTCCGCCGCGCGCCGCTGTCCCGCCCCATCGCCGGCGTCGGGTGCGCCTCCACGGGGGACACCTCCGCCGCGCTCTCGGCGTACTGCGCCGCCGCCGGAATCCCGTCCATTGTGTTCCTCCCCGCCAACCGCATCTCGCTCGAGCAGCTCATCCAGCCCATTGCCAATGGCGCCACCGTGCTCTCGCTCGACACGGACTTCGACGGCTGCATGCGGCTCATCAGGGAGGTGACTGCCGAGCTGCCGATTTACCTTGCCAACTCACTGAATTCCCTTCGGCTCGAGGGGCAGAAGACTGCTGCTATTGAGATTCTTCAGCAGTTCGATTGGGAGGTGCCGGATTGGGTCATTGTTCCAGGAGGCAATCTTGGGAACATATATGCCTTCTACAAGGGATTCGAGATGTGCCGCGTTCTTGGGCTCGTCGATCGTGTGCCGCGGCTTGTCTGCGCACAGGCTGCCAATGCAAACCCGCTGTACCGGTACTACAAATCGGGGTGGACTGAGTTCACGCCACAAGTGGCTGAGCCGACATTTGCATCGGCAATTCAGATTGGTGACCCGGTATCTGTTGATCGCGCTGTTGTTGCGCTCAAGGCAACTGATGGCATTGTCGAGGAGGCCACGGAGGAGGAACTCATGAACGCAATGTCGCTCGCTGATCGCACTGGCATGTTTGCTTGCCCGCATACTGGGGTTGCCCTCGCAGCGCTGTTCAAGCTCCGTGACCAGCGCATCATCGGGCCAAATGACTGCACGGTAGTCGTCAGCACAGCTCATGGTCTGAAGTTCTCGCAGTCCAAGATCGACTACCATGACAGCAAGATCGAAGACATGGCCTGCAAGTATGCCAATCCCCCGGTCAGCGTGAAGGCTGACTTTGGTGCCGTCATGGATGTCCTCAAGAAGAGGCTCAAGGGTAAGCTCTGAAGTGTGTTTGGCTAGCTCCCCTCCAATCAATTGCTGTATGTCAGTTGTCTTCTGCATCAAATTCGAATGCGGCGGGTGACTGTGGAGCGATGATTCGTCGATTTGTAGTAGTATTGTAGGTCCCTGAACCTTGAAGATCGTCCATGCTTGAGAGTAAAGATTGAGAGGCTATCTCTTGTACCTGTTCTGTGTTGTGTGTGGGTGGGTAATAAGCGACTACCTTGTTGTTTGAAACTCTGAATAATCAGATCATCTAGTCCAATTACTCCGTTCTGCTTCTGCTTGTACTTGTCGGATGTTTGCCCTGATCTATGCTTGGCTATGGTGATTCTGTTGGCAGTTCCATGTAGTTGGCACATGAATACTGCCTCAATTTGCAGTGAATGCCGTCCCTGTCTATCTGTTGTCCTGAACTTTTTGGTGACTTTTCACCCATACCTCGTGAAGATGAGCGTTAGAACGATGGGATCTAGTAGGCGATGTTTTTGTTTGTAAAGGCATAGCAATTCTAACCTGATGCTTGCCGATAGGCTGGGAAACTTAACTGACCATCGTGGAATGCAAAATGTATGGCTCACCGCTGCATTTGCACCAGTGTCCTGTGGCAAAAAAAAAAAAAAATGCTGATCTACCGCTCACCGCTTCATTAGTTCATTTGCACCAGTGTCCGGTGGCAAAAAAAAAATGCTGATCTACCGGATGCGGCCTGGACGCCTGCCTGCCTTTTTGGAGGCTTCAGTACGCAGCCAACGCAGGTGGAAGTGCACTTGGAACCAAGAAGCCGAGAGCGGAACAAGTAACTAACAGGCATTTGTTGATAAATTTTATTTCAAACATTAAAGTTATACAATTACAGTACAACCATGATATAATTACATTGTAACTTATATTTAACTTTCAAAAGTTCATCCTTATATGCTATTTTTATGAAACGGAGATAGTGGGACAAAATCCTCACATATACAGGCGCTATGATATTTTTCCTTTCTCACTTGCACGAATCTTGAAACAAATCTAATGGCTTAAAAATATATGAAAGTTATATACAAGTTACATCATAGTTGCATGTAAGTTATAATATGATTATACTATGATTATATTATAATTAATTATGTTAAAGTTTTAGAAGAAATTTTGTCAGTAAACATATAGCAAAATTGAGGCCTAGTGATATAAGGCCCAATCTATCGCAACTCGGCCCAAACTTGTAGGCCGTGATCGATGCCGGCGAGGCCCATTAAACGCCACGTTGGTGGGTGGGCTACTGGCCTGTGCCTCGTCTCGCGACGCGGACGCGCCCCGTTTCAGTGCACGCGGCCACCGCCGCAGCGGCCAATTTTTCGGCTAACTTTTGTGATAAACATGCACGGGTTCCAGTTTCTAAACAAGCAACTGACCGTGGAGGTAGAAGTTGGTACAGTATACGTTACTATATAAACTTTTAATAGGAACGTTGGGACAACCTGTGATGGAAGGAACGAAGATTACAAGAAAATATATCTTGACGTAGTCAATTTGCTGGGTTCCACATGAGTAGAAATACATTTTTTACGTTCGCAGAAATACAATTTTATAGGACAAAGGTTTTAAAAGTAAAAAAATTAATTTTTATGAGACGGAGATAATATCTTATGCGTTCGCTTCGTTCTCTCGGCGCGGAGATCGACACACGCCATTCACGTACATACGGCGCCAGCGTGTGTGAAATACAATGCATGTATCACGCCCTATCAATCCGTACCACGCGATTAAGTTGCTACTCACCCCGTTCCATAATATAAGGAATTTTGGAGTTATATGACATATTCTAAAACCACAAACCTGGACAATCTCTATGTGCAAATTCATAGTCCTATAATATATCACATTTATCCAAAATATCTTATATTATAGGATGGAGGGATTACATTACACTACACTTGGTCACTTTCTTTAGGGTCAAGCAATCCGAACAACGCTAGCTAGAGCTGCATATGCGTTAAACCCGTTTTTGACTTAGCTATATTGGGTAATTAACCCAACCACATCATCTAGCCAACCGGCTGTCGTTTCTTGCTTGAAAAGGCCCAGCTTAATCGATGACGATCGAGCAACGCTGTGATGCGACTTTGCGTGCCACACCGCTACGTCAACACACGGTTAGTTAATGAATTAACTTAACCCAAAAGTTAATTACCACTTCGCTTCGCTGGTGCCCATCACCGTCAACTAGTTTACTGCTACTTGCCGGTAAAAAATTTGGAATAAGGAAGAAACATAACACTAGCAAGTAGATCTCTCTGCTGTCTCACCATGTGACTGGACGAAATCTACGACCAGTTCTTGTACTGCATCGATTGATCTTCTGCAGGCTCTGTACTGCACTAGCTAGCATGTTCTTTCTGTTCAGACGAAAAGTAGTAGTAGTAGACGTTGATCGAATCGAACCTGCTCTCGCGGCTCGAGTAGATTGGCCGGTAAATATACAAATTTTTCACCATTTGCATCTTGTCACATTGTGTGATACAAAATCATCTTACCACTTGTGACTTTTGTGATGACTTCCAAACTCTCGTGAACCACAGAGACTGAGATGAAACGGTCTTATACCATAGTAGAATATACTGTGGTGAGATTTTTTTCCACTCTAGACTTTTCACCCCCCGGATACGAACAGTGCCCGAGGTCAAGATCAATATATACAGCTATGTTACTAGCTAGTGCAAGACAAGTTGAAAAATACTTTAAACATCCCAATCTTGACTCATCAACAGTATTGCCGGTCCATGTACACATATCGGTGAATTTCTACTGCAAATTGTGGTCATCATCAACTCGATCATCGATCAAGGTACTCATATACCCTAGCCAGTACAGTGCTAGTTAATCTCTCTTTTTGTGTGTGGTGTTTACTCCACCAATTTAGTAATTGTTGGTCAATTCGATGATCTTGCATTTATAAACTACCATTGATTCATGTAGCAGTAGTTTTCATATTACTGTATCAACTGTAGCTAGCTAGCGACAAACAGGAAATTTCCTGGAAAGGATCAATGAACACACAGGGGTTAAGTAACCATATGGACACAATGAAAATTCATGCAGCACTAGTGGTCGGATCCAGCAGTAGTACTAGCAAGTTAGAACTGATCGAAATGATTTTTTTCTACCATCAATTTGCAGTTGCTTACTAGCTGTACCGTGCAGGAGAGTACTCCGTACTACATTGCCGTGTTGAATTAATTGATGCCAATTAGGAAGCGTTGCGGCGCCGCGAGGGTAATATAAAATTTGCTGCTATGTACACAGCCAAATTAGCATCTTCTTGCTTTGGTGTTTGACGGTCGAATACCTAACTGTCCAGATGCATACAACCATGTAATGAGACAACAGATGGATATATATAGCCCATAATTCTGGTACATGTGAGCCTATCTAATTAATTATACTATACATACATATATAGCAGGAGCTAGCACAGTATATATATGCATGTAAACAACTGAAATGAGTTGAATTAATTCTCTAATCTCAGCTGGTAGCTAGTGATCAACAATTCAACATACTATAAGAATGATATGATATCCGGTCTGAATTAATTTCTAGCTAGCCTGACATGGAGCGACCATGTGTGTGCTTTTGAGAAAGATGGCATCAGCAAGCTAGCAAGCCCATATATGCATGTGTTAAAACTGTCAAAAATATTTTTTTTCAAGCCTATCTCGAACCTATTCGATGCATGATCCATTGATGCTGGATTAGCTTGAATTGGGTCCATTATTAATCTTTCTGCCGTGAAGATAACAATTAAAATCAAGACTACGTACTCCAGTATCATATCACATGTGGAAATCCACCCAGCTGACTAGATATGGGATAAAAAGGAGAGACAAAAGAAAATTACATTTTATTTAGATAATGGAAGTACTAAATAAAATTATCAATACCAGTTACCATTTATTATGATTAAATTCTTGCAGCTAGTTAAATTGACTCCCACGGTAAAACTTAAGTAAAAAAGGAAAAAAATAAACATCATTCACTGAAAAAAAAAATTTATCACCCAGAAAGAAAGACCAACGAATTGTGCGTGGACAGCTAGAGCAGCAGAAGCCACTCCATCGGCCAAAAATTAAATCTAGCGGCTTAATATGGAAATCAAATCACGGTCAAGCTAAATATGCGCCTAATGATTGTTATCATGCCGACGTTTGGAAAGAGGCCGAGCCTTTTGATCCTTTAATTTGCCAAATTAGCCAAATCCATGGCCATTTAATTATAAAATCATGGGGGTGCGTTGCGTATGATGCGTAAAGTGCCACATCAGTTGGATAAACCCTCGCAATTAACAAAACGTCGTATCGCGGAATCTCCAATTAACAACGGGATTAGTGCACGCGTACGTACTAATAACGACTTACACATGTGCGTGAACAATTTAACCATCAACAAAATCTGGTGGTCCAGCTGATGACATGTAACCAAACAATGACTAAGCCTTGCACTTGAAAATTAAGACGTAATCTCCCAATAAAAGCGCGTCCTTTTTCGACGATAATGATGCGACAAACATGTACATTTGGTTGCATTTTTTTTTTCAGATAGCTCGAGATTTGGTCGATGATATATGCACGCATATATGCTTGGGTGTACTTATATGTATATTTTATACTTAAAAATATGTGTGTGATTAGTAGCGGATTAATGGTTTTTTTAAATCAGTACAAACGCAAACGCTTATAACGTGAGCACACTCACCCAGCACGCACGCATGCACACACTATTTCTATGAGCACATTCGAAAGACTGAGCCGGTGTGTCTTGAGATTGACGAAGTCACCACGAGTACGTCACAATGCGAGCACCTGTGTCAAATCTAGAATTTGAACCTGGATGAGCCAGTTACACCACAAGAAATCTAACCATTTGAGCTAATTATATTACTAGTAGAGATATCCGATATGGTATAGGCATGTTCGAATTAAGAGGAATCGATCACACACACAAACTAAAAAGAGACTGATGATGAGATAAAGTATGCAAAATCTGTGGAAGAATCGGACGAAGATATGGCCATGGGCAAACGCATGCCACGTACGAGATAAGGATGATACGCCTGCATGCGTGCGTGCATAATCGACGGATTGATCATGCATGTAGTATTTTATGCTGCTGCTAAGTACGTATGCTGCCAATGCACCGGCCTTCTTAATTTGCTATCTTAGCTCAGCATCAAACATATCACATAGTCGTTAATCAAGTTGGAGAGCTAGCTAGCTAAAGCCACCATATGTACATACAAAGACACATGTGCTGATGTGCTCATCTCTCTCTATCTGAATCTGCTTTTTTTGTGCAGAAAGAAACTAAACTCTGAAACTGGCAAATGAGGTCATGACACGAGCAGATTAGCCACGCGAGCAACAGCACAATAATTAAAGTGGCTAGAAAAGCAACATGAAACCGGGTAGATTTGCTTTGCAAACTTTGTGTGTGAGAGAGAGTGCCACACCCGCGAATTGTGTGTAATATACAAGTAGAAAGCGCAGTCGTCAGCCATGCGGCAAATAAGTGTAGTACAGTCCAGATCACTAGCTAGCTTAGCTTTGTTTTTTTATGAGAGAAAGGAATGTTTTACTTCAACTTTACGTCCAACAGGATATATAAAGCCATTTAAATTAGAAACTTAGCTTCACAAATAATTCAATCTGAAATTCGCTCCTATAAAAATTTAACTTAAAACCTTAAGATGCTATGCACTCGGGTCATTACAGCCACTAGGCTACATGATATTTGGCGACTTAGGCCCCCTTTGATTCAAAGGAAATTCATAGGAATTTTAGAGGATTTCATTCCTATAGAAATTTTTCCTACAAAGCCCTTTGAATCAAAGAAATGAACCCTATGGAATTCTATGAAATTTCTATGGAATGCCTCTTCCCATACAAGTTTTGGAGGAATTTTAACAAGAGGTAGAACCTCATGGAAAAAATCCTTTGAGTCTTTATTTCTCCTCAAATTCCTGTGTTTTTCCTGTGGTCCAATCAAACGATCATTTCTACGTTTTACCTGTGTTTTGCAATCCTTTGTTTTACACTTACATTCCTGTCAGAATCCTATGTTTTTTCTATTCCTCCGTTTTTTTATTCATGTGATTCAAAAGGACCCTTAACTTTTTCTCGCAGATAGAGAAAATAAAGATATGGAAGCACGCATGCACGAACACGGTGACCGGCCGGCCATCGGTCCATCCGACGTCGGAGAAATGCAGAGATGTTGCGGTTGCTGTTGTCAGGGTTATTTTCTATGTTATCCATCCAGGGCATCAATCGTTTAGATAGATAGATAGATCTGTGTGTCCTAAATTAACAAATCGGCCGAAATCGCCTGGGAAAAAAAAGGAGAAAGTGATCGATCATCATCAATAATCGTGGAGCTGGAGAAAGAGATTCGATCGATCGATCGATCGATATGTGCTAGCTGGGGTACTCGATTGATCTGTCACGGCCATGGGCAGAGAGAGATAGTAGGTATAGCTAAGCTACGGCGGCTGGCTGTTGATTGGAAGAGATGAGATGAGATGAGATGAGATGGGATATGAGAGAATAGAGAGTGGCAGTAGTTGTGTTTTTTTCAGGGGGGATGCACCAGCTGAGTTGCCATATGGCCATGGTCCACACTTCATGTGAACGCCACGCCGCGCCCTCGCGCGCCTGCCTCCTCCTCCTCCTCCTGGGACCCCATATCTCCATCCTCCCATGCTCTCCCATCTCGCGCGCGCGCGCGGTTTTTCGATCGCTTTTCCATGCCGCGGCCTCTCATGATCTCATTGGTCGTCGTCTCGTCTCCTCCGGCCATCGATCACATGATGCGTTGTACTTGTACCAGGGTATCCGAAACCGCCGAGATCAGGGTTATGGCGCCCCAGCGGTAAACACGGTTACCGCGGTAACCGTAAAAAACCGTACAAAACCATACAAAATTTATCAATAATTTAAATTATTTTTTAAATTTATTTAAATTTATAAAGGTTACCGTGGTATTTATATTATCGTACCCCTGCGGTAACCGCGATAACCACGCAGTTACCGGCAATGAGGAAACCCACCCATGGAGAGTGCAGGGCAGACGACGCATGGCACTACTACGTACGTACCGATCATTCGCAGACCGGGCTGTACTGTCACGCTGTCTCATGCATGTATTCATGGTACCTAGGCCTTGTCCACTGTGTATGTAGACTAGACCTTGGTGTGCCTGGTTTTCGTGAAACAAGTGAAGATTTTTTTATAAGAAACATAGTACAGTGATAATAATAACACATATCCTATTCCTATAAACACCTCGTTACTGTAAACATCTCGCTGTCAACGGGTATATCACCTATCCCTGAAAAAATAATTACGCGTAAATACGAGAACCCAGGTTCTAAAAAAAAATATAACCAGTTAAGTTACGCTCAATTAGCTAAACAAGCGAAGAATTATCCAGCCATACAAGGAATTCTGGGAACCGGTTTCTTTTTCAGCTAAGTGTACACACTATTGGACTATGAATCCAAGACTAAAAATGTCCATACATGTATTCACTTCGTTTGCTGGTGAGTCTGAGATACTAATGTACTTTTTAAATAATATTTGTGGGGACTTCTATTTATCACTCAACTAGAATAGAGAAAATATTATTTGATATTTCAATGGCCAGGATTGCTTTATAATTCATCCGACCCCCCTCCCCCCCCCTCCCTCCCTTCAACCAAACCCTTCCTCCGCCTTCTCTTCTTGTTCACCCTGCCATCGCCGATACAATCTCCTTCTCCGTGCCACCACTGGCACCGCCTCCTTGCTGTGTCGGAATCCACTGCTTCTCTGGCTCTAGCTCACCACGTGTGCACCCACTTTCATTCCTATGGTTTTGGCGCCGCCTTTAGCACCTCACCACCTGCCCTTGTCCTCTACTCACCGTCCATCATCGGCCTTCCACTACCCTGGCTACTTTCTTTAGAGCCATCCTCAATACCGCCTTACCATCGCCTCCAACCTCAAAATTCTATCTTTGTCGGAGTTTAAGGGTCGCCATCACTGGTTAGTCTGTCATATTCCTTTTCTCTTTTCATGTATCACCTGGTCTAAAGGTGGAAGACGATGGATAGGCCGTTAGATTAGATCCATCAGTCGCCTAAAACTTGAGGAATAGTAACAATGTTGTTTGTGTACTAGAAAATCACTCCAAATTAAACGGAAAGTCACTATATCTGTAGTATAAAATCAATTTGTAATTTTCTTGTAAAATAAAGTAACCTGCCAACTTTGCTGATTAATATTCAATTCGACTAGACCCCAGCTACACTGTGCATATGCGATCGAGTCGTCTCCCAAGTTGTACACACAAAGTCGTCTGTTGCAATTACTCTGCTGCCCGCCTACTTAATCAGGCCACATGTCAAAACATCACAAAGCAAATTCCACCACATTCATATATAGCAACGAACCTGACCAGCGACCAGATTAAATTCGGCAGGCATGCTGATAATCCCCATTACACGCATCCAGCCATGGCAGAATTAAACGCACACTGGAAGTTGTTAACCAACTTGCCCCTCTAGCAGCCCGAAATGAGCCTATCAAATTTATGAAATTATGACTCGTCATTTGTCAACTAGCTAGCTAGTTAGCTGACACGATATACTATATATACAAATATATATATATATATATATATATATATATATATATATATATATATATATATATATATATATATACACACACACACACACACACACACACACACACACACATGCCCCTGCCTTCTTGAAACCCATCTGTGCATGTATGCTAAAATCCAACACAGCCGACATCTCGATGTTATTATCATATTATGGGGTTTAATTATATATATGCAACTGGATGGATATCATTGACCCTATTTAAGTTCGGTCAGTGAGCATGATCGATACGAGATATGTACCATATTTTGATGTCTAGCTAACTATGTAGTGTATATGCATTGTATCATGACAACAAAGCTTGTTGAGCAGATGAACCAAAAATGTCAACCTAAAAGTACTGTAGTAGTACATCTGTTTTGAAAAGGATATGATGTTTTGGGCATCGAGATACATAGTCTCTAATGTACATATTTTATCATTACTTTATCGAACTATATATTTATAGAATAAATATAAAAAATGGAACTATACAATATATTTTCATGGAAAATCTACTAATATTATTTTTCATATTTTAAATTCTGTTAATCTTTTTTTTTACATTTTGAGCCATCTATCGCACTTCATGTTAATCACTTTATAGACTCAACTAACTATATTTATATGTTGCTATGTGAAAAATGAAAAATGGCAGGAATTAATGTATACACTCCTACACTAATAGGGACAGGTTTACTAAAACCAAACTAGGATTTATTATCTGCCAATCCTTGAAGAGGGTAATTGATCCGGGCAATCCATGGAGACCAAACATGTACAGTGTGCTGAATAGTCAAGTAAAAATAGGAATCTAATCAGGAAAAAACTGGTCGACGTGGACACGCATAAAAATCATTTCTAGAACTCCCAAAAAATTCTACCACACTATCACTATCACCAGAGACCAGCACACAATATATACCTGTAGTATAAACGCCAAAATAGATGAGACATTTAGCTTTGGTATCCAGGCACGAATTACTGCTTTTCACCCCCAACAAACACAAGGAGCTAGCCCAATTAACACAAAGGGATTATTTTCCACCTAGAATTTTCTGTTGTTAAAAACCCCTAGAATTTTTCTTATTTATTAACTACATAATCTTTTAGGGTAATCTAGATAATTAAACTGTCATAAATATATTAATACCTCGATAAAACAGTACATAATTAAATATGTACATGCGTGTGGTTTCATAATTCCATAAAAAGACAAACTTAAAAGATTTAGGTAAAGATGTCATCACAAATCTATCACACTGGCCCTGATAGCCAATGGGTGCATGGGCCATCACATCATCTCCCCTTGTTGACTCACAATAACACAAACCCATAAGACCATGGTATATACAATCCATCAACACAAATACTTTATATGTGTGGCCATACAGAATAGAACAAAACCATATGCCCTATATGTCATACACATGTAATGTGGTTAATTAATTGAAGCATACTAATTGGAGATAATGTAGGAATTGAAAACACAGGAATAGGAAAAAAAAACTTATTCATAGATTGGAAAACAAAGTAACATTTATAAAGTCGACATTTTTGTATGAGTTGAAAAATGAATTTTCATTTAAAAAATCACAAACTAAGTGACCAATATATCATATATATACATTGCACCAAAATAATTACACATGATACAGCAACACAATTAGTTATGTAATCCTCATAAAAAGATATAATTAATAATAATGTAAGTCGTCATCATATAAGAAAAGCTCCAAGTGACCACAATAATAAAATAAATTAGTGTTGTTAGCATCGCATCTCCTACCTCCATCGATCCATCTATATAACCCATGGTGCCTAGCAGCAGTCGCCCTTCCTCCTCAACCTCTCAGAGGCTTCACCTTTCCTTGATCAGCTTAGCTACTAGCTAGCTGCTCCGATTCTACCAGGTGTTCGACCAGATTCGATCGATGGACAGCACGAGCTGTCTCTTGGACGACGCGAGCAGCGGCGCGTCCACGGGCAAGAAGGCGGCCGCGGCGGCGCCGGCGGCGAAGGCGCTGCAGCGCGTGGGCAGCGGCGCCAGCGCGGTGATGGACGCGGCCGAGCCTGGCGCCGAGGCGGACTCGGGCGGCGAGCGGCGCGGCGGCGGCGGCGGCGGGGGCGGCGGGGGCGGGAAGCTGCCGTCGTCCAAGTACAAGGGCGTGGTGCCGCAGCCGAACGGGCGGTGGGGGGCGCAGATATACGAGCGGCACCAGCGGGTGTGGCTCGGCACGTTCACCGGCGAGGCGGAGGCGGCGCGCGCCTACGACGTGGCGGCGCAGCGGTTCCGCGGCCGCGACGCCGTCACCAACTTCCGCCCGCTCGCCGAGTCCGACCCGGAGGCCGCCGTCGAGCTCCGCTTCCTCGCGTCCCGCTCCAAGGCCGAGGTCGTCGACATGCTCCGCAAGCACACCTACCTCGAGGAGCTCGCGCAGAACAAGCGCGCCTTCGCCGCCATCTCCCCGCCGCCCCCCAAGCACCCCGCCTCCTCGCCGCCGTCCTCCTCAGCCGCCGCGCGCGAGCACCTGTTCGACAAGACGGTGACGCCCAGCGACGTCGGGAAGCTGAACCGGCTGGTGATCCCCAAGCAGCACGCCGAGAAGCACTTCCCGCTCCAGCTCCCTCTCCCTACCACAACCTCCTCCGTCGCCGCCGCCGCCGACGCCGCCGGCGAGAGCAAGGGCGTCCTCCTCAACTTCGAGGACGCCGCCGGGAAGGTATGGAGATTCCGGTACTCCTACTGGAACAGCAGCCAGAGCTACGTGCTCACCAAGGGGTGGAGCCGCTTCGTCAAGGAGAAGGGGCTCCACGCCGGCGACGCCGTCGGCTTCTACCGCGCCGCCGGTAAGAACGCGCAGCTCTTCATCGACTGCAAGGTCCGGGCAAAACCCACCACCTCCGCCGCCGCCGCCGCCTTCCTCAGCGCGGTGGCCGCCGCCGCAGCGCCGCCACCCGCCGTGAAGGCTATCAGGCTGTTCGGCGTCGACCTGCTCACGGCGGCGGCGGCGGCGCCGGAGCTGCAGGACGCCGGCGGCGCCGCCATGACCAAGAGCAAGAGAGCCATGGACGCCATGGCCGAGTCACAAGCACACGTGGTTTTTAAGAAGCAATGCATAGAGCTCGCGCTAACCTAGCTAGCACGCTGATGCAGCTAGCGTTTTTTTTGCTCATTCGCTTGCTTGCTTAATTAATTATTCAGATATATGCAACATAATTAATGGTTAGTTTAGTGACTCTTGATCAAATCTCTTGCTTGCTTGCTTGATTTCATTTCTTGTCATATATGCTCTACTCTACCACAATCGATCTAGTCTTTGTTAATCCTCCATTTCTTTCTCATTTTAATTTGGCAAGTGTATACTAATTCTGCCCTAGATTAAGAGCTTCATGCATGCCATAAGAAGCAACGTTTGATCGATCGAGCTAGCAAAACTCTTGTTGTCTCTAGCTCGATCTAGCTCAGCTTCTTTCCTTCTTCAATTCAATTCCTAATTAACTGTGAGATCGATGTGATGCAAAAATTAGAGGAGACATCAATCAATTTGTGGCTACTACTATACATATCTCTTTGCAAATTTGACACTCATTTTGTTGTGTTGCTTTCACGTGGTTTAAGATGTGATGTGTGTGTGTGTGTTGTGCCAAAGGCCAGATGCATTGCATGTAAAGTCTCGGGAGTTATCTGTTCCCCAATGGAATGGTCGAATGGGAGAGGAAAGTGAAGAAGGTGAAGTGCCCATAATTGTATGCATGCATGCATGCACCTGAACAAAAGGAAAAAAAAAACTGATGGTTTTTAGCTTAGCTAGCAGCAGGAGTGAGTGAATGTGAGAGTGATAATCTGATAAGACTGATACGATATATATGCTATGCTTTGCTTAGAGACAGCCGGAAAACTAAAGTGGATGCAGCATGATATATACTTTCACAGGTTGGGGAGATGGATGGATACATCGGCTACCAACAGAGAGGAATCTGGACATATATAACTAGCTAGTAGCATGCAGCAATAATATGCACTGTTTGATGCATGATATGCAAGAATGTTTTGCTATTTTAGCAGCAACAAGGTAAGTGAGAGGTAGATACATATGTCCTAGCATCGATCCTATAGCTTTACACATGTCCTGTTCATGTTGAAGTGTCAGTAGCTAGATTGCTTATCTTCTGTAAATGAATGAATTAATTAACTACTACCTCCATTTCAGGTTATAAAACTTTCTAGCATTGTCTATATTGATATAGATGTTAATGAATCTAAGCACACATATATGTTTAAATTCATTAATATTATATATATATATATATATATATATATATATGAATGTGGACAATGCTAGAAAATCTTATAGTATGAAACGGATGAAGTAGGTATTTGTATGCACATGAAACTCATCAACATATATACTAGTAGTTGATATGCTATATATTCTCTTGATTTGTGTATATGCAGCTAGCTAGCTTGTGCTAGGAGTTAGGTGATGATATATAAGAGAGTGCATTAGTCACACTAATAGTACTTGTTGTGATGTACGTAGTGGTGTACAGATGTTTCAGAATATCAGACGACTTTATGTCTAACTAAGAATATTTTTCCGTGATTTCTGAATCTTTTGATCTGAAACAGGGCAACATCCAACAGAACCAATGTCCAGCGGTTCTAAGATTTTGACCAAAGAGAGAATGAGAGTACTCCTTACTTTTAATTCTCCTTTTTCGAGCTGATACATCAGGCAACTCTTGATGCTAACTGTTTTCATGCCATTGTTTTTTACGCCTTTAACCGTGGTTCAAATCACGCCACGTATCTGGTTTTTGACGAAGCAAAGTAAGTTCCAATGGGAAGAGCTAGACAGGGATCGCGATGACACTTAGAAAAAAAATTAAAGTGTTTTTTTTTTTTGGCAGAGACCGGCCGGATGGATATATAAGCTGTGGTTGCTGCAGGGTTGTGACTTGTGAGGTAACCCATGGCCAGGTTCACCGGCTCTTGAAACATGCAGATAAACTTTGGGCCGCCATTTGCACAGATCGATGTCGTGGAGGCGCCTACACACGGCTCTTGCAGGCTGCAGCTAGCAAGATAGCAAGAGGAGGAAAGGCACTGCATATGCATGAATGAATGAATTAATGCTAGCTTTCTGCAAATTAAATTTTGATTAGTTTCATATATGAGGCAATTAGCTTGGTCGTATACATCTATGTTGGATATCAATAAATTAGTGCTAGCTGAGAAACCGGTATTAGAGGGTTTATATACTAGTGATATGTAGAGGCCAACTAACTTGCTATGATTGATGATGTACATCCGTGTTGGTAGTAAGGTTGAATTTTAATTAGTCCATTATCTTAAAAACAGTTAGTAGGTAATACGTTAACAGATTTTTCCTTTCAGCGTGAAGGATATGAAATTTTGGTTAGGAATTCGCGAAGAAATTTCAGATTTACCTGTGAGTCTTGTTAGGAAGTGTCTCCATGAGAAATTTTAATTTAGTTGAATTTAGCCAAAAAAAAAAAGGCATGTTCAGATTTAGCAAAAACCCGTTGAAGTTTCAAATTTTGTTGAAAAAAAATAATTTTGTCTCCGAATTAGATCAATTGTATTTGTGAATCTTAACTTAACCTTTGATACATTGTACCATACTAGACGACAATATTGCAATTTGCCAGCTGGCTAGTTTAGTTTTAACTTTATCTCTAAATTAAAGTTGGTTGAAAATTCCTTATACCTCAATTTGATGTTGCACTACTTGGCGACATGCATGATAATGATAGTACGATGGACCATAGTTTAACTTCCAAGAAACAAAAATAACACCACTACCTTGTCCATAAACACCCCCTTCAATTTTCAATATTATTTTCTCATCTGAATTTTCTACTGCTAGCTCACAACAGGATATATTTGTATATGTGTACACATGAAAATGAAAACATGAACAGTATGATGATTCCTAGTCTTTGCTTAATTAAAGCCGGTGTCAGAGAATTCAGGTTTTGTACAGCAGCAGTCTCACCACCGCCACCCGGTCGACTCACCTGTTCATCCTTAGAATTTTCTCCCGGCAACCACTGCTTCTGCAATCGCCAAGAGCTTTCTTGCTAGCGACACTAGCCTGGACACACAACACATTCAGATTTCAGAGAGAGACAGAGAGAGAATTTGGCGACCATTGACAAAGCTTAGCTAGCTTGGAACCCTTCATAATTCAGCAGAGTTCAAAATTCAGATATTATACAGGCAGGCAGACGCTGTAGAATTTGAATTCGAATGCAGTGTAATATGCGTTTCGGATCAGATATGCTTTGGATATTACTGCAAGTTGCATGCATGCTATGTTATTATTCCCTAGATTATCGGATTAATCTTATCATGTTCAGTGAACGCGAGATTAGAAGCAGCAGCAGCAGCACAAGTGGAATTAGCTACTAGGACGACTTCGGTATGGAGATCAGACAAGTGAGTGATATGTGCCGGGGCATGTTGCAAACTTTTTTTTT
The DNA here is from genome assembly GCF_000147395.1 of Oryza glaberrima. Lineage (NCBI taxonomy): Eukaryota > Viridiplantae > Streptophyta > Magnoliopsida > Poales > Poaceae > Oryza > Oryza glaberrima. The sequence goes on from NC_068330.1 coordinate 23,937,906, forward strand.
TTTTTGCCGGGTCAGCCAGCATGTTGCAATCTGAATTCAATCTGAATTTCTGACGGTGCATGTGGAGAGGTTGGCCATTGATGGCAGGTCAACCTTGCAAGAGATTGACTCCGTGGCCGGCTCAGATCTACGGACACACTGGTTTAGGTCATTGTCGTTTTGGTCTTCTTCATATGAATTTCCATTTCCCTATTTTCCATGCAAGCCCTTGAGCTTCCTTGATTTCACATTCTACCACTTGTTGTTGTGTTCTTTTTTTTTTAAGATAATAAAATTAATTATGGCCTTTGCTTCATACTCCCTCCGTCTCAAAAAGACTCAATTCTTATATGAAATTTTTTTTATATTAGTATTTTTGTTATTGTTAGATGATAAAACATGAATAATACGTTATGCATGGTTTATATTTTTAAATTTTTTTATAATTTTTTTAAATAAGACGAACAGTCAAATGTTAGACATGGAAACTTAGAAATTGATTTTTTTTTTGGACGGAAAGAGTAGAAGCTAAAACCGGTTACTACAAAGGTTGTTAGTCCAACGACTGTGAATTACACTTGATTAAAAGCAAGAAAAAACATATAAGCCTAAAGACAAAGATAACACCTACCGCTTAACTTCTTGTTGTGTAATGCTAGGTAATTAATGTGACAGATGGTGAAAGCGTGTTACTAGAGTCAAATGAACTTCACTGGCTTAATTAGCGTTGAACCAGTGCGAGTTAACTTGGCAATGTTTATCACTAACGCTGACGTAGCTGGTAATCCTTGACCTGGTCTAGTCTCACTGGCCGGATCAAGAAGCAATTGCAATTAAGCTTAGGTTTTACTTTGCCTGTTTCTTTAAGGACGTGTACAGTGAGTGATGCAACAAGTTGGAGCATATTTTTGTTGGTCATTGGGGGGCATGTAAGACGTGGTAAATAAGCCTCTTGACATTATTATTCATTGCCCACTGAAGATGCTAGCGCTAATTAAACATCTTTTTTATAAAAAAATGGATAGATGTTTAGGAGAAGATGAGTGGAGATATCTATATATAAGTTGGGAGAAGATGCCATGCCATTGGTTCAAAGTGGACAATCGTCAAACCTCACAGCAGAGCAGGCCCATTGGTATGGCTCTAATCTAATCTCTAATTTTTCTTTTTCTTATTTTGAAAAAAAAAGGGCTCAAATTTCTGTTTGACTCTGGGTTTTTAGTTTCAATTTATGAGTAATGATAACCATGTTCAGATGCTGACAAATTGGACGGCCATGAAATTTTACACTTACTGAACATTATCATCTAGAGGGAGCAGCATTATACCTGTCAGCTTCAGAGACTGGTATCTTGCAGGATGGCAAAACAATTGTGCTACCAATTAATCCAATTAAAATGTTCTAAACTGAAAGTGAAAGAGCGTGTGACCTAGCTAATTCCATCTCAGGTCTTGAGAGTCCTAATTAATCGTTAGATCATGTGGCAGTATCTGTCTAAACCTCCACGCATCCTGCATGCTACCAGAGAAGCTAATTCAGCTAGCTAAGACAGCATTTTTTCGAGTCAAAAATTTCAGAAGCTTTCCAACTCGTGGCCAACCACGATATTCCTTGGTAGCTAATTCAGCTAGGCCCAGTTCGTTCGTCCAAATCCATGTGCTCCCCCGTTTTGTCCTGTGCCTTGGTGGCTGGGTTCTGTGCAGCATGCTGCCTTGCCAAGCTAGCTTAGCATCAGGTGCCAAGCAAAGGGCAATGAGCTCAAGCAATCACAGACAAGTCACAAAGTGGTACACATGGAATGTGACCAATTCTTGTATGTTCCTAGGTTAAATTTTGTCCCATTTTATGCTTCTTATCATAAACAGTTTCAGATTAATGTTTGACGATGGGTGATTAATTAGGAGCTAAGTTTCCATGGTCCAAACCGAATCACAAACGAGAGGAAGGATCAACTGTTCAATACTTCGATTAGTCAGCATCAAGTTTCTTCAGAGATGGTTATACTGGAGATATCTATCCTTCCCGGCAAAGAAAGTTGCAAGTCAAGTCGCCGTGTCAGGTTCAGTTTGCAGTTTTTCTCTGTTTTTACATGTGGGAATGATAGATCCAGTGCAGGTGTGCAAGTCCAATTTAGTCAAGTTGTGCAGATAGATAGATAGATAGATAGATAGATAGATAGGCAGATGCTTGATAGCTCCATTCAAAGCTCACCACTACTACATATACTAGTCTGCATTCAAACAGTGCTACGCTGAACATCTTAAGACCAACAATCCAACATGACCAGGCTTTCTTTATCTCCTTTTTCTTTCTTCAGAGAGAGAAAGCCACACAGGAAAAAGAGAGCTTTTAATACCTACTCCCTTCCGTCCCAAAAAAAAGACAAACTCTGGGTTTGCGTGTCCAACTTTGACTGTCCGTTTTATATGAAATTTTTTTATAATTCGTATTTTTATTGTTGTTAGATGATAAAACATGATTAATATTTTATGCGTGACTTGTCTTTTTATTTTTTTCAAAATTTTTTCAAATAAGACGGACGGTCAAACATTGGACACGGAAACCAGGGTTTATCTTTTTTTGGGATGGAGGGAGTACAAAATGCTACTACAATCATAGTGAAGAAAAATGGAAAAAACTGTACCAACATATTTTAGTTTTCAGAAAAGAAAAAGGCTAAACATGAGGATAAAGTCATTAGGCTCTGTCAGAGTCATGATCAACATATGCCGTAAGTGCGAAAAAAATGCTTTTGTGATCATCAGTCATTCCAATTCCGTTGCCGGGGCGTTGGAAATTCAGAGCACATATCCCACTAACAACAGTATACTAGTGTAATGCAGCAGTTGACTTGGGCCAATCGAGTCATCAAGCCATGAAACACCATAGGATCTACTTGTTAATGCAATTGTGCAGCTGAATGCTGATCAGTTGGCTGCACTAGTCTAATAGTCGTTTTCAGTGGCTGCACAAGTCAAAATACGGCAGCTGGATATGCTGGACTAGTCGTGATGATAGACGCTGGCAAGACTGAAGACCAAGATAACGCTGCAGCTGGGAATCATCACTATCTGAAACTACACCGAGACTGCGACATCTCCCCTAATTCTGATGCCTCTTAGCCTTCTCTAATTATCGCTTAATTAACACGGTTGCATATATGCAACACACGATTTTGCATGGAAGCTAATTAGCTGTGTAGCTGATGAAACACCTGAACCGTGAGAAAACCATGTTAAGAAGAAGACGAAGAAAAATGTAGATGGAGGTATGTTTTAATTTGGCAATATTATTATCCGGTAGGTAGGATTCATGCATCCTGGACAAGGACTCTGAATTTAACACATGACTCCCTTATGATCATCATGTACAACTGTACAAGCCATCTCCATCATAATAATTCAGTTTACTACATGCATGAAAGTTATGTTTATTCCACTATCTAAAAGAACATGACAGTTATGAATGTACAATGTTTAAACTAATCTTCACTACAAGCTAGATGTATACACAGTAGTACATCACCTAGCTAATATCAAACTGATTAAGTGTGCAGGACACACCTTAGGTATAGCAAATGTACAGTGCCATGAAATGTTCTATACAACTGTACAAATTACTTCAGATATTCACAGCACTATTTCAGTTCTCAGTTCTCACCGAGCTCTTCGGCCTTCTTCCATGGAATCTAATGACTGGTTGTTGGTTCTCATGTCCAGGCCTTGATGATGATTTGAAGTAGCTGTTAGCTGCACCTGGTTCTCAACTTCTGGGTGAAGAATGTGCTCAAAGTATGCATGAGGCCAAAATCCTACAATTCAAAAGGTTCAGGTTTATTTTTTGACGCAAAGATTCAGGTTTATGTTTAACATTACTGGGCCTTCTCATTGAGTTGATCCAGCCTGAATAGGTTTAGCACGGCCCATTATGAATTTCAGAATATGGGCCTCAAAAAGTCTAACATGAACTACCATGTCTGACTGGGCCGGTTTAGTACGTTCCTTAAGCCAGTTGACAGAAACAAAAGGGTGCTTCACCAGCCGTCCCTCAACTTTACGTCAAGTTTATATCACATCCCTTATCTCCAATACTGAAATTTTCACCCCTAAATTATACAAAACCGTGTAATTTGGGTTCTATAGCAATATGGATGTCGGATTTCGCTGACGTGACATCCTAGTCAGCAAAATAAAATTAATATATAGGACTCACGTGTCAGCCCCCATCATCTCTCTCTTTTCTTTCCAAGCCTGGGAGAGAGGGTGAGGCAGCCGGCGGAAGAGGGTGGAGAGGTGGCTGGCCGCGCCCGACGGGAGAGGTGCCTAGCGAGCCTGGGAGAGAGAGGGGGAGAGAAGCGACTAGCAAGCCTGGGAAAGAGAGGGAGGGAGATGCGGCCGGCCGCGCTGACGGGAGAGGAGGCCGGTGAGCCTGGGAGGGAGAGGGGGAGAGAGGCAGCCGGCCGCGTCGGTGAGAGAGGGGAGAGAAGCAGCCGACCACTTCGCCTTCACACCGGCATCCCCCGCCCACTCCCTGCACCCAAACCCGTCGTTGTCTCGCCGCTTCCATGACCCTTCCGCCGCGGACTCCTCCTCCTCCTCCACCTACCGTCGCACAACATCTTCCACCTCCACCTCACCTACCTCCGCCGCAAACCCTCACCACTGCCGCCACATCTTTGCCTCTTCCTCCTCCCCAACCGCCATTGACAGGTTCGACAATGGCATCTTGCACCTCAACTCCTTCCTCCGCCGCCAGCGCACCGCCATCGGTGAGCTCGGCTTCGGTGGACGCCCAGCCTCGAGGTCCATGAAGCTCGTGCTCGCCGCTGCCTCCACCAAGAAGACGCGGGCGGGGTCAGCCGCGGCTTCGGTGGGCGCTCAAGGCGGCGGTGGAGCCTCTCGAGGCGGCGCTCACTGGCCGCCTCCCCCTCCCTCCCAGGCTCGCCAGCCGCCTCTCCCGGTCTCTCCCTCTACCGCTGGCAGCCTCCCAGGAAGAAAAGAAATATAAAAAAAAAGGAGAGAAAAGAGAAGAAGGGGGAGATGCAAACCCCACATTTTTTTTCTCTTCTAAGTGGGCCTTATTTTATTTTATTTTTTTGCTGACTAGGATGCCACGTTAGCGAAACCAGAGATCCATACTACTATGGGGCCCAAATTGCATGGTTTTGTATAGTTTAGGGATAAGATTTCTGGTATTGGAGATAAGGAATGTGAAACAAACTCGACATAAAATTAAGGGATGGCTGGTGAACTTCCTCAAGTCTATTCACTTTAGCTTTCCTAAAAGAGAATGTCTATTCACTTTAGCTGAGCCTTACATAAAGGTATTTGTACTATGATGTATATGTATTTTTTTCTTCAGAAAATGATGATGTACATGTACTTATCACAGCTTTTTAAAAAATATAAACAGCAGGAAAGGTTCCTATATTGTAGAAAAAATGTATGGAGAATTTACCCAAAAAAAGGAAGTGATTGAAAGCAAGAACTAAAGGCATCACCTTGTTCACCAGCAGGTGGTGGGAAGAACTGAAGGTAGCAGAAGGAAGCAACCACCAATCCTGCAGAGTGAAGCCAACATGACAGTATGATATCGTGCTCTGAAAAAGAGGAATTTGTAGCAGGTGAAAGGCAGCTCTGATCTTTCATGCAAACCTACCAAGAATTCCACCGGTAAACACGTCCTGCCAATGGTGCCAGTAGTCATCCACCCTTGAGACCCCAACCATCGCTGCAATAAGCAGAGGCAAGACGACAATGCAGAGCTTGGCCACATGCCCTCCTCTGTCGAACGCCTTGATCTTGCCGGCCAGGTACCATGACAGGAAGCCTAATCCGGCAAAAGACCCTGCAAGAACAGAAATGGAAGCTTGTAACTGCAAATCATTTCTAATTTTTAGCTTGGAAATGAAGTTTGGTTCAGTGTTCAGTGGAGCATTTTGTTTAACCACTACGTAAGCAGAAAATGGTTTTCAGGATTACATGAGGTATGGCCACTTGGGAAGCTCTTGTGCCCTTCTTTGATGACACTTTTATCCCCATGGCAGATGACACCTCTGGTGATGTTGTTGTACTTCTGAAAATAGAGTTTCAGAACCAGCAAGTTAATAAGTTATAGCCGGATTCATCTAGTTCTGAAGAACCCATGAACTGAACAAATTAACAGAAGTGGCAAAAGAACTCACCGGGATCCCGTCAGGAAAGCATCGCCAGAAGAAATTCGGGCGAGGCCGGCCAACGCCATCCTTGATCGCGTCGGTCAGGACGGCAGTGATCAGCACAGAAAACAGAAGCCCTGCATCCATAGCAAGCAAAATTCACAATTCACAATTCAGAATTCAGAATTGCAATCAGCAGCAGACAATGCAAAGAAACTTGCCTAGGATCGCATGATGCAGGTCATACACATTCCTCCTCTTCATGTATATCACAATGAAGATGATCATCGGCCCAGCGACAGCATATATCTGCGCCATCAACGAGAGCAAGATTTAGTACAGAACTGAAACATCGCACTATCCGGCACAGTTTTTTTCTTTCTGAAATCAAGAAATGGAGGGAGATGGAGGCGTACGGGGACGGCCCAGATGGGGACGGTGTTGCGCTTGAGCGGGTACCGGAGGCTGATCATCATGTCTTCTCCGACGAACCGGTGGAACGGCTCGATCAGGTTGAGGCAGGCGTCGATGGCGACGAGGAGGGCCAGCACGATCCAGTCGAGCAGGTGCAGCCTCGCGACCTTGGTCCCGTGGGTTCTCAGGTACGGGTGCGGGGCTCCCAGCCGAATGGCTGCCGGCGCCGGCGACGTCGCCGGCGGCGGTGGCGGCATCTTGATACAAGAAGAGGGGACTCAAACGCAGCAAGGAGATTCCCTGAAAAGAATTCGTCATTTCGATGCATATATAGCAGCTAATTCTGCTCATGGACAGGTCACGAACACGAAGACATGATCATTGATCAACTACGCGTTGTTAATTCATCGTTGTTCAGGCTCACGGACAGGTCATTTGCAACGGCAAGGAAATACTCTTGCAAGTTACAACTGCAAGATTCTCTCGTTCTTTCTTCTTTCTTTCTTTCTTTTTTATTACTTTGAAGGAAAGAACTACTCCTAAATGACAGCTGAAATGGCCAAGAAGAAGCGACAATTATAGGATGTGACCGCCATAATTAAGCCCATGGTTTGGAGTTTGGACATCAAAATGTTGAGGAGAGGAGGTGCAGAGAGAAACTCACAGGACGATGCAGAGAAGAGGGAGAAGAGCAGTGGTCAACGGCGGCCGATTCTCCTCCCCTCCACGGCTGTCAGCCTGTCCATTCCATTCTGTCGTTTTATAATGTGCTTAGTTTCACCGGTGAAAAATTTGCCCAGTCACGTCAAATATACAAACACACATTTAAATTATTAAATGTACACTAATAACAAAACAAATTACATAATCCGTATGTAAATTGCGAGACGAATTTATTAAGCCTAATTAATTCGTCATTACTAAATATTTACTGTAGCACCATATTATCAAATCATGCAGCGATTAGGTTTAAAAGATTTGTCTCGCAATTTGCAAGATGAAGCCTGTCCAGTCAGCTTCGCGTGCTATCTTCGCATGTATTTCAGGGGTGGTTGAGACTGGTGAACAGATCGGCTGACGAGGATGTTTCTGTTGTTGGAGGCTGCAACAACGGATCAGTCGTTGCTGGCTTGCTGTTGCTTGGAAATGGAGATGCTTGTGTGGATCTGTGAATTTCAGTCCAGCAATCCAGAAGGCAGAAACAACCTTATATTTAATCGGTTGCGTTTCTGATGAAGCCAGATGCAAATGCTTCCTGTTTTTCTATGCAGTTTGATTGACCCTTACGGATTAAGGAAGTGCCGAAAGTTCAACTAAGAACTGCGTTGAAGGTCATCTAGGAAAAAAAGGGAAGATTCGGCCACTTTGACTGCACTTCGTCGAATTCCATCAGGCTTGGGGAATTTAAAAAACAAAGTGAGATTTAAGGGGCTGTTCATGCCAAAATAAATAAATTTGGTAATGCCAAAATTTTGTTAAGTTGGCACTATTATTAAAATTTTAGCAGAATTTCTTATGTATTTACCAAAATTTTACAAAAATAAATAAATATATGCATATCTTTGACAACTTAAAAAGAAAAGTATGGTTTGAAATGACATCATCTAAACTGTCCCTAAGATTGTTCAGGAGCAGGAACCCCCTTTACGTACGGGCCACGAGCCCACGGGCCACGTGAGAAGAGAAAGCGGCCGTGCCAAGGCCCCAACTATCCATGGGCCACACTGTCCGGGACGGCCTCGCGTGGGGGCCCACCGTCAGGCAGGCCGCACTCCCCGTCACCGAGATGTCAAACCGGCCCATATGCTATCCTTTCCTTTTGCTGGGCCAGCGCCAGATGCCCCGGGTCCTTTTTCTCTCATTTTCTCATGTGAGATCATCACAATTGACTCCAAAATGACGGCTTCATTTTTCAAAAAGGATAATCTTGAATACTTAGCACATTCCAGTTTGACACGGATGAGTGAATGACGTGTGTTAAATTGTCCACGTGAATCAAAATTAGTAGTAGTACATGACATCTTGGCTCAGCCTACCAATTACTCCCTCCGTCCCAAAAAAAAAAGACAAACTCTGATTTCCGTGTCCAACATTTGACCGTCCGTCTTATTTAAAAAAATTATGAAAAAATTAAAAAGACAAGTCACGTATAAAATATTAATCATGTTTTATCATTTAGCAACAATGAAAGTACAAATTATAAAAATATTTCATATAAGACGAATAGTCAAAGTTGGACACAGAAACCCATGGTTTGTCTTTTTTTTTTTTTTTTGAGACGGAGTGAGTACTCCACAGTTACTAACAGACAAAAGTTTAGGAATGTACTCCTGTTACTACTGTACAGTACGAGTATATCCATCCGAATTTTAAAATTTGGGTACTGCCAAGTTGCAAATGCAGACAGCGAGACCGAGTTTAATTTTCAGCTAAATTCCAGAAAACGAAACTGTACGTAGACAAGTGTCAGAGGACGGCAAATTCCCACCAGAACGGTTTGCATCCAATTAATTGCCTTTGTCTCTTGCCGTGCTACAAGAGGTTGTCTTGTCTTGTCCCGTTGCATTCCTAATCCTACGTGCCATATGCTTCCATGTATTGTCCTCGGTTGCTTGTTTAGCCGAAAAGTAGAGGGGAATTTCAGCTGGATAGCTCAATTTCACCTACTGCTTATAGTGCTAATCCACTCTGGTTTATCCACAAAGGTTAAAAACACCATCTTTTGTTCTTCAGCTTGTTGTTGAAATTTAAAATTTTAAAACTTTACTTCATCCAAAATATAAAAAATTTTATATTGATGTGACATATTCTGTCCAGATTAATTGTATTAGAGTGTGCCGCATTCATCCGACTTATGTTTTGAAATGGTGAGAGTAACTACAAAGTTGATTTTAGTTTTATTTTTATTATAGTTCATTTGCTAATATTTACTACAAATCGATAAAACATTATATAGAAGTTATATTAATGATATATATATTCCAAAAAAAAAGAGATTTGGAGCGAGAGATGTCACTCCAAACTCTTTTTTTTGATAAAAAGAACACGAGATCTCGAAGTAGAACCACACACCCGGTGCACTGCATTATCAATTATCAAGTACAACTTTAAATTATATATTTTTTTCATTTCTATTAATAAAGTTTATAATTAGATAGGGGAAGTGCAAGTGTCGGATTACCTGCTGTTCTTGGCAGTCGTCGCATCTGTGACGTGTGTTGTTTTCTTTTGACCAATCTTGGAAAAAAGAATTCGGGGTTAGGTGCACCGTCCGATCAGGAACGGCCATGGTGATCGGACGGTGTAGGATGATCGTGGCGGTTGGATGGCTCGCGTTTTATCGGCTCGCGTCCTCCTCCATAACTTCTCCCCACCTAACCGCCAAGAAGTGCAAGCACACGAGCGCGCGAGTGGTTGAGCTCAATGGCTCGCCGCGACGGCGTCGGCGGCGACGGCGGCGCGCCGGCGGCGGAGCAGCAGCGGAGAGTAGCGCTGCGTGTGCTGCTGTCCCGTGCGGAGGCTTCCTCGCCGCCGCCGGCGACCGTGGAGGAGGAGGCGCAGCGGGGGAGGAGCGGTGGTGGTAACAAGGGGCTCGCGTCGGCGGCGCTGCGCGGGCTCGGGTGCACGTCGACGGCGGCGCTGCGTGCCCACGCGCCGGCTTCGGCGGTGGAGGTGGCGAGTAGCTCGGAGCGGTGGCACGGGAGGCGGCGGCGGAGGAAGGTGCAGGAGAGGCGGAGCGCGAGGGGCGGCGGCGGAGGAGGAGGAGGAGGAGGCGTGGCGCCGCCCGGCCCCGCGCCGGCGGCGGCCGGGGACGTGTGGTGCACGTGCGCTCCCGGGATACCGTTCGCCGCCGAGGCGTCGTCGGTGGACTGCGTCGTGGTGGCGCGCCACCACCACGCCCACCACACGGCGGCGGCGATGGGCTCCGGCCGCCGCGGGGAGGCGGAGCGGCGCCACAGAGAGGTAATCGAATCTCTCCTCGTTTTTTTTTTTGTTCATGCTAAAAATTTGACCACGATTTCACTTCTCCGTGGTCAAATTCAGTCGTTGTTCATCACTCGTACGGATGTTTTTCTTCATAATTCAGACTGAATTCGTATGCTATCCTGTCGAACTGACCGAAAATTCCTCGGATACAACAGAGGCCGGCCGCTCCTCGAGCTCGAAGGGTGACCATGCGTGAGCACATATCCTCGTCGCTCATGGACTCGCCGCCGTTCCCCGACATGCCGCTCCTCAACGCCGACCTGCTACCACCACCACCCTCCGGCCGCCACCGCCATGGATACCGCCACCCCCACGTCGGCGCCGCCGAGGAAGAGGTACACACAAATCCAATGCATGCAACTATCCAACTAATCACAATATTTCTGCCTTTCTCTCACACTTTCAGTCATCAGTTGCGTCTGCACCACACAAGTACACACAACTTTTCAACGCGATTATCCGTCTTGTTGGTAGATGTGTTTGTTTAGATGTCACATGATGGCATCCGCTTTGCATGTTGTTAACTAAAGCTCTAAAAAAAAACGAGATTTGGAGGGAGAGACGTCCCTCCGAACATTTGTAAGAAGAAATTGTGAGCGTATTACGGATTGAACACGGGACCTTAAGGTTTAAATCACACAACCCGTGCCACTGCACTATCAAGTACATCTCATTGTTAACTAAAGCTCTAGATGGATGCTTAATTGCAAGTTCAATAATAAAGAAGAGGGTCGATGCAGCTTTGAAAAATGGTAGTACAACATGTTGATTTACATACTCCGGTTTGGTAGTCACGGATATGTAGGACAGGCAGCAGATTGGAAGGAAGGAAGAGCACATGAGAGCAAAGGGGATATGGTGGTCATGAATAGATAGATACGTTAGGTGAAGAGAGACCTCCTTTGAGTGTAGTTGCAGAGTCCTCTTTCTTTTCTGTGTACACGCATAAGGCATAAATGCTGAATCATTGTGCTGAAGCTGAACTCACTGAACAACCACGTTGCTGCTGGTTCTTTTGGTCAGCTTCAGTTGGCTGCCATGTTGCTGGAATGAGTGGTGGTTGATTGTTTAGTGTTTACTGTTCTGTTGTAGGATTGGAGCATGAGCAGTGAGGAGTTTGAATGCCCAATTGGTGATTAGATAATCCTGTCACTTTCTTCAAGTAGTAGTATGAACTGTGAGCTGACATGCTTGTGAGGGAAACATGCTTGCAGTTAAGACAGATTGAAATGTTTAGTTCTGAGAAATGAGCTGTCATATGCCACTTGGTTGCTTACTACTCCCTCCGTTTCACAATGTAAGTCATTCTAGCATTTCCCACATTCATATTGATGTTAGTGAATCTAGACATATATATCTATCTAGATTCATTAACAACAATATGAATGTGAGAAATGCTAGAATGACTTACATTGTGAAACGGAGGAAGTAGAAGCGATTGTGAACACAATACTCAATCCGCTTTAGTAAGTGATGGCTCCAAGTTCACAATTCTCAATTAGTTATGTCCAATTAAGATCCACCAGTACCTTTTTAGCGTATTTTTGCAGAATGTGTGTATCTCCAAATATAACGAACACCTCTTTTCATCTTCAGTTTTATTAAATCATCTTTGCAAATTGCAGATCATGATGTTAAGAACACGGCTATTATGGGGAAGATTCGGTATGCATGATCAGCACCAGGATTGGCGACTCGACGTTGACAACATGACATATGAGGTACCCTCCCATGCCCAATATGTGCAACCCAAAAAAAAAAAACTTTTTAGTACATTACCATCACAAATTCTCCTTCATCCACCCATTGTTCAATTTGATAGGAGCTGCTGGATCTTGAAGACAGAATTGGGTATGTAAGCACAGGGTTGCATGACGATGAAATCGCTCGCAGCCTTAGGATGGTCAAGTATTCAGCATTCAACCCCAAGCATTTTGCAACAGAAGTAGAAAGGAATTGCAGTATTTGTCAGGTAAGCGCACCTTCCAATTCGCTATTAACCATATAGTATCAGCATCTGTTGATTAGCCTAAGTCCATGTCAACATTTCATATCTCAGGAAGAATTTGAAGCAAATGAGGAAACAGGGAGGCTGATCTGTGGCCACAGCTATCATGTGCAATGCATAAAGCAGTGGCTTTCTAGGAAGAACACCTGCCCTGTCTGCAAAACTGTTGTATCGAAGACATGAAATCCAATCAGTCCCTAAGCACACTTGAACTGAAAATTGTGAAAAGGACTTACTCTTTCACAGTGTTTGTTTGTGATTGTACAGCTCTGTTTGTACATGATGCTTTGTGTAAGCACAAGCCTGAAGCAAACCATCTCATTTGCATATAGAAATTTACATGTTTTCAGTTTTCCCAGTGTCTACTGAGTGTTAAGCATTTGCTTGTAGAAACTTACATGTTTTCAGTTTTCCCAGTGTCTACTGAATATTAATTCAGGTGAAAGAAAAAAAAATAAGAAGAGAGATTTTTTTTTGTTTGATGATTATACTGCATTTTTCTGAATCTCAATTCTGACCCCTGCATTTCCCAGCGAGAAGCTTCAGACAGTTCAGTGTCAGGACTCTTCTCTTCCTCCTCTTAACGCTGGACGACGGCGACCTCGGCTTCCGCGCCGCCGCCGCCGACGAGGATGGCATCCTCCGTGACTTTGCCATTCTCGACGTCGCCGCCGACGAGAATGGCATCCTCCTTGTCGTGTTCGTCGCTTCTGCATCGGCGGCTCTCGCTTCTCCGAGCTCCCTTTCGATCGCCTCGGCCCGCATTGCGATCTCTTTCTCGCTGGCTCGCCGCGCTTCCGCCCACGCCTCCGCCGCCGCCGCCTTCATCTCGGCCACCGCGCGGACCACCTCGGCGCGCCCCGTCAGGTACTCGTACTCGAACCTGGGGATCGTGACGTTCCCGGACGACGAGCTCCGCGGCGTCGCGGCCGCGGCGGTGGCCAGCGTCGCGCTCTCGACGATCGCCTTCAGCCTCGCCGTCGCCGCGGCCTCCGACGCCCTCGCCGCCCCGAGCTCCCTTACCGACTCCCTGATCCTCTTCTCCGCGGCGGCGATTTCGGCGTCGATGTTCTCCGCGTCGGACATGGCGCGCCGGTTCTCCGTATCCGCCAGCGTCTTCTCCTTCTCCGCCGCCGCGGCGTCGTCCTCCAGCTGCCGAAGGATCGCCGCCAGCTTGGAGATGGTCTCGTCGGCCCTCTCGTCGGCCGCCGTGACGGCCTCGAGGCGAGACCTCGCCTTGAGCAGCTTGGCGTTCAGCTGCTGCACATGCGCGCTCGCCGCCTTCTCCTGCTCCGTGAGGCGGCGGATCTCGTCGGTGACACGCGCCGTCTCCCTGCGCGTGCGCTCGATGGACGCCGTGAACCGGAGGCCCTCCGCCTTGATGGACTCCAGCTCGATCCTCGCCGAGCTCAGCTCCGCCTCCGCCGCCTGCAGCGATGGCTCTTCGTGTTCCACCTCGTGTCCCCTCGACGCCATTGCAGTGGCATCCGTTGCTCGTACCACCGCCAGCTCGCTGTGCCAGGATCCCGCGTCGGAGCTCGCCGTGGCCGCCGTGCCCACGGCGAGCTCGACTAGGACGCCGTGCTCCTCGCTTGCCCCGTCCGCATCGCGCTCCACGCCACCGCCGCCGCGCGGGCCGGAGCTCACCGCGCTGGACGTAGACGCCTCCGCCTCCGCGTCCCTCCTCCCGGCCGTGCCCTTCGCCGCCATCGCGGCCATCACCTCGCGCTGCAGCTTGCGGAGCTCTCCCTTGACGCGGTCGAGCTCCTGCATCACCTCGCCGTACGCCGTGCCGACGCCTTCTTGGCGATGAGCCGGAGCGCCGCCGGCTGCCTCGGCGGCGAGGCCTCTCGCCGTCTTCCTCCTGCTGCCGCCGCCGCTCGCACGCGTTCGCTGCCTCTGGAGCTCTGACCTGCGAGACCTCGCCTTGGCATTGGTCTGCTCGATCTGGCGCTCCAGCTCCATGGCCATGTTCATCGCCCTCGATAGCTCGGATTCTACTCGTGCTTGCTCCTGATCCTCTGCAATGGCCTTACGTCGATGCAATTTACGCCTGCTTGATCCAATCGATTCTTCGATTTCAGGAGACAAATTCTGCATTTTGAACAGATAACTTTGAACTACAAAATAGGAGTAGAACGGAAGGTTTCACCAATCTGGGAAGGGGACGGAAATTGCGAAATTTGGGGAATTTTGAACAGTAATTTTGAAATTTGAACCTTTTCTTTTACTGATTTTGAGCATATTTGTGCTAAATACGAACAAATTTGAAATTTTGGCTACAATCTCATCCTACCGGGAATGTCCGGGACCAACCGGTAGAACCTACAATTTTGGAAATTTTGCTTCTAAATGGGCAGGATATTTCCTCCCCATTCCTTAGAAATTCCTATGGAATGGATCATTTTAGAGGAAAATAAGCATGAGGTCTCACCTTGTGTTTTCGTCTTCATGAGTTTTTCCTGTGTGCTAATTAAACAACAGTTTTGAAACTTTCGTGTATTTCAAAATCCCGTAGAAATCCAATGAGTATGATAGTCTATTTCTACATTTTTCCTATTACTGTGTTTTTCTCAATCTTGCATTTCAAAGGGGCCCTTAGATATGCATACAGGCAGTTCAAGGCTTCAAGTACATGATAATATGATGTAATTTTCGGTTTGAGAAAGGCAGGAAAAAAAATGTGTTTGAGAAGGTACCTTGTGGCAAACTACTCTTCTTCTGCTCTTGCTTGGTCTTCTGACATCAATGCTCTGACCAAAGATGTCCATGGCGTTTCCCCCTGATCCACTCCCTACTGAATTCTCCTCCATTGCACTCTCCTTCATCATGTAAAATCTCTTGTAACCTGGAGGTGATATATGCTCTATTGGAGTTGGAGAGAAGCTGTAACTTTGGTCTAGTATGTAAGTAACGGTGACAAGTGTGGCATGGCAATTCCAAGCCTTCCTGCTTGGAAAAATTCAGAGAAGCTTCACTACAATACAACCAGGATGATCTCACCATATCTTCTTCCTGGTCATTTCTTCTTCCTGTCACAACTTCCTTCCAGAAAGCAGTGCACTTGGGCCGGCTTCTGTGATTGTCTCCAGCTCACGGTTTCTTGTTAAGTCAGCTGGCAGTGTATGGTTTCATGAATGGTCTGTGTCTTTCTGGCAGTTTAAGTATCTTATTTGCATTGTCATTCCTTGACTAATCAGGCTGACCTATGCCCATACCCAATAATGACAGCTGCAGTTTCGCATTGTTTTACATTGTTTTAACTCATATCAGAATTGAAATGATTTTTTTTGTGAGAAACTTGAAAGGTTATTAGGAAACTTACGCGTATTTTTTTAATGTGGATGCTCTAATTTTTCTATGAGAATTTCAGAAGATGTGCTTATTCTTCAAAAGGTTAATCCCAAGCGATTTGGCCTTAGCTTCGTGAGTCCAAGAGGATGTAGTTCGACCCTCGAACACATATGTAAGTAACAATTTGACATATACAATTGTTAATTGATCTCATAATTCACAATAAAATATATCGAGAGTATATGATCTTGTAAGCCATAACTGAAATGGAGCTCTAAGCTCACTTTCCATCAAACCAACATTTCTTTTATTTATGAAGCTATTTATATGCATTGATATCTCTTGTAGTATATCTTAGTGAACTTTTGTCTTGACAGGCCCCCTTGGTATCTTATTCAGCACATTGGAATCAATCTTCTTGTAGAATTTCTTGAGGTCTTGACCACCTTTGGCAACCAAATGGTCTACTTCAGTCTCATATCTTTCATACAGCGCAGGCAAAGTGAGAGCACACAAAAACCCTGGTCAAGAAGACACGGTAAATTGTTAATGCATATGAAAAATTTTATTTTACAAGGATGCATGTTTGATTTATCATTGCATTTACTAAGCAGATATGAAAATGTTGTTATTTTACATTCATGAGTGCTTGATAAGTCATTGCATTTACCATGTTCTGATCCTAATTATTCTTGCCCTTGGTAAAAAAAAAATGTTATGTCCTAATTTTTTTTTTGACTTCTTGTTGAAATTCAGTGTCCCAGTGATACTTACCAACATATAGTAGAGTTGTGAAACTGCATGTCTCTCCAATAACTGCCAATATCCACAGAGATCCTATCACCTATTTATGTAACAACAATGGAGTTAGTTAATCACCAAATTAATTGCAACTGGAAATTAACTTTTAAATCCCAATTCATGGGGATATTTTTGTTGATTACATATTAATAGTTTTTAGATTGTGAATTCATTGCAAATATATATGAAACATCGTTGCAACTGTTATAGGTCTTGCTGTCACTAAATCAGAAAAAAAAAAAAGAAACAGCAAATTTTGATTGTACCGCAAGGAACTTCCTGAGTTCTTTCCCGCATGAAATGTCATACAGGACTGCTGAAAAGTGCGCCATTTTGGAATGCAATGTCAGTGCAAGTTCTCTGAAGGCATGTTCAGAAACAATCACTTCTGGGATCCGTGGAGGTGCCCTGTAAATCAAGGTTGGTTAGCTGAGATGTTACTCAGAGACCAAAAGGAAAACAAATAGGAGTACGTGGTTGAAAGATTTCAATTTGATGCCACCACTGCATCTTCTTCATCTAATTTATTGTGTTGTGTTTTTTATTCAGTATGGTAGTGCAAACCTGTCAAAGAGAGGTGCAGCATTGGACCAAATGAAGAGCACAAGCATCCCAAGGAGTGCAATGTGGCAAAGGAGTGTTACAAAGTTGTATTCAGCCACATCAAATAGGAACCATATCAATGTGGCGCCTGCAAGGATCCCGGCCGATAAATTCCTGTCCCTCCATAGCATGATGTCCGCAACTGCAAAAACCAACACAATGCCAGTGATCATGATCAGACTGATTCTGAAATTTGTGAAATGTTGCTGAAATAGAATGTTCAACATAGACAAACAACCACACCTTTCCGGCCACCCAGGATCTTATGAACTGGTTTCTGCCTATGAAAAAGCCTTATCACCGGTCGATCATCATCAGAATCACTCGAAACATGAGGAACATTCATGTTGCCTGAGTTATTATTGTGGGAGATTTGTGTTTGGCTACTATGGTTAATTGGTCAGGTTACATGACTCTTGGCCTTATAAGCCCTAGGATACTAGCACAAAGCTGCCTAGTTTCTGAAGGAAAGGATAGCTTTGTGCTGGGGTACAGAGGAACGAACAGATACCAGGGCAAGATTTGCTTCAAACAGAGGTTTACCAACAGCAAAGGAGATTCTTTTCTAGAGCCTTGAAGCCAAGTTCTACTAGCAACAAACAAAATTTTATCACCAGTAGTATATTCATTCTGATTGCTGAACTTGAGCGTACTTACCAAGACAGTTATACTTTACAAAGAGAAGAGGTTCATATGCATTTTGTAGGATCGGAATAAAAAAAAAACTAGAAAGTGATCAGTCTTCAACTGAACGATTGAAGTTGTTGGTTTCAGGTTTCAGACTTTTTTTTTGGAATACGCGAGACGCGCTTTTTTTTATTAAGAGGAATAAATGTATTTATAGAACGGGCCTGAAAAATAAAAAGAAAGTGACAGGGTACAGGAGAGGGGAAGAGAAAAGTAGAAGCCTAATCTCCCGAATGATTTGGCGACCAAAGAAAAAGCGAAAGGACTGTCATGGTCGGTATGGTTCAGGTTTCAGACTGAACTTTGCTTTTCATTCCTGAGGTTTTTTTTAGCATTGGGACTAGATGGTTCGCGAACAGGAGGATCTGTCACAACATTGCTTGACTTGGGTGCCCTGAATGTGATTCCTGGGTTGGGCAAGAGGAAGTGCCGTCGCCACTACTGAAAGGCTTCTCGCTTAATGGAGTTCTGCATTTGATATGTTTACCCTTTTGAACTTTCCATGTGTTGGAATAATACATTGGGCGTTAATCATCATATCGAAATGGTGACGCTTTTTAGGCCTATGAATATGTAGTCTCTGTATACTTTATGTGACGGCATGTACTGTATACAGTCAGTAAAACGGTGATTTAATTTTACAGTGTGTTTTTTTTCTAGCTGACCAAATCCAAATGTTCTGAACATTTTCAGCTAGACATGCAGAACTAGTTTTCCCATATACCCATCAGACCATTACTAATCACTGAACCCTTTTTCTTTTACTGTTTTTTTTTTTACTTTTGCACTTTAATTTGAGTTTTCACCAGATGTTTTTTATGTTACCTTTTTCTTTTCTAAAAAGTAACCAAAGAAACCATGCTTTTAACCAGCTTAACAAATCTGAACTGATGGTAACGATGCTTAACAAACCTTATCACGGGCAATCCACCAGATCTGCTTTTCAGCAAGGGTGTGACACACTTGCGTTAGTGCGTGCAGTTTTGTTGTACGAGTCGAGTTGCTTTCACTTTGAGCGCAACTACCCCTACACACCGAAATTGTCACAAGTGGTGCTCACACCATTTTGCCCAGTCATCCGTAGTGGCGCATACATGCATGCGTTGTTGCTCCCGACAAGTCAGAGTGTGGAGGACCTGTGCAATCTGCGGATCACACTTGTCCTGCACTAGTGTTTGTCTTGTGCACGAAGGACTTGATCAGTTTGTTACCATTTTCAATGGAGCAAATATTCATAGGATAACATACCAGACATAGATTATTATTGTTATCCTACTAATTTTTGATAATTTCATAAGTTTCCACTCTCAAAAGCTATACCAAAATTTAGTAAGACAGAGAAGCACCAGTGGTGGAGTGGTAGATTTGTGGGTGCATGACTCCACCCACCAGGGTTCAAATTCTGGTGCCACAAATATTATGCACATGGAGGTGGACTTTTAACATAACTTTAGTGAGATCAGGGATGTACAGTTAGTTTCCGTCTTTTAGAACATGTGTTAGGGTACGCGTTCATGAGAGTATGGGTATGATGTTGCGTGTGTAGTTATGTGTGTACGCGTGCGTCTGCCATGTTATTAAAAAAATTAGTAATGGTTTCCATCTTTTAGAACATGTGTTAGGGTACGTGTTCATGAGAGTATGAGTATGATGTTGCGTGTGCCATGTAATTAAAAAAATTAGTAATGGTTTCCGTCTTTTAAAACATGTGTTAGGGTATGTATTCATGAGAGTATGAGTATGATGTTGCGTGTGTAGTTATGTGTGTGCGCGTGCGTCTACCATGTAATTGAAAAAAATAGTAAGACGATAAAAACCAAATACATCTAAGATCAGGGTTGTAATCTTGTAATTTTTTTCTGTTCTATGAATAAAACTTCGTACTGATTTGTGTGAGTCGTTAAAAAAAATTTTAGTACGATTAAAAATGGCAACAAAGTGAAAAGCCCTGAAGTGACGAAACAACCTAGTAATAGCCATTGCCAATTCGCCATGATGTTTGCACTTGTCACTTGCTTTGTGCAGTGATCAGCAAGCGACACTGCCACTCTCTCCCTAGGCCTATAAATACCACCAGTCTGGCACCATCCACAACCCAGGTCATCGTAGCTAGCAATCCTATACAAAGCAAGTAGTAGCAATAACTGGTTCTTGATCATTTTTATCTAAGTTCTTAATTTCGATCGCGAAGGGCCATGGCGAAGGTGGCGTTGGCGGTGGCGGCGATGGCGGTGCTGCTGCTGCTCGCGGCGGCGGCGGCGCCGGGGGCGGAGGCGGCGTGCGACGCGCTGCAGCTGTCGCCGTGCGCGAGCGCGATCATCGGGAACGCGTCGCCGTCGGCGTCGTGCTGCAGCCGGATGAAGGAGCAGCAGCCGTGCCTGTGCCAGTACGCGCGCGACCCAAACCTGCAGCGCTACGTCAACTCCCCCAACGGCAAGAAGGTCTTGGCCGCCTGCCACGTCCCCGTCCCCTCCTGCTAAAACCAAACCATAATACTCCAGTTCTGCGTGCCGTTTATACGTGTGTGAGTGCGCCTGTCGCATGGCCCACCTGCCATAGACGCCGTCTATATATGGACGTACGTACGTGTCTCGCTTACTTGATTTCGTGTCTGCTTCGACGAGTTCGATCGTGCCGTGTATTGCGTACGGTTATACTGCTCTGTATTGGGTATGTATGTATGTATGAATAAATAAAGCCAGAAATGCAGTTGTACGAGGTTATTTTTGTTCGCGTGAAATGCACTGATATGTAGAAGTAGGAGATGGGCCGATGTTAGCAGCAGTTGCACAGTGATCGCTGCACATGCCGTCTGGGCCGAACTTAAGTGGGCTGCACTTCAGCTGCATTCCCGTTCCGGCCCATTCTGTATAGGCCACACGTGAGATTGCAGTACAGTTCCTGCCGAGCCCAAATGGACCGCACATCACAGTTCCGGCCCAACACACATGGCCCTCACTTCAGTTCCACGTCAGCGGCAATCCCGTACGAGCCCAACCAAAGTGATGCAACTTTTGCAGTTCCCTACAGTACATATGTCCTACTCTCACCCGTCCATTCTGGATCCAACGCTGGGCGATAAACTAGAACTGCAAATTGACTTTTGTCTACAACGACCTTTATGGAAGAATCAGAAGTAAAATCTGCAGTTTGAGACTCGCGAAAAAAATAATAATCCATACTTAGTTTTCTCAACTGTGACCTTATTTTTATTTAGATATCCTCAACTACAAAATAACGATTTTATAATTGAGGGTAAAAATCAGACTATTTTATACTCTCCCATCTCAGAATATAAAGAGTTTTAGAGTTGGACACGGTTATTAAAAAGTAGGTATAATTAAATAGGAAGGGGTTGTGATTAATTGAAAAGTGGAGGTAAATGGGAAAAGTGAATGGTGAAGGGTCAAGTTGGGAAGGAAATGTTGGTAGAGAAGTTATTATATTTAGGACAAATCCTAAATGCTAAAAGTTATTATATTTTGGAATGAATGGAGCAGTATTTTTCTTAGATAATGGATTAAAACCTGACCACTAGACCAACAAAACTGTACACAGTCAATCATATTGAGAGTTGATTTTAAACTCTCAAGGGGACGTCCCCTCATAATTTACATGCTACTCAAATAATTATGAAAAAAATTGAAAAGATATATTAACATGTGATATATTATTTCACAAACATGCAAGTAAAATTTAACTTTTATAAGTCACAATAAAAAAATTACAATTAGTTAACATATATTCATGATCAAATTTGTTTTTTTGCAACATATAAAAATCGAATTTGATTTTGCATGTTTGTGGAGTGGTATATCGTATATTAAACTATCTTGTTAATTTTTTTTAAAAAAATTATAATTATTTAAGCGACATGCAAACAGTGAGGAGACATCCATTCGAGTGTTTAGAACAATTTCTCCAATCATATTATTTTTCACGTACGCATTTTTTCTTCAAGAATTACTTTTGTCTCTTTTTTTTCTTTTTTTAGAAAGAGAGGGAGATCCTCTCACATTTCCATCAAGAAATGACCGGGCTACAGCAATTTGAAACAAACAACCACAGACCACGGGAACATGCAAACATCTGGCGCCATCCCAACAAAAGGGTAAATATAGCCATTTTCCAAATTCCAATACAACTATGAGTAGTGCCATGTACGTGCCACCACTATCTGCAAAGCGATATGGCTTTGCTACATTTTCAACCAAAAGTTCAGGACCACATTGACCATGCGCAGTACGTGGTCATTCTACATTACTTCTCCTCGAGGTGATATCCTCCTGAGGGGCGAAGATATCTCTCGTTTCATTTCATACATATCACCTAAATAGTCACTAAAAATATGAAAAAAAAATTACCAAAATAGATTAGTATGAAATATATTAGTTCACATACATGCAAATCAAAATTTAACTTCTATAAATTGTAACAAAAGTAACAAATATATACGTGAATGCACGATAACTATTTTCAGTTTAATTTATCCTTTTTGTTGCAACTTGTAGAAGTCAAATTTGATCTTGCATATTTGTGGATTGAGATATTTCATATTAATCTATGTTATTATTTTTTTTCAATTATTTTGATAACTATTTAGATGACATGCAAATAACAAGGTGATATTCCCTCAAGGGATGAAATTCCACATCCCTATATTCACATCTCCACAGCAAACTAGACTTGCCTAATCAACCGGTAATGTCGATCGAAACGATGACACATGCTCTCGTCAGCCATGGAGATGCCATTGCTACAAGCTTCAGTGAAGATCAGCAATTTCTCCCCTGGTTTGCTTGCCGTCCAAAAAAAAGATGTCCCCTAGCTTTGATCAGTGCGCATGCATCGACTCTACTACGTGTAAACTCTACAGAGGCACGCCTCATGAGACTTTCCTTGATCAGCTATAGCTTCATCGGTCTGAACCCACTCATGATGAACTCTCTGAAACTCTCCCCGTTCCACTAACACCACCACTAACATCATCATAAAATGTTTTGCTCCGCTCGTACACGCAAAGAGACGACCACGTCGCCGCGCCCGAGCCCACGGTGCGCCTCACCTACTGCAAACCTCTGCAAATGCCTATAAATACACCGACGAGGCAGCGATCACTCTCCATTCACAGCAACAGCACATCTCGCAGCTTAATTTCAGCTTACTGATCAGTGATCACTGAGCTAGCTGAGACAAGTTTTTAAGTATGGCGGCGAAGGCATCTGCAGTGTTCGTCCTGCTGGTGGTGGTGCTCGCGGTGGCCGCGGCGATGCGGGGAGCGGAGGCGGCGACGTGCACGCCGACGCAGCTGACGCCGTGCGCGCCGGCGATCGTGGGGAACTCGCCGCCGACGGCGGCGTGCTGCGGGAAGCTGAAGGCGCACCCGGCGAGCTGCTTCTGCCAGTACAAGAAGGACCCGAACATGAAGAAGTACGTCAACTCGCCCAACGGCAAGAAGGTCTTCGCCACCTGCAAGGTTCCCCTGCCCAAATGCTGAGCGCCTCGATCGCTCACACACGCACTGGTCATCAATACAGTAGTACACCAATGGCATATGCATGGTTTTCTGGCTGCCATATGGGTGTCAGTTCAAGTATACTAATAAAATGAGTCACTAGACAGTGTTCTGTTTAAAGTTTCAGAATAAAATACAGGCTCAGTACGTGCTTGGTGTGTTATGAGCTTCTGCTCTGCAAGCTTGATGTGTCATGTATATGTTACAGAAATAAATGTGAGACGGCTTTCTGCTTAAGGTCCCATTGCACTTTTGTACTTTTGAAGTTCAGTCGTACATGATCAACAGTTACACAAATACAGACTGGTCATGTTTTTTTTAGACGATGTTAACACAAGAAACTTTGTGGTGGAATCTGCAGATCGTCTGCAGAGCTTTGTAACATCTCAACCACTCTAGTCATCGAAGGCCGATTGTTAGGCAGTAGTTGTATGCACCATAGACCGATGATTATCATCTTCCTTACGAGTACAGAGGTGTCAAGTCTTATCTCATTAGCTGTGACACAATATCCCTCCAAATGTTCATAAATCCATTGAGGAAAATATTTGCTGCTGACATCTGCACTTGCACTGATATTCTTTCTTGCTCCAACCATCTCAAGGATCATCATCCCATAACTATAGACATCAGACTTGCTGCTTGCATCTCCAAATTGCTTTGAAAATACCTCTGGGGCAATGTAACCTATTGTCCCTCTTGCACCATCAATAGAGATGATACTCTCTTTTTGTTTGCACAATTTTGCCAATCCAAAATCAGATATCTTAGGACAAAAATCTTGGTCTAGTAGAATATTGTGGGGTTTAATGTCAAAATGAACAATACGAGTATTGCACCCTCGATGCAAATATTCAAGTCCCCGAGCAATCCCAATTGCAATATCAAACAATTTCTCCCAACTAAGTGAATCTTCAGTTTCAGAGTTTGGTCTGAAAGCAAATCTCTCCAGTGATCCATTAGGCATGAACTCATAAATCAGAGCCCTTTTTGATCCCTGAATACAATATCCCAACAAGGTGACAACGTTAACATGAGAAGTTCTGCTGATGCTTGCTACCTCATTCATGAATTCTTGGCCATCATCCTTGCAAGACTTCAGTAACTTCACTGCAATTGGCTTGCCATTTGGCATCTTGCCCATGTAAACAGTACCAAAGCCACCTTGGCCGAGCTTGTGACTAAAAGATTTGGTCATTGTTTTCACTTCTGAGTAAGAATATCTCTTTGGGTGTTGAGCTTCATGCTTTTGCAAGAAGGACTCGATGTTTGGTGCTTCTTTGGATTTTCCCATCGAGGACAATAGACCATGCCAGAACTTCTTAACACACAAGGTGCACATCAGAAGCAGGAACAATAAAATTACACCTGAAACGACTGATACACCTACAGTAATATTTTAAGACAATGTCATATTACCAAGGATAAAGAAATTTCAATTACTCTATTCCTTTTTCAATTGAAAATGCGTGGTTCTGGTATATACTCTCTATTTTTGTGCAAAACCTTCATCAAATTTTTTCATAACCATTTAGGTGACATGCAAATAACAAGAGGATATTCCCTCGAGGGATTAAAATAGTTTCTCCATTTATTCATAGGGAAAAGAATGTACTGTATGTTAGTGGCAATCCTACTCATGAGAGTTTTTTTTGCTTACAATTTTGTACTCGCAATATGTGCAATTAGTTGAGTAATTACACTCGTAATGGGTTCCTGTCATTAATATTTTCCGTTGCTAGATTCAGATTTCCGGAAAAATATATAGGAGGCAGAGTTTTCATATATTTACCTATTGCAATAGCCTTTTTCTTCGATATCTTTGATCCTGCAAAATCATGAAACAATTTTATCAACGAAACAATCAGCAAGCGACAACATTAGCTAATTATTTGACAAAAAAAATGTTTTTGCAGGTCATAAAAAAATAGAATGCATGAATGCACCTTTAGGAAAAAAAAGACACAATATCACACTAAAAGTGCATCATGATACCGGTCCTATTTTTCATCTTCTTCCTTCTTTTAAGACATCTTCATCTTATGGGGTGAGAAAACAAGGAATACAAGAAAATGGTCTACTTGGTTTGCCATTCAACACGAGCTTAAATATTTAAACGTTTTGGTCAAAAAATAACTAATTCAGTTCATACTACCTAATCCCCTAGTTGTCAATTTTGATAATGCTTATAGGTTAACAGTCGGCATCAACAAGAGAAAATTCTATAAATTTAAGTGAAGAGATTAATTCAAGTAAGTCTGAATTTTGTAGACTTGCAGAACGTAAGCAAATACTTGTCATTTGAGCCATGTCAAATGCACGCAAATCAAAGGTTGATCAAGGCCCCGTCAAAACTAGAACATCACCAAAAAATTGGCACATTAATCAAAGAAAGAAACGAAAATCGCCACTCACTATCCTAAACTTGTCTAAGATGAGGTCACCAGATTAAACTATAGGACCCAAACATAGCAGAAACAGACATCTTGAGTCAAACATAGTTGTCCTAATCGAAACAAATTAACTAAAAAAACAACCTTAACACCAACCTTGACTTGCCCTCAAGTTTGGTTAGAAGATACATAGGGGTACCTGATGAAGAACATGATCCAATAGCTTGACCATAAGGGCAGTAACATGTATAC
Source organism: Oryza glaberrima (assembly GCF_000147395.1). NCBI lineage: Eukaryota > Viridiplantae > Streptophyta > Magnoliopsida > Poales > Poaceae > Oryza > Oryza glaberrima. Next base: position 23,963,997 of record NC_068330.1, read on the forward strand.
TGATCAGGAAAACTGCCATTAAACCCACAATGCCCTCCAGAAGCCTTACAATCACTACACCAACCTAGCCCAACTTTCCATCTCGCCGTGAAACCTCCTCTAATCACATCCGCAAGGCTAGAATTTCCAGCAGCCAATGAGCCTGCCATGGTTGAGTTGCATGGAACAACGATAGTTGAGCTGCATGATCCCAGAAAATCTGATTCCAACGAGTCATCCTTGCACCGAATTCTTGCACAGAAGGTGGCACCGATGAGAGTAGGATGATGATGAGCAATGGCAACGCACATAGGGGATGCATCTTCTCAAAGGTGTGGTGATGAAGAGCAACAAGAAAAGGGGAGAGGAAGAGGATACTAGCTAGCTGCCTGCCTGGGGTAGATGTATGGACGAGAAATGCAATACCAGATGAGTGTACTACTACTACTTAAGACGGCGATTAAGTCACTGCACGGCTTATTGATTGTCTTCATATAGGTCAAGAGAGGACGGCCGAGAAGAATTCATGAGACAGATCATGGCGTCAGATTTCAGGAAGTTAGAGCTATTCAATGGGTTATGGTTTTTCTTTTCTCCTTCCGTGGCGGCTCAGCCGGAAGGAAATTTCGGGCAAACAGTTGGTACAAGTCAAAGATTTGAGGCGTCTTGGTACCTGTTCTTTATGTGAACTGGCACGTCGCACTCTCGTCTGGCTCACGTCAAATTAGATTGCGATGGTCAAAAGTCAGAACCTTCGTCTTGTTCTAGGAGAAGTTACCCACCAACTGTGACTACTGATCACCAGTGATCTTCAACTCGGAGGCATAGTGGTGCACTTGCGCTCACAGTAGGGGTGGATAAAAAGCTCGAAACTCGTGTCTCGGATTGATTCGAACTCGTAATCTTAATGAGTCAAGTCGAGCTAGCCTTTTATCTCGTGAGCTTAACGAGCTAGCTCGCGAGCTGCTTGTTTAGCTCGTTAGTATAAAATATCACCACATCTTCATGAACTTACTGTTTCTTGACTAGTGCTTAGTTTTTTAATTACATCAAAACTATTCATATTTAGAGAGTATTATACCCCCTCCGTTTTTTAATAGATGACGCCGTTGACTTTTTCTCACATGTTTGACCATTCGTCTTATTCAAAAAATTTACGTAACTATAATTTATTTTGTATGAGTTGTTTTATCACTCATAGTACTTTAAGTGTGATTTATATCATATACATTTGCATAAAATTTTTGAATAAGACAAATGGTCAAACATGTGAGAAAAAGTCAACGGCGTCATCTATTTAAAAAACGGAGGTAGTATTAGTTAGAGTTTATTATTATGTTAATACGTAATAAAATGTTAAATTTAAAATTATTAATATGATATTAATGAGATATAACTCGTTAACGAGCCTAACGAGTTTAACGAGCCAGCTCGCGAACTGAGCCAAACTAGTCTTCTAGCTCGTTAACATTAACGAGGCTCGTTAAGACAACAAGCTCAAACGAACCGAGCTGGCTCGTCCACCCCTACCTCACAGGGATTTCACAGTTCCTAGTACCAATTACCAAATAACCTCTGCCAAATAAACGAGAATTCTGGGGTGAAAATAGGAGTTTCTAGATACTTTGCTGCCGTCATACCGGTTGGCACAAGCAGTGCCGTCACCAACATGGCAGAACGCATCAACAAAACCAGGTTTCATTTTCTATCAAGAAAGATGTGCGGGGATGCCTACCACACCTATACGAACAGCAATTGGCTTTTGGGATGCCACAATGCATTCATGCAACACTGTCAAAGTTACCCGCAAAAAAATGTTTTGTTTCGTTAGCAAGCAATTAAAAGTTGGAGTGAGATCACGCTTACAACTTCTAGCACTTAAAATTTATTTTAAAATATAATAATAATTGACTGATATTCTTTTCTCAACCAATTACTAACCCTCATCATTCACTTTTTCTAACTAGCTTTCACTTCTCAATTAATCGTAACTTCTTCCCATTTAATTCTACCTACTTTTTAAATAACTTGTCAAACTTTAAAACTTCTTATATTTTGGGACATAGGTAATATATCATAGACACACTTCATTCATTCCAAAATAAATCAATCTGGTACGAGATATGATATATTTTAGTTTTACGAATTTGGATAAACAAACAGTTATCTAAATTCGTAGAACTACTATATGTGATGTTATGTATTACGTTAGTTTATTTTGGAATGAAAGTAAATGCTAGGTAGTAGTAATTAATTTTTTTGAATGAAAGTAATACTCACCGCAGTCTGTTTTGCTGACGTGGCCATCGGAGCACAGGCATCCCAGGAACGTGGTGTTCCCGTCGTAGCTGCAGCGTCCCCCGGATACCTCGCAACCATGGCACATCCCCGCCGTCGGGTCCCAGCTCAGCTGGAACCCGCGCTTCAGCACGGCGCCGTATCCATCACCGCCCAATACGCCGTAGTCGTTCTCGAGCCAATCCTTGAGCACCGGCGCCACCACCACCTCCTTGCACACCCCCAACCATCCCCTCTCTTCTCGCACGTCCACGTCAGGCTGCGCCGCCACGAAAGACGGCCCCAGCTGGAAGTCGACGAAGCTGCTGCAGTTGATCGGGCGGATGTACGGCGGCGGCCGCAGCACGACGTCGGCCGCGGGGTAGCAGTCGAAGAAGAAGGTGACGCTGTCGTTGCTGGGGCTCGGGAACGTGAGCACCGGAGGGAGGGTGACGTTGTGCTTCACCCTCGGGCAGTCGCCGCCGTCGAGCGCGTCGGAGTCGGCCACCGTGACGGTGTGGTTGCCGTGGTTGATCTCCAGGACGGTGTAGTTGTAATTCCCGAGTCGCAGGATGGCGCGGTCGTGGTCGCAGATGATGCCCAGCCACGGGTAGCCGCAGTAGCTGGTGTTCCCGTCGACGACGACGACCTGATCCGTCGTGTTGGAGAGGTAGAAAGGGTACTTGATCTCCACGTGGTCGCCGCAGAAGATTGGGCTCGCGCATATGGCGGCGTCGTACGTTCCGCCGCCGGCAGTGGCGCCCTCAGGGTCGGAAGCGATGAACCAGAAGAGGAGGAGGAGGAGGAGAAGGTGGGAAGCATGGCTACCGAGCAAAGCACGCCCGTATCTTCTCATTATTTGCTCGGAACGCGTCGATGATTTGGGTCGGAGTTTCGGTGACTTGTTTTCAAATGACAAGGAAAGTTCAAGCGATTGTTAAGTCAAAGAAGTGTACTATCATCGCCCCGCGAAATTTCCTCATCAATTTGCTTCAGAAAATAGTTGCTGTCAGACCTCCGATGCAATCGCAAATCCACTACATGCTAGTAGTACATGTTCTCGTTGTGATTCTTTTTTCCTGTGCTCATCTACACCTATGCTGATGATGTATATGTTTATAACAACTTCGTTCTTAAACTTCAAACAATGTTTTCTTCTATTTTCTTATCCGATCAATGATTCGATCAAACCGCTGCATTCGTTACAATTAATAAATATTTACAATAATATCTCACTTTATTATTTTCTGATTATTTTTTAAACATATTTTTTAACGTTGTGTATATTTTATTTAGTTGTTTCAATAAGTATTTATTAATGTTTCACTATTTTATTTGTAAATGTTGCACGCAATATTATTTTTTATGTTCCATACTGTCTAAAAATGTTGTGGCGAAAATAGTTATTCTTGTGAATATATTATATGTTTCTCATGACTTTTTTAATGTTTCACTAGTTAGGACTAAATGTTTCATATAGTGGTTATCGATGTTACATCCAATATCTTTGAAGTGTTGCATCTCTTTAAAACACATTTGAGTAAATGATAAAACATTGCTCGATATTTTTTTGTTAAAATATAATCATATAATATCTTGTTGCAAAAATTTAATTCTAACCAATACAATGATGTAATTATATATCATAGATTGGATTAATAATTTATTAGATAAAACCATTTAAAACTTAGAAAATAAGTAGGTATGCATGCATGCAAGAGGAGAGAGGGAGAGCATTATTTAGAGAGGCGTCCAATTTTTGTCATCCGTCAGACGTTCAAAACGTAGACGTCTCCGATTTATTTTGAAATGATAACAAAGGCCTTGTTTGGATCCGGAGGGCTAATTATTAGCCCTCTAGAATCATATTATTTAGGAGTATTTAACGTAGATTACTGATAAAACCCATTCCGTAACCCCTGGGCTAATTTGCGAGACGAATCTAATGAGCCTAATTAATCAATGTTTTGCTACAGTGATGCTACAGCAATCATCCGCTAATCATGGATTAATATATCTCGTTAGATTCGTCTTGCGAATTAGCCGAGGGGTTATGAAACTGGTTTTGTCAATAATTTACGTTTAATACTCCTAAATAGCAAGATTTCGGAGCCCTCCGGATCCAAACAAGGCCTAGACAACACACGCGTGAGTTGATAAGGTACAGTTGCTCTTTGGCTATCCTTTTGCGAACACTTTCTCAGCTTTTGTATAGCTCAGAACTGGTTTTAATTTTTAGGAAATGTTTTTCACCCCTACTAACTTTTTTTTTAACGAATCGGCACAAGACAGTGCCAGTTTTATTGAATAGAGCATGAGAAAAAACTGTACAACGTATACGAAATATTTACATAAAGGAAAAAATCGCGAGTCCTAATGGACTAGGCTACAAAGGCCCTTTGCTCTTGCCAAGTTCCAAGTTTTTGTCTCCTCTTTGATCTTGGCAACCAGATTTGTTACCGATAGCTATTTATGTCTGAACACTAGCTGATTTCGTTATTTCCATAGTTCCCAAGAAATTAGGAGGATAAGGCTACGCAAGCCCTTTTCTGACACCCTTGGGGTAAAAACTAGGTTTGACCACCACTCGTAGACCGTCACAGGATTACTCCAATTTGTTGGTTTGATTTGATCGCAGGCAACCCAGGAAGAAATCAAACTCCAGACCCTCCTCGTGTATCTGCATTCTGCCATGAGGTGTAGGGCCGTCTCCAGCCAGTACTAACTTTTGACATTTAGTATCTGGAAACTCGTTGAAACTTGCGATTCTTGAATCCTGAAGTCTGAAAACTTTGTGCTTGAATTCTGAAACCATATGCTAAAAGGCTCAATATCCTTCACAGCCCAAGCGCCTGCGTTGAACTTAGGCGTGGAACAAACAAGGCTGTTTCCTAAGCTACATACGTTTCGGCCTGGCCCAAAACATACGAGCCTGGCCTATAATAGCTAGCAGGCCGTCAAGGGAAACGGCCCGGTAGTGTCAAGAATACAGATGTATCACCGACCGGAGTGATTATATGCTACCATGTCTGACTGTACACACTACGAATCTACGACGAATGCAATGTTCACATATACAGTACACTGTTCATTGTATGCCCGGTCTACTTCCATGTCCATTGTACACTGTTTATAAAGAATAGACTAGAAACATGTTTTTTTCCCGGTCTACTCCGGCCACAAGTCAAGAGACAATCGTTTTTTCTTCAGGCCCGTATTGTGTCTAGTTTTCGTTAAAATTGGAAGTTTGATTAAAATTAGAACGATGTGACGAAAAAATTGAAAGTTTGTGTTTTTGATGTGATGGAAAAGTTGGAAGTTTGAACAAAAAGTTGGGAACTAAAACAGACCTATGTTTGGTACAACACGTTTTTATTTTGGCTTTTCCTGTCCTTCTACCTAAAAACTAGCATGGCGGCCCGCGCAGATTGCGCGGCTAGCATCATTATATTTTCTCTCATATAATAGCATATATGTTTTCTCATTGTATTAATCAAATATATTAAAATAACAATATAATTTTAAATTTTGCAATAACTTTACGAAACTACTAATATGTAATATTCATATTGTATTTTATATACGTGTTAGTTATTAATTATTTTTAATATCAAAGTTTAGTTATTTGTAAATTATATATATTCCTATATGGACTCTAGACCCGTCTTTTAATATTTGTTTTTTTTATTTTGAATTTTTATTATTTCTAATTGTATTTCTATGTGGACTCTAAACTCATCTTTCAATATTCTTTAATTTTTAATTTCAAATTTTAGTTAATTCTAAATTGTATTCCTATATTAACTTTAAACTCTTCTTCCCATGTTTTTCTTAATTTCGAATTTTAGTTATTTGTGAATTGTATTTTTATACGGGCTCTAAACTCTACCTTTAATTTTATTATGTTTATTCTGAATTTTAGTATGGACTCTATACACTACTTCTAATATTTCTATTTTTTAATTCCGAATTTCTATTATTTTCTAATTGTATTTCTATATGGACTCTATACTCTACTTCTAATATTCCTTATTTTTATTTCCGAATTTCAGTTATTTCCTAATTGTATTTCTATATGGAATCTAGTCTCCTCTTCTAACATTCCTTATTTTTTAATTCCGAATTTCAGCTATTTCTAAATTGTATTTCTATATGGACTCTAGTCTCCACTTCTAATATTCCTTATATTTTAATTCCGAATTTCAGCTATTTCTAAATTGTATTGCTATATAAACTCATCTTTCAATATTCTTTAATTTTTAATTTCAAATTTCAGATACTTCTAAATTGTATTCCTATATTGACTTTAAACTCTTCTTCCCATGTTTTTCTTAATATCGAATTTTAGTTATTTGTAAATTGTATTTTTATACGGACTCTAAACTCTACTTTTTAATTTTATTATGTTTACTCCGAATTTTAGTTAGTTTTAAATTCCTATATGGACTCTATACTCTACTTCTAATATTCCTTATTTTTTAATTCCGAATTTCTATTTTTTTCTTAATTGTATTTCTATATGAACTCTATACTCTACTTCTAATATTCCTTATTTTTAATTCTGAATTTCTATTATTTCCAAATTGTAGAACTCTATACTCTACTTCTAATATTCCTTATTTTTAATTCCAAATTTCTATTATTTCCTAATTGTATTTCTATATGGGCTCTATACTCTACTTCTAATATTCCTTATTTTTAATTTCGAATTTCAGTTATTTCCTAATTGTATTTCTATATAGACTCAAGTCTCCTCTTATAACATTCTTTATTTTTTTAATTCCAAATTTCAGCTATTTCTAAATTGTATTTCTATATGGACTCTAGTCTCCTCTTCTAATATTCCTTATTTTTTAATTCCGAATTTCAGCTATTTCTAAATTGTATTTCTATATGGACTCTGTTTTTTTCTTTTTCTCCGATTAATGTGAGAATTTCTAGGCCATAAGAGCGAACGTGGATGCTCCTTTTTCTATTCCTTTAATAATATAACTAGCTGGGTGGCCCGCGCAATTACGCGGCTAGCACCTAATCAAAATCATATATTTTTTCTAATTATATAGTTTTTAAAAGTCACATCAGTTGCGACCCCTTATATCATCTCATTCTTTATTTGCTTGCTCGATCTATCACTATTTCTATTTATTCTTCTTGGAACCTTTCAAAATTGGATTTAATAGTTTTTAGAGTTTATTGTCACGCTGGTTTTCGTTTTTATAATTTCTAGATGTCCCGTCAAACGTTGCCATTATACTCTTCTACGACCTGTCTACTGTCTCTTCTCTTTATTGTCATTGAGATTTTAAAAATCGAACATAATTATCTCCTCTACGGCTCGTCCGCTGCCTCCCTTTATTGTCATTGAGATTTTAAAATCGAACATGATTATCATTTTTTTTACTTTTTAGAAGTTAAAATCGAACATGATTATCGTTAGAATTCATAACCGCCAACAGCTCTACAACTATACTCTTATACACCCCGCCCGCTGCTTCTCCTTTTTATTGTCATTCAGATTTTAAAAATCGAATATGATTATGAATGGATTTTTTTTTACTTTCTAGATGTCCCCGCAACCGCCTTATTCATTTGCTTCATGGCCTGCCTGACGTCCCTCCTTTTAATCATCATTAGGAATCTATGGTGTTTTATTAACAATTTGTATATGTCGTATCAACCGCCACCACTCTACTCCTTTATAGGCTTGTTACTTAATTTATTTTGTCATGTGTTTTAGATGGTCTTTTCTTTCAATAATCTTTATTTTTATCACAAATTTTAGTTATTTATAAATTGTATTCCTAATTAAAATCTTATTTTTCTTTTTCTAATTTTAGATTTTTTTTCTAAAAAAATTTAGTTAATACCGTATTGTGTTCTTTTAATCTTTTTGTTTTTATTTTTAATTTCAGTTGTTTCAAAATTGTATTCCTACTTGAACTCTCTTTTAATTTTTCTAATTTTGGATATTATATTATTTTTTATTTTGAATTTTAATTAATCTCATATTGGGTTCTTATATGGATTCTTCTTTTAATATTGCTTATTAATTTCGAATTTCAGCTAATTTTAAATTGTATTCCTACTTGAACTCTTCTTTTATTTTCTTTTGCTAATTTCGGATTTATTTATTTTTATTCTGAATTTTAATTAATCTCGTATTGGGTTCTTATATGGAAACTTCTTTCAATATTGCTTATTTTAATTCCGAATTTAAGCTATTTTTAAATTGTATTCCTACTTGGACTCTTATTTCCTTTTCTAATTTTGGATTTTATTTTATTTTTATTTTAAATTTTGATTAATCTCGTATTGGGTTCTTATATGTACTCTTCTTTTAATATTCCTTATTTTTAATTTTGAATTTCAGCTATTTTTAAATTGTATTTCTACTTGGACTCTCCTTTCCTTTTCTAATTTTAGATTCTATTTTATTTTTATTTCGAATTTTGATTAATCTCGTATTGGGTTCTTATACGGAAGCTTCTTTCAATATTGTCTATTTTTAATTCTGAATTTCAGCTATTTTTAGATTGTGTATCTACTTGAACTCTCTTTTTCTTTTTTTTCTTTTTCTCCGATTAACGTGGGAATTTCTAGCCCCCACAGCGAACGTGGTGCATCCTTTCAAAACTGTTTTAATAATATAATAAATAGATAGATATCTCAGAGTTCACCGGACAAGGAAAAAATGGACTGAACAAAAGTAGAAGATTCTTCGTTTAGTTTTTCTCTTGTTCACTCGTCGTGCAACACATTGCGCGTACGGTAGACTGGACCTGGACTGACATACTGCAAGTCTGCAATCCTAGGACATCTGTTCCTCTGGACTGGTATTTATGATCATAGTCCAGGAAAATTGAGAAAGAAGGAGGTGAACAAAACCTCTAGGTAATCAATCCGAATCTTAAAAGGTCCTAAAAGGGGCACTAATATGGCATAGTAGTGTGAAATTTCATTTCTTAATGACATCTTAGCATTATGTAAGAAAATTTTACTCCATCTGTTTTTAATAGATGACATGCTTAACTTTTAGATACAAGTTTGACTATTCACCTTGTTTAAAAATTTTGTGCAGATGAATAATATATAAACATGCTTATGTATTTTTAGTATAAAATAACTTGTAACAAAATAAATGATAATTACGTTATTTTTTAATAAGATAAATGATTAAATGTGTGTAAAAAAAAGTTAATGGCATCATCCATAGAATACGAAGGTACTTTGTCACAGTAGTATGAAATTGCAGGATCATTCCGTTCTGGAAGTAGCAGTTGGAACGGCAGCTAATAAGTTCATGGTAGCAGACCAAATAAAGAGCATCTGCCATTCAAAACTCAAAAGACGACTGCTCATCACTTTCTTACACTTTGGGTTGTTAATTTGTTTGTAAAGAGCATTAGGGCATGTACAATGATCTTTATTAGCGTCTCTTTTTATTGTCATGCAAGAATATTTGGTGATGTGGAAGAGAGAGGAAGAAGAAAAGAGAAAGATGGTTGCTACGCATGACAACGGTATAGAGTCGACTCTTAGCATTTATTAGAAATATTTTGTTGCATTGAGTCTAATAAAGGAAAGATGACTAGTAAGAAAGTATTTTGGTACATTAATAGTTAGAGACTGTATTGTTTTAACTATTGTAATGTTATAGCCTCTAATTAATGTAGTGACTGTACTGGTCTCTAACTACTTGCCCACATTTGACGCGGACCGGATGTGCGGATGTTTCCTTTCCATCGAAAATCACAAAAAAGACAATGAGAAAGAATCTGAAACGAGTAGCAGCATGTTGTTTATTTGCCACGAAAACGACAGTAGCAGCAGCATGCGTCTATGGCTCCATGCAGCCTGGCCCAGTCCCCACCCGACCGGACGCAGACGCACGACTCCCACGAGGTCGTCGTCCGGTGGCGTGCCACCAGCAACCGGTGGAAGACAGCGAACCCCAACTGCACGTCTGCACCTACCCCCAACCAATCCCAACACGCCACGTACCCCCCAAATACCTACCGCACACCAACCCCCTCAGGTCAAGCTCGTGCTCGTGCCGTCGTGCAGCTCAAGAAGTCCGTTTTAGTATAGGACCAAGCTAGTAGTTCGCCAACACGATGTCACAAAAAAAATTTAAGCAGCCGGTGTAAGCTCGCACCGTGCGCAGTCGTCGCCATGCCGCCACTACTCTTCCACCTCCTAGTACTCTCCGTCGTCGTCGTCGGCGGCGGTGGCGCGGCCACTGCCGGCGGCGGAACGTACGACGCCGCCATATGCGCGAGCCCAATCTTCTGCGGCGACCACGTGGAGATCAAGTACCCTTTCTACCTCTCCAACACGACGGATCAGGTCGTCGTCGTCGACGGGAACACCAGCTACTGCGGCTACCCGTGGCTGGGCATCATCTGCGACCACGACCGCGCCATCCTGCGACTCGGGAATTACAACTACACCGTCCTGGAGATCAACCACGGCAACCACACCGTCACGGTGGCCGACTCCGACGCGCTCGACGGCGGCGACTGCCCGAGGGTGAAGCACAACGTCACCCTCCCTCCGGTGCTCACGTTCCCGAGCCCCAGCAACGACAGCGTCACCTTCTTCTTCGACTGCTACCCCGCGGCCGACGTCGTGCTGCGGCCGCCGCCGTACATCCGCCCGATCAACTGCAGCAGCTTCGTCGACTTCCAGCTGGGGCCGTCTTTCGTGGCGGCGCAGCCTGACGTGGACGTGCGAGAAGAGAGGGGATGGTTGGGGGTGTGCAAGGAGGTGGTGGTGGCGCCGGTGCTCAAGGATTGGCTCGAGAACGACTACGGCGTATTGGGCGGTGATGGATACGGCGCCGTGCTGAAGCGCGGGTTCCAGCTGAGCTGGGACCCGACGGCGGGGATGTGCCATGGTTGCGAGGTATCCGGGGGACGCTGCAGCTACGACGGGAACACCACGTTCCTGGGATGCCTGTGCTCCGATGGCCACGTCAGCAAAACAGACTGCGGTGAGTATTACTTTCATTCAAAAAAATTAATTACTACTACCTAGCATTTACTTTCATTCCAAAATAAACTAACGTAATACATAACATCACATATAGTAGTTCTACGAATTTAGATAACTGTTTGTTTATCCAAATTCGTAAAACTAAAATATATCATATCTCGTACCAGATTGATTTATTTTGGAATGAATGAAGTGTGTCTATGATATATTACCTATGTCCCAAAATATAAGAAGTTTTAAAGTTTGACAAGTTATTTAAAAAGTAGGTAGAATTAAATGGGAAGAAGTTACGATTAATTGAGAAGTGAAAGCTAGTTAGAAAAAGTGAATGATGAGGGTTAGTAATTGGTTGAGAAAAGAATATCAGTCAATTATTATTATATTTTAAAATAAATTTTAAGTGCTAGAAGTTGTAAGCGTGATCTCACTCCAACTTTTAATTGCTTGCTAACGAAACAAAACATTTTTTTGCGGGTAACTTTGACAGTGTTGCATGAATGCATTGTGGCATCCCAAAAGCCAATTGCTGTTCGTATAGGTGTGGTAGGCATCCCCGCACATCTTTCTTGATAGAAAATGAAACCTGGTTTTGTTGATGCGTTCTGCCATGTTGGTGACGGCACTGCTTGTGCCAACCGGTATGACGGCAGCAAAGTATCTAGAAACTCCTATTTTCACCCCAGAATTCTCGTTTATTTGGCAGAGGTTATTTGGTAATTGGTACTAGGAACTGTGAAATCCCTGTGAGGTAGGGGTGGACGAGCCAGCTCGGTTCGTTTGAGCTTGTTGTCTTAACGAGCCTCGTTAATGTTAACGAGCTAGAAGACTAGTTTGGCTCAGTTCGCGAGCTGGCTCGTTAAACTCGTTAGGCTCGTTAACGAGTTATATCTCATTAATATCATATTAATAATTTTAAATTTAACATTTTATTACGTATTAACATAATAATAAACTCTAACTAATACTACCTCCGTTTTTTAAATAGATGACGCCGTTGACTTTTTCTCACATGTTTGACCATTTGTCTTATTCAAAAATTTTATGCAAATGTATATGATATAAATCACACTTAAAGTACTATGAGTGATAAAACAACTCATACAAAATAAATTATAGTTACGTAAATTTTTTGAATAAGACGAATGGTCAAACATGTGAGAAAAAGTCAACGGCGTCATCTATTAAAAAACGGAGGGGGTATAATACTCTCTAAATATGAATAGTTTTGATGTAATTAAAAAACTAAGCACTAGTCAAGAAACAGTAAGTTCATGAAGATGTGGTGATATTTTATACTAACGAGCTAAACAAGCAGCTCGCGAGCTAGCTCGTTAAGCTCACGAGATAAAAGGCTAGCTCGACTTGACTCATTAAGATTACGAGTTCGAATCAATCCGAGACACGAGTTTCGAGCTTTTTATCCACCCCTACTGTGAGCGCAAGTGCACCACTATGCCTTCGAGTTGAAGATCACTGGTGATCAGTAGTCACAGTTGGTGGGTAACTTCTCCTAGAACAAGACGAAGGTTCTGACTTTTGACCATCGCAATCTAATTTGACGTGAGCCAGACGAGAGTGCGACGTGCCAGTTCACATAAAGAACAGGTACCAAGACGCCTCAAATCTTTGACTTGTACCAACTGTTTGCCCGAAATTTCCTTCCGGCTGAGCCGCCACGGAAGGAGAAAAGAAAAACCATAACCCATTGAATAGCTCTAACTTCCTGAAATCTGACGCCATGATCTGTCTCATGAATTCTTCTCGGCCGTCCTCTCTTGACCTATATGAAGACAATCAATAAGCCGTGCAGTGACTTAATCGCCGTCTTAAGTAGTAGTAGTACACTCATCTGGTATTGCATTTCTCGTCCATACATCTACCCCAGGCAGGCAGCTAGCTAGTATCCTCTTCCTCTCCCCTTTTCTTGTTGCTCTTCATCACCACACCTTTGAGAAGATGCATCCCCTATGTGCGTTGCCATTGCTCATCATCATCCTACTCTCATCGGTGCCACCTTCTGTGCAAGAATCCGGTGACTACTTCCGGTACACAAATTGCACCCCAGCTTCTTACCAGTGCGGATCACTCAAGCTCGACATCGATTACCCCTTCTCGGCGAATGGCGTCCACCGTCCAGACTACTGCTCTTACCCAGGATACCGTCTCATCTGCAACCCAGACAACAAGCTCATGATCCACATGAATTCCACCGCGTTCCAGGTTACAGGTATCGACTATGGCAACAAGTTTCTTGCGGTCATCGATCAAACTCAACCTCAGGATACATGCCCGGATCGCTATCACAACACCACCATCGACGAGAGCAGGTTCATGTACACAGATCGTGATCAGTTCCTGACGGCCTATGTCAACTGCAGTGCCAAGTCTTCCTCTCTGCCTTTTTTCTATGATCTTGTGTCGTGCATTTCTGGGGGAAGCTCCTACTATAGGTTGCACAAGAACAAGGATGACTCGTTGGAATCAGATTTTCTGGGATCATGCAGCTCAACTATCGTTGTTCCATGCAACTCAACCATGGCAGGCTCATTGGCTGCTGGAAATTCTAGCCTTGCGGATGTGATTAGAGGAGGTTTCACGGCGAGATGGAAAGTTGGGCTAGGTTGGTGTAGTGATTGTAAGGCTTCTGGAGGGCATTGTGGGTTTAATGGCAGTTTTCCTGATCAGTATACATGTTACTGCCCTTATGGTCAAGCTATTGGATCATGTTCTTCATCAGGTACCCCTATGTATCTTCTAACCAAACTTGAGGGCAAGTCAAGGTTGGTGTTAAGGTTGTTTTTTTAGTTCATTTGTTTCGATTGGGACAACTATGTTTGACTCAAGATGCTCTGTTTCTGCTATGTTTGGTGTCCTATAGTTTAATCTGGTGACCTCATCTTAGACAAGATAGGATAGTGAGTGGCGATTCTCTTTGCTTTCTTTGATTAATGTGCCATTTTTTTTGGTGATGTTCTAGTTTTGACGGAGCCTTGATCAACCTTTGATTTGTGTGCATTTGAAATGGCCCAAATGACAAGTATTTGCTTACGTTCTGCAAGTCTACAAAATTCAAAGTTACCCTGAATTAGTCTCTTCACTTAAATTTATAGATTTTTCTCTTCTTGATGTCGACTGTTACCTATAACTCTATAAGCATTATCAAAATTGGCAACTAGGGGATTAGGTAGTATGAACTGAATTAGTTTCTTTTTGACCAAAACGTTTAAATAATTAAGTTCGTGTTGTATGGCAAACCAAGTTGACCATTTTCATGTATTCCTTGTTTTCTCATCCCATAAGATGCAGAAGTCTTAGAAGAGGGGCTTTTAACTATTTGCCACTTTTAGATTTGGCAAATAACTATTTGTCACCCCTATCTCAATGACATGTGGGTCCACATGTGTCTATGACATGTGGATCTAGTGGCAAAAAGTTAATTGCCACATCTAAATATGGCCAATGGTTAAATATCTCCTTAGAAGAAGGAAGAAGATGAAAAATAAGACCGGTATCATGATGCACTTTTAGTGTGATACTGTGACTTTTTTTTCTAAAGGAGCATGCATGCCTTCTATTTTTTTATGACTTGTAACAAAAAAATTAGTCAAAAAGTTAGCTAATGTTGTCGCTTGCTGATTGTTGCGTTGATACAATTGTTTCATGATTTTGCAGGATCAAAGATGTCGAAGAAAAAGGCTATTGCAATAGGTAAATATATGAAAACTCTGCCTCCTATATATATTTTTCCGGAAATCTGAATCTAAGCAACAGAAAATATTACTGACAGGAACCCGTTATTATGAGTGTAATTAGTCAACTAATTGGACATATTGCGAGTACAAAATTGTAAGCAACAAACTCTAATAAGTAGGATTGCCACTAACATATACGGAGTAGTGCATCTATTTTTTTTTCTGTGAAAAATGTTCTTTTCTGAACAACTTTCATCCCCATTTGCTACTTTCAGCAACCTCCATCGCCTCCGGTGTTCTGTTCCTGCTTCTCCTCGTTGTGTCCTTCTTGTACATTCGCAAGAGGAGACAGTACAAGATGACCTCGTCGTCGAGGCTGCTCAAGTACACCACCTCCGGCGGGACGCCGCGGTCGAAAGGCAGCAGCGACAAGTTCATGGAGTCCGGCAGCTTCCACTACCTGCAGACCCACCACTTCGCCTACGAGGAGCTCGAGGAGGCCACCGACGGCTTCAGCGACGCCCGCGAGCTCGGCGACGGCGGCTTCGGCACCGTCTACAAAGGTATTTTCAGTTCCCTCCGTTTCAGGTTACAAGTTGTCTTTAGGAAGGCCCAGTTTAGATTGTAACTTTTTTCTCAAACTTCCAACTTTTCCGTCATATCAAACTTTCCTACACACACAAATTTTCAACTTTTCCATCACATCGTTCCAATTTATTCAAACTTTCAATTTTGGCGTAGAACTAAACACAGCCTAAGTTTGTATAAAAAATAATAATTTTTTTAACTTAACATAAATATATTATAAAAATATATTCAATTATAGATTTATTAACTGAACAAATTTGGTGTTGTAAATATTATTATATTTATCTACAAAATTTAGTTAAATTTAGAGTAGTTAAAACGACTTATAACCTGTAACGGAGGATGTAGTTGATTTCGTTGGGTTTTTGGTTGATCTGGAAATGTGTTCAGGTGAGCTCCGAGATGGCCGCGTGGTGGCCGTGAAGAGGCTGTACAACAACAGCTGCCGGCGAGTGGAGCAGTTCGTGAACGAGGCGGCGATACTGTCGCGGCTGCGCCACCCGAACCTCGTGCTGTTCTACGGGTGCACGTCCAGCCGCAGCCGGGAGCTGCTGCTGGTGTACGAGTTCGTGCCCAACGGCACCGTCGCGGACCACCTGCACGGCCACCGCGCGCCGGAGCGCGCCCTGACATGGCCGCTCCGCCTCAACGTCGCCGTCGAGGCCGCCGCCGCGCTGGCGTACCTCCACGCCGTCGAGCCGGCGCCCATCGTGCACCGCGACGTCAAGACCAACAACATCCTCCTCGACGCCAACTTCCACGTGAAGGTCGCCGACTTCGGCCTCTCCCGCCTCTTCCCGCGTGACGCCACTCACGTCTCCACCGCGCCGCAGGGCACGCCAGGGTACGCCATGACTGACGCTCTGCCTCTGCTCCATTGCTGTCTCGCCATTACCGGTGGAGATTTGCTCCATTCCAATAAAAAATATGTCGAGGTACCAATACCTCATGGTACCAACGATCGAAAACGATTTGGCATATTGAGATACCTTTTATTGGACCGGAGCAAATCTCTTGCCGGTGACATGGTGCCATGTTCTTGATGGTGATGCGATCTTGTGTTTGACGCGGCAGGTATGTGGATCCGGAGTACCACCAGTGCTACCAGCTGACGGACAAGAGCGACGTGTACAGCTTCGGCGTGGTGCTCGTGGAGCTCATCTCGTCGAAGCCGGCGGTGGACGTGACGCGGGACCGCGACGAGATCAACCTGGCCGGCATGGCGGTCAACAAGATCCAGAGGTGCCAGGTGGACCAGCTGGTGGACGACGAGCTCGGGTACAGCTCCGACGAGGCGACGAGGAAGACGATGACCATGGTCGCCGAGCTGGCGTTCCGGTGCCTGCAGCACAACGGCGAGATGCGGCCGCCGATCAAGGAGGTGGCCGACGTCCTCCGGGGAATCCAGGACGAGTGCAGGGCGGCGGAGAAAGGCGGCAAGAGGGGCTCGCCGTGCTCGCCCAACACCGTGCACGCGCCATGGGACAGCATGAGCACGACGCCGAACACTAGCCAGTAACCTCTCTGTCGGTCGAGATTCGCTTGTTTTGTACCGGACAGCGTACTGGTTTTTTTTTTTTTGCCTGCCGGTTGATGTAAATTATGTTATTTTATATATCTTTGAAACAGCGGAAATGACGAAATGTACATAGAAACTTCTGAAGTTGTGATAGCGTTTGGTATGAGTATTGAGTAACCAGTTACTGATGATTCTTTTCATCCTGTAATTTGCCCTGATACAACATTGAGAAAGTATGGAATAAGCTCAGACTTCTGACTTCTGAGTGGAGGGTGGAGCTTGCAAGCTTGTTAGTGTCAACTGCCAAAGCTCAAAACATGAGCAGAGGCACGATCTGAACTAGGCCCATCTCGCGTCGCGCGCTGGCCAGTCTAGCCGGGCCCGGGGCCCAGCGGCTGCGTGAGGCCTTGCTGCCTTGGTGAGCGAGAGTGGTGCGGGCCGCGGCTCGTGGCTGGCCCGAGCAACGCATGCAGCAAGCGAGGGGCGCCTCCCCCGCCTTCAATTTACCTAATTTACCTAGAGTTAGAGCTGTGCCAAACAGTACATATTATTCATTTTTCGGAGCGGAGTTAGTAGAGCTACTTCATAAATTTGTACTACAGGGGTGGAGTTGGGTTTTTGCTACTCCACAGCTCCACTCCACCTTAAAGACCCACTACCCTTTAATTTTTTAGTCTATTTACATAAAAATGCCACTGAACTACCCTTCCTATCCCCTCTCCTCCCGTTCTCTCTCCTCCCCCATCCTCCTCCCAACGGCCGGCCATGGAAGGTTTCATTTGCGTCGGTGGCAGCGAGCGGCGGCTGAGTCGCGTCGGCGGTGGCGGCTGACGGCGGTACGCGGTGGAGGCGACAGGCCGCGTCCGCAGTAGCGGGGGCACGCGGTGGCGAGGGCAGCACGGGCGATGGCGGTGGCAGCGGCGCGTGGGCGGCGGTGTCGACAGGCTGCGGTGGTAGCTCACGGGCTAACCAGAGGCGGCAGCTCGCGGGCTGCCCGGCGGCGGCGGCGGCGTCGACAATTGGTGGGTGTGGGCTGACCGGCGGCGGCGGCTCGCGGGCGGCGACCACGATAGGTTGACGCCAACAAGGTGTTCGATGAAATGCTGACGAGGAATATGGTGTCGTGGAGCTGAATAGTCTAGCCAAACACTTTCTGTCCCCACCTCAGCTCCTATAGGAGCCAGCTCTCACTGGAGTTAGAGTTTAGAGTTGGGAGTTGGAGTTTGGATCCCTACCAAACGGGGCCAAAATCTTCATTCTAGCCCTTGAATGATCGATTGATAGACTCAGCTCGATCCAACGACGCATACACTTCATTCTAGGCTTCTAGCAATACATACAGCCACGCAGCGGGGAGGAAGCGAGAGCAAGCGCGTGACGACGCCATATGACATCAAGGGGGTTCGGTGATTAAAATTCCGAACCCCCAGAGCCGGACTTCATTAGCAAATGTTTATTGTAACACCACATTATCAAATCATGGCGCAATTATGTTTAAAAAAATCGTCTCGTAATTTACACATAGTTTATATAATTAGTTTTTTTTCTATATTTAATACTCCATATATGTTTTCAAATATTTGATGTGACAAGATGAAAAGTTTTTGTTTGAGAACTAAACGTATCCTTCATATACAACCTCAAAAGGGCCGAGTTATTTTTTTAACGAGATAGGAGGGGCTCGGAGTTTAAAACCCCGACTCTCCTTTGACCGGATTTTTATTTTTATTTTTTGCTTTATCCCCTGGCGGCGCGCCTGACAGCGTGCGTTCGCGTTATTGCGGCAAGTTCGTGGCGCAAAACCTACGCCTACGCGTGATACTTGGTGAGTGCACGTACGGCTTCGCTGGCTCGGGAGCAGGCAGCACCGCAGCAGGCGAGCACGTGAGCGCCTCGTGCCCGCACGGCGTCCGCGTTCCCTCGCGCGCGGCAAGCCACACCCGCACCGCACGGCCGCACGCCACGCGCGCGCGCGCTGCGAGTGCGATGGCAATCGGCGATAAGCCGGGCGCGCCCGCCGGTCTCGTCGCGTTGTTCCATAGATTAGTCTTCTTTCCAGGCTCATCCGAACAGAAGAAGCTAATCACTAATTATTGGAATCTCTGAACCGAAACAGCTAATCATGCAGCTCTCTCGGTCAATCACTCGAGCGGAGATCAACGATTTGGGGGGAGTGCTCACTTGGAGCTAGCGTACGTGCAAACGTGTCCGCGACTTCATGCATGATTCAGGCAAGCTTCGACTTGGATCGATCTCAAGACAGGTCATCACTCATCAGGTTGTTCAAAATGCCGGCAAAATAAATTAAGGCTGCTGCAATTCTATCATGACAAGGACTCTCCTTTTTTCCCCCTGAAAAGTACTGAAACAAATGACGACTCGGCCGAACTAATTAGCATCGCAATCGCTGCAACCATGGCAATACATAGTGCATCTGTGTGCATATGGGCTGGTTGAGTTTGATCGATCGATCGACTCAGCTCGATCCAACGACGCATGCACTTTCATTCTAGCTTGCGTACATGCAGCCACCTGTATGATCTGTATCCGTCTATGTAGCTAGTGACTCACCACTTGGACAGCATGAACCTCTGCCTCCCACTACCATCCGAATATCCAGTGTGACGAGGTGATTGTTCCACTCAAATCATATCCGCATATATGTCCCTGTCCTTTCCTTTCACCAAAAATCACTTATATTTGTGCATTCGCGATCGATCCTACTAGCTTCTGCCACGATAGCACATACACAGTCTTGCATATGAAGAGTTAGCTAGCTACTCCCCCCGTATTTTATTGTATGACGTCGTTGACTTTTTAACCAACGTTTGACTATTCGTCTTATTCAAATTTTTTATGCAAATACAAAAATAGTTATGTCATGCTTAAAGAACATTTGATGATAAATCAAGTCACAATAAAATAAATGTTAATTACACAAATTTTTTAAATAAGATGAAATGTTAAACGTTTGTTAAAAAGTCAACGGCGTCATATATTAAAATACGGAGGGAGTATTTTAAAAGAACATGGAGAAAAAGGGCTGGTTATCTTAAGCTTATCTTCGTTTTTCTGGTCAAGGCAGCTGAGGCACATGCTTGCATTCGTGCATGAATACAGCATGCACATGCGTCCACCTCAATACCTAACGAAGATTATTAATTAATCTGCCTCTTTTTGTGTTTGTTTAAAGTTATCTGGTGACTGGATCCCAAGTTCCAACTGAAAGTCAGTCACATTTCTTTTTTTCTAAAAAAAAAAATACAAACGCATATACACTCACTTGATGAACACACGTATATAGGACACCAATATATTTTGAAATTAATGAAGTCATAATAAATATCTCGCTATCGATGTGTACGACGCCAATCAATTAATGAAGTCATAATAAATATCTCGCTGTCGATGTGTACGATGCCAATCACTAAAAGAATAACGCTACGTCTAGGACTTAAATCCTAATGAACATGTTTATTTTTTAAAAAAAACTAACTAGCTGAGTATTCACAAAGTGAGTCTCGTTTTTATCAGCTCGCATGATGATTGTTGATATGTTCATCTCTCCAAATTGCACCTACATACTCCCTCCATACTCGTAAAGGAAGTCCCTCCATACTCGTAAAGGAAGTTGTTTAAGACAGCGACATGGTCTACAAAACACAACTTTGATTTCTTATTTCTATAAAAATATTTATTGGAAAGTGATATATGTATACTTTTATGAAAGTATTTTTCAAGACAAATCTATGCATATAATTTTTATATTTTCAAACTTAATAACTTGAGAGTTATTCATGATTTATATTTTTAAGGTTTGACTTAAATATTATCCTAAACGACTTCCTTTATAAATATGGAGGGAGTAATGCGGATCGATGTTGTTCGGATATTAATATGGTCGTACATACATCTATCTGAAAACAGTATGTCTATATGTGTAACTTGCATAAACAGAATACTCCATGCTATATACAGTATATGTTCAACTTCAGTCTTCAGATAATGTGATTGCGACGCAAGGGTAAGCAGACTACAGAATGCAGATTAACATATCCAGGCATGGGTGGAGAGCGCGCACGCCTCACGCCGCCTGAATACTCAATCATTCCATCCCACAATCTGGGCGATACATAATTAAATTAGTAGTATAGCGGAAAGCAGATGGATACCTCGACAGCATCCTTTCGGGGCATGGAAGGGTCAGGCAACCAGAAACCAGTTTGTTGCGATCTGATGCTTCTTCCATTCTGGGACTTGTTTTATGTTTATCTCTCTGAATCTGATCAAGCCCTGAAATGTCATTGACTGCATGGTACGTACGTACGCGTCGTTGGAGGTGACAGAGACCTGCAAGATCAGATTATACTACTACTATTAGATTTTAGTATATATTAGATTATAATTTGTCTCGTCTGATTAACAATGGTTTTAATTACCGGACCGATTTGCTCGATCGGTGCCACGCGCCACACGATTTGTTTTCTATGTGCATGCATGAATTCGTACGGAGCCCAGGCGTAATCTCACAGTTATATATGTTAACCCAGGTGGATTTCAATTGAAAGTTGCTTCAATTCAAAAGTTCAAAACGTGACTGGAAGTTATTCTCGTTCAGTTTTAAGTTTGAGCTGTCAAACTTTTAGTTGCACATTGTACACGAATTTAGGGCTAGTTACAAGTGTATTTTGTTCCATTCCAAAATTACGATTTACAAACAAGACAAATTTTGCTACTGGACATTAAAAAATTGCGTAATTTGCTCATAGACATCGAAAAAGGTGTCATAGCTAAAAGACTTAAAAAAACTGATAATTTGTTAGAGAACACTTTCGGCTCAATTGTATTGATAAATTCTTAATGATGATAAGAATGCCCCTAAAGACCACAAGCTTTAAACATGATGTTAGAGTACAAATTTAGAAACCATGAAACTCTAAATTTGCCATCACTCTAAGTACATCACTAGCATACATTATATTCAATCTAAGCTCCAGTTTCAGCTCGAAGCTTTTGACCTTAGGGGCATTCTTGTCTTTTTGAAGAATTCCTCTTTCCAATTAAGCTGAAAGTGTCCCCAACAAATTACTTTTTTTTAAGTGCCTTTCAGCCGTGACACGTTTTTATAATATTTACCAGTAAATTGCATAAATTTTAAGTGTTATGTAGTAAAATTTGCCTACAAACAATATATGCTTAATTTTCAAGTTGGGCCGGAAGCGAAAGTCATTGGTGTGTGACTGATATACATGGTGATGTGTATAAATATACTCTTTTGCCATAAAATAAACTAATCTAATACTAGATATGATAAATCTACAAGCGAATTATAGTTTGTGCCATCTTTTCATACCTACTGGAGTAAGTTTTAGTTTGGACCATATTTATCTAATATCTTCACTTTGGACTATATAAATTTATTTTATCTTTGTTATCCTTTGAACTACCCTAACGTTTTTATCTAGCCACATCCAATCTCTTCTCTAACAAAGATGTTAACTGCACGTCAACAGAGGATATCATCGGTATGATGGTGCCAATGTGCTTGATGCTAATGTTGTGCTTGTGAAGATACTTTGGGTGGTCAAAACATAAAAATAGAAAAAAAACCTAATCCAAAATAAAAAAGATTGGAGAAAAATAGATAAAGGATAATCCAATCTAAAACTTAAGATACTAAAAACGACAAAAACACAAATTCACTCTAAGATAGTGAGAGGGGCTAAAGTTTAGCCCCTCGTTACCGAGCACCACCTAAATCTTTCGTGGCATCGAGAAAAGAATTAAGAGAGTGGGGGCCCACAAGGCCACGGTGTCCACTCGCTGTTCCACCTCTCATCTCATTGGCTACAAATACAAGCAGCCCACAGAGGCAGAGAGAGGAGCGCACACAGACAAGCGGAGGCGAAAAGTGGCGCATTATTTTATCCGAGCGAGCGAATCAGACGCGCACGCGGAGCAGCCGCCTCCGCCGCCGCCGACGACGAGGAGGAGGATGGCGACCCCGTTGGCCGACGAGGGCTCGATCGCCGCCGCGGTGATGCCGCGCTCGCCTTCTCCACCGGCCGCCACCGCGGGGTCGGCGGCCGAGGCGCCGATGCTGATATTCGTCTACTTCCACAAGGCGATCCGCGCGGAGCTGGAGAGGCTGCACGCCGCGGCCGTGCGCCTCGCCACGGAGCGGTCCGGCGACGTGGGGGAGCTCGAGAGGCGGTGCCGCTTCCTCTTCTCCGTCTACAGGCACCACTGCGACGCCGAGGACGCGGTACGTACGGGGTGAATGCCGCCGCCGCGGCCGTAGCCCCTCTCTTCCTCTCTCCTCTCTCGCGCGGGATCGCTGTTCCGGCGTTGTTTATGGTAGAATTGCGGGGAGTGACACCATGCGGTGTGTGTTATGCGTGCAGAATTGGGTAGTGTGAGGCTCTGGGTTCGGAAATCGTGGCATTGGTTGGAGGATTTGGGTTGGATTTGTGTTGAATTGAGGTGAAACCAACATTATCTCAAAATGAATGAAGTTTGCAGGCATGGTTGGTTGGTTGTACAACTTAGTTGTGGACACACTGTTATGTTCATGTTGATCTTCTGAGATGCATTTGCATCTACTTAGCCATGTGATTGCGAACAGTATACTGCATTGTTTTTTTTATCCTTTTGGTGATGTCCCCATCAGTGGCCTATACTGTCTTAGACTGAATATGCAAAAGTACATGTTAAAATTTCTGAGTCCTGAACATTATGCAATTATGCATCAAAGTCACAGGGTTTCATCTCGGATTACATCGTTAGCTTATGTTAACCGGACTAGTGTAGCCAATATGAACTGCCTACTCATGCAAAGGGTAAATTCTACTCTATTTAAGTTCCTTCAGATTAGTGGCTGAGAGTCAGGAACCAATGAAGGATCCCATCCATTTTTTATTGAAGACTATTCCGTTCCGAACATGAAAAGTTGAATATTGTTCTGCACTGAATGAAAATGAATTTTGCTGGAGTTCACGACAGTTGCTGTGGTATTTCATAGGTAAGGTAGGGTATTTTAGTTCTCTTTGCATTTATGTTGTGCCAGTAGTAAGCTTTTCGGTTCTGCACTGCAAAACTCTTCTATACATAAAGGACTGCACCAGCGTCGTGTTGATTGTTTAGAACATAACACTTACTAGTTTGACTTCTAGCTAATTCTCCCCCAAACCTATAGATTGATATATTTGTGAAACAGTTCCAGACCTTTCTCATAATTCATGATATATAACTATATTGAACGTTTGGGGGGCATAAGATCTGTTTTTTTGATTGCAGGTTATCTTTCCAGCACTTGATATTCGAGTGAAAAATGTAGCAGGCACGTATTCCCTTGAACATAAGGGGGAAAATGATCTGTTTGCACACCTGTTCTCTCTGTTAAAGCTTGATGTGCGGAATGATGATGGTCTTCGGAGGGAACTCGCGTCCTGTACAGGTGCAATTCAAACGTTTATAACCCAACATATGTCCAAGGAAGAAGAGCAGGTTTCCTTTTCCCCTGTTTACTCTGTTAATTCCTTTGTATGTCATTTGTCGAAATAAGACCAACATGCCTTTCTATTTCTCATGAGCAACAATATGAGAGGCGCTGACATGATGCAATAGTCTAATTGGGTGCACTAGAGTTCTATATTAGTATATTGAAATTTATCATATCAAGCTGGCAACTGTTTGATAAAAGTATTTGGAATGATGCTTCTGGATCTATTTTTTATTTGATATATTTAATCTTAGAGATAAGGGGCTACATAAGAGAAGAATATATAGCATCTGTAGTTATGAAGAGTACAGTACAATACAGACCATATAAAGAGCAACTTCATTTCTACATTTGCTTGAAGGTGAGGCCCTGTAGAAAGTTATTTCTTACCAATGTTATGCGCTTCTGCTTATTGGAAGTCTGCTATCTATCCACTTCACAAGTACTTGCTTGCTACTTGGTACTCACCATGCAAGTAGAACGAACTATAGTGCTGACTCCAATTATTTATCTACTCTGTGTGTGTGTGTGTGTGTGTGTGTGTGTGTGTGTGTGTGTTTGTCAAGGCTTTGTAATCCAGAAGCCAACTGCAGAATGCTTGAGCATATATAGGCTGGCATTTTTTTATGCTCACCAATTTCTGTGTTCTATATATGACACGGAGCTATCTTGTTATGTGTCTTCACTTGCATTTACTGTTCAAAACTCGGCTTTAAGCAGTATAAGGACATTGAGCTTGCATTGTATATAAGCTTTGATTAAAGTGTTCTTAAGTTTTGATAGCCTAGAGAACTAAATGATAAGCTAAACTATAAAGATCAACATTGGCCGATGATAGTTTCTCAAATGCTGCAGCAATTAATTTAGACCATGTACTTGATGACAATTCCTCACTGCATACATGCACTTTTTAAAATCATACGTATATTATTAATTAGTATATTGGTATATTATGTGTCCTCTATCATTATAAGTTCCTCTCAGCATAGGGCATACAGCCATACACTGTTGGTGTCTAATCATTTCTGAATGTTTCAGGTCTTCCCACTGCTCATTAAGAAGTTTTCACATGAAGAGCAAGCTGATTTAGTCTGGCAATTCTTATGCAGCATCCCTGTCAATATGATGGCAGAGTTCCTTCCATGGCTTGCTACTTCTGTTTCATCTGATGAGCACCAAGATATTCTTAGCTGCTTACATAAAATAGTTCCGGACGAGAAACTTCTCCAACAGGTCTCGTGTTGATGCATCGTTTTCTATCAATAATGTTGCCATGCTTTACTTAACTGTAGTTTCGAAATTTGTGAAGGTTGTATTTGCGTGGATTGGAGGGGAAGCAGTGAAAACAATATCACACGATTTTTGTAGTCCTTGTTCAAAAAGCAATGTTAGATGCAAGGATGCTATTGATCAAACAGACAAGTATGGATGCTCACATGAGCACTTTAAAACTGGAAAGAGAAAGCGTGCAGAATCTAGTTATAGTCAGCTTGTTATGCATCCAATAGATGAGATTTTGTGTTGGCACAATGCTATCCGAAAAGAATTGAGCGATATAGTAGAAGAAACAAGAAGGATCCAACAATCTGGGGACTTCTCGGATATATCAGACTTTAATGTGAAACTTCAATTTATTGCGGATGTGTGCATCTTCCACAGGTATGTGGCTCTGAATCTCAACTCATGCGCCACTTTGTTTCAAAAGCTTGCATGTAAACACTTTCTTATTCAATGTGCAACATAAGAATTGATTAGCTCTTGTTTCTATCATGTTAAACACATTTACTTCTTCAGTTGCACATTACACAGCTTAGAAGAACATGAGCAATCGAGATACTGGGAAGCACAATAAATGTGTGGTACCAGTTCCCTGCTATAACATATTCTTTGTTTTATGTGGCTAATAGTAGAGCTTACATCTTCTTTTTCAAAAGAACTGGAATTTCTAGAATTGTGGCACAAATATTGATTTTGCCAAGCATAGTGGCCTAGCCGATTTTATATGTTGATCTGCAGTATTGCAGAGGATCAGGTTATATTTCCAGCAGTCAACGATCAAGTGTCCTTTGAGCAGGAGCACGCTGAAGAAGAACGGCGGTTTAATAAATTTAGATGTTTAATTGAACAAATCCAAATAACAGGAGCCAGATCAACAGCAGTGGATTTTTACTCTGAGCTATGTTCACAAGCTGATCAGATAATGGAGAAAATCGAGAGGCACTTCAAAAATGAGGAAACAAAGGTTAGTATTTTAGACATAAACTCTGTAGTTAAGGAGTGGAATGTTGTCTACTTGGGTCACGTGACCAATGTAGTCTAACATGTAATTCATCTAAATATCCAGGTACTTCCTCAAGCTAGGATTCATTTTTCATCAGAGAAACAAAGGGAACTTTTATATAAGAGTCTCTGTGTCATACCGTTGAAGTTATTGGAGCGTGTTTTACCGTGGTTTGTATCGAAGCTGAATGATCAGGATGCAGAAGCTTTTCTTCAGAATATGTTTTTGGCAGGTTATTCTCCAAGTTTACTATTTTCTTCTTTAAAACACCAGTTTTTTTTTTCCAAAAAAAAAAATCTCAACGTTTTACTGTTTACTAATAAGTTGAACTGAACAGCACCTTCCTCTGAAGCTGCATTGGTCACTCTTCTCTCTGGTTGGGCATGCAAAGGTCGCTCAAAGGGCACCTCTAACTCTGGAAAATTCATATGCTTGACACCAAGGGCACTGAGCAGCCCATTGGATGAAAATGGGTTTAAAGACTGCCAGTTATGTCCATGTTCTTTACAATCAGATATTTGTTCTAGGCCAGCCAAGAAATGGAATGACACAGAATCTAGTAACGTAAGCAACTGCTCACAAACGGCTGATGTAGCATTGACATGTAAAAACAGACCTTGTCACATTCCTGGGTTAAGGGTAGAAATTAGCAATCTTGCTGTCAATTCGTTTGCTTCTGCAGAGTCCTTCCGATCGCTGTCTCTCAATTATTCTGCTCCTTCATTGTATTCAAGTCTTTTTTCATGGGAGACAGATGCAGCCTTTTCTGGCCCAGATAACATTTCAAGGCCAATTGACACAATATTCAAATTTCATAAGGCAATTCGCAAAGATTTGGAGTTCTTAGATGTGGAATCTAGAAAGCTCATAGATGGGGATGAATCTTCCCTTCGCCAATTCATCGGAAGGTTTCGTTTACTGTGGGGTCTTTATAGAGCACACAGCAATGCTGAAGATGAAATTGTATTTCCTGCTCTTGAATCGAAAGAGACACTGCACAATGTCAGCCACTCATATACTCTTGACCACAAGCAGGAAGAAGAATTATTTAAAGATATATCCACTATTCTTTTTGAGCTTTCACAATTGCATGCTGATTTGAAGCATCCTCTTGGTGGTGCTGATGCAGTTGGAGCGAACCACATTCATCCATATAATAGGATCGATTGGTCCAAAAAGAATAATGAACTTTTGACAAAGCTTCAAGGAATGTGCAAGTCTATCCGGGTTACTCTGTCTAATCATGTCCATAGAGAAGAACTTGAATTGTGGCCACTATTTGATAAACATTTTTCTGTAGAGGAGCAGGATAAGATTGTAGGCCGTATAATTGGAAGTACAGGAGCTGAGGTTCTGCAGTCAATGTTACCCTGGGTTACATCAGCGCTTAGTCTAGATGAACAGAACAATATGCTGGACACATGGAGGCAAGTAACTAAGAATACAATGTTTGATGAATGGCTAAATGAATGGTGGAAGAGATCACCTACTTCTTCTGGCCCTTCAAGCGATGCCTCCCATCCAGAAGGTCTGCTCAATTAATTTCCATCCCATCTCCCCTCTACAACCACTTCCACCATATTTTAGTTTGCTATGTTATGTAGGCACTCACTGTTTTCCATTTCATAAAATTGTGTCAAAGCTATATCCTTTTCCCCATTGAAGAAACTTCTATCGAGGCCCACTTGTTATATATTGTGTTAGATAAAGGTGTTATCCCTTACAATGGTTATCAACAAATAAGATTGGCCTTCTAATGAGCAACATATAAACTTCATACATTGGTTAGTTTCTGTGTTATCTGAATAAAAATTATCACTAATTGGACAAATGTAGTTGGCCAAAAGGAAATTCGGGAAATGTTCAAAAGCAAAGAAGCTGTAAAATTATATCCATGTATTTGTTGATATGTGATAAGTGATAACACCATGACAACGAGTACTTCCCAATTGATGACTAATTTCAACTGTCCTAGCTAGCGATAGTGCAAATCTATTATGATGTAAATTTGTGATAAAAGAGATTTAGTGAAGTTGGACTTAGCATAAAGGAAGGTAGAATGGTGTTAGAAGAGAGAAAAGTAGTGGGTCTGGGATGTATATTTATGATAAAAGATTAAGCACTACAGTTTTCATGATCAGATTTTGAATTATCTTAACTATTGTTCTTTGCTTTGGCCTGTAGAAGATCATTTCCAGGAAAAGTTCGATCAGAGTGAACAGATGTTTAAGCCTGGTTGGAAGGACATCTTCCGAATGAACCAGAGTGAGCTTGAGGCTGAGATACGAAAGGTTTCTCGTGATTCTACTCTTGACCCAAGGAGGAAGGCTTATCTAATCCAAAATCTCATGACCAGGTTTCTTATATGAAATTTTCAGAAAACAATTTTAGGATCTTTTCCTACTGTTCCTCCACTACAATATAGGAAGTTATTTTGAATGACTATTGTTTTGCTAATTATATTTTTTCAGCCGCTGGATAGCTGCTCAGCAGAAATCGCCCCAACCTCAGTCAGAAGATTGCAATGGATGTACAGTATTACCTGGATGTTGTCCTTCATACCGAGATCCAGAGAATCAGATTTTTGGCTGTGAGCATTACAAAAGGAAATGCAAACTTGTTGCTGCATGCTGCAATAAACTGTTCACATGCAGGTTTTGTCATGATAAAGTTAGTGACCATACAATGGAAAGGTAAACTCATTGCAACCATGTTGTCTATTTTTTTGAGATTTACTGCCAATGATACTTCTGTATTGGTCGCAGTAGTAATGTGTTCAATATTCATTTTTAAACACCAAACAACAGACATCAATAAGCATGCAGTGGTTAAAGATTTAACTACAGTTAGAGAACCTTGTGATAAATTTATATCTGTGCAAAACAGTGAGGCAGAATGATTATTTTAGGCATGACTTGTGGCCTTTGTATTGTCCCTTTCGTTCTTCTCTTCATCTGTTGTTTTCCTCCCAAGTAAATGTTTGGTTGAAATGATGCGATGGCCCAAAAAGTTGTCCAATATGAACTTTTCCGTCTTTAGTTTTTTAATCGCTGTATTTGCATGATAGGTGTATACAGAGTTTTAAGAACATGTGAGAGAGGATAGGAGGCAGAAACTCTCCTGTTTTCTATCATATTATGTGTTGGTTGTTATAGCTTTGTTATAATATAAAATGCTAAATGATATTGCTAAGTCTGGGGAGCTGATATGTCAGGAAAGCAACGGTGGAAATGATGTGCATGCAATGCCTGAAAGTTCAACCAGTTGGTCCAAATTGCCAGACCCCTTCTTGCAATGGGCTATCCATGGCAAAGTATTATTGCAGCGTATGCAAGTTTTTTGACGATAAAAGGTAAAAAAAAAAAGGACGTGGTTGCTAGTTTTGCTAACTCGGGAGATTGATGGGGTCCAACTTTGCAATGTTTTGGTGACCACGCTAATAGTGAATCTTTTTCAGGAGTGTGTACCATTGCCCCTTTTGCAATTTGTGTCGTCTTGGGCAAGGATTGGGTATTGATTTTTTCCATTGCATGAAGTGCAACTGTTGCCTGGGCATGAAATTGATAGAGCATAAATGTCGAGAAAAGATGCTAGAGATGAATTGCCCAATCTGCTGCGACTTCCTATTTACATCGAGTGCAGCAGTTAAAGGTCTACCTTGTGGCCATTTCATGCATTCAGCTTGCTTTCAGGTACAATAATCTAGTCGCATTCTGATGCATGGTTTCTTGAGCGATATCTCTTACTGTGAGTAGTGCTGTTCTGACAAGTTTGTAAATTTCAGGCGTACACCTGTAGTCACTACACCTGCCCAATCTGCTCTAAATCCTTGGGAGATATGACAGTAAGCTACACCACTTAAATAACATTTATTTTCATTCACCATAGATTATATTTTCTCCAACTCCATATTTTTACCATACACAGAACAGCTTGTAAAAAATTCCGTTCTTCTGATTCAGTAGTGCAGTTAATGTATGTTCTTTAAATCGCGTTTCTCTGCAGGTATACTTTGGCATGCTTGATGGCTTGCTGGCCGCAGAAGAGCTTCCTGAGGAATACCGGGACCGGTGCCAGGTAAATTATTCTCCTATTCCTAGTTAAAAAAATTTCAGTGGCTGGGGTATACCGTTTGATATGATTGATTGTTCCAGGATATACTTTGTAACGATTGTGAAAGAAAAGGAAGGTCTCGGTTCCATTGGCTGTATCACAAATGCGGCTTCTGCGGTTCATATAACACTAGAGTTATCAAGATTGATAGAGCTGATTGTTCAACATCAGATTAACCAGGCGAGATTTTCCCTCTCATATTCGAAATTCCTTTTGAATATATATATTGTTGTAAATATACATCAACTTAAAGAAATCCATGCGTCATGCGTGCTCTTGTGTGTTGCTGCGATTAACAAGTCATAGGAGATGCTAATGGTGGGCGCTTATGAAATTGTGTCACAGTCTAAGGTGCGCACAATCTCTAGTTTAATATTCGGGGATGTTTGGTAATTTGGTAGAGCTTTCAGCTTCCGGGGCCAAATTCTTTAGAGAATCAAGAGAAGCCCAACCAAATGGGCACAAAGGGTGTTAGTTCCCAGGGGATTGGTGGCATGTGGGGCAACAAAATTGTTGGTACCCAAATATGGAAGTGACCACTGAGGCTCCTTTGAAATGCAGGGATGGTAAAACATGAATAGAAAAAAATAGACTGCAACAAATGAAAAGTACATGAATGATTATTTGGCTAGAGCTTGAAAAGGAATGGGATAAGAGAGATGGATGCAAAGGAAATTTTGTAAGAGATTTAACTTGTGCTAACTCTCCTCTAAAATCTTTATGGGCCTC
This sequence comes from Oryza glaberrima, assembly GCF_000147395.1. Taxonomy (NCBI): domain Eukaryota; kingdom Viridiplantae; phylum Streptophyta; class Magnoliopsida; order Poales; family Poaceae; genus Oryza; species Oryza glaberrima. Next base: position 23,995,670 of record NC_068330.1, read on the forward strand.
ATCGTTTGGCATATTCATATGCTTATCAGCCAAAATTTGAATTTTCATCGTTAAATTTGGAGCTGATTTTAGGGTTTTTTCATCGAAGTTTATTTTTCAGCCTTTGCTTTTAGATCGCTAAGAACACATATATAAAATTTTTATTCACAAATTGATTTTCGTTTGTAAATATGCCATTTGGCATATTCAGAAAATATGCCAAACGATGCGGCTGTATGCATCTTTGTCATCAATTCTAAAGAAATTTCATGGGTGTCAACTGTCAATCCTTTGTTCCAGAGTAAAAAAAAACAACAAAAAATCATTTAGAATTCAATCGCTGCATAAACATGAACAGCTGGGATAGATTCCTTGTGCGCAAACCTTCCCACTTGGTTAAAACTACAGTTGCGTACGGCAACGAGCCGATCCGCATCGGCCCAGCCGGTCTTGGACCCCCCACCGCTGTGGCACGGGCAATCAGCACGCGATCACCGATTGGATGCATTGGCATCAGCCGCCACTGGATCGCGTTAGCGCGCGGTGGGCACCCACTGCCCAGCCCATCATGCATCATCGCATCTGGCCGCCAGGCACGGCCGCACGGTACGTACAGGCCGCCTTTGTCATCTTCACGTGTAAGCGTCGCGTCGCGTGGCGCCTAGCCTGGCGCCTCAGTGATCGCCCTCACGGCCTCACTCGGTCACTCCCGGTCAACCCCCACGGCAATCTCATCCCTCGCCTTTGTCACCGCACGCAACGCACACGGCAAAAATGACCAAACTTGTAACATATAATTTCACCATATTGCTACGAAATCATCATCATCACGTCACAAACGCCTCAACATATCCATCCCGATCTCGGCCACCAGCTCTTGGAGCAGATCCCGTTCGATCTGGGCACCAATCTCAAACGCCTCGTGCAGGACATCCACGCCGATCTCCACCCCCGAGTGCTGGACGTCGCTCGCGATCAGCTCATCCACCTCCTTCCCGGCCATGCCGCTGCACCTCGCGATCTCCCTGTCCACCTGAGCAGCCAGCCTCTCCTCGGGGCAGATCAGGGGAACCCTCGAGAACGACCTGTATCCGGAGTCGCAGAACTGGGTGAACAGCGAGTCCAAGCACTCCATGACGGAATCGAACGCGAGGCTTCCCAGCGGGCTCCTGCTCTTCTCCCCTTCTGTGGCCTTGACGACGCCGGCGTTGAAGCTGAACCCGTTCTTCTTCTTCTTCTTCGTGGAGCTTGTGGTGGTCACGGTGGTCAGAGCAGACTCGAATGTCTTGACAAGGAACGCCTTGAATGGTGCCTTTGATGTCCGTGGAGGAGTAGTAGAAGTAGACCGGCGAACGTTTGTTAGTAGCAGCTCAACAGTTGCTGCAACCTCTCCAGGGTGTATCAGGTTGCTGCTGTCTTGGCCAAAATTAGTTTCAGAGCACCTGGAGTTTCTTTTGTTAGTTCCATCTTGTTGCATTGTGCAATTCTCCGAGCGGCGTCGGTCTCTGAATCCAGCTTCTGATGCTGGCAGTGGTTGGAAAAGCATGAAAGGGTCAGCATGCAACTAAAAAAACTGTGACTTAACTATACGATTTTTTTGTGTTTATAGTGTTTTGTCACAAGAGATCGTAGTAACAAACTACTTGTAAACAACCTAACCAACAATTAGTCAATGCACTTAAACAAAGATCCCTTACCTGCAGTTTTGAGCAGGCTCCCAGAAAAGCACTCATCATCTGCATAATAAGATGGATCGCTAGCATTTGTAGTAACCTGCAGATGATGACAGCCAAAGATATTCATCAGAGAAGAATGACCCTTGCAGTTTTGATGAGAATTAACTCGGTATTGCACCATGGTAGAGAACAGGAAAAACCAAAATTACTGACCTCATGCTTTTTATGAGTTTCACGCAATTTACCACTTCTAGGAACCTCTCTGAAGCCAAAAGTCAGACTGTCCAGAAAGTTACACTGCCATAGAAATTCATCACTTGGAGATTCTTCCATTACATTGATAGCACTCGTCTTTCGAAACAATGAAGACATTACTCTGTCGTCCAGAATTTCTCTGTTTCTCAACTCATTTCGATTAAAGCACACTGATTCTGCACTTTCCAGACTTGATATGCCTTGTAAAGCTTCACTCAAGACCAATTCCCTTTCTGAAGAAATATTTTGGCAGTCCCTACGATAGTCTCTCTTAGGACAAGAACCAGTTGGAGATCCCAGAACAACACTATCTGATCCTTTAGTATGACCATTCAGCAAAGCGAGGACAGCCTTTCTCGGTGAATTAGAAGAGATGGAAATGATGCCTGAGTTGTTACCCCTAGAAGCAATGCGTGACTCTACCTTTCTCCGCGAGTCATTCCTTACAGAGTTTGGACTGGTAGACTTTGGCTTCTCACTAACTAACCCTGCACCTTTTGCAATTATCATGTCTTTCTCTGTAGCTTTCAGTGTTGCAGTCTTTGATATCTGTTTATTAGAACAATCACCATGCAGGCCACTGGTTCGGTGACATTTTGTGCTCAAGTTCCTGTTCTCCGCACTACCATGTGGCATGCCAATTTTATCCTTTACTTTTCCTTTGGACCTCAAAGATGCACTGTTGTTCATACCTCTGTTTGAACAGACAAAGTCATTTTCTGTGTTTGCCACATTTTGCTCCTTAGCTCTATGTTTCTGCCTTTGGACCATATGCCCTGTATCTGCTGCTCTATAAGTTTCAGGCAATGCATTCTGCTTCAGATTGTTCTGTTTAAGAGGTCTACAATCAACATTCTCTCGGGATATGTTTTTCGGCTGTATTTTTTGGACACCTTGACTTGAAACAAGGACAGCATCTGATGTTCTCTGACCACTGTCCTTAAATCCGTTCCTCTGACCCTTATGGTTTCCTTCAGGTTGTGCTTGACATGATATGTTCTGGTTTGGCCTCCTAACAGAAGCATTCCTCATAGTATCCTCTTCGGACCACTGATTGGAAGTAGAATTGTGCAGAGAGGTGGCTCCTACATTTTGAGCACCTGACCTTGATGCATCAACATCACACATTTCTCTTGCGAATTGATCGGAGAAATCGTGCATGGCTTCAGCAGCACTCTGCACATCACTGCTGTTGCATCTATACTCGAGGCGCGCTTGTCTCCGAGCCTGATGGCGGTGCCTGGATTGTAAACCGGGTTCCAGGACCTTGACTGCTGCTTCAATCAGCCTAACCTTGTTCCTGCTTGAAACTGATCTTGGACTCTTAATAGGTGAGGCTAACTTGTGTGCTGCATGCTTCCGTGACCACACCGGCTGCGCATCTGCATCAAGCTGATTGCCATTGTCATGCCGGCCATCTCTGATATGCCCTGGCTTTTGTTGCTTCTGATGCGAGTTGTATATCCTTCCATAGGAGCATTCACTCCGGTGACCACCAAGCTCGGAGGCATCCATGGTTTTTACTGCCTTTTGATGGCTGGTGGCTGGCATTGCGCTGAGCCCCATTAGCCTGGCTACCACACCCGGTGTGCACATTTCACTGCTTTTGTTGTCTTGGCCAGGAGGTGGCAAGCGAGTGGTAACTTCATTTGGATAGTATGGAGCATCAAGCTGAAGGAAAATAGTACAAGGTGAGCCAGCAACTTAGCATTCTAAAAATAAATAACAAAGGTGAAAAGGAGGTAAAAAGGGATCAAGAAATGTTAATGTAAAGCTAAAGCTAAAGTGTTAAAAACTCCATTTCTGAAAAGGCACCGGCAAAACTTTCCTAGGTCAAGAAAGCTAAGAAATCTGAATGTAAGCTAATTGTTTAACTGATTTTTTTAACAAGAGAAAAAAAAAAAAGAGGCTTCATAGCACAAAATATTGGCTTAAAGGGGAAGAAAAAAGAGAGCTTTTTTGGGCATATTCTTTGGAAAATTCAACTAGATCTCATAAAGAATCAACAAACAATTGTAGCTTTACAAAAGAAAAGGAGAAAAGTACCATACCAGCAGAGTCCTCATCTTGGCCGCCGGCGTCTTCTCGCCGCCGGCAGGTGGTCTCCCAGGCGAGAACTTCTGTGTGCGCACTGAAACAGAAATGGCAGTACAATCCATTCAGAAAAAAACCAGAAATGGTTCAAAAGACAATTGAACACATCTGATTTGCACAATCCAGGAAGAAGAATAATAAGAAGAAGAAGCCTGAACAATGTACTACTACCATCCTTGCAATCTCACCTGGGGGAAGCAGCTTGGTCTTCTTGGAGGACGAGGAGAAGAGCTTCTTCTTGGCGAGCATCTGGAACAGCGACGCCACGCACGACGTCGCCGGCTTCTGCCGCTCGACGATCGCCAGGCTGTTGCCGCCGCCGCCGCTCGCCGCGGTGGCGGAGCTGCCGCCTTTCATGCCTCCACCGCTCCACACGCACACGCCCACAAGAACAAGAAATTCAAACTCAAAAATCTTTCAGAGCCTCTTCTTGCTTCCCCTCTCTCTCTCTCTCTTTGCCGTTTCTTATGAGCGAATAAATGCAACAAATCCTGGAAAACCAGTCGCTTCAACTCTTTCTCCGGATAGGCATTAATTGCCACATCAAATTCTTCATGACTTTGCGACAATGCCTTTGCAGCAACAACAGCTCGAGAAAGAACTATGGCTTATGGCCAAATGCTAGAGAACAAAAAGGAGAAGACTACTGTGGCAGCAGCACTCCAACTCTTGCTCAAGACATGACTAATGCATGCCATTATTCCTCTTCCTACACATAGAACCGGAATGGATCAACACTCATCCTGAATGTTCTTGTATCTACTCCTGTTTGTGAACTCTTCTAAAAAATGAAATGCTATAATAAACCTTGAGAAGAAAATATTTGGGGATGAATCTAGAGCAAGTGGGCGATGACTGGATGAGCCAAATGGTGGAGTTGGAGACTGGGGAGGAGGGGGTCCGGGAGAAAAAGAGAGGGGCTTTTGGGTGGCAATGGGAGAGGAAGAGACATCTCAAGCTGCTTTTGTTTCTTTTTTTTTATGTGTATGTCATGGGTAGCTGGCTGGCTGGCTGTGCCAGGTTTTCTCGGCTTTCTTTGCTGATCTCTCCTTTTTTGTTTGCTTCCTTGGCCGTCTAGCTGTACTTTTAGGGTTCTTCTTGGAGTTTGCACTTTGGAGTTTGGACTGGTCTAATCGGAAGTGATTAGTATTAGTACTCCTGTAAAAAAAAAGATAATGTAAATTTTAGAGACGAACCTAGATAATTTATCTTTAGAAGTTACTCCCTCTTTTAAAAAAAAGTGAATCTAGTACTGGATGTGATATATTCTAGTATAACGAATTTGAACAGATGTATGTACAGATTCGTCGTATTAGGATGTGTCAGATACAGTACTAGATTGGTTTTTTATGAAACGGAGGGAGTAATTTTTCTAAGTACAGAGGGAGTATCCTCGATATCGCTTCATATGAATCTTCCAAGTATTTTTTTAGAAATATGGAAATTTTTTACCATATCTCACAACGGCCCCTAAAAGTCTAAGATGAACGAGTAAAGAAACTATACATATTTTGTGGAAAAATTCTGCTTGGAGTAGTTGCCCACCTTCATTTCCTAGCCATCATTGTTGGTATGTTTGATTGTATACGGCTGAGGCTAAGTAGATTCTAAGCAAGAAAAAGGGAAAATGATGTTGCTGTCTTGTTGGATGGTAACAGTAGTTGCACGACCAGATTGTAACATTCTACTTACCAAAACAAGGCAATCTCTGTATAGTACTTAATTAGAATCACCGTGTCTATTATCTAACACTCCCAGATTCAGGCTTTGTACTGACAGAGCTGGTGTATCTACCTTTTGGTTGATGTTTAGTTGTGGGGTCAAAGCAAAGAGAAGCAAGGTTGTTGCATACGGGCAGCTCAAGTAAGAGCAAGTATAATAGGGAGTAGTGAGCTATAAGCATACTATATAAACTTATGTGGAGGAGAGAGATAGTGAAAAATCAAGGGTGTTGGCTCTCATGCAAGAGCTAGTTTATCACAAGCTCCAAGACAAATACATTAAACGTATAAGTGAGAGATAGAGATAGGAGAAGAAAATTGTAGCCAACCTTATAGCTAATCTATTATATATATTGGCTTTAAGATAGACTAATAGTAGGAAGTGAGCTCTACTATTATCCTTGCTAACTGAAGTAGAAAGTCTACTATACTTTGTACTGCTGATCAGGACAAGGTGACATTTGGACAGTTTCACAGTATTGTTTTCTCCTTCTGTCTGTCAGTTTGAAATGGATGGTACTCCTAATCTACATATATGACCCAGACAAGTGTTACACTTTTCAAATGCGCCTAGTGTTTCGTAATGGCAGATTTAGTACGATATCTTGAGACTCTAGCGTCAAATTGTACAAGACAACAAAGAAGAAGCTGACATTTTTTAGTTATGAGACGGCTGAACTTGAGTGCTGAGCCCACTAGTATACTTGTAAATCAAATCTGCAAGTGGACAAATACAAAAGATTTCAAGACCAGTTAGTCAAATGCAACCGTATCAATAAATATTTAGGTCTTATGGAAGGACATTCTTGGGTATATCGTTTACTGCTAGAGCTATTTAAGTAGCAAAGATTAGCTCCTAAATTGCCATTCAGTTCATCAAAGCGTAAACCGCACTCCGGAAGGAGGAAACACTTATCTCACGTGAATCGAGAAATTTCCACTCGGCTATAAAAAAATCGTGCCGTATTCAATAAACCTGATAAAAGTTGGTTAAGTGGTTATTGTACTGTGACACAGTGTTAACAAAAACTGATTGTCTTTACTGCAAGAGCATACGAAGATATTCATGTCAATTACCACCTAGTTGTTGATCGTTGGTAAATTTAGGTAGTGTTTGGTTTCGGGACTAAGTGGGATGGGATAAAACCATCCCTGATTTTTGGGTTGGGATGATTCTACTCACAAATTTGGTTTGTAAGATGGGACGATCCTAATATTTTGTTTGGTTGAAGGGATGAGAGAGGGAAGGGATGGACGCCGTTTGCAATCACCGTCAACCGATCGCCGGATCTGCCGCCACAGTCCTCCCCATCGCCGGAGGAAGAGCAAGAGGATGAGCCGGCGGCGAGCAAGAGCAAGGGAAAAGCTGGCGGCGAGCAAGAGGAAAAGCCGGCGGCGAGCAAGAGCAAGAGGAAGAGCAAGAGGAAAAGCCACCGCCGCTCCTTCCCATCGCCGGATCCGCCGCCGTCCCTCGACTTCCTCCTCGCACGCCGCCGCCACTCCTCCCCCGCGAGCTCCTCGTCGCAAGCCGCCGCAGCTCCTCCCCATCGTTGAATCCGCCGCCGCACCATCGCCAGATCCATCGCCGCCCCTAGACCTCCTCCTCGCACGCCGTCGCCGCTCCTCCCCCGCGAGCTCCTCCTCGCAAGCCGCCACAGTCCCCATCGCCGGATTTGCCGCCGCCCCTCGACCTCCTCCTCGCATGCCGCCGCCGCTCCTCCCAGTCGCCGAATCCGCCGTCGCAGTCCTCCCCATCGCCGGATCCGCCGCCGCCGCCCTCCCCACCACTGGATCCGCCGTCGCCGTCTCCGAGCCCCCCGCCGCCGCGGTCGTCGTCGCCGAGCCCTGCGTGGTCGCCGTCGCCGAGCCTGCCGCTGTTGCCGTCACACGAGCCGTATGCTGCTGCTCCCGAGGGCGAGCAGCGCGAGCGCGGTAGGAAGGCGTCGTCACGCCGTTCGCTCGTCCCAGGTGGGACGAGTTCGTCCACCACATTTTCCCGGATCGGTTGGTCCCGGATCTGAGAGGAATATTCCTCTCCAGGGACCAACCCATCCCACTCACCCCTCAACCAAACACCCCTAAAAGTGGGTTCGTCCCATCCCGTCCCATCCCATCCCCTCAATCAAACACTACCTTAGTTCATGTTCTTTCTTATGTTGTTTTCGACATCGATTCAATCTATAATACATATGTTTGATTATTATTATTTTCCTAATTACATATTTGCAAAAAAAAAATAAAACATTTATAACCTTGTGGAAGTGGTTTTCATGATAAATCTATTAACATCCTTTTTACGTATTAAATTTTAATATTTTAAATGTATTACTCCCTCAATTCCATAATATAAAGTATAACTATTTTTTTCATGTGTTTCATAATATAAGACGTATATGCATGCATGCAATTAATTAACACCTCTTTAGCTTAAGGGTGGTTGATAATAATTGTTTATTGATCTTTAGCTTAAGGGTGGTTGTTTCTTATATTTTAAAATAGTTGGAGTAATGGTTTATTAAGAATCTAAGGTTTGACTTCACGAGTTGCATCATCATTAAGCTAATAACATGTCATATTTCAGTTTGACTAATATGCCTGCTGGAAAGGCTAAGCTCTCCCACGGCCCCACCCGTCCAGTTCCAGGCTCTCAGAGATCACTAATCCTAACAGCAAAATTGAATCAACTGTACTATACCTACCGGGAGATGTGTATCCCACCCTCTCTCGGATCCTTATCCCAGTTGCAGCAAAGCGTACAAAAAGAGTACCACGTACCATTAAGTACTCCACAGTGGAATGAGGCAAACAAACAGGCTGGCCAAACAGAGGACCTCCAACACTCGCCATGGTCCCAGAGCACCAACACTCCTCCTTTACAGGCCCACCTTCAGTCTGACCTGCAGATACGAGCAAACTGTTCCGCATGCGTTCTGTGCCATATCCATGGACCATCCAAAGGTACGCGGTAGTTCTGCAAAAAGAAATGCTACTGGAGTAGTAGTAAAAGTAAAAACCACTAAGGCTATTTTTTCTCAAATATATCTCATATTAATATTTACCTATTCAAAACCACATAATTACAAGTACTTTTATACTACGCGATGTGCCATTTTCTACACACCGGACACTATTGGACCCACGTGCAAGCATGTACCCCTGAAAATCAATCATATCTACGAAACTGGACACACGTGTGTTCAGATTCATAGCTAGAAATTCTTTTTTTATAGAATAGTATTTTTCTATCACCCAAAATACCCCGCTACATATCTTGTCTCTCACCTCATTGATATGTGAGCCTTACATGTCATCCCAACTCAGTCATCTCCTACATTAAGGTAGCGGCATCCTCATTGGATGACACACTCATGGCGAGATACATGCTCCCTTGCAGATGGAAGACAGACGGGAATGGACACAAGACGGACGAGAATGGTGAGGTCCGCCACCACTAGCGTAACATGTTTCCTCGGGCAACTACCGCACGACAAGTGCGATGGTGACTTCGTCAGCCTGTTCCCCCGCTACGGCTCTCATCGCTCGGACTCACTTGATGTTGGTTCGCTCACCGTCTACCTCATGCCATGATGGTCATGGATCTATCGCCGTGGTTGTCTCCCTCGACGTTGGTTTGTCCATCGTCCCGTTTCCCGTTGCTCTTGCTCTGCCTCTCCAACGTGGATCTATTTGTAAAATATTTTTTTGGAAAATGGCCAAAATATAAGTATTTTTTTATATAAATAGATCTTTGATGCCAAAGTAGTTGGCGTCGAGGAACTATTTATAAGGAAAAAAATATTTATATGTTGGCTCTTTTTTAAAAAAAATATTTACAAATAGGACCTCGTTGTCAATCTTTTTTTGCGCTGACCCCTCTATATTTCGTTTGCTGGGGATGTAAGGGTGTTGGTGTTAATGTCGTTGGTTTAGAGACGTTGAACTTTAACAACAACATAAAAAAAGGGCATATTCTTAAAATAAGTTTATCTATGGATCCATTTATAAAATAAGTTTTGAAAAGGGGCCATAATATAAAAAATCTAGGCCGTTTTGGCGACGAGGAAAAAAGACGTGTTTTGAGTTGCGAATTTTGTATGTGATCAGAAAGCAGAATTATTGCTTTTGTACTTGCAGAAATTCATTTTTTGCAGAAAAAAATTGGAGTTGTGGCCGGTCAGCTTAAATTGGATGGGCACTTGTCTTGAAGGCGATAGTACGCGATACGGTTGGCTTTATTGTCCGCGCTGCGTTGAATTGACACTACTGACTCGCATGTTTAGGCATTGAAGTGACTGAAAACTAAGGATAGTTAGAGCATGTATAATAACAGGCTATTAGCCAGCTATAAATATATTTTAATAATATAAGCGATGAGAGAGAAGAGCAGCGGTCTACAGATCTATAGCCAGCTGCAGCACGGACTTCAAAACACAATGTGTGTATGATAGGTGAGACCATATATTAATAGTATAGTAAGCGGCTATTGTATGAATTAGCTATTAGATTAGTTATAAATAAATTGGAGCCGGTAATAGACTATACTATTAAACTTGCTCTTAGTGCACATTCCTTTACCGCTGCAAGAGTTTCTCTGTCACCCTTCGTACTCCTATGCGTAGATTGTGCTCAAGTGTCCATTGTCCGCAATCTGCATGCAAAGTCCTGTCCAAATTTCTCCGATAAACAGAAAGTTCATTTTAACCCCTCAATTATTCGTTCTGTCTGAAACACACCCTTAAACTCTAAACTAGGTATACCATACTCTTATTAAGGAATGTGTTTTTTTCTCTCGAAGATAAAGATAAATATGAAGATTAAGGCTGCTTTCGTTCTACCTTCTTCCCAACTCCCTCCACCTTGTTTTCCGTGCGCACGTTTCCCAAATTGCTAAATTGTGTTTTTTTTTGCAAAAAGTTTATATATATAATTTATTTTAAAAAAAATCATATTAATCCATTCTTTAAAAAATATTAAATATTAAATTAATCATGAGAAAATGTGTCGCTTCGTTTTCCGTGCGGAGGGGAGGGGTTCCCCCAATAAACACAACCTAAGTATTTTATGTAAAATGAGGCGGATTAACATATGATTAATTGAGTTTTAATTATTCCAATACAGTTCAGTTGACCCCACTCTCCTCTCTCTGGTTTTTTTCTTAAGTTATACTGATGTGGTGATTTAATCAAGCAAAAAAATAAATAATTGGACCCACATATGAGCTGCTAACCTGCCATCTATCTCCCACCCTATCTCTCTTTCCCTTCATTTTTTCTTCGTGAGATGAGCTTGACGCTAGCAAAGAGTCGTGGAACCATGGTCCCCACTGTACCAAGAGTGCTCGGCACTAACGTGAAGGGTTGAGACCATTATTCACGGTGGTGCATTGGACATGGTCCGATGGCTTAAAATGTAATATGAAAATGTGATATTATAAAAGTTAGTCAACATAGCAGAACAACGATTAAACTTTTCGATTGCTTTGGTCATTGATCATCCAAGACATGCCAAATGACGACACAGAGGCACACGATATTTCTTAACGAAGTTCAGTCGAAACCTACACCTTCGAAGCTTTGATTATGAGCGTTTCTCCCCACCCAACATAGCACCTAGCCACTACGAGTACTTAGTATCGCTGCCATCTTATCTTAGCGTGTCTGCAGTATATTGTAGTTGTCATGGTTGTATTACTCTAACTTCACTTTCTATCTCTTATTATAACTTTGAATTTACTTATTATGTATAACTGCCTTGTACTCTCAAAACCGGACGGAAAGAAAGCACTATTTCACTGAACTAGATACCCTTAACGGCAACAAGCAACAGCATGTGCACACACGAAACGACCTGCCCGTGCGATGGAAAAAAAATAAACAAAAGAAAACAAGCAAAGAAAATTAAGGATCGTACGAATGCAGTTGAGTCAGTTGACACCTGCCCGGACGACCGGACGCCTACGCCACAGGGCAGCCACTTGTGCTTTGCATTGCTTCGCAATATCGCATCCATCCAACGGTGTCAGGCAGCAGCAGCAGCCGCACCGGCGAGAAATTCCGCCAGTGTCGGTGGGCGCTTTTGGCCCCCGGACCAACGCCAACTGATGATGATCAGGTCAAAGCTTAGCCAAGAACGAGATGATTGGCTCTGCTGCCGGCACCGCCATGTACAAGAGAAACGTAAGAGCAAGTTTAATTAATAGTATAGCCCACTACTAGCTCCAAATAATCTATAACCAATATAATAGCCAATTTATACAATAGTTACTTACTACATTATTAATATCTAGTCTCACCTGTCATACACACATAATGTTTTGAAGTCCATGCTACAGCTGACTATAGATCTATAGCCCGCTGCTCTTATCTCTTTTCCTTTATATTTTTAAAATATATTTATAGCTAGCTTATAGTCCGCTGTTGTACCTACTCTAAGTCGAAGTAGACCACAGTCACCGTTCCCGAAAAATCAGGCTCTGTTTTGAAAGAGGGTCTTTTTCATAATAATTGGCACACACACCTGCAAAGTGCGAGTGATCTGGGCGTGCACCCGTTTCGGAGGTGTGGATTTGGTTGCGAGATGGTGACCGGACAACCGAGGGAGTGTGGTTGTGGTCCAGTGAAATGAAAAACTGACAAAGTGACATGGATGGTAATGGTATGCGGCTCAAGTGGCAGAATTGCTAAGGGAAGCTTCTGGCCCAAGGTCCAAAATGCTGGGCTATAGTTTTGGGTGTTCTATGGCCCGTTTTCTAACAAAAAGAACACTGATGTTCAGGACACATTTAGTGGAATATGTCCACTCTGACTCCCTCAAATATAGCTCCAATCTGATTCATACAGTTGAACTGCAAAACCGGATATCTGACTCATCATGAAAGAAAAAGGAAAGAATAAAGAATGAGAGAAGTAGAAAATGTGACATTGATATGTGGGTCCCTCATGCTTAGTTGGACTATTTTTTCTAATTAAGAAATCAATTTTAATCCGATTTTCGTTAGCCTTATTTTTAAACTGCTAGATGGTTTTTTTTTTTCGTGTGAAATCTTTCTTTATATATGTTACTTTATAAATCCAGTTTTCAAGTTTAAAACAATCGTGCGCTAATAGCTTCTGTTTTTTACGTGTTCCGACTTTATCTTCATCTTGAGTGAACTTAAGCTGGGCTCAATCACGAGACGAATCCCTAGCCCTAATCACTATCATATATAGTAGTACTCCACTTAAGTAAGTACATACTCCTTCCTCAGATTCACATTTTATTCCAAAATAGTTGTTATATTGGAGTACTAATTGTCTCATCAATCACTTTCAATTCAAATCTCCCTCTTTTCTACTGTCAACCGCACTCATATATCCAACCATACAATATTTAATAAATGATACTATACTATTTTCCCTTAAACTTTAATCTATGCCAATTAACCTAGAACGATAAGTAATATGGGAGGGAGTACTACAGAATTTTGAAGGCATAAAAGCTCTCACAGCCCCCCTGGATTCTTGGCAGAATCTGCCACCCCTGGAACTCTACCGAACAGCACCATAGCTTGACATTGATGGTTGATGCAGCTCCACTAAAAAATCCACGGACTCGCGTGTTTTTTTTATTTTGAACGAATCGACCAGGCCATCAATCTATTATATTATTAAAGTAATAGAAAAAGGAGCCTCCACGTTCGCTCTCATGGCCTAAAAATTCTCACATTAATCGGAGAAAAACAAGCAGAGTCCATATAGAAATACAATTTAGAAATAGCTGAAATTCGGAATTAAAAATAAGGAATATTAGAAGAGGTGACTAGAGTCCATATAGAAATACAATTTAGAAATAGCTGAAATCCAGAATTAAAAATAAGGAATATTAGAAGAGGAGACTAGAGTCCATATAGAAATACAATTTAGAAATAGCTGAAATCCGGAATTAAAAATAAGGAATATTAGAAGAGGAGACTAGAGTCCATATAGAAATTTTCGGAATTAAAAATAAGGAATATTAGAAGAGGAGACTAGAGTCCATATAGAAATACAATTAGGAAATAACTAAAATTCGGAATTAAAAATAAGGAATACTAGAAAAAATGCCCGTGCGTTGCAACGGGTGAAATCTATTTTAATTTTATTATTTTTATATGGTTTAGTTAAGATAAAATTCACTGTTGGAGTTCGCTTGGATATATATATTTTTAGAAAATCATGAGCTGCAGTTAGGAGTCCGACCGTCTCAAGTTGGCATACGAGTTTTTTTAAACATACTTCTTATATGATTTCTTCTGTATTACCAAAAGTGAACGATCTTAAAAACCAACTCAAATACAGATATGTATTTCGAAAAGCAAATGAATTTAAAAAACGACTCATACACGGATGACGTAACATAATACCGGCAAAAACATATTTAATTTTTATAATAGTAGAGATGGAAAATTTGGGTGATACGGATACGATCAATCTGAGAAAAATTATTGGAAGCGATCTGGAGACGGAGTCGGACAAAAAAAAGGGCTATTGGTGCGATCTGAGAAAGAAAAAAACCGTGCGCTATTGGGAGTTAGACAAAAAAATTATGCGCTAAAAAAACAAAAAAAACCGTGCGCTATTGGGGAGTCGGACAAAAAAACCATGCGCTATTTCCAATTGGGGGCACGAATTTTTTTGGGAGACAAGAAAAAACCGTGCGCTAAAAAAACCGTGCGAAAAAAAGAATGCGCTATTTCCAATTGGGGATGATGTACGCAATTTTTTTGGCAAAAACACCTTGAATTTTTATAATAGGCTAGAAAAAAATACTTGTACGTTGCAACAGGTTGAAGCAATTTTAATCTTAAATATTACTCAAAGTCTACAAGATATCCTACTTAAAAAAGGAAGCTCGAGATTGATCAAGGAGCTGGCCATTATTTGCCTGATGAAAATAGGAGCTTTGCTATGATTTTGCATCCATGTAAAACCTATACACATCATGCGTTGATAACAGCCAGTTAGGTAGTTCAGTATTGATGTTTATAATCTCATCGTTGTCCCTTGCACCAGACTGAAACGGATTACGGATTCTATGTATGCATGGTGCGGTCGACATAGGAAGGTCCGGCCCGTCTTAGCTCACGTCGTCTACCGCAGCAGTAAAGACCGTGCGAGATACGGAAGAAGGAAATAAATCAGGCTATGCGGATTTTCTTCCCGCGGAGACGACGTCCGATTGACGACGTACTAAAATTTGAGGCAAAAACACCTTAAATTTTTATAATAGTAGAGATTAGAAGTAGAGTATAGAGTCCATATAGAAATACAATCAGGAAATAATAGAAATTCAGAATTAAAAATAAAAAATATTAGAAGTAGAGTATAGAGTCCATATAGAAATACAATCAAGAAAAAAAAAATAGAAATTTAGAATTAAAAAATAAGAAATATTAGAAATAGAGTATAGAGTCCATATAGGAATTTAAAACTAACTAAAATTCGGAATAAACATAATAAAATTAAAAGTAGAGTTTAGAGTCTGTATAAAAATATAATTTACAAATAACTAAAATTCGAAATTAAGAAAAAAATGGGAAGAAGAGTTTAAAGTCAATATATGAATACAATTTAGAAGTAACTGAAATTCAAAATTAAAAATTAAAGAATATTGAAAGATGAGTTTAGAGTCCACATAGAACTACAATTAGAAATAATAAAAATAATATTGGAAGAAGAGCATAGAGTCTATATAGAAATACAATTTACAGAAAATTCGGAATTAAAAAAAGAAATATTAAAAGACGAGTCTAGAGTCTATATAGGAATATATATAATTTACAAATAACTAAAATTTGATATTAAAAATAATTAATAACTAACACCTATATAAAATACAATATGAATATTACACATTAGTAATTTCTTAAAGTTATTGCAAAATTTAAAATTATGTTGTCATACATAATATATTTGAATAATATAATGAGAAAACATATATGCTATTATATAAGAGAAAATACAATGATGTTAGCCGCGCAATCTGCGCGGGCCATCATGCTAGTTTCATTGAACAGAGTAGACGAAAACTGTAAAAAAGGATAAAGTACAGAAAAAAAAAAAAACCTAGGGCCGTGGCCCTAACTATAGGTAGTTACATTGTCAACCAGGCGGCGAGATTTTTTACGCCCACTAACCCCCATGTTTTTGCTTCCTCCTTTATCTTTATCTTGGCTAGCAAAGTTAGCACCGGCAACTCCTTGTGCTGGAAAGTCCTCCGGTTCCTTTCATTCCATATCTCCCAGTTGACAAGCAAGGCTAACGTGCGTAGTGCCTTCTTAGGTGCTTCTCGTATGCTTACGGTGGCCTCCCACCACTCATGTACCGTCAAAGATATTTGCCAGTTAAAAGGTCTTAGATGTTCATTGCCTGTCCACTGCGCGATTTCATTCCAGATTCTCCTTGTGTATCTACATTCCGCAAGCAAGTGGAGAGCTGTCTCTTGAGTCTGGCGACATAAAGGGCATGTGGATCCGTTGGGCCAGCCTCTGGTTGCTAGTCTGTCTGATGTCCACACTCTGTTTTGGAGTATCAGCCAGGCAAAGGTCTTGCACTTGCACGGTGCCCAAGGCCTCCATATCAATGTGTCAAAATTTGACGATGTTGTACCCAACAGTTGCGCCTTATAGGCTGAGGTGGCTGTGTATTCGCCGTGGTTGTTGAGCTTCTAGGTGATCTGGTCTTCATGTTCCGTGAAGTGTACATTCCGAACGGCGCTCCAAACAGTGATGAGCTCGTCAATCAAATCCGTTGTCCATCCTTCGTTTGTTGGTAGAGCAAGGTCGTGCAGCCATTGGTATGCTAAAGCGGCATGTTTGAGGGACCTGCTCTTTTTCCTAGAGGCCGCGTGGACTAGCGGTGCGACATCTTTCAATCTTCTCCCTTGGACTCACGTGTTGGGGATCAGAGAACTTCGGGTGTGTTTAGTTTATATCAAAATTGGAAGTTTGGTTGAAATTGAAATGATGTGACGGAAAAATTGGAAGTTTGTGTGTAGAAAAGTTTTCATGTGATGAAAAAGTTGAAAGTTTAAAAAAATATTTTGGAACTAGACACGGCGTTCATGTTGAGTTGAGCTCCGTTTCGTTTCCTTCTCACAGCTCGGGGGCAGCCGCAGCGCGTGTGATGCTGATGCCACGCGACGGCGCGAACACAGCCAAAGCCAAGCCGCGTAGCCGCTTGATTAACAGTGCAGTGCAGGCAAGGGGTAAAAATCACCAAAATTATCGATATTTGGTTACGAGCTTGGTGGCTCGACGACGTTTGAAAGCGAGGCGATGCGATGGCGTCCGCGTCTCGTTTCTTTCTTTGGGCCCAGCTTGGCCACGTACGTCGTACGTATCGCGACGTACGTCACAGTGCAGCCGCAAAAAGGCCTCCGCATCGGCAGGGCCCAAGTGTAAAACGTGCTTTCGGTGCGCCATCATACGGCACGCGGTACGGTACAAACAGCGAATTCCATGTACCGAAGTAATTTGCTGTTGTATAGCTTGGACAATTTGTTAGGATTTGCCAGATACTACCTCTATATTTTAATATATGGCGTCGTTGACTTTTTATTCAACGTTTGACTATTCGTCTTATTTAAAAAAATTATGTAATTATCATTTTTTTTTACTGTGACTCATCATTCAATGTTCTTTAAACATGACATAAATATTTTTATATTTGCACCAAAATTTTAAATAAAATAAATGGTCAAACGTTGTACATTAAAATACGGAGGGAGTACGTAATTTGTTAGACCGGATAGATTTATATCATTGGAAAAAAAAAGGAGATGTGTTAAGATGGCACTCCAAGTGGTGCTTCAGGTGGCTTAAAAAAAGCTACTACTCACCAGCGGCTAAATCATATTTTCACTGGTGGCAAAAGGTAAGTGAAAATAGAGTATTTTCATAAGCAAGGATTAGCCACTTGCAAAAATATATTTTCGGAAAGTATAAAAAACTGTCGACACATT
The DNA here is from genome assembly GCF_000147395.1 of Oryza glaberrima. Lineage (NCBI taxonomy): Eukaryota > Viridiplantae > Streptophyta > Magnoliopsida > Poales > Poaceae > Oryza > Oryza glaberrima. The sequence goes on from NC_068330.1 coordinate 24,013,374, forward strand.
TTTCTTTAGAAATATGTCGATTTCTGATCCATTAGATCAACTGTAGGATTCGTGCTATTTTGGTTGACGAAAATAAAATTGTACTGTAAAGAATCGAACCTAGGATCTGACTTGTCCAGCGGCCCTGACCAACTGATCGAGCAAAGATTTTGGCTTGAATTGACATTACATACTAATTACACTTAAATTACATACTATTTACATATGTAATTTAGAAACTTACATTGTAAATACATTAAAATTACATATGTAATTTAGAGACTTACATATGTAATTTTAGGATTTACATTGTAAATACACTAAAATTATATATGTAATTTATGGACTTACAATATAAATACATACTCACTATTTTTTGGTAAAAAATATAGCTACTCCCTATATTTTTTACTGACAGGTATCTAAAAAGCAACATTTGCCAAAATCAATATTAACAGACGAAATGCTTAACCCACCTGCGACACAAAATATTTTTGGCACGAAAAAAAATCAGCAAATCCTCCAAAATCCCCTACCACCCATAATCCATTCACCAATCACAACTTCCATCACAAACCTCATAATCCATTCAACAAATTCATTAACAAACTTTATAATCCATTTACAAATTACAAATTCATCACAAAGAGTGATCAGAGAGAGGATCTCGGAAAAATTCATTGCCGAAAATCAGTACAAGAGGGAGGAAGGTGTTCAAATTTTGCTTTTTCACAATTAAGCACAAGAGCAGGTTTTTTTTTGACAACTTTATTGACTGCCTGCCAAGAGAGTAGTATACAAACTGTCTATTCTTTTTGAAGGAATGGAAATATGGAATGATGTATGAATACGCACGCTTCTTAGGCTCTTAAACGATGTTTTTTATAAATTTTTTTTTATATAAATGAATTCTTATGAAAATGTTTTAAATCTAATTTTTAACTTTGTAATATTTAATTTATTCATCCCACTCAAATATTCCAAATCATTCATCAATTTAACCACATTGGGAAAAAATGAATAGGGGCCAATTTGGCCAAGAATCAAAAAACAAAGTGAAGGCATGCAAAAAAGTTGACCGGCATATATCGGCCGTCCGATCTGCGATGAACGGTTGCTAAGCCGACCTCGAGCCGTCAGACCCACATTAGGGCGCTCTCTGCAGTTTGAATCGCATGGACGCTCCTATTATTCCGGGGTGGGCCTGGATGCAGCCTCAAAAGCCTGCTTTGGTCGTGCAGGCCGAGCAAACTGCCACTTACAAGCGGGCCCATCTCCCCCTTCCCGGCCAGGCCTGCACGTATCTCTTCCTCCTGCCATTCACGTACCGGCTTAACCCTGACACGTGGGCCCGACAACATCGTGCCACAAAGTACACATCCTGATTCCCTTTTAATGGGGCATAATGTTGCGTTTAAACTCGATCGATCGATCGATCGACCATGTATATAACTATATGTGTACGGACTCGAGTATACATACATGCATGTACATGTGCGTTTTTGTACGATGTGACAGTGAGCGAAAGGCCGGTCTGATCGTTCGGCCTATAGCAGCAACTAAAATTAATTTATATGTAAACATTTTATATCTACGTACTTAATGCTTAATTGCCTATAGTACCAATCTGTATTATATTATATAAGATGTTTTGATTTTCTCCTAAGTAAAAAAGACAATACCACCGACATTTTGAACCCAAAATAAACGTATTATCAAAATATATTTAATATTAGATTTAGTGAAACTAATTTGTATTATAGATGTTATTAATTTTTTTATAAACTTAATCATAACTAAAATGGTTTGATTAGAAAAGATGTCAAAGCGTATTATAGTATGAAACCGAGGGAATAACGTTGAAAATCAACAAATAATGGTAACAGATTTAAAGTAAGTTTAAAATTAAGTTTTAAAATTTAATACTATTTTTTTTGTGGCTGATAAGTTAAAAGGCAAAACATGGAGGCGTCTCTTGACCTAGGATGTCAACAAAGACAAATAATAGCATCGCTAGATAGCAGTGCTGGAAGTAGGCACCAATAGCTCGATGATTGCATCAGAAAGAGCGATGCTAAAGGCTTTCCCTAATCCCTTTCTTTTCGAGCGGCCTATGCTAACTAATAATGTACATAACGCAAAGCTAATTTCGCTCCACTTGAAATGCTACAGTCTGCAATGATAGCGTTGCTCGCCTTTGATATTTGCATGATACTACTACTACTGCTGCTACTGTGTGTTGTGCCGTGTCGACCCCAGTGGAGGAGAGTGAGGGGTCCAAAGAATCCAAAAAATGCCCGGCCCATCAGCCTAATTCTCTCGTTTTATTTTTCTTTTCTGAAAAAAAAGAGCCTAAATACGTCACGTAATCCCCTCTCTCTCTCTCCCCGGATATTTTTATCCATTGGGTAGCCCCCAAGAAAAAGCATGGACCCGGACCAGAACCCGCAAAACCCAGCCACGTAAGCAGCCACAGCAGCACGGGCACAGCCAGAGCTGAAGAAGAATGATCGATAACGAGAGCGACACAGATCGATGAGAAGAAGTACAGGTACTAGGATGAATTAGCAGATGGATTACAACAAGCACACCGCTGTACAAAAAAAAAACAAAAAGAAGAGAAAAGAAAACAACATATGCTGAAGCGAAGAAGAAGAAGAAGAAAAAAAAAACTGAAGTTGAGACATGACAAAAGCACGAGCACCTACCGGCTCGACGCGACAGAGTAGTCCTAGCAGTTATAAATCCGGGCGCGGCTCGATCTTGAGCCGCGATGTGGTGGTGAGGTGAGGTAGGTGGGGTCTTCAAAGTTTGGAGGATCTTGGCGGCGGCGGCGGCCGCCGCCGTCGTGCCGGAGCAAGCGGCGGCTACTCGTCCGGCACTCGGTACGCGTCGGCGGTGACCTCCGTCAGCCACAACCCAGGGAACAGCGACTGCACATGAAACAGTGGCAACCACTGTGAGTTTGAGCTTGGATTGCAGGAGTGCCATTCTTGCACACAACAATTTAGGTTTAATAAAATATTAAGTCTAAGCATACGCTTAAAGCTGTATTGTATCGAGGGAATAAATAAGAGGAGGGCTAATTGGGTGATTAATTAAATAATGGTGGTTTGGGAGGGGGAGGGGGAGGGGTAGTGTGGGGAATTCGCCTTACATCGAGCTGCCGCTGTACGACGCGCGGCCGCTTCCTCGGCCGCCGCCGCGGCCGTGAGCCGGTCAGCGCGTAGATGTCCTCCTCGATCTCCTCCGGCGTGAGCGCCACCGAGAACGGCGCGCGCTTCCGGCGCCGCGACGACGACGGCACCGGCACCGCCGCCGCCCACGACATGGAGGCGGCTGGGCGCCGCCGCGTCCGCTGCCGAAGGTTCCACGGCCTCGCTGCACCGTCGGCTTGCGGCTGCGCCATGGGGAGAAGTGGAGGCGGAGGCGGAGGCGGAGGCGGAGGCGGCGCCTTGAGCTCGGGCTCCGAGTCCGCCTCCGCGGGTAGGCTCTCGGGCTTCGTCGTCGTCGTCGTCGGCGGCGGCGGCGGAGGCGGCGGGGGTGGGGGGCTAGGCTGGGGCACGCGGAGACGGTCGGCGGCGTCTCGTAGGTGGCCCATGAGCTTAACCCGGAGCTCCTCGATCCCACCGTCGAAGGGATCCTCGCCGACGACGACCTGCACGGCGGCGGCGGCGGCGGCGCCGCCGCCGCCGCCCCTACGGTGAGACGACGAGCGTCGACGATCGCGCGTGGCGGAGTCCCCACCCGCCGGTAACGCTACCACCGGGAGCACCGTCGGCGGCAAGCGGTGCGCGGGAGTTGGCGGCGGCGGCGGCGGCTGCCCCCACGGCTCGAGGTGGTGCGTCGACGTCGCCGCGGGCGGCTTCGCCCGCGGATCTGCCGTCGCCGCCATGGCCCTGCTTGTCTTCACCAGCCGCGGCGGCGCTGCTCGGAGAGGCGGCGGCGGCGGCCGAGTCGACGAGCGGCAGAGAGAGAGAGAGAGAGAAAAGGCAGAGAAGGTTTTGAGGCCACAGGAGGTGGGGTCGCGCTCGCGTTTTGTTACCGTCGCTCGCAGCGCCGAAGTGGCGTGTGGTGCCCGAGTGGCATTCTCGTCATTTCCATGCCACGGACTCGGGGCGCCCGAGGTTTACGCCATCCGAAACCCGCTTTACCCTTTTACTCCCACCGACGGGTGGGGCCCCAGATCACCAGGGTCCCACAAGTCATCGACGTGGAGGGGCGATACGTGTGGTCCACGCGGGCGAGGAGGCCAATCTCCAGCCCACCAAACGGGGATGGAAACTGGCGTTAGCCATGTCCGTGAGGGCGAGAAGGGGGGGTGGGGGGTGGGGCCCACCGCGTCAGGGACCGACCGGACCGTCCGTCCATGCAGCACGGCACGGGTCCTCGTACGATCGGATTTTCGGTGTGGGCCCGCCGTGTCAGTTTTGATGGTGTGGTTTCACGCCGTCCGGCCCTGTGCTCCTGGACTCGGTCTACTCTTTCCCCGGCGCGGCAAACGGTGCGGGACCCCACCGGCCAGTGACAGCGGCAGCAGCCACAACACTGCACTGCGCTAGCTGCACTCCGACCCTCCTGGATGCTCTAGTCCTGTTGCTTGTTGCTGCCCACAAGTCACACAAGCTTTTTGGCACCCTTTGCACGCTTGTCATGTCACTGCTAGTCACACTGCAATGAGATTACAGTCCTGTGCTTGTCAACCAAAATTTAAATTATTAACCTTAAATTTAGAATTAATTTTAAATTTTTTTTCATCAAAATTTATTTTTCAGCTTTTACTTTTAGATCGCTACGAATACGTATATAAAAGTTTTATTCACAAATTACTATTCTTTTGCAAATATGTTGTTTCGTTTATTAAGCGAAATGATGGGTTTATACACTCTCGGCCTCATAAAAAATAAATACAAAACCAAATATAGACTATGTTCATTTTTTTTAATAAGAAAATATAGATTATGTTCATATTCATAATCAGAAGCAGTCTTTTTTTTTCATTTTCTTTTAAAAAAAGGAAAGTGATGTTTTGATCATTGAATTGATCAGTTAACCAACCATACTCCCTATACTCGTACTTGCCCGATTGAACAGTAGCACGGGTAATTTTCGAAGAGTACGTGGTGTACTATCAGTATCTTAAATTGAACCATGCCAGCTAGTAGTAGCTCAGTATGAAGAGAGGATTGTTCTAACCTCAGGTAGATCGTACTCCGGTCAAATGCGAATTCCTTCAGATGTTTTACTACTACCAATCTGCAAGCACAGCACAGCCGCACGGCCGATTGATCGATCGATCGATCGCCTGAAACGAGGAGTTGAAGGGAAGAAAAGCGTCGCGTACGAGAGGTTTTATGGGATGGGGGTGCGAGTTGTCGTCGCGATGGTGGTGAATTGTGGAAGCGTCAACCTTCCAAAGCTTTGGCTTGTTTGGGCGATCGGCGAATTGCATGTTCGTTGGTGAGATACTAACACGTGCACGGGAAGGAGGAACGGTCAAGGCCACCGCGTCACCTCTGGTCAAAATGTTCTCTTTTCTCTCATTTTCTTTTTTTTTCTCACATTAAACTGAACAAGATTTATCAAAAAATTGAGTTTGTTTTTGAAAAAAATTGTTTGAATTTGGTGAGTTACCACGTGGTTACCGTTACCGTATCGTAGCAGTATTGTGAATATTGGATTCTGGTGTATGAGAAAATTAACCAAATGGTCTCTAGCGCTACTACATCCGTTTCATATTATAAGGGCAAGGTCAATGTTTATTGCCACAACATAGCATTAAGGTGGACCCTATAGCAATTGACCATCGTTGTTAGGACATCACCAATATATATGGACCAATTAGTCATATAAAATAGAACTCACACAACTGGACTCTTGTTATTTCAATTTTCACAATGTATAAAGATAGCACACTATAATAAAAGAACTAATCCACCAAGGTTATTTCTTGTTGTGGCCTAGACTATATTCAATACCATAATTGTTATGGTTCACCTTAAAGACCTTAAGGCTACTTTTTTGCAACAGTATGGTTGCTCTAAGTCACTTTGACTTTTTTACTATTCAAATATTTTTAAGTTTCATCAAGTTTATAAAAAGTTACAACAAAATTTTTAATACAAAACAATATTGAAATGTATCAAATATTGGTTTCTATAAAACTAAACTAGTATTGTAGATGTTGCTAAAATTTTCTATAAACTTTATCTATCTTAATTAAAGTCAAAATAACATGTAATATGAAACAAAGAATTAGTAAAATTACTCTAATACTGTTACTTTGGAAGTTTGGATGAATGCAGAGCAGCATGAGGAGAATCGTTCATTCCGATCTCATCGGCAGCAAAACAGCAAAAAAGTAGAATAAATGAAGAGAGGAAAAAGAACTGTTTGGAAGCAGGATCTCAGCTTAATTATGATGGGCAGGCAATAAATTGTCTAAATCTTTTTCTGAATGAGGACCGTTGAAATCAATTAAAGAAGGGATAGCAAGTGCCTGCTTGATTTATTTCTGAATAAATGAAATAGATCTGTTTGTCCAAGATAATGCAACTCTCCCGCATATTCTCTTGGAAAAAATATGAGAAGAAATATTCAGGAAATGAGGAGGAGGAGCACATGTTTCCCAGACATGAACAGTTGAAGAGCTGTGTATCATGGGTGCGGTTGTGCACTTGTGCTAGTGGAAGCTTCATCAGCTGTAGCGAGCATGTAATAGAATATTAGCAAGCAGCATCTCATAAACAACATTTAGGAACAGAGTGAATTGTGAATCCATTGTAGATAATTCATAAGAGCATATGCAACAATTAGGGTATCTGTTGACGTAGGAATATCATCTATAGAAAGACTACACTAGACAGCTATAAAACACATTTCTAGCATAGAAAAAAAAAAGGAGAGTTACATTCAAATTGTTTGAAGGACTATGCCTAAACTGCCCCTCTTTCACTCCCTTAAAAAACCATCCGAAAGTCCAAAGTGAACTAATTAGAATCGATCAAGGATTAAATTTTGTCTGCACTCATAAATTTTAGCCAATCTCTTCTATACTATCATGACTTAGGATCACGAGTACCATCATAAGATATACACATTCACAATATTGCATACACATGTCATATATTGGCCCCCACAACTAGCTTATCAAGGCCATCGTTGCAACAAAAAATAAATGTCCAAGGGACACGTTGACTCCTTTTCAGTTGAGCTCATCCAAACAAGATCAATGTGCTACTATGACATCAAGCACAAATGATAAAAGTGAACTACAGAAAAGAGTTGACAAAGGAAAAGGGTTGTAAAACCCAGGATCTGTAATGTCATAGTTTAAGGGGTCACTTTCAGCAATCAATACCAAAGGTAGCAAAACATTCGAGTACACCAGAATAATGATTGGCAAATCATGAGGTTTGGACTTACTCATGTCATTTCCCCTCTCCTTGGAACTGTTTACACATTCTGAAACCTCAGCGTTTTTTTCCCTGATTGGGTAAATGTTTCCTCTGAAGTCTCAGCATGAATCTGGAGTACTGTTTGAACAGTCAAATGGTCCTGAGTTCGCATGAATCCAACATTCATTTCAAGTGATTCTGCTTCAGTTTCTGAGCATGAATCCTCTGCTTTCTTCAAAAACATTGTTCAGTCTGAAGTGAATGGTCAAGTAACCTAATACTGATAAAAAGCAGGAAGCCAATCCATAAAAATAAAAAAAAAAATCAAGAAAGACATGTACAATACCTGAAAAGACAGGGAAGACCGACATGGAAGAAATCGATATGTGTTTCTGGCAAAAACTAGAGAACTGATAAATAAACCTGGTTAAGTTCTACTCCTAAGCTACTAGGAACTGCAACTGCAATTCGAGATACAACACAGAATTACCGGATTGAAGCCAATGCCAAAGATTTCATACCACCCAGAATTAACGAAGAACCTATCATGTATCCATGTCTCACATCCAGAAATCAAGAGTTTGAAATTCTTTCTGTTAACTGTTTCCGAACTAGGCATAAAAGAAAGAAGAGTTTGCAGAGGCTTCACGAAAGCGAGAAGCAAAACCCCAACAGTCAGGTAAAAAACTACACAAGATTCATCATCAACAGCATAAGCATGGATGCACTGAAACAATTCTGACTGACAGTCTGAATCTCTCTCTGTCTATAACTACGATAAGCCAATGGTTGATCTTGCTTCTCGGAAAATCCATCTTCTCCTTCTTGGAGCAACTCAGAATCCCCCCTTCTGCAGCAGTTCAGGAATCAGAATCGAATTCACCAACTCGAAATCTCCCAGAACCAGTGGCGAAAGAGATGAAAGAATTGGACTTTTGTGCGTACCTCGTTCACCTTGTAGCGATCGCGGCTCACCTCCCAGAGCGAGTTCCCAGGGCAAATCGACTGCGGAGAAGAGAAAGCAGGGAAGTGATCAGCAATCGAAAGAAGAAGTAAGAAGAAGAAGAGAATTCGTGGGTGGCGGATGAAGAAATCGTGCTCCATCTATGGCTGCACACGCACGTCGACTTGGCGCTGGACGCTCCTGGGCCGCTTCGCCGGCTTGCGCGGCGCCTTCCGGCCGGTGATCGCGAAGAAGTCGGCGTCGATCTCCTGGCGCGTCAGCTCCACCGAGAACCCGCTGCTCGCCCTGGCGCCACCACCGCCGCCGCCGCCGGCTTCCATGTTCCAGAGCTTCTTGTTCTGCAGCGCGTCCTCGCCGCCGTCCCGCCCGCCCTTCCGATACCGCAGATTCCACTGCTTCCGCGGAGCTTCCTGCGCCGCCGCCGCCGCCACAGGAGCGTCGCCTCCTTTGGGCGGCGATCGGGAGGCGTTACGCTTGGGCTCCACGGCGTCTCCAGCAGCAGCGGCGGCGGCGGCGGCGTTGGGTTCGGAGCCGACCAAGGCGGCGGCGTCAAGGTCCCTGCAGAAAGCCATGGGCCTGCGGCACCCCCAGGCGGCGGGGAGGTCGAAGCTTCCGAACAACCCAGGGTCCCTCGGCCTCGGCGCCGCCACCGCCGGCGCCTCCGACATTGCTGCGGCAGCCGGGGTCACCGTCGCCGCCGGCGAGGACTCCATTGGCAAGAAAACCACACGCGCAGACAAAGAGAGGGGATTAACCAGAATGCGTGTTGTGTGCCGCGGAGCAGAGCAGCTTAGGTTTGCGATTGCATGAGGCGGCTATATATAACGCGGATTAATCCTCTTCTCTTCGCTTCTCTTCTTCGATTGGAATGAAGAAGAAGAAGAGAGAGTAGAGAAGGGTGGGGGAAGAGAAAGGAAGAAGAGAAGGGAGCGAGGAAAATGCCGTGGTTTCCTTTTGGTTTTGGACGCGACTCCGACTCCCTCCGCTCCGCCGTGCTCCTGCGCCGCGCCGCCTCCGTGCGGGAGTTCGGTTCGGTTCCCCGCGGATTCTGGTCGCCGATTTGCCCCGTTTCTCGAGCCACATGGCCCGTGTGGACCGTCGGATTGTGATCCGGTGGCCGAGGAAGGGGTTGCCCACACCGGTTTATTTTGGCTTTCTCTCTCTCTCTCTCCCTCCTTTTGTTTACCAGTTTTTATGTTCATCTTTGTTAAAGAAAAAAGATCGAAGATATTTGCTCTTGTAGTATGTAAGAGACATGTGAGTAGTATGAACATGTATTTACCTTTCTTGTCATAAGATTAAATCAGACGAAATGTGTCTACGTATGCATCCGTATCAGGTTTATGATGTTCGTAGGCGTGTCACGTGCCTCGTCGGTCGCCTGTATCGTCAGCGTGGTAGCCTTTTTTAAAGGCTGGAACGACAAACGCTTACGTTTCGAGTTGAGTTCTAAAAGATAAGAAAAGGAATTAAAAGAATGGCATCTCCAGGATACATTTGGATACATGACGTATACTTTTATTTGCTTCCAATTTATCTACGGCGTTAACTGAGCTAAATCCCTACGAGCTTTAATTGACGTGCCTGGCTTCCATCCTTATCTTCTAGACCTCCGTAAGAGTAAAATAAGCAAATATTAAAGCACTCTTTACAAAACCATGTAACACATAATTACAAAAAGTGCGAGTCGACATTGGGGCCACCAAAACCGCCCGGTGCCACATCTTTCATGCATTGCATTTTAAAGAAAAAAAACAATTTAAATTGTACAATCAAAACTTAATATATGATGTCATAGGCACAATCATGTGTTACACATAGCAACTCATAGCCAGAGAATGGTGAGTATGTTATATCAACATCCATATCTTTTCGGTTGTAACTCTATTACAACATGAACAACTTTGATTTAGCTATTGCTTGTTATAAAATGGCTAAGAAAATTGCTCTTAACATTGTGATGAAGCATTTGGTTCATGGCCACAAACCATGATTGACTACGGTTTCTTAATCAACATAGCCCTGGTTCTCATGAACTTATTTCTCCACCTCAAATTACCATGTTCTAAAGAAACATTTGCTAGTATAGAACGCCACACTTTGCTTAAGACTTTATGGGAGTTCTAACCTCACAGAACAAGCCATTAGAACTTGTAACTATGAAATGGAGTATATATATATAGTGTAACAATGAGTACCATCTCGACAACAGTAGAAACTGGCATCACTAAAACATTACTTCATTTTTCAAAAAAAAAAAGAGAGGCAAAACTTGTCAAAGGTTCACGTTCTTCATACATAGTCATACGCCCCATCGGTCATCTGTATTGTCCGCTTGGTAGGCTTTTGTAAAGGTCGGAAATGATGAACACTTACCTTTGAATTCAACGAGACAAGAAAAAGAACAAAAAAAGGATGGCATCTCTAGGATACATTTAGATACATGACGTGTGCTTTTATTTGCTTCCAATATATCTCTAGCGTGGCGTTACCTAAACTAGCATCCTTACAAGCTTTAATTTATACGTCTGACTTCTATCCTTATCTTTCAATCCTCCATAAAAGTAACATAAGCAAATTAAAGAATTCTTTACAAAAACTTATACAACACCTAAATTACAAAAGGTGCTTGTCGATATTGTCGTCACCAAAACTGTGTGGTGTTGTTAATTTTTTGCATGGCATATTTTTTAGTTGACTTGATTTTTTTTTTCAAAAAGCAATCTAGACTATAGAACCAAAAACTTAAGGGCTTGTTTAATTTGTTGCCACTTTTAGCCTTCTTACTACTTTAAACATACTTCAACCATTACTACTTTACCAATTTTTTTTGCAGTTCTAGAAGCTTCCTCTCTTAGAACTATACAAAATTTGGCAAATACATCAAACCAAACAAAGCTAGTTCTACCAAAAATTTGGTAATACCAAAATGTGGTAAAATTTGGCATTACTAAAATTTGAAATGGTTAATTTGGGCAACAAAGTGAAAAGGCTCTATGTCTCGTGATGCCAATGACACGATCACGAGTGTTGCGCATAGCGACTCATAGCATCGAGACGATGAGTGTATTATAGCAACACCCACATCGATGGTAGTAGCTCCATTACAACAAGAACTACTTTCTTTTAGCTAATAACATAAAATGGTTGTAATAACACCACAATGCAACATTTGATTCATAGCCCATAACCATTAGGGAGCGAAACCAACATGGACTAAGGCTAGGGCTGGCCCATTATGTATGTTGGGCTGCACATCTGTTTTACACGATAAAAATCTATAATTGTCCATTATATGTTTACCTCAGGTTTGGGGCCCCAGACCGTGACCCAATTGATTGCCCATGGCCTAAGTCTGCCTTGACAACTATGGTGCGTTGTACTTTCTTAATTTGTTAGCTTCTTGCCGTGAACTCATTTTGATCTCCACTTTAAATTGCCATAGTTCTCCTCAACTAATGTTTAGAACACCATATTTTGCTTAAGATTTTACGGGAATGGTGATCTCACCCAAATAAAGGCATTATAGCTCGTAAGTTGTATTTGTAATGTGACAACAATGTCTCGACGACAATAGCATCAATATGAACTACTCCCTCCGTCCCAAAATAAGTGCAGCTGTAGGAATCTATGTTCAACGTTTGACCGTCTGTCTTATTTAAAAATTTTATGAGAAAATTAAAATAAGTTAGTCACACATAAAGTATTATTCATGTTTTATCGTCTAATAACAATAAAAATATTAATTGTAGAAAAATTTTAAATAAAACGAATGGTCAAACGTGAGACATGAATAGTGCAAAACTGCACTTATTTTGGGACGAAGGTGGTGCTTTGTTTTGAAAAAGAAAACGCGGGAAAACCTGTTTTACCATGATTTATTATTTTTTTATACAATATAGAAAACACTATACCAAACTATTAACAGTAAGTATTTTATAGAAGAGAAGAAGAAACACTAAGCGCTATTCAAAAGAAAAACATATACGTCACGTACAGGAAGCCAACCGAACGTCCCTAATAAAAACAAAGAAGCTAGCCACGTAAGATAATCCGCGCAATAAGTCAGATAACCGTCTGTTGCAACGCAATCGTACCTCGTTGACAGCAGGAGCAACCCGAAAACCACCGAACCTCTGACGACGCCGACGGGGCCGCGCGCCGTCCGCCCCCTGCTCGCGTCGCCCCCAGGCGATCACACGACGCGCTCCCGCACACGCAGCGGCTGCGGCGCATCGCCACCAAAATCGCGGCCCCGCCGCTGCACCCAAAAACCGCCTCCGCCACCGCTTACCCATCCACGGATCCATCCGTCAGAATCACACGAGGCGCCGAGCGCGGAGACGGGGAAAAACCCAAAAAAAAACGCATACGCCACAGGCCCACACGCCCACGGCTCGGCTCGTCTCGTCTCTCCCTTTCTCTTTTTTAAAACCTGACCCGCAATATCACCCTCGCCTTCTCTCTTTCTTCCGGCTTCCTCTTCCTCTTCCCTCCTCGCACCCACCTCACCTCACCTCCCTCTTCTCATGGTCCTCATGGCCGCCGCCGCCTCCGACCACCACACGGCGCAGGCGAAATCCTCCCCCTCGGTGGCTCCCCCGGCCGGCTCCGCCACCCGCACTCGCCTCCACAGCTTCTCCTTCCCGACCACCTTCGGTTGGGGCACCCATCGCCTCCTCCGCTGCTCCAAGAACGGGGACTCCGCTCCCGCCTCCGCCTCGCCTCCGAAGCAGCCGCACACCCCGTCGCCGGAGAAGGGGCAGGATACCTCCGCTGGCGGCGCCTCTCGGCCGTCGCGGCCTTGGAACCTCCGCACACGCCGCTCCGCCACCGTGGCGCCCGACGCGTCGAGATCGGAGGCCGCGGGGAAGAAGGCGGCGGCGGCGGCGGGAGGAGGGCAGGCGCTGCTGCACCCGCCTGCGCCGTTGCCGGTGGTCGCCAAGAAGAGGGGCTTCTCCGTTGCGCTCACCAGGGAGGAGATCGTCGCCGACTTCATCGCCATCCGCGGCACGGCGCCGCCGCGCCGGCCCAAGAAGCGCCCGCGCGCCGTGCGGCTCGAGCTTGATGTAAGGATTTTGGAGCCTCCGCGTGCGCTTTATGATTCCTAATTTTTGGGTCTCGATCGGGGGGTGCTCAATTTTGTTCGGTTTTGGTTCGAATTGCAGCGGCTGTATCCCGGATTATCGCTGGCGGACGTGAACCTGGATTCGTACAAGATCGTCGAAGAGGTGAGATATCGCTCGATACGTTTGATGTGTTCCTGCGCCCAAAAAATTTGGTTCTTTTCTTCATGTGTGTTTTCCTCTTGCAGAGGTGATTGGCGCCAGCGCGGTGAAGTCTGCAAATGAGAGCAACTTTTCAGATGTTCCCATGTTTTGCTTGTTTTTTCTTCTGACGGCTAACATGTCCAACCAATAATTATGTTGGTTCTTCTAGATCAGAGGATGGATATAGATTTTATGGTTGATTGTGAATAGGTTTTCTAATTAGAAGAAAGGTGGAATCGTATGCGATGTTTGTGCCCTGTGGCATATGTGGTGTGATGTTTGGTTAGCTGTCATGTTATGTACATGGTTTCAGTCTGTGAAATATTTCTTTCGGTGCAAATCGCTTCAACTCTGCAAGTTGTTGGCTATGATATCACTATGTGGTTTTGTAGTGTTAGTGAGGATGATATTTCCTTGTATTAAGCTCTACTTTCTGCATTGCATAGATAGAGGGAAAAAGATGCAGCTTTGGTTTCTCTGCAGGGCATATATCATGTCTTGAGTTGGACATTGATACCGAAGAAAATGAAAGTGTACTTGGGGTGCAACAAAGTGGTTTGAAAAGAGAAAAAGAAATCTCAGCTAGTGAAATTCAGGTAGGAAATCAAACTAGTTATCAAGGGTGCGCTTTGTTATAATCTCCTGCTTGTAAGTATAGCTCGCATTATTTTTTTTTAACAGAACGGCAAAATCATTGCCAATTTTCAATTAAGAAAGGTGTTAGCTGGCATTAATTACCTCTTCCAGAATTAGTTGTCCATTTTTACATATACCTTTGTTCAATATATTTGTTCATTTTGCAATATTCTGTTGTTTGCAAAAGCTGGTGCACATCATTCTTGCTTCTCGAATGCTGATACTTCTGTTTTTCATCTGATCTCTGTTTTGCACTTTTGGAGGAGACAGAGTGTTCACTAGTCATATCCTGACACTGCTTATTGAACGATTTGCTAAGTGCATTAATAATTTGAACTTCTGCTTATCGTTCTTGACATATGGAACACCAGTTGTGTACCTGTGTGCACTATGCAGGAGCTGAAAGACTGCTTGATTGTTGCATTGCGTCCTTTTTCCATACTCACTTAGCAATCTAATTATGCACTAATTTAGTATTCTGATGACATCCATGGTGAGTCGGTAATCAGGTTTTTAAGTTATGCACGGTTGTGTTCGGAGCTGGTGTTATTGGATTATTTGATTGACAGTATGCCCTGGTGTTTTTAGGCTGCAGGTGAGTCTTGGACTTCAATTTTGTCTGTCTGATCATTTCCTATGATTGATTTTTTATTTTGTAAATCAAGAGTTAAAACTTAATAGTGCTTCATGTTCACGATTTACAATTTTACATGTTGCACATAATTGGTTGATTTGGTTCCAGTGGTTTGCATTATATGTCTGATGCGGGTCTCCATCCAGCCTGTAGTGTCAATGTTTTACTCTTGCAGACGCAGAATGGTGGTACAAGTAGTCATTTTACTTCTGCTGTGGTCCTGTGGACATCAAATTTCAGAAATTCCATGTTAGGTTTATGAGTTATTTTTCAGGTAAAATGCTTATCTTTTTTGGCTGAACCATCAGTATCTCCAGGCTTTGTTCCTGACAGGTAGTGCCGTTTGGCTAGAGCTAGATGATGTTCTTCACTCTTGAGTGGCTTGATGCATGATCAGTGCGCCCTTCCAGCCGTTCCAGTTCTCCATAGTCCAGATTTGCTTCTTGTGGCTACTGACTAACTGAAACTAGTAATTATTAGCATACCTATATACTGATCATGTTTAAAATATCTGCTGGATTAATTCATATGAATTTTGGCGAAAGCAATATTGTTGAGTGCCTTTTGGACGTGTCCGTTCTCTTCATTTTCATGGACATGTCGCTGGTGTTGTAATCGCACAAGAGAGTGTGTTTGTTCAAACTAGTGCAGAACTGCGTTGATGAGATAGTGTACATTTGTGCCAACTCCCTACCCAATTATCCTTTGAACGTCTTTTGTCATCCTCGAGATGTGACTTTACTGTACTTTCTGAATGCCTCATTTGGTGATGTGAGAACCTTCAAAAAATCCAACATGGGGAATGTTTCTCTGAACGTGTGGCATGCAGCACACGACATCAAGATCACACTCCAAGGGGATAGCCTGACCAATCTTCCAGACACATTGTAATTTTTAGAAATCCATTGACTATCTTAAGCTTCCAAATATCTAACTCCTGCAATTGGATTGGGAAGAACAGCACAAAACATTCCCTCAGATGTACAACAAATGTTCTGTAATTACAGTTGATGTTCCACATTGCAGTACATGAAAGGCTGGGGATGAGACTGAGAGGCCCTTTCGTTAGTCTGGCCCATACCTTGACTGTCTCATCCAGTACAGCAATCCTGCAAAATAGGCCGGAGGCAAAGCCTGGAAGTGATATTGCACAGTTTTACAAACGAAATTTGATCATGTCAAGAAACAGTGACGAGTTCTGATATCTGAATCCTTCATGTGGTAAAGTTAGAGCGTAGCTTGAACACTCTTGTGAACATCCTTTCCTACTATTGGATGAGACGATGAGAGGATATGAAATTGTTGGCCAAGGCTGACGCGGCCCAGCACACTTAAACTGTCTGATACTCTGTCAGTCTATTGGCTCAAATAACGGTGCATTTGCTCGTCAGTTCTTTTTTCTTTTTCAAACTAAATTGGCCAATTATATTTCAATAAGCGAAAGTAAAAATGCAAAAAGCTAATGATGACGGAGCCCAAACGCAGGTCTATCATTCTGTTGTTAACCACAACTAGTAGCCCGGTTCAATCCCTTCTGACTAGTAAGGAAGTATTCCTTCCGTCCGTGAATAGGGATTCTACTATTTTTTTTACAAAAATTAAGATAATAGTAAAAGAACAAATCACGATACAAATGGTTGGAAGAACAAAGTAGTAAAAAAGTGATTAGACGGGAAATCCATCAATACAAAAGGTGATAAGTGAAAAATAAACTTTGGGCCTGTTCACTTTGATGCCAAAAAAAACCTTACCAAATTTTGGCATTACCAAAATTTTTGTATAGTTGCTAAAATTTTGGCAACGGAATTTCTTATATAGTTGCTAAAATTTGGCAGCAAACTAAATGTAGCCATTTTTTTTTGGTAACTTTACCAAAATTTGGTAATGTTAAAAATGGCATCAAAGTGAACAGGCCCTATATAAAAGATGATAAGTGAGGAATAAAGTACTGTCTTGGGATTACAAAATTACTTATATTTTCATATAAATTTAAAGGGTATAATTTCTTACTTCCTCCATTTTACAATGTAAGTCATTCTAGCATTTTCCACATTCATATTGATGTTAATGAATTTTTCATTAATATTAATATGAATGTGGGAAATGCTAGAATGATTTACATTGTGAAACGAAGGGAGTATATTTTAGGATGAAATGAAAGGAGTAGTGAAATAGCCGTATGACAGCTTGACTGCAGTTGCTGGGCTTCTGCAGGG
The DNA here is from genome assembly GCF_000147395.1 of Oryza glaberrima. NCBI lineage: Eukaryota > Viridiplantae > Streptophyta > Magnoliopsida > Poales > Poaceae > Oryza > Oryza glaberrima. The sequence continues at coordinate 24,030,470 of NC_068330.1, forward strand.
TTGCGATGCTGCATTCCATTTGGGCCGGGCCGTCCCCAAGAATCTGCTTGCTTGCGATTATCCAGGAGACTTGGCATTCGTACACTGCAGCGATGATACAGGCAAAAGTACTGGACTGGAGTATACTGAAATAGGGAGTACAGTACCATAGAGCAGTGGTATAGTACAGCACTGCGACATTATATTACAGTAGAACCGCTTCGAGCAAAACACAGTACTTGCATTGCTGCTAATCATGGCGATTTGAGGGCAGGTGATCGATGACAGTGTATAAAAAGCCTGGCTTATGTCGGACGTGTCGCCTACAAGGTATACATACGCATAAAACAATGTACAACTCTGCATACAACGTACACATACGCGTACCAACCGACCATGTGAAGTGCAATTTTTTTAAAAAAAGAAAAAGAAAAAAAATGACCAGAAACTTCTGGAAGCGAGTATCCAATGCCTGAAGTCCGCGACAGTATAAAACGATGCTGAAAATCTGATGCGGTAGACTGCTGCTGTAGAATCCAAACAAGAAAGAAAACAATCCAAAAGAGAGTGAAAATCGTAATGCCACTGAATTCCAGCTCTTTGACCGTACGGGAAAACTGGAGAGGAGGGGTAAAAGAAAAAAAACAGAAAGAAAGAAAGAAAGAAAGAAAGAAAAAAGAGTAGGAGACGGGGACGAATTTGTTTGTTCCTAGCTGGCAACAGCAAGAACACCAGGCACCAACCCACACGCCCAACACAATCCTTCTCCCCCTCGATCAGTAATCACACACTAAGCGTGGCATTACCCATCCAATCATCCCAACAACAACCAGCTGGAAAATGGATGGAACATGTCAAGCATCCACCATGGCATTAGCCACCTCAAACTACTACTACTAGCAGCAGCAGCAGCAGGAGGAGGAGGATTAATTAAACAAACAAAACAAACCAAACCAAACCAAAAAAAATTCAGCTCCGGAAATAGAGCAGGTCACCCGTTGCACTGCAACAAACACTGATGAAAAATCATATACTAGACTCTACTCATTATCTGTCTCAAAATTCTGAACACGGTGGATAATTAGATGATTAGTACTACTCACTACATACATACAGTGCCGCGGTTAGGAGGAGAGCGATGCGATGAATCACCACCTCTCCAAGAAAGAATACACAAATTCTGCTGCAATGAAGAAGAACACTTCTCATCAGTTGCATAGCTTAGCTTCTCTCTCTCTACGTTAATTACCTTTGTCTCTTCTTTCTATGTCACTGGCTGCTTTTTCTGGGCCCACCGAGCAGTGTCAGAGAAGGGCGCCGCCGGGACACTGGAAAATTGGCGGCCTAAACCCTCGAACCCCCAAAAGCCTTCAATGAAGTTACTGCGGCGCCGTGCGGCGGCGGCGAGCTCACCCCACCATGTCGCAGTACTGCATCCGCGGCAACCGGAGCAGCCGCGGCGGCAACGTCGGCGGCGGCGGCGGCGGCTCTGGTTCCGTCTCCATGGCGTACAGGTAGTCGTTGGTGCCCTCGCTGCGCGGTGGCGGTGACTGATCGGCGAGGAAGCTGCGGATGGTGGCGAGGCCTGGGCCGCGCACGTCGCGCTCCCAGGAGGCGGACTCGGCGGCGGAGCCCGCCCGCGTGAGCCTGGCGCGGACTGTGTCGGAGGCGTCGAGGCGGTGGATGGGCCAGCCCCAGGCGTCGGACATGCGGCGTATCTTGGACACCTGCGCGGCGGCGAGGACGCGGGTGTTGGCTTTGATGTCGTCGATCGCCTCGGAGAAGGTCTTGCGCCCGGCGAAGTAGTCGCCGAGCTCGGGGACGCCGATGGCCTTGCCCAGCCCGGAGTGCGCGGCGCGCTCCGCGGCGGTTGTCGTGGCGAAGTACTCCCGGAGCTCCTCGACCATGCCAGCGTCCACCATGTCGTCCACGCGGCGGTCGAGGTACTCGTCGAGGAGCGCCTCATCGACGTGGACCCAGAGCAGGCAGCACGGGAACCGGAGCGCCGGGCGGTAGTGGCGGAAGGCGGCGGCGGGGGAGAAGGGATCGCCAGCGGAGGCGTCGAAGTGGTCGGCGAGGAGGGCGTGGATGAGGGAGTTCGACCCACCGGCGATGACCGGCACGAGCCGCCTCGCCGCGATCGACGCGGCCGTGGCGGCGGCGAGGGACCGGAAGGACGACGGCGGGAGCTCGCCGGCCTCGGGGCGGATGGCTCCGAGGAGGTGGTGCGGCACGCCGCGGCGGTCGGCGAGGCTCACCTTGTTGGTGGTCACGTCGAGGCCGTCATAGAGCTGAATCTTGTCGGCGTTGACAACCTCGCCGCCGATCACCTTGGCGGCGTCGATGGACAGCTTGGTCTTCCCGGTGCCCGTGGCGCCGACGATCACCACCATCCTCGTATCCTCGCCGCCGGGCCGGCGGTGGAGCCGCAATGGCCGGCTCGCCGCCGCCGCGGCCCGCACGAGCGTGGCAATCCTGGTGGCAACGCTGGTCATGTAGGGGAAACTAGAAAGGGAGACTAGACCTCTCCTCCAATCCTGATTAGGCCGCCTTATGACCTTGTTTTGTCCGTTCCTAATCACAAAACGCTCATGTGCTTGTTGCTTCCGTCTCACATCTCCCAAATTCTCTCTCTCTCTCTTACCCCCGGGCTTCTCTTTGTTTTTTTTTTTGCGCGAAACTGGGTCTGATTTTTGTTTCTACCCGCCTAAAAATTCTCTTTGGCTTGTGCGTATACGCGGCACACGCAGACGCAGGGCAGTAGTGGGTCGCTTGGCATTGTGCGCACAACGCAGTAGTAGTAGCAGCCGAGGAGACTAGACATGGCCGCGGCGTCGCGTGCTTAAATAATAAGCCGGAGGCGGAGCCAAGCACCCGTATCCTGGCGCGCCGGGACGTGACGCGATCACGGGACGCGACGACCGGGTGGAATGCAAGTGGGGGACCCGGCATACGGCGCCGCGGTGGTGTGTGCAAGCGTTGGATTCGGCAAAGCCACAAACCGGCGCGCGGCTGGCTGGGCTGGGTTGGTCGTCCACCTGAAGGGGGAGTTCGCGCGGGGTCGTGGTCCCTGTCTCACCGTGCGCGGGGTCGCGGGCTCTCGCGCCCCGCGGGAAACGCAGAATTCTCCTGTATTTTCGGGGTTTTCCCCCGCCTTTCGGCGACGCAGGCCGCCGCTTCGTGTGGCGCCTAGACTACTGGCCGGTGACGGTGAGTGCAGCCACCGGTGCACGCTCCCATCCCGGCAAGAAAAAAAAAAAAAAAGAGGAGACAACCCGAGCGGCTGGCTGGTCGCGAGTCCGCGTACTACTACTACTACTACTGGTAGTACGTGGTAGCGACCTCGGTTCGGTCGGTGGACGGTGATACGTTTTTTTGACTTTTGGCGATCATCGGCGACGCTTGGGGTAATACGATCCCATGTCGTTCTCTTTTCCGGGAGACAAAGCGATTGATACGCCCAGGTTCGGGTGCCGTTGAAAATCCCGGACGGTGCTGCGTCGTCGTGCCACTGCGCCGTGGGACCCTCGTAAATCTAGCGATTGCCGCTGCCCCTCCAGCATGCGGCAGCCACACGACGGACGGCAATGGAATAGAGAGAATTTGGGGGTTTGGAGATAAGCCTGGATTTTTCACATTTTGGTCCTTTTGAAAAACTTATTTCGTAAATAGACATCTGAAAAAACTTATCCCAGAAATGATTCTTTTTAGGGCGCCAGAGTGGCTGGCGCCGTCATCCAACGGGACGGCGCCAGAGAGGCTGGCGCCGTCCTCCTGCCACCGTGGCGCACGCGAACCGACGTGGCAGGAGGAGGGCGCCAGCATGGCTAGCGTCGCCGCCTCCATTCCTGTTTCTCTGTATGGAGTTGCAACGGTGTCATTTTTATTTTATTTTTTCGGATGTTTTTTCACACTTAGGATCACGATACAACCAACCACAAAAAAAATTTAAACTCGAACTACCACTTAGCTAAGTCTGAAAATAGCTAGCATACCACTTAGTCTACTTTGCACCTTCACTAAAATTAGACCATAATTCCTTTAGTAAAACCCTTTGATCAGCATGTTAAACATAATGCACTCTACCACTATATGAAATTACTTAATCTAATTCAAAATATAACCACATGAAATGACATATATAAGTTAAACAGTACATAGAGATGCAATTTTTTTTATTTTTATTTCATTTTTTTGATATCTTTTTCACACTTAGGAGAACATAGGAACCAACCGTATAAAAAAATAAACTCAAACGGACAAAATATGTGACTTGTAGAATTTTCCAAAACTCTACCGAAACGGACAAAATATGTCATCTATTAAAATAGGCGTAACTTTCTCATACGGACTCGGAATCAGGCAAATAATATATGTATGGACATCTACAGAAAAAGTTACATCCGATTCTCCCCGCTTTGTCGGGTTCGGCGATATTAAAACCTCCAAATTCCGCTTTCAAGATTGTGTTTTCGAGGAGAGAAGTTTTTCGGTAGAGCTTTGGAAAATTCCACATGCCACATATTTTGTCCATTTGAGTTTATTTTTTACATGGTTGGTTCCTGTGAGTTCCTAAGTGTGAAAAAAATATCAAAAAAATAAAATAAAAATAAAAAGTTGCACATCTCTCTCCTCTGCACTAGTTCGGAGAGAGAGGAGAGGAGAGGAAAAATTCTACATGTCACATATTACGTCTATTTGAGTTCAATTTTTCTATGGTTGGTTCTTGTGTGTCCCTAAGCGTGAAAAAAATATCAAACAAATAAAACAAAATAAAAAATTTCGGGGGGGGGGGGGGCCAGCCACTTTGGCGCATTCCCTAGCCACCTCAGCATCGCCCCGCCACGTCGGCACCGTCCTGTTGGACGACGGCGCCAGCCAGTCTGGCGCCCCAAAAAGGAACATTTTTAGGATAAGTTTTTCTAGGGGTCTATTTACGAAATAAGTTTTCCAAAAGGACCAAAATGTGAAAAATCCAGGGAGATAAGCCTCCCAGATTGGTGCTAACAACGTCTGTACCCATCACTTGCACTCTCGCACGGTCACATGGCTATACTAGCGCCCATGGCAGATCGGCAGAGGCTAGTACGTAGTACGTGGCCAGGGCTATATATATTTCTTCCCCTTGGCTTGTTTGCGGCGATGGATTGGCTCGGACACTGTCGATCGACTACAGCTACTACTACAGCTACAGCTGCAGCTGCTGGGATCTGTGCAGCTGCAGGATTGGGCCAGCTTTTCTTTCTCGCGAGGCTCTGAATTCTGATCTGATGAAAAGATGCCTCGAGGAATGACTGGCTCATCAAAGAGCACGCAGGTTCTTGGCATGGGTTTCGTTTCGTTTCGATGAGGGTCCATCTGTACTCGCCTGCGGCCTGCAAAGAGCTGCTGCCCACAGTACTGTTCCAAGTAGTTTTATTGTGCTGGAAACATTTGTGTACTGTGACTTGAATGTCCTCCAAGTACTGTACTACTGTGCGTTTGAATGTGGTCAGGCTGGTTAGAAGTACTACGAGTACTCCTACCCTGCAGTAGTTTTGGAGATTTCACCGGTCATACTCCCTCTATCCAAAAAGTTTAGGTCACAATATTACAATTTTCTCATTTTCTATAATCAAAACCATGAAAAAAATCAACTCAATGCACATGTAACAAATTAAAAAAAAGCTACACTAATATATACAACATATAAATATATATTAAGATAACTACTTGGGTTCGGATCAATAATTTAATTTAGCACTGCGACAATATGAAAAGATAATCTCTACATTTAAGTCTTGAATATAAATATGACCATCTCATTTATTAAAAAATATAAAAAATATGCTTAAGACTTTAAAATGGAGGGAGCAGACCATATCATTAATTTTAGGCAAAATTGGTTATATAGCATCGAAAGTTCACGTTTTTGGTTTTATAGCACCGAAAGATACCGGTTCACTTTAATAGCAACCAAAGTTTACCCTGTTCCCATTTTTAGCACTTCCGTCAATTTTTTCGTCCGTCTTGATCGTTATTGATCCAGCTACGCACACGATATGACGTTTCTACCCCTCATTAACATGCATTCTACTTGTACTTGTGAGGGGTAGAAACGTTATATCGTGTGTGTCGCTGGATCAAGACGGACGGAAAACGATCGAGAATTGACGGAAGTGCTAAAAATAGGAACAGGGTGAACTTTGGGTGCTATTAAAGTGAACCGGTATCTTTCGGTGTTATAAAACAAAAAACGTGAACTTTCGATGCTATATAACCAATTTTTCCTTAATTTTACGCTCCTCTCAAAATTTTGTCAAATAGCAACGTCCAAAAAATGCCATTGCTGTTGTTGTAGGAAATATTCCCTTATTTGATATGGTAATTTTATCTTAAACTATTTTCCCTATATTTTTTTTTATGTTTTGAACTAATCAGCATCAAATATTAAGGGATAAATGTAGTGTTATAAGAGTTCGTGGGTATAAAATGGAGATCTTATATGAGCCATGAAATTGACTCTAGCTAGGTGAATGGAAATGTCACATTGCTTGGTCACATGACTCGGTCACTTGAAAGGTGACTCCATGACCAAACGGAGGAAGGTTCGAATATAAGATGAGAAACAATCTTTAGAGGAAGAGTTAGTAGGAGTACGTGATTATTTTGTACTCCGTCGTTGACATGCATATATATTGTTGCGTTGCTATCAAGCGAGAAAACTGACAGGTCAGCTCACCATGGCCGTAATATTTGGAACGGCAACGAATTGTTTCCCTTTCAAGAACAACTTGAACTAATTTTGAATTGTCACTTACGTGTGTGAGAAATTTCGTCATCGTATCACATGAATTCCCTCTAAAATACTACTGCTTTCTGAAGGTTGGCTTCAAGCGAGTGAGAGAGACCCCTGCTTTATTCTTACATATACTTGCCAAATCCTTTTGCATTCTTCCACAGAGAAAGGGTGGAAGAGATGCGCGAGGACTTGGGGCTTGTTTGACATTTTGATTGTGACACTAGTAAATTCTGCTGCTAAGGCCCTTGTTTGTGATAACTGAAATCGATGGATTATTTGATTTTTATAGTAACCATTTGAGGATATATACAGATGAATAAATTAACTGCTATAGAGTTGAAAAGTTGCTTTAAAAAGTATCCCATGAAAAATTTGCATACTATAGTATTTTATATGAAACGTATCGTTTAGTAGCTTTAGAAGCGTGCAAACGAAAATCTAGAATCCAGAATCAGAAAAGAACATGGCCGAATTCATGCACTTGCACCTGGAGCATCAAAGCTAGAGTATAAACAAAGAACATTGCAAAAGTTTTTGGTTGGCATTTTTTATCAACTTCCAAAAGCAAAGGTTGGATTGACAAATATAATCCGATACCTCGTCTGTGCACGCGCTTATAGGTCAGAGCCCATAACCTTGCGCTGCACATATCCTTTGCCATTAGGTTGGCATATTTCGGCTGCAGTTGGATTCTCATATCGAATCAACTTGTTCTCACTGTTTTTCATCACAAAAAAAATTCTTGATTAGAACCAAATGAGGAAAATCTGTGGCAGTATCGAGATCTATACGAACCCCAATTATTTAGGCGATCGAATCCCTCAAAAGCCATGCATGGCGTCAAAAGCGTCCGTTGATTATTAAGGATCGATGGATGCATGCAGACACAAGTGGGTTCACATCCTCTATCATAATATCACTGCCACTACAACTATCACTACAGACACTAACTTGTAGATCGAACAATAAAAGAGTATGACTCACAACCAGTGACTATAATAATAGTTATACATTATAGTAGAGAATCCTCATCGGACAAAAATGAGCTGCACCAAAGCACCAGATATTATGCGATCGCGGCCACAGTTTGGACTCTGGGAGGATGTGGTGTACGTTGTTCATCAGCAAGAGAATTTTGTGTGAAATGGTACTGATGCACATACATTTCGGTACCTTTCTTTTGCTACGGAAAGATGGAGGGTATATTGATCGGGATCTTGTTTCGCCAAAAGGAAGTACTCCAGTACGTACAGAAATCGATACGTATTTGTTACGGCCCTTTTGATGTGCCCGGCCACTTACTCCAGTGGAATCGAATCAAGATGTGGCATGTCTTCTCGATCAGGGCTGTCCGTCCTCGATCGCAAGATGGTCGTCCATGTGCCTGTCGTTGGCACTCTGGTTAATTCCATGTGCCCAAACAAAAAAAAACACAAATAAACGGCTTATATAAGAGTAAAATTATGTGGGCGGATGCATTTCAATAAAAATTTAGTGAGTTCGCAGATTTATCATTATCCTCGAATATGTGTTGTGCATTTCATAATACCACACGTATATTGTGTGCAAGTGAATGTTGTTGTATGTATATGTGTATCTTCAACGAGGACAAGAGGTTGTTCGGTATTCTTGCCATTGCTTGGGAAATCTAGAGAAAAAATGATTGTGAGAATCTTTAGAGGGAAAGAGGCAACAATCCATCAAATAATCAATCGCATCTAATAGGGGTTGGGATGGTGGGACTCACCGGCATAAAGCACATCAGGAGAATGTTGCCATGAGGTGTAAGGAGAGTTGACGTGCAAGTTTGTTTGCACTCGAATTTGTACTTTTTTTTTTCTTTTGGCCTTTAGCTGTGTGTACTTAAACTCCCTTCTATCAATATAAGACAAGTCTAATCTGACTGACCGTTCAAAAAGAAAAAAAAAGTTGTTCGGCTATGATTTTTAGAGTAGTAAGCCATGTCTACTAGGGTTTACGTTACCACCGGTAACCACATGGTTACTGCGGGGGTACGGTAATATAAATACCGCGGTAACCTCTTTAAATTCAAATAAATTTTAAAAATAATTTGAATTTTTGATAAATTCTGTATGGTTTTGTACGGTTTTTCACGGTTACCGCGATTACTGTGCTTACCGCCGGGGCACGGTAACCCCGGCCCCGGCGGTTTGGGAAAACCTGGCGTCTACTACTCACGCCTATACCCGCAACCACAAAAATAACGGCCAAACAAGCACAATGTTATTAGCAAAACTTTCTATACCGAACCACCAAGTTTTTAGGCAAAAACTGTCACAGAACAGTACTGTTTTGTCCGATTCACCTCTTCAACGACGTCGTTGCATCTCCCATCCACATCAGACGAGCGTATATCGGATCGGAGCACGGGAGGCCGCCGCAATGCGCAGGTAAGAGCGCGAGTGCAACCGGCTTTCTCCGCGTCGGTTCTCCGCCACCGGTGGTGGGCTCTGCAAGCCGCGTCGCGTGATGGATACAGACAGGGCAAAATCCGGCGTGGAGCCTGACCCAACTTGGCCAAGCGAAGCGCGGAGTTGGAACTTGGAAGCGAGCAGTTCGGGCACTGAGATCGATCGTGAGACCCCGACGAGGTGCTCTAATTGATCTGTGTAATTTAGAGTTTAGCTAGCTTTGTCCCTGCTTTATATAATTAGATACTTCCTCGGTCCCTCCGTTTCATAATATAAGACACAACTATTTTTTTAAAAATGTTCCATAATATAAGGCATGCATACATGCATACAATTAACTAGCATCTTTTCTCTATTAAATTATTACTTTTTAAATCCTCCACGCTCAAGATCTCTAATTCTATTGGATGTATGCATTATACTCCCTCCATCTATTTTTGATAGTCATATTTCCAAATTTGAAAATTTTATTTTTGATAGGCATATTTCACCTCAACAACCTATCATCTTAATGACTTTCTTAGATTTAATGCATGACTGTCCATTCTTCCACACAAGATTGGCTACATAGGTATCGAGAAACGTAAATATCAATGAATCGCTTGTTTACGAGGAATAACTAGTAGTATGTTTAAATGGATGATAAGTAGAATTACTTATCCTTTGTTTGTGTGTCAAGATGAAATATGACTATCAAAAGTAGATAGAGGTAGTATTTATTAGGGTGATCCAAACTAAGAGATAATAATAGTTGTTTCTTGATCTTTTGGTTAAGGGTGGTTGTGCCTTATACTCTCTTCATCTACTTTTGATAGGCATATTTTCAAATCTGAAAAAATTATTTTTTATAGGCATATTACAATCCAACAAACTATTCTCTTAATGACTTTCTCGGATTTAATACGTGACTCTCCATTCTTCCACACATGATTGGCTACATGGGCATCGAGAAATGTAGATATTAATGAATCGCTTGTTTACGATGAATAACTAGTAGCATATTTAAATGGATGATAAGTAGAATTACTTATCCTTGGTATGTGTGCTAAAATGAAATATGACTATTAAAAGTATATGGAGGGAGTATATTAGAACGGAGTGAGTATCTTGCAATTTCAGAATCTCCAGTTCTCCAAATAGTTTAGAATCTTATATAGGAGTATTTTTTTAAATCAATAATTCTAGAATTCAGCATATGAACTTTAGCGGGTAGATATTGGAAAAATCAAGTTTTCTAAAATTTTCGTCCGTTGTTTCTTATAATTTTGGGCTACTAAAACATAGCCGAAGTATGATTCGGGGTAAATGATCTGAGGCCCCCTTTTTTTTTCAATAATTTTGAACAGGCTAGGATTTGACACGAAATCATGCCTTTTTTCCTTGGATGTGCACTGGATTGGGTGGTCAATTTCTATGCAAATGGAAGCCGGTCCATGCATGGCGGTGCATTGATGCCCATTGGACCATGGCGTCCATCATCCTCCATGTACATACTACACAGGAGGATTATTCCAACTTCCGAAGTTAACACCCAACCTGAGATTAATTTCGACGTGGAATTAATTAATGAAGCCTTCTCCCCTGCGGCGGTGCAGCCATCCCTGATTAATTTTCAAGTGGAGATCAATCGATAAAGACGGACGACGACGACGTTGCATGCTCCATCGTCGCTGCTAATTAAGAGCAAGTTTAATAGTATAGCCAACCAGTAGCTTTAATTTATCTGTAGCCAATCTAATAGCTCATTTATACAATAGTTACATACTATACTATTAATATTTAGTCCCACCTATCATACATACACTGTGTCTTGAAGTCCGTGCTACAGCTGGCTACAAATCTGTAATCCGCTGCTTTTCTCTCTCCTTATTTATCTTTTTAAAATATATTTGTAGCTGGCTTGTAGCGTGCTACTGTACATGCTCTAAGCAGGACGCGGCAACGCCACACGCGGCGCGCCCACATGGGTCCCGACGTCGACGTGGCCTTGTGTGTGCCGCGGTGGTGCAGGAACGAGTTGGACACAGGACACAGCCCATGCTGTCCCGTGGAAAGATTTGCCCTCAAACATGTGTTTTAGGCGAAAAGTTCTACAAATCCAGGAGTTGTAAAATTTACACATAGGATATGATTCTACTTTGCATTTCCTTTTTCCTTTTTCCTTTTTCTTTTGTCAAATGTTGCATTTTAAAGACTATTGATGCATGTACCTCACTCGTTGTTTTCTTATTGGCTTGTCAGCCATAGCCAAAATTTTTATTTCGAAACTTAAAATTTAAAGCTGGTTTTGAGGTTTTCTTTATCGTACTTTATTTTTCAATATTAGTTTTTAAATCATTGAAAACACATATATAAAAGTCATAGATATAAAGCATTTTGATTATTTCATTCATTTTTCACTTGATTATGGGTCATAGAGCGAACGATGAGTTAGGTAAAACAACAGTAACCTTTTATGACTGCCCTGAATAATCTCAATGCTTCCTTTTTTTAGATAATAATCTCAATGCTTCTTGTATTTAAAATATAAGCACTTGAAGAATTAAAATTTTTTATCAAAATGTAAACACTTATAAAGTATTACTTGTCCAATCAATAATCACCCTCATTCAATTTACTTCCAGTCTTATCCCCTACTAAACTCCTACCCCCAACAAATACCTTATTTAACAAGAGGCATATACCTTGTTCTTGGGTAAAACTCCCAGAAGCACTTATATTTTGGAACTAGGGAGTGTTTGTTACTCGAAATTTGAGCACTCGGTCTTTTTTCCAAAGAATTTATAAAAATTTGGAAAGAAGGCGTACCAAGTATGTAGCATCCTAAGCATAAGCTTAAGTTTTTTAAGTTCATCATTGTATAACCATCTAAAAAAATATTATTGGTGGTCAAAGTCAAAACAATGCCGATCAACCGTGAAAGTTTTTAGGAATGGATGGAGTACTATACATGGAGAGTGCTATTAGGTGAAAGTTTTTAGGAATGGATGGAGTACTATCATGTATAGTGCTATTAGAGCAGGTACAATAGCAGACTATTAGTCAGCTATAAATATATTTTAATGAGATAAAAGATGTGAGAGAAGAGCAGCGGGCTACAGATCTATAGCTAGCACTGGTGGAGAAGTGCTTTTTAGTCCCGGTTCGTAACCCCCCCTGTAGTCCCGGTTTTTCAACCGGGACTACGAATCCGAGACTAAAGATCGCTATCTTTAGTCCCGGTTCAAATAATCAGGACTAAAAATCGATCTTTACTAAAGATATTTTTTCTTTTCTTTTCTGTTTTTAATATTGAATATTGATTTCACACCATCCCCTCCCATATCCAAATCATCACATATCACAGAACATCTAAATTACATCACAGGGTTCTAAAAAATTTATCACAGATTCACATCTCACACAAAAATGCATCACAGATTCACATCTCAAAAAAAAGAAAAAAAAAATCCGGCCGGCGGCCACTGCCGGCTCCCCTCCGCGCCGGCCGGCCGGCGCCGCGCCGGTCGCCGCCGAGCAGCCCCCCGCGCCGACGCGCGTCCCCCGGCGCCACCGCGCCGGCCACCCACCGCAGCCGCCGCGCGGCCCCTCGCGCCGCCGCGCCGGCCGCCCGTCACCGCCGCCGCGCAGGCCGCCTCCACGCCGTCCCCCGCGTCGCCGCCTCCGTGGGGCCGGCACGCTTCTGCACTGTGGGTGAAGGAAAAAAGGAAGGAGAGGAGGGGAGTTAGAGATAAAGAAAGAGATAAGAAGTTAGATTGGAAAAAAAAAGAGATAGAGGGAGGAGTTTGTTGTGTGGACAGGAAAAGAGGATTGGTACTATGGATTATATAGTGTGTTTTGATTTTTATTCCCGGTTAGTATCACCAACCGGGACTAAAAATAGGTTTCCTAGGGCCCTGATACGGCCTGACATGGAATCAACCGGGACTAAAAATGAACTTTAGTCCCGGTTGGAGTTACCAACCGGGACTAAAGATGATTTTTAGTCCCGGTTGGTAACAACAACCGGGACTAAAGATCTTCCTCTTATTAACCGGGACTAAAAATGATTTTTAGTCCCGGTTTTTAATGGAACCGGGACTATTGTGGATTTGGGTCGACCGACCAAAGATGGTTTCTCTACCAGTGTAGCTGTAGCACGGTTTCCAAGACGCAATGTGTGTATGACATGTGGGACCATATATTAATAATATAGTAAGTAACTATTGTATGAATTGACTATTAGATTGACTATAAATGAATTGGAGCTAGTAGTGGGCTATACTATTAAACTTGCTCTTACGCTGCTCCACTTAATTTATTTCTACGTGCCACGTCTCCTTAAAACCATAGTCATCAATTAAAGCACAAAATCCTGGATAAAAAGGCCCAGCCTATATAGCTAGGTACCTAGTAGCAGAGAAAGGAGGGAAGGGTGATATTGATATACCACTTGCTTCCAATACCTTAATTATTTATCCCTTTTGTGGTGTGGAAATCATCAACGTCGATTACTAGCATCATTTTACTCTCTGAATATTATGGGTATATAACTATATATAGATGTATCGTGTATCGTCAGAATAAATCACACATTTGTGATCATTTGCGATCTGATTCAACGCAAGCCAATGTTTTATTAAAGTGCAACTAGCCACAGCAAAATGCAATGCACATAACTAAAACGTATGTATGGGATGGGTATATTCCACGTAGCGTGTGTCTTCCACTTGGCAAAAGACCTTGTCACATAGATCTATCCGAAGCCGACCAATAGAATTAAAGCCTTATGGTCTTCTAGAAATTAGTACTATTAACTAAAATTTTCTTGCAGTTAATGTCTGTATCGATTATTAATGTAGCATGCGTCAGACAGTTTATCAACAACGTTAAAACGATAGGTTATGTAAGAAATGTTAAGACATACAAAGTTGGTATTCTTTTGTGAGTTGTTTTGGCTGTGTGCTTGGATGATGAGCTTATCACTGGCCATCATGCCTACTGCAGTTTATTCCATTTGCCCATGTTTTATTTGTTTGTTATTTTTGTCAGTACCATCATGGCGTCATGTGTCTATTGAGTTAATGAAAATTTTATCTGCCAAGTGTCTGTAGTTTTGTGCATCAATGCATGAATGTGGGAGATGACGAACATCCATATAAGGAGTATATATAATTTTTTTACTTAACTCAATTGACAGGACTCAAGGATGACGATCAAGTATCGATCTGGATATCAAAAGTTTAGCACTATGAAGAGCTAGTAATGACAAATTTATATTGTAAATTGCAGTGATGTTAACATGTCCTCACCACAGCTGCCAGCCAACGTTCCCAATATACTAGTCTTATTCATCGTAAGTTATCCTAATTTTGGTGATGTTAACTAACCCTCCGCTATTTATCTCAGAGATTTCGTCGAAGGAAATACTACTTTTCTCAATTTGTTAAATTCTATAGTAGTGAATTTACTCGTAAAAAGCTAGGGGTTGTTCAGATTGTAGCCAAAATAAACCTTACCGGCATTTTGGCAATATTGCCAAAATTTTGGTAGGATTTCTTATATATTTATCAAAGTTTGGTAAGAAACAAAATGGATGCACATATTTGACAACTTTACCGAAAAAATGATAGGGTTTGAAATGACATCAATCTAAACAAGCCCCTAGTTAAGAATGAGGGTTTTTTTATTGGTTCTGTATAGGCGCACTTACGCTGACAGGTCTCCCCCAGACGGATATTCGTACATTTTCATAGTGATTCTATACAATCAGGATAGTCTGGCTTCTGGAATAGGGTAGTACAGTTTTCCCGAGCAACATCGCGAGTTGATATGATTACAATCCATATGTTCTAATGCTTCAGAGTTTGATTAATCTTTACATTAATACTACAAACAAAGAAGATTTGGATAATGGAAACAATTTCTATCCTCTGCAAACTGGTTGCTTAGTGGTGGGGAAGTGCACTATATATGATGCATTATAGGGCTAATTAAGACCATGGTCAAAGCTATATAGCATCTCACAATAATGATCCTACCCCCCAAAAAAAACAATATCCTTAAGCTATGCAAATGTCTAACTAATCTCCATTCAAGAGTCCCATTGACCTTCAAAAGAAAAGGTTCTTGGAAAAAGAAGTACAAACTAAAAAAAAAAACATTAAGTGAAGAGTTGGAGGGAACAGGTCAACTATTATCCTGGATAGAAGGTCCTAATATACTATATTAGTCTCAACAAAGAGTGGGGGCAGCCGTCACCTTCGATGTGTTGGCATGTCTCCGGTTTTTTAAGGGTTTAACCCTGCATATGTGCGGCTGAACATAATACGTCCAAAGTTGGAGGGTTGAATGGTTGATGATGAGGAGCAGTCCAAGTGATCTGAACAGTAGTTTAAGCCACCACTACAACCAAAGCATGTCTTTTAGCAGAGAGACGTTGCTGAGTTGCTTCTACATGCTTGGACCATTGTCTTTCCATGTCCTTTTGTGACTCTGCTTATCAACAACTACTACCTTGTTAGCTTCTCTCCAGAACAATACTAGTACTAGTATATCGGCCGCTCCCCGCGTCGCCGAGACAGGGGAGGCTACAGTCGCAACGGCGGCGGCAGGCAGCGGCTGGCGGATCCCGTCTACGACTCGAGCAAGCTGTTGAACACCTCCATCCTGCACAACGTGATCCGGCCAGAGGTAGGCGAGTTCCGGTTGCTTAACGCGCTGCACAACTCCAGTCTCCTGTCTTAGGTGCCCCAGACGAACACCTTGTCGCCGGTGGATCAAGTGCGACGGCTCTCCATCATTGCGGACAAGGCGCTGGCAGGGGCGCCGCCCCCTCCCCCCCCCCCCCCCCCCCCCAGATCCCGTCCGCCCGACGAAGCAGAGGAATGAAGCCTGGTTCAACAGTGCGGCTTGGGAGCCGATCCCCGTCGAGCGCACCTTTGCGCGAATCAAGTCGGCGCTGCCGCCGCCGGCTTCGACGACCACTTGCCAACAAGTGGAGGAGGCGCTTCTGCGGCTCGAGCTGGCGGCTGCGGTGTCCGACTGCCAAGTGGATGAACCACCTCTGCAAGTTGTCTCGCCGCCCCCGCGGGTCCTCTCACCGGGGGCCAACAGCCTGGAGGGGATAAACTCTCCAGTCATCGCGGGAGGAAATGATGATTCTTCGGCGCTGCTTCCCGCCCAACTCACTCAAGCGACGGCCCCGGCGTCGCCGAACAGGACAGGCATCCTCGATGCCCTGTTTGCCTCGCCACCGCCAGCGATCATCGCTTCACCGCCAAGGTCGCCGCCAAGATCGCCGTGCACGCGACCGTTCCAGCTGCCGCGGCGACTCAAGTTCCGTCCAAGCAAGCAGAGCCAGCCCACAAGACGCAGTGAGCGCATCGCCAAGCAAGCTGCGCGGCCGACGATGGAACGCTGTCAGCGTGTTCTCTTCAAAAGGCTGGGCATCCTCAACGACAAAGAAGGCGCCTCCATCGAGCAGGTTCTTGCCCAGTACGTTGCCATGTTCAACGGGCCGCTGCCGGCGCATGTCATCGCCGCCCTCACCACCATCTTCGGCATCGGCGATGATGACCAGGAGGACATGGATGCGGCGCTGATCTCATTGGTGGGCGAAGGGATCGCCGACGCGGCCGATGAAGCAGAGCAGAGCGTCGCTGCCTAATGCGTCTTCGGTACTGCGAAATTTGTCTCGGGAGTCATCTCTGCTCCATGTATCGTTGTTCTTCGCTTTGTGAATGGAGTGCCGGCGGCCTGCGAGCAGCCTCCTCCAGTTGGATTGTCGGCGACCTGCGTGCAGCCTGCCCAACAACGTTGAAAGACTACTTGTGCTTTTGTAGCCGATGTCGGCAAGAACCTGGTATTCCCTCTCTTCACTGCGTGGATTGCTGTGTTTGCCTCTGCTATGCATGGTCACCACCACCCTCGTCGCCGTTCCGGACAGACTCGTCCACCAAGCCGCGTCGTGGACCGCGGCCGAGCACCTTACAGGCGCCCGGGAACGGCTCGGCCTCCCCTTGGGGTCGCGGAACGCGCTCCGGCCCACACGTCAATGTCAGAGCCCCCATGACAGCAGCTGTCAGCCGCCCTAGCCCACGCGTCAGTGGCCGAGCACAAACAGCTCTCACGCACACGGGCCCACGCGTCAGCGCGCACACGCATCCAATCCTGGGCCACGCTAAGCGCGCACAGCTGCGCGTTGGGCTGCCCAAAGGCCGTCGCTTCCCTAGCCGTCGTCCCCCTTTTGTTGGGCCGCCATCCCTTATCGGGCTGTCTAGCCAAGCTGGGTAGAGCCGTCCATTTGTTGGGCCGCCGTTTCACCTCGGGCCACCAAACCATTTTGTGCCGGCACCTTCACTACCAAATCGAATGAAGGCAGGTACATGCCCCCAGAGAACTTTTGTTGATAAATGGCACAAAGTCTAGATCTCATTTCTTGGAATGTACGAGGATTAAATTCACCTGCGCGCTGCAACATGGTCCACGAGCTTATGCTGGACACAAAGTGCACCTTAGCCTGCTTCCAAGAGACAAAGCTCCAGAACATAGACGACGGACTCACTCGTTTCCTAGGAGGCTACAAGCTCGATAAATTCGCTTATAAACCGGCAAGAGGCACGAGAGGAGGAATCCTCCTCCTTTGGAACAGTGGAGTTTTGGATGTCCAAGAGGTTCGAATCGGCCGCTTCTCAGTCTCCGCACAAGTGACGGCCATAGTCACAGGAACCACGTTCCTACTCACTGCTGTCTACGGGCCCACTAGGCACCATCTCAAGGACGCTTTCCTCCGGCATATCAGAAGACTAAGGCCCAGCTCCGGGGAAGGGTGGCTAATCCTTGGAGACTTCAACATGATCTACCGAGCACAAGACAAAAATAATAGCAATATCAATCTAGCATGCATGAGACATTTCCGATCAGTCATTGACAGATGTGAGCTCCATGAGATTCCCCTGCAGAATAGGAAGTTTACCTGGAGCAACGAGCGTCGAAGGGCCACCCTCGTCAAACTTGATCGATGCTTTTGCAATGAGGAATGGGACCTTGCTTTCCCCCACCATGTCCTTCATGCCTTACCTACTGGACCTTCTGACCATTGCCCGCTGGTCCTCTCCAACCCGCATTGCCCACGCAATCCGAGGAGATTCAAGTTTGAAAATTTCTGGACAAGGATACCGGGGTTCAAGGACAAAGTCAAGGCTCTCTGGAGCCAGTCATCATCGCACACCGAGCCTATGCACCGGCTCAACCAAAAGCTCCAGCGCGCTGCGGTCGGTCTTAGAGATTGGGCAAAAGGCATCTGCACGGAGGCCAAGCTGCAGTTCCACATGGCACTCGACGTCATCCAAAGGCTCGATGTTGCTCAAGAGCACAGAGATCTATCACCTCAGGAAATGTGGCTGAGAGCCGCCCTCAAGCGAAAAATCCTCGGACTCGCTTCCATCGAACGAGCAAGGAAAAAACAGGCCTCTAGGGTAACCCACATCTGGGAAGGCGATGCGAACACGAAATTCTTCCACCTCAAGATCAATGCGCGTAAAAGAAAAAACACTATCCAGAGACTGCGAAAGGATAATGGCTGGGCGGTAACGCATGGGGAAAAGGAATCAACAATCCATGACCATTTTGCGAGCTTCATGGGCCGGCCGGGGCCGAGGCCAAATGAACTGAATTGGGAAGCACTGGACATCATGCCAGTCGATCTAGCCGCTCTGGGGGAACCGTTCTCCGAGGAGGAAGTGCATAGAGCAATTAAGGAAATGCCAGCCGATAAAGCACCAGGACCAGATGGCTTCACTGGGGCTTTCTTTAAAGCTTGTTGGGAAATCATCAAGGAGGACATTCTACTGGTGTTCAACTCCATCTTCAATCTTAGGTGTGCACACCTCAACCTAATCAACTCAGCGAACATTGTCCTAATCCCAAAAAAGGATGGGGCCGAGAGTGTTTCGGACTACAGGCCAATTAGCCTGATCCATAGCATTGCCAAGATCTTCTCAAAGTTGCTTGCGTTGCGTCTTAGGCCCCACATGCATGCCTTGATCTCGGT
Source organism: Oryza glaberrima (assembly GCF_000147395.1). NCBI lineage: Eukaryota > Viridiplantae > Streptophyta > Magnoliopsida > Poales > Poaceae > Oryza > Oryza glaberrima. The sequence continues at coordinate 24,049,695 of NC_068330.1, forward strand.
CAACCAAAGTGCTTTCATAAAAGGGAGAAGTATCCATGACAACTTCCTTTTCGTGCGGAACATGGCCAGAAGATATCACCGCCTGAGACGGGCAATGTTGCTTTTCAAGCTCGACATAACGAAGGCTTTCGACTCGGTGCATTGGGACTACCTCCTGGCCTTGCTGCAGTAAAGGGGCTTCCCGACAAGGTGGGTGGATTGGCTAGGGGCTCTGCTATCCAGTTCCACCTCCCAAGTCCTCCTCAATGGCTCGCCGGGGCAACGAATCAAGCATGGAAGAGGACTCCGGCAAGGGGACCCCCTCTCGCCGCTTCTCTTCATCTTGGCGATAGACCCTCTACAGCGTATTCTCTCCAAGGCAACAAAGCTAGGCGTAATCTCAAAACTTCGGGGAAGAACGACTCGACTGCGGATCTCGATGTACGCGGATGATGCTGTCATCTTCATTAATCCCACCTGAGGCGATGTCACGGCTTTCGCGGACATCCTACATCGTTTCGGCACAGCCACTGGACTCGTCACCAACCTCCAAAAATCACAGGTAGCGGCCAGCAGATGTGACAACATAGACCTGACTGAGGTCCTCCAGGGCATCCCAGCAATGAGGGCAAATTTTCCCCTAAAATACTTGGGCCTCCCCCTAGTTCTGGGATGGATGCGGAAAACAGATTTACAACCAGTCTTCGACAAGATATCAGGGAGGATTGCAAGCTGGAGGGGTAAGAACATGGGAGCTGCCGGGAGGACCACGCTCGTCAAATCTGTGCTCTCAGCGCAGCCAATTTACCTCCTGACTGCCTTAAAGGTGACAAAGGAGTCTTTGGAGCAACTGGACAAGCAGCGACGACGATTCCTCTGGGCAGGCACGGGTGATATCACCGGGGGAAAATGTTAAGTCAATTGGACAAAGACATGTTTGTCGACCAGCCAGGGGGGCTTGGGAGTCCTAAATCTGGACAAGTTCACTAGGGCCTTGAGATTGCGGTGGCTTTGGCATGAATGGAAGGATCCTACCAAGCCGTGGGCGGGACTGGAGACGCCTTGTGACGGTTTAGACAAGGACCTTTTCACCGCCGCGACAAAGGTAGCCGTCAGAGATGGGAATACGGCACGCTTCTGGGACGCCGCATGGATTGATGGGCAAAGACCAAAAGACCTCATGCCACTTGTCTATGCTATCTCCAAAAATAGAGGAAATTCCCTGCGCCAAGGAAAAGAGGGTGACGCCTGGGTGAATGATCTGACCTTCGATGCGGCCACGCCTATCACAATCAGCCTTGTCGAGCAACTGGTCCGCCTGTGGGAAACGGTTCGGAATGTGCATCTAAACAGTGAAGAGCCGGACCAGATTGCCTGGAAATTCATAGCTAATGGGCACTACACAGCCTCCTCGACCTATCATGCGCAGTGCTTAGGGGCGCCAAACTCAAATCTAAACTCCCTGATTTGGAAAGTCTGGGCGCCGGGAAAATGCAAATTTCATGCTTGGCTCATCATCCAAAATAGAGTTTGGACATCTGACCGCCTTGCGACAAGAGGCTGGCAAAATAATGGGCATTGCCCTCTCTGCCGTTCTGAACCTGAGACAGGAATACACCTAGTCGGCAAGTGCAAATACACGAAGAGAATCTGGAGCCTAGTTGCTTCTTGGACAGGTTATCAGCAATTGGAGCCTAATGAGTGGGAGGAAGCACGGTCAGTCCAACATTGGTGGGAGAGTTTAGCAAATACACCCGGCGTCCCAAAAAAGGGCCTTCGATCCCTCATTCTGCTAGTCGTCTGGAAAATTTGGAAGGAGAGGAACAGACGGATATTCGACCACAAAGAGATGGCAACAGACTTCCTCCTATCAAGAATCAATGACGAGGCTAGTCTTTGGGCTCTAGCGGGAGCTAAAAGATTGCGTGATCTAGTCCCGCACTTTGTATAGTGTATAGCCCATAGTTCTCTTTCTTTACCCTTAGGGGTTGTATTTTCTCCTGCTCTATTCAATGAAAGGCACATCTGTGCTGTTTTTTCCGTTCAAAAAAAAAGGTACTAGTATATCACATTATATTCTACAATTTGGTCGGTGGTTTACTGGGTGTGTGCTCTTGCAGTCAATCAGTCATGTGGTTTACCGTCCTGCTGCCCTATCATTTGGCTTATTCCATGGCATATTTACAAATAAAAAAAATAATTTATAATATATATATATATATATATATATATATATATATATATATATATGTGTGTGTGTGTGTGTGTTCTTAGCAGTTTAAAGTAAAAGCTGAAAAATAAACTTCGATGAAGTAAACCCTAAAATTAACTCTAAATTTAAGATTGAAAATTCAAATTTTGGCTTATGCATAAGTATAAGCGAAAATATGAGGCCCCTAGAGCTAATGCTGAACTTTTTTTTTAAGATAATGGAATGTAATATTCCGGCCTTTAATAATGCTGAAAACTTGAAAGTAGAAGAGCACTTGCAGTTTTCTTCGAGGAGAGAATTAAAGCATCGCCAATGGATGTTTAATATAGTTTTTAATCCTAAAATTTAGTATTTTTTTATAAAAAATTTGGCTCTAACAATTTATCTGATTACTTTCCAAAATTAAAAATACCCTTCTCGTCATTCTTGCTCTCCACTAGTGGGAAAGCGCCCAGGTTCCTAATCCGCCTCCCATGCACGGGATTGAGTGACGCATGGGGGAGGTATCATGCGCTAGGAGGGGAGGGATCGTGCTCGCTGAGGAAGGGGGTGAGCAATTTTTTTTCTATTTCTGTTGGTAGTTTGGGGTTGATTCACTTTTTATTATTATTGTGAGTCAACTTTTATATATATATTGAAAAGAGGAATCTTACACCTCAAGAATCCGAAAACAAAATTTTGGAGATAAATTTTTAGGCATATATTGCTGATGTGCTTACTGAGACTCGTAGAAAAAAAAGGGAGAAGTGGTTGATCATTTATACTCCATCTGTTACGTAAAAAAAAAAAATCAAATTCTGTGTAGGTTTTTACAGCACAGAGGGAGTATGCAGGTTTTGCATGTACCCTAGTTTGGTCAGTGACTCAGTGTTATAGTTGTACTTGTGTGTTTGCATCTCTTGTGGCAATATAAGGTGCGGTGTCTCTACGTTTTATTTTTAACAGATTTTACATTCTCGTTCTTGTAACAATAGGACTGTAATATGCTCTTATTAACATATTTGGCCATATTTTTTTTTAAAAAAAGACTTACAGAAGAAGATGATGATCTCTTTTTATCCCCATCACTGCATTTAAAGATGTAAAAAGCCATACTGATTATCGCAATTTTTTTCACACCAAATATAGTAGAAAAATACAACAGGCTGCAAATATACTTATGAAATACCATAAAATTCAACTCGTACCAATCCAATTGCTAATGTTAATTAGTAAGTGCCATGCTGCGCCTCAGAAATGGGAATAGGTGACGACGTCCAAGGCATTACTTTGATCATTTTGCTCCCTCATTATGGGCCTCCGGTATTTTAACTCCCAAATCATGTTGCCCAAATGCCCAATTAATAATGTGGAGTTAAATGCATCGTGTCATCTCCTGCTCGAGTGGCAAGCAGCAATACGAGCTGTACTCCCATAAAACAATCATTGCTGATTTCACATGAAAACCTTCATCTGAAACCTACCAAGTTGGATATATATGTATTAGGCACCAAAAAAGGGTCAAGATAATGGGGCAGTTGTTGGGAACTACCACTTGTGTACTGATAAAAAAAAATATGTTTCCAACCACAAATTTCAGTGCCCAGCAAAATGGGAAAGGAATGTGACAAATTGCCAAATTGAGTGTCACAAATTTGTCATAACTCCATTGTAGTAATACTCTCCAGATACAAGTCGTTTTAGACTTGCATGTGTACAGGAGTATTTAAACAGTTAACGTGACATTGTTGCTCTGTATTCATTGCACATTGAAACTGAAAATGAGATCCTATTCTTCCACGAAAATAATACTCGCTCCGTCCTCTTTAAAATATACTCCGCAACCATTTTTTTATGTTTCATAGTAATATAAAGCGCGCATACATACGTGCAATTAACTAGCACCTCCCCTTCTCCTTTAATTCTTTTCTAAAACTTTCACCCTCAAGATCTTTAATTTCATTGGATACATGTATTATATTTATTGACGTGATCCAAACAAAAAAGTGATAGTAATTTTTCTTGGTTTTGTGTTAGTGGTAGTTGCGCATTATATTTCGGGACGGGGGAGTATCATTCAATTAACAACGAGAATATAGTGAATAAGTGTCTTAGAAACTCAACAACTTAGATTAAAAAGAAAGTGAAAAACAACAGCAACATACATTTAAAATCGGAGACTAGGCTGAGTTTTAAGCCACTTCTCGGCTTAGGCTACTTTCTTGAATTGCTAAACGGTGCGTTCCACGAAAAAAATTTTATATAAATTTTTTTAATAAATAAATTAATTCATTTTTCATGTTTAGTTATGCTACTCAAAATATCATCCCCAAACCCACAAACAAACGCAGCCTACCAATTAGACCTATATATCATATATCGATTTTGCTATATCTCACTCGAAAGATTTTTTCTTATCTCTCACTCGATTTTCTCACTCAAATTTACGATGCATTTTCTTGTAAGTTACAGTGTAATTTATGAAAGTTACACTGTAACTTTTGTAAGTTACACTGTAATTTTTGAATCTTCGTATGTAAATTTTAAATTTTGTATTGGATTTGGTCTTTTGCTTGAGGATATGGTAATTTAGTGTCCATTATAGTGTTTCTTAATTGCTTTTTGCTTTTTATTATATCTATCAGATTTTAATTCAAAGATTAAAAATCTGTGTGATACGATTATAAAAATCTTTCGAAAGATGTATAGGTACTCCCTTGGTTTTATGTATTGGTTTTATTTATTGGGATTGCCTACACATTTGTCGGGTGAATTTTAACAAGAAATCACCCAGATTTTTTTTACACTTAGATTTATATCCAACGGACTACAAAATAAAATAACTAATATAAATTTGCTTATTCAATATTTTTATCAAAATTATAGTGCACTTACATATCATATCAACTAAATTTACAGATGTAATTTTAGTTATATAGGACTGTAATTTTATATTTTAAATACTTACATGTCATATCAACTGAATTTACAAATGTAATTTTAGTTATATAGGACTGTAATTTTATATTTTAAAGAAAATAAAAAATACATATTTACTTACACTTTATTTTTATAAAAATTACAGTGCACTTACATGTCATATCAACTGAATTTACAAATCAACTGAATTTACAAATATAATTTTAGTTATATAGGACTGTAATTTTATATTTTAAAGAAAATAACAAATACATATTTACTTACACTTTAGTTTTATCAAAATTACAGTGCACTTACATATCATATCAACTGAATTTACAAATGTAATTTTAGTTACATATAAGTTACAGTGTAATTATATACAAGTTGCAGTGTAATTACACTATGATTGTATTGTAATTACATCTGTCAAATTTCTAGAAAAAAATTTATCGGCAAATATATAAAAAAAAATTGAATAGAATAGGTTTCTAGCGATGGTAGATTTGTTAGGCATGGCCGCATGGTGGTGTAATCTAGTGTGGGATCCTAGCTTTGGCTTGGTTCAGATTTACGCACAAGATTCAAGTGTAGAGAAGGTCGTCCCGTCCGGCGATCGTCTCCACTCATCATGCCCAAAGGGACGAGCACAGTGCGAACAAGATCATCCTGACCGGCTGACCACGCATGCAGCCTCCACCATCGTGCGGTCAGCAAATCCGTGAAATCACCGGGAAAAAAATCACACGACAAATTTCTAGCGAAATCGTTATTTATTTGTTAGCTTGATCATTTCCGTCGCGCAGTCTCTTTCGTTATTCGAACATCTCGGGCGCAGCCCACAAGGCGGATAGCATTTTATTATTCCAAACAAAATAGAAATACACAAACAGGTCAGCTTATTTTCTTGGGCTTTATGGGTTTGGCCAGGTGCCCCAATCACACGATAGATTTCTAGCGAAATCGAAAACCAAAAGAAGAACAAAGAAACGAGCCTATACCATCAGATCAACGGGCCAGGCCCAACTAGCAAATTAGCAGCCCTGCTGGTTGGTTGCTCTCTCCTCCCCACCTCCCGTCCACCGGCGCCGACGGCCGGCTTGCCGTCGAGGCGTCGACAGCCGAGCCGCCGCATCTGTTGCGCTGTAAGCGGAATGTATGGCGGCGAGGAACTCTACCACACGGCAGCCGAGAAGACGGTGTTCGAGCCGCTACTACCCTGCCTGCGCTGGTGCTCTGCTGCCTCGTCAAACCAGGAAAGCTGGTGGTCGGGGAAGAAAACTCCGAACCCCTCCTCCTCACTGGAGAAAAGGTGGAAAACAGAACAAGCAAGCCAATACCTTCAGCCACCGATCAATAGTGTTTTTATGAACTGACATGCTGCACGAATCGCTCCCGCGTCTCCTACATGAAACAGATTGGTGAACTAGTTGATATACTACTAGTATGATAGGCAGATAAACACTGACAGTTGTGGAACTGTAAAGAAGGCCACAGGACCGAGGACGATGTAGAACTGTTGGTACGAACAACAAAACAGCGATTTGGAGACAACAAAGCAATGGGGATATATAGAGTACATACATCGAAGTTATAAGTTGTCCACAAAAAAAAAAAAAAGACACGTGTAAACAGAAGCAGCAGCAATACAGTTGTCAAGGTCTGCCGGCGATCCTCTTGCGAAAACAGGGGTCGGAGAAGAAAACTCCGCCACCTCCTCAACCGATAAAACTGAAAAGGAAAAAAAATTACATCAGATTAACGGGCTCGGCCCAACGCAAACTAGACCTCCCTTACATGGCCTCTGCCGTCCAACGGCGTCCGACGGCATGGCTCAGCGTCTACAGTAGAGCTGCCGCATCTCTTGCGAGATCCTCCGCTGCGCTCATGTGTTCGATTTCCGTCGCGCCGCCGGCCGCTGCGGCATCCTCTCGACCAAGCGGAAGCGGAGAAGACGGTGTTCAGGAACGCGCAGTGTCATTGGGGTTCGGAGAATGAAACGAGGACTTTTACGGTACATTCTACTGCAAGTATATACTTGCAGTATATAGAAGGGCATGTTTGGTATTTGTTCAAAATATAGAATGGGTTATTTAGTAATTTGAAGTTGAGATTTATTTGCACCGGGAGTTAATCTGGAAAGGTTTGCTTAGTTGGTATTTGTTTTGGATCTCGTCGTCCGTTCGACGAGCAGCGGCGCTTCTTCGGAATATATCACGCGGGGCGGCGGATCGAAAGATTCCCAAACACCGGCACGCCATCATCCAGCCAGTGTCCGGTTGTGCGACTACGATGCTTGTATACATGATTGATCGAAACGAATATCAGCATTTGCTAGCACATACGAAGTTACGAACTCTAAAAGACCCTATGAATCTTCGACTGCTTTCAGAATTAATTTGCTGACGTTTCATTGTTTTGCTGCGCGTGGCGGCCCTTGATCGCCGTGGCTGCTGGGGGCGAGCCAGGGACGCGTGCAGCGGCTGTCACCGGCAGCGCATGGGACTAGCCCCTTTCTCACGATCCGATCTGACTAAAGAAGGAATCATGAAAAATACAAAAATAACTTCCGCAAAAATATAGAAAGACAAATATACCCTACATAATTTATACTGTAAAAGAAAGATCAGATAAATCCACACCGTTAAATTGTTTATACTACAAGTATATATTACAAGTATACAAGTATATATTACAAGTATAGTGTACCGTAAAAGTTCTCAAACTCTGACCACCTCCTCAACAAGTAAAAATGAAGGAAAATAAAACAAACAAGCCAATACCTTGAGCCACCGATCGATAGCATTTTTGTGAATCGACATGCTGCACGAATCGACAAGCCAAACGTGCAGGGTTTATCTTTTCATTTTCGATGTGAAAACTAGTAAAAACCGATGAGTTTCGGTCAACGCACCAATATCTTTATGTTTTGAAGTGGAAACTAGTAAAAAGTGATAACTTTCTATCAACGTCATATGAAATCCAATACCGGTCGGCTTTCACCAACAAACAGATTGTATGAAAACCAAACAGTCGAAAACCAATAAATTTGGTGAAACTTGTTCACGTGTCTTCTGTGCGAAGCATATTGCACACTCACTTTTATTTTTATTGTTTGACGTACACTTCAGTAGTTGATACGAGTAGTACTTAGACAGACAGATAAACAATGACGTTTTACGGTGAAAAAGGCCAACAGGACTGAGGAAGATATAAGAACCAGATCAGCATTACAAGAACAATCACCTTAAAACTTACAAAGAACCTAAGTATAAACATGTCATGAACAATGCGTGCAACCGTGCAAGGGAGAAAAACCAAGTATATTCAACATTCTTCGTGTCCTGGAATATCCGGTTATACAGCAGAAGAATTATACAGTGCTCGTGTGCTAGTACATTTTGGGGGTGGAAACGTACCTTCTACCTCGAGCCTGCTTAAATAATTGTTACAAAATGAGAAGTATGAGAAGACATCGACACAAGATTACCATTTACACCCAACTCAGCTTTTCTAAGGCAGATCCCAGCAGCCAATTTGCAAACAACAAAGCAAATGGGATATACAGAGTAGAGACATGCGAAAGTTATATGCCCTTCGTCCAAAAGACCATGCGTAAACAGAAGCAGCAGCAATACAGTTGTCAAGGTCTGCCGGCGATCCTCTTGGCTCCTGCAATGTGCCGATATTTCAAAGTTGCATTTAATGCTGAATAACAGTAAGGATTCACAAAGGAGTACTTGTGTAACAAAAAGACCTAAGTGAATAGTACGGGAGAAAATCCATTAATCCATTTATGCTGGTATAAATATCTCTCAAATAAAAAAATGGAGGTGGTTTCAAAATCTCAGAATCTAAGCCCATTACTAACATCAAAATGTTCTTGAGAAGGACATCAGAAAAGATAAGCCCCTTACAGGCTAGTGGTTGATTAATTGATACAGTAACAGATGAGGTGTTGATATAATACAAACCAACTACAAATTCCCCAGTGTTCTTAATAAAAAATCTCCCTAAAATACAAACCGAAACTGCATGATTAATTCTTTGTACCTATATGGTTCTGTATATGCTATGCATGAACCTATTGAGGTATTGGTAGAACTCCAAAACAAAAATCTTTGCTCTTACCAAGAATGTCCAAAGGATTGCAATATCACCTCCAGAGATAAACATCACTCTACATCGCAAAGCCCAGTTCCATATTACTAGCTATCAACGCCTTCGTCATCGTCATCGTCATCATCTTCATCATAATCATCATATTCATCTTCATCACTTGATTCATCAAAATCATCTTGGTCCTGGACACGTTAAAGGGAAGAATGGATTTTATGGTGGTTCTAAAACAGACAGCATCAGTTTCAAAAGATTGGATACCTCATCGTATCTTGCAGAGGAAACTGCTTCATTATTCTCATTTTCTGAATCTGAACCGTCCTCTTCATATTCCTCATCAACCTCAATGCCCTATTTTGTTTTGACATAAAATCAGGAAAGCATTCATCAATGAAGACATTAACTAAAAGACATATATGATCAATTTATCACTAGCGCACCAACAGATATATGCCTCACTGTCAAGAACATCTCTGCTGAAAAAAAATGCAGTCTAAGGGAAAGTTGTTGCCTTAATAATGAAATGCCAATGAATAACAACATTTGTTTTTTTTTTGCTAAAACAATAGGTAAACATTGTGGAATTTAAAGGCCATTTAGTGGGCAGAGGATCAACTAAGATGCATGTTAATATGTTTTTACTCTGATGCAAATGGCAAATATTACAAAAGGCATGGCATCATATTACATTTTAAGCCTACAGAAATTAGTTTTAGTGCTGTATAATGAGAAGAAAAAAGGGTTCGTTATGCTAAATGTTTGCCTTAATTAAAACACAACTACTTTTCTGTAATATGAGAAATTACGTACCAAATCCAACTTCATCTGCCTTATATTGTTTTCCAGTTCAGCTATATGCTGACTGAGGGCCTGCATAACAATTCATGAGTTTAAACAATATCAGAAGGATGCTAAAGTTGTGTACAAAGATTATCATAAAAAAAGAAGGTACTGCTCTTGCTTTTTTCTTTTGTAGCAAACTAACCTCATGACGCTGCATTGCAACAGCACGCTTCAATGCCTTTGCTTTTGTTAAAAGATTCCTAGGCCTTATGTTAATAGGCCTCCTATAATTCTTTCCACGGTAAAATATAAGTGCATAGCCCTTTGGAATTCTTTCAATGGCGACTAGTATACCGCCACTCTCATACTCTAGAAGCCGTGCCGTCTCCTCAACAAAGGGCAGAGTCTTCTGCTTTGTTATCAATTTGACAACTTCCCTGTGCTTCCAATGCAAGTGCATATTTTCAATGACGCCATCAAAGACACCACGAATTCCTAAAATGGAAGGGGGAATAATCAATCAATAGAAATAGTATAGAATGCTCTCCAAGGTTATTGTTCAAGAAACTCACCAACAGGCAAGTATGCCTTAAGACGTAAACCGATTCTACGGAAAACAGATCTTTCCTCATCTGTAATCATTTCTTTATCATCAGATGGATTAGCAAGGACCATAGAAGCTTCTATCTTTGATAGTAACCGCTCTGCTCTATGTATTTTTGCCTGTGCCTGAACAATTGAAGAAGAAATAAAGAACATGCATAACAACTGATGGAAATAAATATATGTCAAATAAGCACACTGGCATACCTAGATCAACGGCATAATTAAAAAATGGCAATACAAAATAAGACAAGTTTTATCAGAGAACATGCAGAAAATGCTTACAATGGAAAGTTTGTGCTCTAGTCTCTTGAAAAGCTTTTCCTTCACTGATCTAGAAGATGCTTCTTTCATTTCTTCTTGCTCCTTAGCAGTTACTTCCCTTCCCCAACGAGCTTGAGCCTCCTGAAATTCAGCAAGAGTACCCGCAAGAGCATGCCCATCTAAACTGTCATCCATTGAGTGCACAACCGGAATGCATCTTTTCTGCTCCTCTACATTCTGGATATCTTTTGTCAACTCCTCTCTTTCAGCCAAAGCAGCTGCAACAGATGTTGGAAGGAAGTCTTTTCCACGATATATTACAATGTAGTACTTATTTCGAAGAAGCAAGGTGCCCCCTGTTAGATTCTGAAATAATGTTAAAAAGATAAGGCTTCACTGATTCAGAAATCCTATACAGGTTAAATCAAATATAGTGCATGAACAGTTGAACACAGTTGATTCATGGAAACACACCTTTGGAACTCTATGAAAGTTCGACAAGGAATAGAACTAAACTATATGAAGCTGTCTCCATCATGATCTTGGTAAAGCATGATTGTCTATGATGGTGTTTAGACAAATAAAAGCATTACATTAAGCAAGTCATATTCATTAGAGCAAGCAGTGCAGCACAATTTTGTTATTATTTTCCGAAACCCCTGGTGTTGCTTTGGATGATTTAACAAATCATGGATTTTTTAATATTCACAGGACAAATATGGACTTCATCAAAACCTACTGCTGAGTAAGTGAGTACTGAGTATTCCTTATAGTTGCCCCTTTTTTATCAGGATTTTTAGTTGAATTTCTTCATGCCTCAAATACGACTAGATATATCATATATTCAGCTTAGCTATGACAAGCAATTGTATATTTAGATATAATCTGGCAATTACCATAGTTTTCAATGTTCCTTGGCATAAATTCTGTGAACTGTGAAGTAAGTAGGTATGCCAGTCAATGAGTCAAAACAGCAACAGCATGGTGTCCAAACCTTTATTTCTTCTGACATTAGCTTGTTGTTTGTATTCTGGATTCCACGTTTCACAGCTATTTTCACCACCAAACTCTTCTCCCAGAGCTTAACAATAGCTGCTGCAAGGCCTTGATGATTCCGGTTTCTCCCTTAAATGAATTTTATCAAGCAGTAGTCAGGCGTTTGCCACCAACAAATAAAAGCTATAATAGGGGATAAACAATATGAACACTGTCGAAATAATTACCTAGAGCAAAATGGCATGGAAGATCCCTTGCTAACTTCCGCAAATTAGTCAGCTCTGCATTGGTTAGGGTCAAACGCATTCCAGTTGGAAGAAGTCTAAATGGTGTTTTATAACCAGGAATTGTTTGAGGCAACAAGTCGGCATCCACAGGTAAAATGCCTGTTCCCCACCAATCCACAAAACGAGGGCCCAACTCATCAAGCATTTGATTGAACTCCAGCTCCTCTTCAGTCATGTCCTCAGTATTCTGCATGTTTAATCTGGCTGCAATCTCACGTTGGGTGTTTACATCCTTCCCCTGGCTATCATGCTCTGTGGGGCTTGATGCATCCGGGATGAACAATGTACCGTCTGCCCCTTTCACCGCTGATGAGTTACCATCCAATGTTTCAGATTTCAAAGGCCTTTTGTAATTGCTCCCTCTGTAAACCACCATAACACTCCCAGACCTCCATATGATCAATCCTCCTGTCCGTCGCTGATCGATAGGCAAACATCATGTAAGTAATCCATTTATCATGGCACAACTAATAACTCATCGAAAACCTCGAATTCACAGCAACAAACATAATAATTCAAGTTCAATTGCCACTAGAAATCACTAAACTGAACTGATATCCAAAAAAAAACATAATAGATTAAACAGTTACAACGAGCAAGCTGCCAATGCTGATAGAAAGGGCTAATATAGCACACACCTCGACTAGCTCATGAGCAGTTTTCATGTCGTGCGCGAGGTCCTCGTGGAACTTGAGCCGGACCAACTCTGATTTCCTCCAGGCGTCGTGGATCTTCTCCGTGACGGCTTGCGTGACGCCCGCCTTGGGCACGGTGATGCGGTCCCGAAGAGTCATCCCCAGCCGCCGGAGGCGACGCAGCTCCTCGTCCTCGATCGTGAGCTCGGCCAGCGAGGGCGCCCTAACCCTCCTCCTCTTCACCCCGTCCTCCTCGTTCTCTCTTCCTCGCGCGACCTCATCCCTCTCCCAGGGGAGGACGGACTCGTCGAAGCTGGAGGCGGCGAACTGCTGGTCGGGGCGCGCCCAGCTGCGGTCGAGCAGGTCGCTGAGGCGCTCGTTGCCGTCGGGAGGCGCGGTGGCCGTGGCGGCGGCGGCGGCGGGCTCGTCGTCGTCGCTGGCGAGGCCGAGGTTGCGGAGGCGGTGGACGATTCGGTCGATGGAGGAGGTCGGGGAGGGAGCCGGAGGTGGTGGCGGCGGCGCGGCGGGGTCGGTGGGCCCCCACTTCTGCAGCCACGGCGCGCCTCGGGTTGGATTTGGAGCCGGAGGGGCGCGGTTGCCGCCGGAGGAGGAGGAGGACGCGGCGGCGGTGGTGGTGGAGGAGGAGGAGGCGTGGCGGGAGGAGAGGAGGCGGAGCGGGAGGAGGCGGAGGTGGGGGCGGGAGGAGAGGCGGAAGGAGTGGTGGAGCGGGAGCTCGGAGAGCGCCATGGATGGAGTGTGGTGGGGGGTTTAGCGCGGTGGCGCCATGGATGGGAAGGATGAGATGTGGAGGTGGGGTTTTGGGTTTGGTGGTGGCGGATAAGGAGGGGAGGACGAAGGGGGTTGGGATATTTCTTCGCGGGTTTGGGCTTTTGGATTCAAACCGTTTTAGGCCTAGAATCAGAAAATGAATTAAAAGACACAAGCTGACAAACCTAAAATTTTCATATTCTCAAAATCTTAAATTCTCCAAACATACCCTTAATCAATGGTCTGGTTTCTTAAACCGAGCTACTAGTAATTTTAATGACAGACGCTACTGGTTTAATATTAAGATTGTGTTCGAAACTAATCCTGAAAACTAATGGTGAGTTAGCACATAATTAATTAAGTATTAGTTTAAAATTTTAAAACAATAAATTTATATAATTTTTAAAGCAACTTTTTCCATAGAACGTTTTAAAAAACACATCATTTACGGTTAGAAGGTGTACATGTGAAAACAAGAGAGTGAAGGTTAGAAACATAAATAAACGAACTACAATACGGGCTTTTGGATTGCAGCCTAGATAGGGGAGAAAACCGTACACAATCACCAAGGGTGAAGAGAAAAAACCAAAAAAGAGAAGGAAAACAAACTACATCAGAGGACATGGTAAGGCGCTATTCTCGTCATATCTTTCGCCCCACATACAATTTATTTTATTTTTTTGTCACTAGTTGTGATATTGAAAGTTCGTTGCTTCTGAAAATATGTCTATTCTTTTCGCACCAAATCTCCTAAATGAGAAGCATGTAAATTGAATGTGTCCCCTTGGTTTGGCTACTAGTAGTAGTACAGTAAATTATTAGTAGTAATAACGAGTAGTACTAGTATCGTCCAGCCTTTTTCGTTATTTTTAGTTTTTTTTTTTGGAAGTTACAGTAGCTTCAGAAACTTGTATACTGAAAATGAAGGAAAGAACAAAGCTTTATATTTACAACGCGTGATCAGCTGCGAATGCTAGAACTGGATCAGTAAATCAAACCAACTGCTTGCACTTGCAGTCGAATTATCGCCAAACTGAACTTATTTTATTCACACACACACAGACGAGCAGATTCAAAGTCTCAAACCACTTCACTTGCTATGTACGAGTAGTAGTCGTAGTAGTAAACGACGGCGCGGCTTGGTCGGCGTAGGACCGGCTTTGCCGCTTGCGTTGCGTCGCGTACATGTCGGTGGGTTTTTAAGCCAAAGCCGGCGCCGGCGCCTGCGCCTGCGCCGGCGTCCGGGGGTTGGAGAAGAGATGCTTCAGTTTCTCCACGGCGAGATTGGCAGTAGTTGCAACCGGGAACAATGGCTGCGCGGCGTACGGGGACAGCAGCAGTGCTATCATCCCCAGCAGCCAAAGCAGGAAGCCGGCGAGTGCGTGCCCGGCGTGGGCGGCGGGCGGCTTGCCGGCGACGGACCACACCACCACCGACGCGCCGAGCAGCGCGAGTAGTCCGTAGAGAGCGTGCGCACCGCGCGGCATCGGCGCCGCCGCTGGCAAGCGAAGTCTCTCCGACTGCGCCGGCATCGCCGATGGGTTCCCCCGCGCTCTTTAGAAGCACGAACTACGTAGTACAGAGTTGTCAAGTGTCGTGCGCCTGGATACGATCGGTCTCGATATATAGACACGAGACGTGCCAATAAATAAATAATAAAAAAAAAAACTATCACCGTTCTCTCCATCGGAAAAATCGACAAACATAGCATCACGAATGGCTAGTCAGCTAATGTAAATTTTTTAGTACTACCATATTCCACTTGATCACCAAAGGCAGCAGCAAATGTAAAGATCACATCCACATCACCAAACTACTTTTGCAGCCAAAGGAACTACTCCTACGTGTATAATTGAGCTTTTGCAGCTATCCAAAGGACAGGTTACGTTGACGAACTTTTGTAAAGCTGGAGTTACCTTCCTTTTGTCTGCATATAGCAACTGTTTAGAATCAATGGGTGGTGTTTGGTTGGAGGGACAAATCCATCCCTTCAGTATATTCATTTGATGACTGATGATGGTTTACGTACTTACGTCATCGTTAGTCGCAGCAAAAGGCTCTAAAGCTTAGAGTAATTTTATGGTTCTTGAGGAGATACTATGAGATATTAAAAATTTAGTGTAAAATTCGGTATTTCATAGTACCAAAAAGTGATACCTTATGGTATCTTCTCAAAGACAGTAAAATTGCTCGTAAAGCTGGAGTCACTTTCCTTGTGTCTTACTAGGAGTTAGGCCCCATTTAAATTCCACCCTAATTTATTTTACCCTATCACATCGAACGTTTGAACACCTACATAAAGTATTAAATATAGGCAAAAAAACTAATTACACAGATTGCGATTAATTTGCGAGTCAAATCTTTTAAACCTAATTGCTTCATGATTTGATGGTGCTACAATAAACATATGCTAATGACGGATTAATTAGACTTAATAAATTCGTCTCGCATTTTACAGGCGAATTATGTAATTTGTTTTGTTATTAGACTACGTTTAATACTTTAAATATCTGTCCATATATCCGACGTGACACGCCAAAACCTTACACTACTGGATCTAAACACCCCCTTAATGTCATCTCGTCGATCTGCATATAGCAACCGTTAATTAGAATCAGCTACTAGATTCATTTGATGACTGATGATGGTTTACGTACATACTACTCCCTTCCACATAACCATTTCTTTCTCATGTCTCATAATATAAGGCGTGTATGCATGTATATATTAACTAACACCTCTTGATCCAATAGAATTGATTTGTTTTAAATCATATACCATCAAACATTCCAATCACATTGCTTGTATGTATTAGGGTGATCCAACCAAGGAGGAGATTAAATATTTTCTTAGTCTTTATGTTATGAGTAGTTGAGCCTTATATTTTGGGATGGAATGAGTACGTCATAGTCTCATAGATAGTTGGAACAAAAGGCAAATCGTCCTATCCATTCTGTCATTAGCTCTAGTAAAAGACCATTAAGTTGCAGTGCTAGATTTATTTACTTTACTGCTCCCTTTTAGTACATAAAAAAAACAAACACAATATATCCGTTAAGCTGTCATACTAAGTTTTTTTTTTCTTACAAAAAGAGTACTCCCTCTGATTTTCTAAATATTTGACGTTGTTAACTTTTTAGCACAAGTTTATTGTTCGTCCTATTAGAAAAGTTATATGTATACATAAAAATATATTTAACAATAAATCAAATGATAGGAAAAGAATTAATAATTATTTAAATTTTTTTGAATAAGACGAACGGTTAAACATGTTTAAAAAAGTCAACGGCATCAAATATTTAGAAACGAAGGGGGTACTATTTTTTTAACATTATAAATGCAGATGTTTATAACACGTAGATCTATTTATTTACAACTATTTATTTTAGAAACTAAAAAAGTACGAATTACTCCCGAACTATCACGGTCGACCGAATTACCCTCATAAACCTGAAAACCAGACATCGTTTACACTGAACCACTGATACCAAAAATAGCGCAGAGTCGAAATCTCTAGAGTTGCATTCCTTCCATAGATGCCAAGAGATTAAGAGGATTAGGGAGTCGAAGCTGTCGCGAAGATAGTTTGGTAAACATACCCTATAAGATAGCCACCAGATCTGAAGCCAGCTGTCACGGGAGGAGAGAGGGCAGCCCAGCCTACATTACACAGAACAAAAAAACAGGAAAAAAAAAACCTGTACGTGATCAGGATCTCTCCTACTACGCCTTCCACACCATGAAGGATCCCCTCCTCTCTTGCTGACACGGCCGAACCTTGCTCATTGCTCGTCCCATCATCGCCATCGCCTTGATGCTTGGGAACTGACCTTCAACTCCTCCGGAGTCACCGGCGGCAATATCAGGCTTTGTTACTTCCTTCCTCTGATCATGATCATCTTCATGGTACACAGGAACACCACCCTGGCACCATCTCCCAATCCACCGGTCATCACTCTTTGCCGGAACAGGAGATGCTTCTCGGCCGCCTTGAATTTCCACCCCTTCATCCAATCCTTGTTCCTCCTTATGATCACGGTCAACAATGTCGTCGTCGTCGTTGCTCCCGTCGCAACGGGGTGCCATGCTGCTTGCTCCTCCGGTGACTGGACGACCGGATCCGTCTCCAGCTTTTGACCTCTTGGAGCAAGGAAGATGATGAGGGTCCTTGCTGTCAATCTGTAGGCGTTTTAGCCATCTGTCGCCTGGTTCGGTTCGCGCTTGTGATTCTTGGTTTCTCATTCTGCTCAACTGGAATTGCATGAGATCTAAGTCCATGCGTGCTGTTCTTGGATTGTAGCATTGTTGCTTATAGGCGACAATTGCCTTGGAGGAAACACCTTGATGTTCATTCACATTGCATCCTGATGCTCCTTTCATGTACAGAGTCGCGAGCTGCTCGGATTTTGCCTGCAACCATATAGGAATTAGCCGCGGCATGTTCATATAAATGAGATAGCATGAAGTAACTTGTTTGCGAGGATATAAGAAGAGAAAAATGGGCTATGTCCAAGCTAATATGATTATATATGTGATCAAAATCTTAAATATGGAAAACAATGTTGATGGTGCAGAAAAAAAATGCATATCCGACAATATTATATACATTTTTAAAGTAAATTTGCATAAACTTATATGATAACGACCAAACATGAGAGTAGTATAGGACACTAGTACCTTTTGTGCCAACAATGAGGCGATGCCTGAAAGAAGAGAGAACAAAACTGTGAGTGATACCACCAATGGAATAAAGAAAATTGTTATATTTTATTCAAGGTTTTTATTGCCTTCTTTCATACCCAATAAATCAATCTCGACTCAAACAACATTGGAAAGAGACAAGTCCTTTTGATCAATATAAGCTAAAAGAATGTCGCATGAGTATTATCTGAGCTTCTTCTCTCCTACCTGCTGAGGATTTTGAAACATGTTGACTGTCGCCGGATAATGTTTCAGTTTCAGTTGATGATTTGTTATTTGCTCCAAATAGATGACTGCCAATATTTGTGCCGTACATGTGAACTCCAAAAGCAGTCGAGTTTCCTGAAGGCAGTGAATCTTCAGGATTCATATTTTGAGCTTTGGAAGGTATGGTTAGCATTTCAAATAAATATGGAGCTTTTCGTTTAGTTGAATCTCCAGATATGCCCGATGGCTGGGTCACTGCCTCCCCCCTACCATTTACTGTAGATATGTCTGCAGCTGGATCAGGTATGCAGGAGCCAGTGACATTCGCTGCAGATACTATTCTCTGTGTATTCAGATGTCGCTGATTAATTTTGTCGGAACAATTAATTTCAGCAGCTTCAAATTCTTTACCAGGTACTGACGTACGAAACATGACTCCCGCAGAACCTTTGTGTTTATGATGTCCAGGTTTTCTTGACTTCTGATTCTGGGAGCAACTTCCAATTTTACAGTTCGTGTCATTGCTTTCTGAAGATTTCAACCTTTTTTCACGAGATCTGCAGGTTGGTTCCTGATCTGAATCTGCAATGTAGCGGCTTGTATGCTGCTCATCTAATAGACTATCAGATGAGTTACTGTCATCCTTGCTACACGAACATGACGTTGCTGGCAATAATTGACCTTTTAATTTTTGCTCTGCAGGATTCAACATGACACCAGCATGATCTTCCAGGCGAGATACAATGCCTCCTGCATGTTTGCAGTGATCCATTGTCTCGTCGGTTGTTCGATGAGAATGCAGCTCATATTCCTGAGATGAGAATGCCATCAGATTAGCTGTAGTCATGTTTAGCTTCAGAGTTTGTTTTGGCACAAAAACGTCATAGGGTCCAGTACTCTTTGCAGACTTCCACTTAGGGTTGAGAATGGAGTCAATTTTTCTGTTGATTGCAAGCATAGGAAAATGGTTCCACTCTGAACTCAGGTCATCTGAACCTGCAAGTTTCTGACAATCCACTGATAACTCTGAAAGCTTCTGAATGGAAAGTGATTTTGATACAACAGCCTTAGCATATAAGACATCTTTTTGCATCACAGATTTTTGAATTGGCCCGTCTCCCTGATCAATTTGGTTTTGCACAGCGTGTCGGCGAGCATCTTTTACCACTACTTTCATGTTAGAATTTAACTTCTGTCCATGCTCCAACGAAGCTCTTTCTTGGCTGATTCCTACCATTAGCCTTTCAAACAATCTAGATTTCATGATCTCAAAGTTTGAAGGCCCAGAATTGTCCTCGCAAATGTCATATTTCGCATCCTCCGGAGAATCATTACTTCTTCCAACTTGGGGCTCTGCACTGCTGCTTCCTTTGGTCCAGTGTGACATCCATTGGGAATGCTTAGAAGGCTCTCCAGGGTCACTCATCCTCAAAAGAACTTGAAAGTCTTTTTTCTCGTAATTTTGCCTTTATCTCAAAGTTGACAGCACTTCTTCTTCTGTCAAAAATGTAAGAAGCGCATTACAACTTTACAGCCTGTCAATTAACTGATAAGTTTGTCCTCATAGTACAATATGTCGAGGAAAAATATGAATATATGATAATGCAGTAGAAACATTTTCATAGATAATCATATCATGACGAACGTTTCGAAAAAATATTAGTATGCACACACACACACACTACCGAGAACTTTGTCATTTCCAAGATGAAGGTATATACTGTACTTCTTTTTAAAGGAAAAATACTCCCTCCGTCCTAAAATAAGTGCAGCAATGGTTTTCCGCGCCCAACTTTGACCATTCGTCTTATTTGAAATTTTTTTGAAAAAAAATTAAAAACATAAGTCACAAGTAAAGTACTATTCATATTTTATCATCTCATAACAACAAAAATGCTAATTATAAAAAAATTTCAAATAAGACGAACGATCAAAGTTAAGCGCGAAAACTCATGGCTGCACTTATTTTGGGACGGAGGTAGTACAAGTTTAATCTGTTACCATGGTAATTTTTTAGACGAGATCAAGACTAACAGTGTATCAATGTGTCCGCAAAGTTTAGCGGCCTTTCCTACTTTGGGGCTTCCTTCCCCCGAAGGATGTTGGAGAGCGTAAAACTAGCTACTCCCTCCGTCCCAATATATTGCAACCTAGGACAATGAATCTGGACAATTTGTTAAAGCCTGATTGAAGATGACTTGATGCGGATGGCCTATGGCCTCAATCTTTCAGTGGCCCTCCCTCCTTTGGGGCTTCCTTCCCCCAAAGGACGCCGGCAGGCATTGATCCCAGCAGCAACATGACTAAGTCATTATTCTGATTGCATGATGCGGGTGGTCTTCGACAACCACAGCCTTTCACACTGCCAGGGTACCGAGCCGCATGCGTATGGCGGAGAGGCCCTCCGACACTTTCGATTCCTGGTGTTTCCAGCGAACAAGGGTTCTAGCATTTGTTTGATTTGGAATTTTGTTGGGTGATTTTGCAGGTGGCAAACGTCAAAGCTTCTGTCTTCTATCTATTGTGCCTCTTTGTGTTAGGTGGGGAGGTTGTGATACGTTTGTATTTTCTTCTTTTTATACCCCGTGTATTCTTCCATATTATCCTCCAGGGCCACCTACGCTTGCATAAGCTAAGCCTGCCCTGTGTAAGATCGTTTGAGGTAATATATTCAGGTGGGCATTTCACCCCCGGTGACCATTCTTAAAAGAAAAGTGTCTAGACCGAAACAGATATTCATGATTTCATCCGACTTTACTGCCCCTATAACACGTGAGCTCTGGACATTGGTTCCTTAAAACTCTATAGTGAAGCAGCAAACATTCCGACAAGCTTGCTGGTGAGATGCAGAGATGGTACGATGATAATGATACTGTACCAAAGCTGAGCAGAAAACCAGAATTCAAGCAACGGCGAGGAATCAACAAAGGAAAGTTACTTACTCCATATCATATCGTTTTTTTTTAAAAAAAAGTTACTACATCATAAAGTGTTCACTATTAGTACATGGTCAGTTGATCACCTTGTTGTACATTACTATTCAGAAAACATAAACAGTGCCATTAACTTGGCAGATTAGTCAGGCTAGCGTAAAAAACAACACAGAATTCATGGAGATGACAAACGCATATCAATCAGATCTAGAATGCACAAACATAACACAAGAAACCACTCAACCTACATGAGAGGAACACACGAACGCCATAGAATTACCTTACCAATCAACCCTCTCGCGTCCTGCAACTTCTAGTTGTAACCAGAATTGGCGCAGAAGAATCTGAAACGAGACGACCACTCCTCTCCACGTCTCCAACCTCTTCCTACTGAAACCACCAATCAAAGGAAGCAATTAAGAAGAAAAATACATGAACAACCAGGATAAATACAAAGATCTCAGGCGCAATTCCCGCTCCAAAATTCAAAACCGACCGCCCGATCCGCACCTCGCCGCGCGCGCGCGACGGATCAAAACACCGGCGCCGCCTCCGTCGTCTCCTCCTCCTCCCACGGCAGCAGCAAGCTCATGATCGCCAGCATCCTCCACCTCCCCAGGAGGCAGGAGCGAATAAATAATACTAGTACCACGCCTCACCGCACGCGCGCGCGCGCCAACCACCACCGCGCGCGCGTACGTACGTGAGCTCTGTAGCGAGCAGGTAGAGGCCAGCTAGGGTCTACGTACGCGCCGCCCACGCGGGTGGAGCAGTGGATGAGTCGTTGACGCTTGAGAGGGCTTGTCCCCGGAGGCATTAAAGCCGGCGGCGGGAGCGGGTGGTGGGTGAGGGCGGCGAGGTCAGGAGGAGGAGGAGAGGAGAGACGTGTGGAGAAGAAACCGGAGCCGAGGGGGGAAGAAAAGCGGAGTCGAGGCCACGTACGGCGGGGTGGGGGAGGTGGGAGCCGTCGGATCGGCAGCGTACGGCCGGGAGAGAGTGTCTGTGTGGCGGATGGAGACGAGCGGAGGGGGGTGGTGCTAACTTTGTTGCTACTAGGCTTGAAACAAAAGCAACCCTGGGGGTCTCATTTTCACCTAAACAGTACCCCCTAGCACTTGAGATCACCGGCACAAAATTAGTTTGACAATTTGCACAATATCGTGGGTTTAGGAGAAAAGAAATTACACACACAAGTCGTACTCCTAAAATCAATTTGAGAGAGGCAAAGGATCGCACCGCACATGGCGTGTCACCCATAATTCGCGGAGTAATTCTCTTCTGGCTGTTCGTGCAGAAACATGAGCGCGACTAGCTCTAATTGGTTTCTCCGTATCATCCGGTGTTTTTGGCCATCACAACGTATGGTCCCGAGGCGCTCCGCGAGTCGCATGCGGCAGCGGATCGGATAGCGGTTGCCATTCAACTCGAGACAGCGGCGCCCGAGCAGATGCCGATCAGATCACTTCTTCCTTCGCCCCCATCTCATCTGCTCGCCGACCCGACGGCGGCGACGACGGATTCTTGTGGCCTCTGTCTGTCTCGGCAGCCAGCGGCATCATTCGTCCATACCCATCATCGCATTGGGTGGTGTCCCGTTTGTTGCTAGCTTAGCTAGGCTGGAACAGTGACGTGACGACTTGATTAACTCTGGATGTTGGATGTTTGACGCTTGCTGCAATATCGGGCTTTGTTTTGTTGGGCTGTATACATCGTCGTGTGAGGCCTCATTGCGTCTTTACAGACGTTGGGCTCAATGTACGGCCCATGCAGATTGGCTGCTAACGGATTGTGGCTAGAAACTATCTGGATCCCTCGAGGGGATATTCCCTCGTTTACTTAAAAAAAACTATCTAAATGTTTATAAAAAATTCTAAAAAAAATTTAAGAACACTCATACAATATATCTATACAACTCCACAAAATCTCAAGTCCAAAATTATCGAAGAGTGATTCCCTCCAGCGGGGGACTAAGAGCCCCCCCCCCCCCCTTTTTTTTAAGTTCGGCGGGGGACACAGGTGAATTCTTGAGGAGTTTTTAGGATGCGAGTGCGGTGGATTAGTCGGAGACTAGGTCCCTTGGCGAAAGCGAGAACCCAGAGAATTATACAGGTTCGGCCCGCTATGAAGCGTAATACCCTACTCCTGTGTGCATGATGATTCTTTTGTGCTTATAAAGTATCTGAATCTCTGGTCTACAAGCTTCGGTTTTTTCATCCCCCATCCCCGCTAGGTGTGGTCCTCCTTTTATAGTTCAAGGGGATACTACACACGCCGCCCCCCACTTCCTCGGGGAGAGAGCGGATACTGTTTATATTCAGCACATGTCTTGCGCCTTGGTCCGGAGGCGATCCGTACGCCAGCCGTCATGCGGGTCCCATCAAACCTCTCCGGTTGACACGAGGGACAGCCCCCCGTCACTCGGTATTTAATGCTCGGCGACTCCATAGGCACACACACACCGGGTCATTGGACCCGGTCACGTCCCTTTCGGTCAAGCCTACTGCCGACCGGACGGGGGACGTAGGGCTCCTCATTATCCACGATGGGACAGGGCATACCTGCCCCCACGCCGCCTAACAGGAGCTTGAGGCGTGGGTGCGTCTGCCGCTATCCCATCTGTCCATCGCCTGGTCATAGACCGGTCACAGACGGGTTACAGGCGCACCCACTACGCTCCCTACGTCGTATTAAATGCGATGGGAGGTGGCTGCTCAGCTAACCATGAATGTGGTTAGGTGAACGGCGCTCACGCCCCCCAACGCTCCCGTCATGCGGCGCCCGGGTAAGAGCCTCGGGGTGGCTCAACCCCTCGGGCTCAACGCTCTGAGCGTTCCCCCCCCCCCCCCACCGGGGGGGAGGGGGGGATGGCCGCTCCTAACGCATGGACGTGACTCCTTCAGGAGTCTTATGACACGCGTGATACGGGGAGGGCCTTATCTCCTGAGCTTAGTACCCTAGGCCCATATCAACGATAAAACTCAACTCACACGTTCAGATATACAAAAGACAAATTCACCATATTAATAGTAGCGCATTGTTCATATGATAATATCTGAAGTTGTCTTTTTTTTTCTTGATGTGTAGGTAGAATTTTAATTTGATTTTTGGTGGACCAATAGATATCACTATACTCTACATTATAATTTTTTTTCAGAATTTTTCATAATCATTTATATAGAATTTGAAAGAAAAAATGGTACCCGAAGGGACATCCCCTCGAGATTAGAATCCAATCCCGATTGTGGCGAAACCATTGTTCGTTCTATCCATACCGTGTGTCATTCTCTATCAGACGTGATTTTCCTCTGAAGATGTCACACACCTGTTATTTTTTCTCTCGCTGCAAACGTCAGCGTAATAATCATACTTGGTTTATCAAAGAACACGTAAGCACTAACGAACAAATATCCATATCATATCTATTTTAAACTCGAGAAATTTGGAACAAATCAGCTAGGAACACAGGGGCAATCCACCGTGCTTTCGCGCAACAACTACCCGCCACCAACCAACAACCGCCAAATTCAACGGGAATCCGTCACGAAAACGATCGAGAGAGAGAAGGCGCGAAGAAGAAGAACACGGTTCAGAGGTGGGATGGCCGGAGCGCGGCGGTGGCGTTGAAGTAGCGGAGCGTCTCGGCCCAGCGGGCGGCGTCCTTGAGCATGTGGACGGCGATGGTGTCCGGGGCGAAGTCGCGGCGGAAGCAGCTCGGCGGCGAGGCGCCCCGGTAGTTGTACATCCGCGGCGACATGTCGTACCGGTTCTTGGCCTTGCCGGCGAGGTTGAGCCACCGCCCCGTCCACATGTCCTCCGGCCCGACGTGGTCGCGCCGGCTCTCCTCCGCCGTCGCCACCCACTGGACGAGGTCCCACGACAGCGCGTACCCCATCCCGGACATGAACGGCGGGAACGGGTAGAAGTTCTCGCGGTCGCACGGCATCTGGAGTCCGTAGTACGCGTCGCGCCGCGCCGCGCCGCGCAGGGACTCCACCAGCGCCGCCAGCCGGAGGTACGTGTCGTCGTCGGCCTTCATCACGTAGTCGTACCGCGGCGGCGCCGGCGAGCCCGAGCCCGAGCCCGAGCCCGAGCCGTCGCTGGAGTTGAAGGCGCGCGCCACGGTGGAGAAGAAGGTGTACGTCTTGCCGTTGTCCATGTTCTCGGCGCAGTCGAGGACGATGATGTCGCCGTGGCGGATGGCCTCCAGCGACACCAGCACCGCGTCGACGGGGGACGTCACGTTGCAGAAGACGAACCGGACGTCGACGCTGCCGGCGAGGGACGGCTGCTCCCTGGCCTGGAGCGAGTAGATGGTCCGCAGCAGGTTGCGCCGCTCGTACTTGCTCGGCAGCGTCTGGATGCCGATGAGCACCCTCACGTCGTCGTCCGGCGACCGCGCCGCCGTGGTCGCGGCAGCAGCATCACTTGCGCCGCCGCTGACATTCTTGACCGGCGAGGCAGCAACGGCGGCGGTGGCGGCGTCCGTGCCAGGACGGCCGCAGCCGCCGGAGAAGAAAGACTGGATGCGGAACTCGTTGGGGTGGACGACGAAGACGGTGAGCGCGAGGAAGCCGGCGCCGAGGACGAGCAGAAGCAGGTGAGAGGCGGAGACGGGAGAGCCGGCTCCGAGGCCGAGCTGCTTGTACAATGAGGAAGACGACGACATGGCGGCAACAATGATAGAATGAATTGGTGCAAGTTTAGACGAGTTAAGAGAGTTGCTAATACATGGTGATTTCTGAATCTGAAGAAGAATAATTGACCAAGTTCGGGTCGACGACTTCGTCGTGAAACTGGATTGGTCGAGGACGCAGTTTGCGTGAAGGATTGCATAACCATGTGTTTGAGATTAAATAAGTAATTAATCATCGAGAAAAATTCCAATCATAGATTTAATAAGAAACTAAGCATTGAGAAAATTTCAATCATAGATGACGATGAAATTAAAAAATGATAAGGTTAGGCACGATATGACGACGATGGTCACAGTTGAAAACAGAAGGCAGGTGACAGTTGATTATCCAACTGAAGAACACTGTGGTTGATTATGAAATGCAGATAATACGGTCAATGCTTACGCTAGATGACAGCCACACCAGGTGATTCGGTCTGTCGTAGTTATACCACATACTATTTCTTAACTGAAGAGGCTTTTAGGGGCTAAATAAACATCACATATTACAAACGCAATAACATCCAATGTACATGTCCAGGACAAACTAACCTGATGGTGACGGTAAAAACCACAGAATGAAAGATAATAAAAAATAAGGCAAACAAATGGAAGATTTAAGGTATCAGCGGCAGATGAAAAGCTAATTAGCACCATCAAAATCATCAGAAAATAGCAATTGATGAAGCATTATTTACATCTAGGCAATGAGGCTCCGAAAGTTGCATAACTAATATCTTTTCAACTTAGCCAAAAACAAAAAACATGCATAAGGATCCTCTTCCATAGTTCCAGAGTACCGATAAGCTCATTGGCAAATCTAATCATTAATTAATGAAAATGAAGTAGAAAGTACCAGGCAAATGTTATGCCTCAGAACTGTCAAAAACTTGATAGGCATCACGATGTTTAAATTAAGATTCCTAAGCCTTTCAACAAATTCACCACCTAGATTGCATAGCCGCCAAACCCTGAGACCTTCCAAACCCTGATAGTTCCATCAGTGTAGCCAGCGAAGAGGGTGCTGCCATCAGCGCTCCAGCTCAAACTTGTGCAGTACAGCATCTAAGCAAATGTAACGGCAGGTGTCAGTACACATTCTTTTTAAGGAAAATAAATGCGTAATCAAGTTCAGTTAAAGAATTGAATACATATTAATACAAGGTGCACAGTAGAATATAACAGTCTAGGGGGAAACAGCCAAAGTGCACAATAGAACAATTTAAGGACTATTGAGATTTCAAGGAGAATGCACATCCTCTATAACAAATTGCATGTGCTCAATCAAAAGGGGTATGAGAACTGTAACAGAAAAGGTTTCCGTGGTAGAAAATAAACAAAACATAACATTAAGAAAAGTTTGCAAAACTAACACAAAATTCAAGGTGTAAAGATCAACTTTGTCAAAACTGTACCATTCTAGTGAGAAGGTGCGGTCAAATTATAGTTTGAAGTTAAATTGAATTACTTATAGCAGAGACTAATATTGCTACAGCTCTACAAGGATATGCAGAGGTATACCGAAATGCTGGTTTCCAAATAGTTACACAGGCACATGAGGGACCAATCAGCACCATGGTTGATGAAACTAACATGTAAACAAATAAAATGCAGCATTTTATATCTACTTAGTATATAGTAATATAAATACATGTATACAATTCAGTGGAGAAGGGATGAGCATGAACATCAACAGCATCATTGATGAGTACGTATTACTGAGAACAGATCATAAAACTGATTAGATCATTAGATCAACACAGAACAGAGGATTCGGTACCTAGAAATATAAATCAGCGGGACTTATTATGTATATGACCTGCTGATAACATACGTACATGTGATGCTTGACCACATGACCTAACCACATGAACATGATGCTGTGAGTTAAATTGGATAACCTGCTCGCAATGAGCTTAATAAGCATCAAAACTACCCTATCCTACTACAGAGGATCCTGATAAATTGAAGGGCGTAACAATAATAGCACCAGGAATCCAAAATGCAACACGCGAGAACCACGATGGAACGAATCACACAATACATCCTAATCAGACAGAACGACAGAACATGTATCACGCGGTACATCCTATTCAGATTCAGGCAGCAACGAATGCACGATACATGTGACAAGCAAGGCTAACGAGAGAGGCAAAGTGCAAAAGGTATACCTGGCTCTTGAAGGCCTGGACTTCTGGCTTGAGGTCCTGCATGACGAGCTTGGACTCGAGGTCCCAGATCTTGACGGAGTCCTCTGTCGCGGCGCAGAGCCAGTAGCGGTTGGGCGAGAAGCAGAGGGAGTGGATGATGGCGCCGGCGTCGAGCTTGTACAGCATCTTCCCCTCGGTGAGATCCCAGAGCAGGGTGGTTCCGTCCTTCCCACCGGAGGCACACAGGGAGCCGTCTGGGCTCACGGCGACGGCGTTGACGTAGCCGTTGTGGCCCTCGAGCTTGGTGCGCAGCTTGCAGTTCGTGAGGTTCCAGACCTTGACGCTGCGATCCCACGAGCCGGAGACGATGGTGGGGGCCATGGGGTTGGGGGAGAATCTGACGCAGGAGACCCACCCGGTGTGGCCCTCGCCGGCGCCATGGTCGCCGCCGATGGTGTACTTGCACTCGCCGAGGGTGTTCCAGAGCTTGATGGTGTTGTCGCGCGCCGCGGAGACGATCTGGCGGTTGTCGACGGAGAAGGCGACGGAGAGGACGTCCTTGGTGTGGCCGACGAAGCGGCGGGTGGTGCGGCCGGTGGCTAGGTCCCAGAGGCGGAGCTCGCCGTCCCAGGATCCCGAGAGCGCGAACTGGCCGTCGGAGCTGAGGACGACGTCCTGGACGAAGTGGGAGTGGCCGGTGAGGCGGCGGTACGAGACGCCGTACTCCGGCGGGGCCGCCTCGGGATCCGTGGCCACGGCGGAGGACGGGTTGGTGATGTCCCACACCAGCAGCGACTTGTCGCGGGAGGAGGAGACGATGAAGGGCGAGTTGTCGATCGGCGCCGCGATCGCCGTCACCATGTCGTTGTGTCCGCGCAGGACGCCCGCCAGGGTGAGCGACTCCTGGCCCGCCATCGTCGCCGCGGGGGTGGGCAACCGGGGCTCTCGACGGCAGATGGCGGCGGCGGCGGAGGGGAAGGCTAGGGGAGGAGGCGGCGAAGGGGAGAAGCCGAGGAATTTATAGTCGGGAGGAGTGGGGGGGTAGGGTTTATCTGGGCTAGAGATGTGGACGGGATATCCTGACCGTCGGATGGGATCGAACGGCCAAGAGTGTATGTCTTTTTTTTTTCTTTCGTCCACCTGTGAACTCTAAAAAATCGGGTATTTCGTTGAATAAGTTATACTGCGCCCGTTCAATTTAGATATTTTTTTTCAGTAGTTTTATCATAGTTTTATTGTGTTAATGGATTACTAGAATATGTCATATCTAGTTCTAAATTCGTTTTTTCAGGACGAAGGGAGTATTTGTAAAAAATACAGTGTGGATCAAACTATGAAAACATTGAAAACAAGGTGCACCATTCAACTCAGAATTTCAAGTGATGCTGTGTCCGTTCAATTTTTTTTTTTAGGATAGGACTGTTCAATTTGGATGTGAGCTGTGAGAGATAGTGTGAATTGAAATTTGAAAAATACGATGCAGGCTTGCAGTATCTTAATTTTCTTTCCGAAATATCGAAGACTTTGGTGGACCAATGAGTTCTTCTGCTTGGGCTCATTGGGCCGGATTGGTGAAGAGCGCTATGTTTCGCCGTGAAACTTTTTTTTTTTGCGGGGTTCTCACTCTGACCGTCTGACGTCACTCTGGAGCTTCAATTACGATCCGGTGCAACACGTGTGGAATAATACACCTAGATAAACACTGTGAAATCATACTAGCAGTAGAAGCTGCAAGAGAATCCTCGCTTTTGGGATTAGATATACGTAAATAATAATAAATTCCTAAAAGCCATAGAGAGGCCTAATCCACCATTGAATATCTGCACTTGTCAACTTCTCCACTATCCAAACCAGCAAATCACATTGCAAAAGTGATGTCAAAATTCAGAAAGAAAGGCAACCGAAAGATGTCTCAGAATCAACGAGTTTTTTTTTTATTCTTTTAACTCTGCAGTTGTAAGATAGGTTTGCGTTGGTAGAGGGTAATCCTGAGCCTTAGGCAAATGGCAATATAGTATGACTTGATGATGCAAACCTTCCCCTGCAATTGTGGTCAAGTGCCTTCATTCCTTGAGTTTTGCTCGAAAAGAATAACTTTCTTGAGTCAATAAGCATCATTCCGTTTTTGCTGTCAAATTTCTCTAATGCTTTTGGTTCCCTTTCTGCATGAACAACTAAAGCATATCAGAAGCTAAAGCATAATCAGAAAAAAAAGAAGTCTCAGAAGCAAGCAAAGAGGCAATAATAATACAGGCAACTACTCCATCTCTTGCTTCTCTCTATACAATCTCCCAATGTTTCAGTCTTCAGATATCCAAATCCCCCATTGCAAGCCTCCTCTTGTAGCTGCTATTTCCTCCTGGCCTTTCTTGGCCTCTGCATTTGCTCACCTCCTCGAATTGTCGAGGAAGCTCATGCCTTGATTTTTCTCTGTTTTGAACTGCAATTGCAGGTAATGATCGTTTGCTATGCTCAATTGCTCACTTCTTCGTGAAATGGAAAAGAATCATCTTGAGCCGTCAGATAAACATGTTCAGATACACAATTTGCTTTTTTTTTCCTTGCAAATTACATTCATATTTGTATTTGTAAACGATGTGTTCTGATTTGATCTTTATTGTGCTTGGATTTTCTTAACTTTCTCAGGGATGGCGGACCACTTTGCAGTAATGGCCGGCCGGTTGCTAACGGAATCGACTGTTCAGTCTGCCATTGATGAGGCCTCTGCTGCTGCCATGCCTTCTTCAGTGATTGCTTCTGAACATAATGATGTTCAAGATGAGAGGGAGAAGAGTGGTGTTCTTGTAGAATGTAGAATTTGCCAGGAAGAGGATGATCAGACCTACATGGAGACCCCTTGCTCCTGCAGGGGCAGCTTGAAGGTAAAATTCAGTATCAAACTAATTAAATTCCGTTTCTGCAATTCGGGGTATGCCAGATTTAGTTGTTAAACAACTTTATTGGTCAAGGAAATCTATTTAGGCCATCAACGTATTTTGCTTCTGCACAGGATATTGTTAGGCTTATGATAAATTTTGTTCCTGTATTTCAGACCTCTTAATCTGTAGTAGTGCTGCGAAATAAATTTTGTAACAGTGCTATATACATGTTTCTTTCAGTATGCTCATCGCAAATGCATTCAGAGGTGGTGTGATGAGAAGGGAGACACCATATGTGAGATATGCTTACAGGTGAAATTTTCACCGAACACCTAGTACTCATGGCCATCTCAAAACAAGTTGCTCCTACAAAGAAATTAACATATAGTAGCCTGTATTTCTGTGGATACAGCAATACACACCAAACTACACAGCACCTGCAAAGTTGTTTCAACATGGAAGAAACTCAATTTTCTTCAGGTAATTGATGTATCATCACAAAAGAAGCACGATTCTGAGCTTCTGATTAGACATGGATCATCTCAAGCTTTATCATTTGCAGAACTCCTGGTTACATTCAAGCACAGGTCATGCAAAACACAGACCGAAGTGCTGCTGCCTCAACAAGCTACGATCCTGAACTCCCCAACCCAAAAGGTGTAATCTATTGTCGCATAGTTGCTCTAACTGTAAGTGCCTGAAAAAAAAAAAGAATCATCATTTCGTGCCACCACCAAAAATTAACATTCAGAAACACTCAAATTCATCAGCTGATGGTACTCTTGCTACTCCACGATGCAATCTCGGTTTTCCTCGGTGACCACGATGCTTACACCGTCGCAATGATCACTGTAATTCTCTGAATTCTCAGATAATAGCACACATTGATATTACCCTACTACTTTGATGATTGATTATTTGAGCCAAAATCATGCTTCTGAACCAGCTGCTGATGCTTAGAACGGCTGGAATCGTTATACCTGTGTACATCATCTTGCTGTCCTTAACTGAACTGCTTCATCGACGCAACCAGCGGCAGGTTCACCAACCTCATTCTGAATTCTTGATATAAATGTACACAATCTGCAGTTCAATGCTGCTGAACAATCCATGCAGCTTGTTTCACACTGCAATCTAACCGTCAGAAAATGCAATTGCCAGATTTCAGACGCTGCTGCTGCGGTGAACATCAACCAGCAGGCGCCACAGTCACCGCGGCGACAGCATGTCATCAGCATCCAATAAGTTCAGAGATGGAACATGTGTACGTGTATATACAAAGGCATGTCACTTGGATGAGGTTTTGGGCTCAAGATGTGCGATCAAGATACGAAGATATGCAAGACATTGGTGTGATGTGTGAGTAGTTGCTCTTTGTAAATATTGTGAAAAAAAAAGTGCATGCGTAAGCGGCCACTCGCTTCTTATGTAAATCAAGATGAAGTGAGATTACTGTACATAAGAAGAATACAGACAATACACGATGAAAATGGGTACAGCTGATGTACCTGCTTAAGTTGAAAGTAACATGAGATTTTTTTTTAGGGTAAAGAGAGAGCTTTATTAATGCTTAAATAAAGGGTTACACTCCTGATTTAATAAATCTAGAATTCTTGCGGGAGCACACAACCTCCACTCCGCGCAGGACCTAGAACACATTGCTATTTGTGCTAAAACAGGTGCTACCCTATTTGCTTCTCTCTTTATCTTGTGCACTTGCACTTGCTGAAGGCATTGCATCACTCCTTTAATCTCTTCAATCGTCGTCGCCCAGGCCAATTTCAACTGATCATGCCTCATTAAATCTCTAACAATTTCTGCATTGTCCATCTCCAGCACAATGGGCATGTGAATCAAGTCAACCGCCGCTCTGATCCCCTCCAGACATGCTAGCGCCTCTGCCTGGGCAGCTGAACCACATTGATGCAGGGTTCTATGGGCTGCCAGTAGCACCAAACCCCTGCAATCTCTGAATATAAACCCGACACTAGCATCCCCGGTTTCTTCCCTAAACCCTGCATCAACATTCAGCTTAGCGAAGCGCTCCAGCGGTGGACACCATTTGTCAGTCAGTTTGTTGATACTTGTAGATAGAGATATCTGGTTCGGTTCCCTGTACATAGGGCCCTTTCCTTTCTTGTCATCTTCTCGTTGTCGGATTGGCAACAGTTGGCCTTCATAACTAACCAAGAAACTGACTGATTTAGCAATTGATGCACTTCCTTTGCCATGGATCATGTCGTTTCGCAGGTGCCAGACTCTCCAGAGTATCAACAAACATGCTCCTTTTCTGAACTCTGTAGACTATCCAGCAGCACTAATAGCCAGTCCGGCCCTGTATATGCAAAACTCCTTTCAGCCGGCAACACCCAATGTGCTCTCATTGCCTCCCGTAAGCCTCTAGCTAGAGTGCACTCCACCGTAGCATGAAAACCGTTCTCTTCAGTCATCCCGCAAATCGGGCATATGCCACTCTGTTCTATCTCTCTCTTTCTCTTATTTCTCCAAGTGGGCAATCTGTCCTGGGCAAGCTTCCAGGCAAAAATTCTCACTTTTGGTTGAACATTTGTTTGCCATATATTCTTCCAGATCTTCCTTTCACCATTTGTCGCCGTACTAGATGAAGCTTCCACACGAACCTTCCCTGATTGATTCCATGCTAACCTGTAGGCGCTCCTGACAGTGAAAATTCCTGTCTTCTCAAGGTGCCATGCTGGAAAGTCCGTCATCTCCCTTCCAGGTATTTTGATCTTCAGAATTTCAGATGCATCATTTTCCTGGACTATATGTCTGATTAAAGGCTCATTCCACGTTTTGGTTTCCGGCAACATGAGCTCATGTACATACTTGAGACGATTCCAGGCTTTCTTCTGCAGAATCACTGGGTTTTCCCCATGTGCAACCCATTGACTCCTCCAGATTTTAATTTGACGCCCATCTCCTATTCTCCAAATCAAGCCTTTCTTCAGTAACTCTAGTCCATACTCGATGCCCTTCCAAGTCGGTGATGAACCTGAAGGGAAGGCCGTATCAATTAGTGATCCATTTGGATAGTACTTCGCCTTTAGCACCCGAGCACACAAACTATCTGGACTGTCGAGCAGTCTCCATGCCTACCTTGCTAGTAAGGCTTGGTTAAAGCATCTAATGTCTCGGAAACCAAGTCCTCCGAATAGTTTGGGACTCATTAACTTTTCCCATCCAATCCAGTGTACCTTTCGTTCTCCTTTATCATGTCCCCACCAAAAGTTCCTCACCATCTGTTCATACTCCTCGCAAAATCTTTCCGGCATTTTAAACACACCCATTGTGTATGTTGGCAGGGCTTGGGCCACACTTTTTATCAAGGCTTCTTTTCCAGCCGCAGACAGAAACCTTTCACTCCAATCTGTTAGTCGCTTTGCAAATCGTTCTTTTATTGGTTGAAATTGCTCTGCCTTCATTCTCCCTTCCGGCATTGGTAAGCCCAAGTATTTCTCCTCGAAACTGGATCTTTCGACTTGAAGCACAATTTTAATTTCCTCCTGTGCAATCTGTGGACAAAATTCAGAGAACAGAAGGGAGCACTTACTTGGGTTGATTAACTGTACTGTGCTTCTCTCAAATAGATCCAAAGCCTCCTTTATTCTTGTTGCTTGATCAATATTAGCTTTAAAGAAAAGAAAGCTATCATCAGCAAAAAGAAGGTGACTCACACCTGGGGCAGCACGACAGACCTTCAAAGGCTGTATAAGTCCTTCCACCTTTCTTCTCTCTAAAATTTTGGACAAGCCATCCGCAATGAATAGAAACAGATATGGGCTCAGGGGATCCCCTTGCCTTAACCCTCTTGTTGGGCAGAAAGGCTCTGTCATATTACCATTTAGCCGGACACTGTAACGAACAGATGTCACACAGGCCATTATCCACTTCCTCCAAACATCTCCAAAACCCATCCTTTATATCACCCCATTTAAAAAACCCCAGTCTACTCTGTCATATGCTTTTGACAGGTCAAGTTTAAGTGCACAGAAATTCTGATTCTCCCTGGTACACTTATGTATGGCGTGGAAGCATTCGAACGCAATAAGAGCATTATCCGTAATCAACCGCCCCGGTACAAAAGCACTCTGAGATTCAGAGATAATGTCCTGCAATAATGGTCGGAGCCTGCTGACCAAGCATTTTGCGACCACTTTATATATGACATTACATAGACTTATGGGTCTGAAATCCTTCATCTCCTCCGCCGAATTCTTCTTTGGAATCATAACAATGACTGTGTCATTCACTCCTTCCTGCATCTCACCATTCTCGAAGAACTTCTTAACGGCTTCACATACATCCTTTTTCATGACCGCCCAATTCTTCTGAAAAAATCGGGCCGGAAAACAGTCTGATCCTGGCGCCTTGAGAGGACCTATCTGGAACAGAGCATCTCCAATCTCCTCGTCAGTGAATGGACGAGTTAAGTTGTCATTCATTTCTCCTGTGATCTTTGGCTCAAACATATTTAAAAGCTCCGTCGGCCTGATACTCTCATCCTTCGTGTACAGCTCCTGGAAAAAACTGCGAGCAATTTCCCCCATCTCATCAGCCTTTTGGATGAGTAACATGAGATTTTGGATGAGTAACTAAATTTACCATAGGGCGCGAGAGGAGTGTGAGTAAGCGAAGGCGAAGACTGCTTTGACTTTTCACCGGAAGTAGATGACAGTGCGTTGACAGGCCACCTTTGATCAGATTCATCAGGAGGGTCGGAGTTTTGTTCTCCGAACTCCCATCTTTCCGAATTTGACTCACGAAATCACCTTGAAAAATTCTCAAAAGAAGTAAGGATGCGCGGAATATGGCTTTCTATCATCCTACTAAAATTGGACTAAAAATTCGAAGTCAAACACATTCAGAAGATTCAGAAATAAAATAGGAAATTTCACCGTTGCCAATGCTTGCTTAAGTTCAGGTTTGCATTGCTTAACTAGAAACTGGAATTAAAGTTTTGAGGCCAAAGTTTTCAGATAAAAGTTTCCCATACAAAAATTTTTTTAGATTAAAGTTATTCTTTTAAAAGAGGTGTGTTTTGACGGCAACATATCCTATGCACACAGGCCCTCACGTGTACACACGTGCACACCAACTAAAAAATGTCACCAAAAAATCTAGAAAAAATCATACACATACTTTCAATTGTATTACACCTAGGGTTAAAATCTTAACGTCAAATTCATTATATTTTAGCCGTAACAAAAAAAACAAAAAATCTGACAGTTTTAAGGTTGCAATTTTGTTAAAATTTTATCTTTTTTTTATTCTCTATGTAGAATGAATTTGAAGATGCGACTTTGCACGTAGATGTAATACTATTGAAAGTACATGTATGAATTTTCCTAGAATTTTTTATGATAATTTTTAGTTGGTGTACACGGTGTGTACACGCGAGGGCACGTGTTTTGACACCACGGCTGCCGCTAATTAGCTATCCCGGTGCCGCGACGGACAGATGCTCACTCGCTGAGGCGCTGACGCAACGGGCCGTGAAACAGTTTGGCGTCAGTAGTACTAGTACTCCACTTCATAATTCGATCACAAAGCATTTAATTGCAGGTAAATATCTGAGAACGATAAAGGTTAGTAGAAAGCAACGAACTGAATTCAAAATTTCACTCGTTAAATGGATAGTAACATCCGAACGTATACACCAATCATCCGAAATCTATATGTCAAACTATTACACGTTGATCTATGACATGATGCAACAAAGCTCACATCGTTGCACAAAAAATACACTTGAGTTAATCATCGTACTTCTGTGAGTTTTTCATCTGTAACTGACTGCCCGACCATTTCCTTTCCCACACTGTTTGGAGCACTTACCAAGATTTTAATCCGTCCAGAAAAATACACATTCATTGATGAGCCCCTCTGATGAAGTGCAGGGTGAGCAACTGGTAGGCTATTTTTCAGTTCCAGTTCTTTCTTTGCCTGTAAAAAAATTGACAAATAGAACCTAATCACTTCTCTGTGATATGAAATTCCACGTAGTCACGCGGTAACAATGGTACCCTACCAACCTAAAATGTTTTTTCCTAATCATATTTTCTTTAAAGAGCGTAAATGGTGTGAGTACTTTCTGTTCTTCTGCTGGGCCCTCCAGAAGCAAGCCAGCGCCCCAAATGTACAGCTGGCAATCGCAACACCCAGGGCAGCTCCAATTGGGACGCTTGCAGCATTAGAAATCGATGAATCCTCTGAAACTATCTTCTTCTCTTGTTGCTGAAGAGACTCCATGTAGGTCTCCTTGTAGGATGATACAAGCTTCTTTCCATAGTAGTTAACCAAGAATTGATACACTGCATCCTCGTTCCAGTCCACAGCTCCATCGGTGACCTTGCTTGAGCGGTAGCAAGATGGGCAGAGCTGATTTGGAGGCCAGGTAACCTTCGGAAACAAGGGATCACCAGTTCCCATATCCTTTTCTTCTTTCATCAATCTCATATTGACTTTGTTATGTGTGCTCCATAGCCAGAGACTGAGCTCACGAGCAGTTCTGAAGGGGGCTGACACGCTACAGGTAAATGGCTACAGTCAGGCATGTCGTAGATATATTTTTTGAATGATGGTACAACACAAAGTTAGTTTTCCAAACCTTGAACACATTTCATAAAAGTGATAGCGGCATTCCTCACAGATGAAGAAGTTGTGAATAAAATCACATATTGATGTAAAGGTTGACTGGCTCTCTCCATCCCCAATTCGGACGGTTAGTGAATGCATCAAAACCCATAGACCACAGCTGATACAATAAAAAAAGATGTATGTGTGTTATAGTTTATCAACTCCTATGGCCTTTCAGTAAAGGTGCTGTAAAGATATATGTTCGAAGCATTTGCAGAGAGAGAGAGGCGTCACCTAAATCCTCTTGTTTCACTTTTACTGCCACGGCAGAACAGCTGCAACATTGGCACACAGAAATAAGAAGAGAAAATTCAAGGGAATAACTATTGCTAGGTACAGATATTACTTGTGATAAGATCAAGATACGTAAATAAATATGGGCTGTGGGATCTAAAATATGTGGATCACGTGTGTCGACTAAACAATTCTACAGTGGTTAAGGATCCTCTGTCTGCAATGAAACTAGATTAACTCAGTACTAAAGAAGCTACATGCAAATAATGCTGCTGTTGAAGTAAACTATGTCAAAAGATACAAGATGTTGCTTGCTCCTAATGCTATCATTCATATAACGGATTTACTGCAACATTTAATGAGAATATCTCAAAATCAAAATTAAGAATGATTCATATGAAGTTGCATTTTCTAGTTTAGTATAAAAGAATGCCTAATGAAGAATTCATTGCCAACCGCTAGGCCTAGCATTAGACAACATACCCAATATCCACGTGGCACCTCTTTTCCACAGATCCAGTGGTTCTCTTCCGCAACACTTTCCAACAATTTAGAACCCTCTTGTGAACTTAACGACAGATTCGATGACCAGCGATCATCGAAGTTAATAAGTAGCTCAGCAGATCCCCTTCGGCACCTAAAGAATCAACCAAATGCACAAAGAAAGTTATATGCATTTTCTCTACTAGGAATTTAAAGGTTCACTCGTACCTCTTGGATGGGTGATGAGCCACCAAAATTTGTAAAAATCTGATGAGCGAATCACGATTCTTTGGTTTGATCGTCTACAGTTTGCAAGTAACATTATTAGGCCATAGTCAGAAAAAGAAGAGCAAACATCACATCTGCTGTGAAATTTCATCGTTAACTCACCTTGCGCTCCAAAATTATCTGTAACGCTTGAGCTGTTGCTTCCTCAACATCGTAAATTGCTTGAACAATCTAAAACAAAAGATTGAATTAAGTCAACAAACGTTAAAGAAAATTGAAACATAGTGCACATAGCAGTATCTCATGCAAATTGTTTCAAAGAAATATCTGATAATTGAACCTGTTCAGGATCCGAAGCATTCTTTGGAAGCATATTTTCATTCTCGTACTTTTTGTCTTCTAAACTGAAAGAGCTGCAGATACCATAAATAAACAATGCATCAATAAAATACCAACATGCCTATAATGGTCAAACAAACCAAAAAGGTAACAGTCAATAGAGAGAGGCATGAGCATAGTACAGGTAGCTCCTGTTTCCATATCTACTGAACTTTTAGGTAGAGCAGGAAAGACTAGGATAATAACTTGCCTTTTCATCTGATTATTTATCCACTTCAGTAAACGTTCTGCTGTTCTTCCATCATCAATTAACTTTATTTCATTATTCTCTTGCTTGGGATCCCACTTAGCAGAAGCAAATTTTGTTGGTGGACCCCAAAGTAGGAAAGGGTAATGGTCAACTGAGAATCTATTGCAAAGATCGATGTTCACCTGTGCTGTCAAACAATCAAAAGAAATAAAGTATTACTCCATTGAAATTACCAAATTATTGGACATTTTGACAAAACATGGAAGCTAAAATCAGTCAAAATAAGAGGTGCCAAAGCTTCATTGCAATATAGCTTTCAGTTTGGTAATGAAAAACAGATATCAAAGGATTGAAGATATACTCCTGTGGATAATCTCATCATCCAGTTAAGGATTTAACTGGACCATTCCATCAAACCTAATCCCTTTTGTAAGTGCTTTAGTTGTCTACATTTAGGAGACTGACGAAAGTTATCACTCTTCACCAGAGCTACTGTACCTTTGATGCACAATCAACCCTAGCCATCAGTATTAACCCTGGATGTGCAGCGTCCCGACCATTGAATAGTTTTGCAACCTTCTCATAATGAGGCTGGATGTAAGGAAGGAATTTAGCAAGAGTCAATTTGCTGTTCATAAATACACTGTGCACCACTGTTTTTTAAATTAAGTACACAGCTACCACAATAAGCTTCATACCTTGTAGTTTCTGCAAGCTGGACACCTGAGCAAACACGGTACGTATTTCAATTAGCATCAATTCAACAATAAAACAAATGCCATCTAGGCAGCCTCAAAAGAAAAAAAAAAGAATACCGATATGACCAATAGAAGTTCATTCCAATTAAAATTATCTCGAGTAAGTGAAAACTTGAGGCTCTGGAGAAACTATACGCCACTTCATAGTTCATATCTAATGCATATGGACTAACCTATTCTGAATAGTGACGACTTATAATGATTAACCAATGGAATATAATATCAAAATAACTTGACATGGAATATTTGGAAGACCAGAACATGGACATTAGAGTGAAAAGGATAACAAAAGGATGCTAATCATTCATGTCCTTGATTCCCCATAAACAGGTTCATGTGTATTAATCAAATCGTCAAGTTCCATTAAATCATGTGAGGTACAGTATCAATGCTCATATAAGTGTATTATTTTTCCTGTTAACATCCAAAAGAAGCATTTAAATATAACTCAATCTCATGAAGCTAAAATTTCAAAAAGAGATGATCTCTGCAAATTAGAATTAAACGGCATGGCATTTATAGCCCAATGTGGGGAACAGTGGAACTTACATAGAGCAAAAATGACCTTACTTATGCTTTTGAGAAAGTTCCGCACACCCCAAATCACACGAGAAATATCGCATCGAAGCAATACTCTGAGTAAGTGGCAACACTGAGAAACTATATAGTGATAAACTTACAACCCAGTCAATTCCTCTATAATCATTACAGTAAATGCTCCACTGATTTTCCCATAATTAACTGCTGGCCTACATCCGATTTAGTCCTACATATAACAAATTTCCAAGCTTCGGGGCTCATTCATGTCTGCACCTTTCTTCTCGCTCACAACTTCACAGGTCACAGTACTACAACACGGACAACACTCCCCAGGGTCGCATCCTCACATGACATTTCAAGGTAGTACGAGCGAAGCATTTATTGGTTACTCTCATCGAGTTTTGAACAACACGTATCCTTACTCCTTCTCTATTCAATGAAATTGGCAGCTTGCCAATTCGTTCAAAAAAAAAAAAAACAACACGCATCCATCCCACCAATCAGACCTTGCAACACCTACACAACCCTACATGCTTGAAACCCCAAAAATTGTGGATTATATTCGCATTCACTTGCTCACAGACGACGAAACGAGTAAATCATTTCGATTCTATAAACCATACATCGGGGAAGACGACGAAACCCCGCAGTCGCATCTCACGCCATCGGACTACCACGATTCTCATCCACTTATCGATTCTACCAAGTACTACAACTAACGCCTCAGTCACGAATCGGGGGGAAAAAACGAGTCAAAGGCGAGAGTCGAACCAGTGGGCGAAGAACTCGACGACGGCCCAGGGCTCCAGCGAGGCCTTGAGGAAGGCGTCGAAGTTGGTGGCGTTGAGGTCGACGGCGGCGTCGGCGTCGACCTCCCCGGGGCCCTCCCTGCCGCCGAGCGAGCGAGCGGCCGCCCCGCGCGGCGCCGCGGCGAGGGAGGCGGCGGCGAGGACGAGCACCAGGACGACGCGGCGCGCCACCGCCGCCGCAGCCATGGATCGGGCCACCGGATCTCTCTCCCGCCGCCGTGATCCGCTTCGGACACCTGCCCCCCTTCTCGTTGAGTCCTAGTGGTGGGACTAGGCTAGAGGGGGGGTTTAGATTTTTCCTTTTTTTTTCCCTCTCTTTAATAAGAAATTGCTTTTTCGCGCAAATAGCTATGCGATTTCGAGAGGCGCGCTCTGATTGGGCGTGGGGTTATGCTTGTCGTGGAAGCTAACGATGCTAAAGTGAGACTTTCCGTCGCTGACAGGTGGGGTCCATACGGGTTGGAGGGAGGTAGGGCCCACATGCAGTTTCTGTAGTTGGGCTGAGTGGCTGGCTGACCCTAGTATGTGTTGCTGGGTTGGGTGGTATGCTACGTTGTGCTTTTTGAGAGTCAAACAGGGTGAACATAAGAGTTCTTTGGAAATAATACTTCTAGTCTTGTTTTTTTTTCCTTACCTAATTTCGAGTTTAACATTTAGAGCAGGAATCTTGTTTGCTATATCAAAATTTGGTAGGAGCTTTCACTTTAATTATATTTCTTGGAACTTTTTGGAAATATTGGTGGACAAATTTAGAATCAAGACAAATGCGACGATTTGATACATAAGTCAACTGTAGTATGCAGCGTTAACATGTTAGGTTTGCGTGAGTTACAACTTACTTGTCAAATAACTGTTGCAACAGATTATTCAAAATAGCAAATAATTGAAGTCCTTGTTAAAAAAAATGGATTCTACTTGGTTGAAACAAGATTATTCATCATAAAAAACAAAAAGAAATAAATACCATAGTTAATTTTTAGTGACATATACACAAGTACCGACATGTGTTACACAAGTACCAACTACTATCTTTTAAAGTAATATAAATATAGATAATTTTATCGTTAAATCAAAAGAGAATACCACTGCTAGAGAACACAGTCATGTTTTTCGCGGATATTTTACACGGTCTATAGTGCGTATTCAATACTTATCTGTGAAAGGAAAGACATTTGTCCTGCAAGAGAGAACGTCTCTTCAATTATTTTTTTTCTCATCTTAATTGTCTATACTAATATAAAAGATGGCAATGGTGGTCACCACCACCAGGCAACTACCATGCGAGACCCATGAATTGTAAGTTGCTTGTCTCTTAGCCTCCACATGCTATAGATCCTGTCGACATGAAAATATGACAATAGAATATTATGAAATTTTCATCTTTATAAAATGACAGCAAGATTAGCATAATGATAAAATATTAAACAATTAAAAAAAGTCATTGCAACGCACGGACATTATACTAGTTATTGAAAAATTGATAGAGTAGACCAACATGTGATATGCCAACAAGTATAAATTTAACCATGTGCTATAAATTTTCCCATGTTAGGGCCTGCTCACTTTGATCCCATTTTCAACCATACC
Source organism: Oryza glaberrima (assembly GCF_000147395.1). Classification (NCBI taxonomy): domain Eukaryota; kingdom Viridiplantae; phylum Streptophyta; class Magnoliopsida; order Poales; family Poaceae; genus Oryza; species Oryza glaberrima. The sequence goes on from NC_068330.1 coordinate 24,092,663, forward strand.
ATTTTTTTTGGTAAATTTATTAAAAAAATGTCTGCGTTTAATTTTTTTGCCAAATTTGGTAAATATATAAGAAATCCTGTCCAAATTTTAGCAAGATGGTTTTTAGCAATATTGCCATTTTGCCGAAATTTGGTAAGGTTTATTTTGGCTATAATCTGAACGGGCCCTTAATTTTCTTAATTTTTTTCCATAGCTTTGAATGGCATGTCAAGAAACAAGTGGCATCACCGATAGAGAAAAAAACCACCTTGGTCTGTCAAGTTGTGTATGGTTAATCACCACTGCAGTCTATGCTGCGTATTCAACTCACATCTATCAAGTTGTGTATGGTTAATTACCACTACAACCTTATGCTGTTCTCCAAGTATTTATTCCCATTTGCTCATATATTTTTGACTTGTGACAATTGGTAAAAATATATGAAAAAATCCCCGCATTGATTCCAGTGAGGTCGTCAACTCACCAATAACATACGCTTTATGTGGTGGACTGGTGGTATATATCTGTTAGTATGAACTTCCTAGAATCAGGCTCTCAGTGCACAGTAAACAAAAGAACTGAACATCCACCAGTAATCTCTCATGATCAATGCATGTTTTTATTGACTCAACCATAGATGTTTCATGTTTGTAGTTAAACCCTCTATGATCTGGCCATATGCACTGGCACTGCAATGCACTTCTAATCCAACAAAATCCTGCCATTTCGTCCGTGTTCTCTGCTTTTATCTTGTATCTCTACCACCAAATCACCAATCCATCTATGACAATATTCAACCAAGTGAAGACATGGTGTACCAGATGCTTGTCACAACGATGCACAAACAAGTGATCTGTCAGATTTTGAATTCATTCTGAAGCATGCATGCATCTTGTGCAGGTTTTTGAAAACTGTTCTGATTACAAATGAAGGTAGGAGTACTATACTATCTTTCCGCTCAAATTCAACGAGCACGCGTGCACGCCAACGAGGCTTCCCCTAATTGGCTGATCTGTCGCACTTCGCGCCACCGATTCATCCATCTCTGAATGACTGAATCTGATCTGTCAGATTGCCTGATGGTTCTTGAGCAACCTCGAAGCTATGCCATTTGGACCAACATAAAAGAGTGATTCATAGAGGCCATCTGGACCATCCCTATATGGCTAGATACCATGGCTTCAGTTTGCTTGCCCAATATCTGGGCTTTTGGCTGCAGAAAAGAAAAGGGATTTTACTAATCATGTCAACTGCTGAACAGTTATAAACAGTAGAAGCAGACTGAACAAGATGGCAACTGCATATATGAACATTCTATGGCATGACGTGAATTCGTAGCCTGCACGTGATGCACAGCGTGCTGAAGATTTTCCTCTCTTGAATAAGACATGTACCAGCGATGAAGCGATCGATCTCATGATATAGCTAAGTTCTTATGCGAGTATTTCAACGGAACGCATGCAAGTATGTACGTGGTCGTTTCAGTCGTCATTGTGAAAATTTCGATCACTGTAAAACCAACATCGATGAACAAGGAAGAACAGCAAAATTCAGACAAACACTGCTCTGAACATGCTTTGTTATTCTCTTCTGTGCCTGCTCTGTCCACGCATCCAGCAGCTTAGTTTCAGAAACTCAGAGACAAAACACAATCCAGACATATCCATAAATCAAAAGAGCACAATTATGGTGGCGATTAGCTGTTCTAATCTAATCGCCATGAAGCCAAGCAAAGGTGGCTTTCCATTCCTGCCGGCGACGGGAACATGCTGCAATTGGACATGTGAGTGCAGCAGAGTCAATCCCCTGACCGGTCTCAGCTTCATCGTGCATGCGGGTATTGCAAATCCTGCACTATAAATCGGCGAAGCCACGCAGCACCCAGCAGAGCAGCGCAGAGCACACACCAGCATCCACTCAGCAATGGCGGGGCCAGCAAGATGGGCTCTCCTCCTCCTCCTCGCCGTTGCCCTCCTGGTGCCCGCTGCGCTCGCCGCCGGCGGCGGCGGCAATGGTGGCGCGTCGGCATCGACTCCGAACAATGGTAACGGTGGGAACAACGGTAACAATGGCAACAACGGCAACAAAGGCAACAGCGGTAACAATGGCAACAATGGTGGTGGGAATGAGAAGCACGAGAAGTCCCCGCCGCCGCCGTACCACGACTCGCCACCGCCGCCACGTGCTTCACCGCCCCCGCCCGTTTACTCGCCGCCGCCACCACCGCCGCGCTCATCGCCTCCACCACCGCCTGTTTACTCGCCGCCGCCACCGGTGTCATCGCCTCCTCCACCCGTACCCTCGCCGCCACCACCGGTGTCATCGCCTCCTCCACCCGTACCATCGCCGCCGCCAACGGTGTCGTCGCCTCCTCCACCAGTATCCTCGCCACCACCACCGGTGTCATCGCCACCTCCACCCGTATCATCGCCGCCACCACCGGTGTCATCGCCTCCTCCACCCGTACACTCGCCGCCCCCACCGGTGTCATCGCCTCCTCCACCGGCCAGCGACGTGGTCTACTGCACGAACACGACGAGGTACCCCACCTGCACCTCGCCGGCGTACTGCCCCAGCAGGTGCCCCAAATCCTGCCACATGGACTGCGCCACCTGCAAGACCGTATGCGGTAAGTGCATATCTGTGCACGTTAACCAGCTAGCTAGTGTTCATGCACGGTTGATTAATGGTTTTGTGTCGTGTCGTACGTGTCGCGTACGTGCGTTGCAGACTGCAACCTGCCGGGCGCGGTGTGCCAGGACCCGCGGTTCATCGGCGGCGACGGCAACACGTTCTACTTCCACGGCCGCCGAGACCGCGACTTCTGCCTGCTCTCCGACGCAAACCTGCACATCAACGGCCACTTCATCGGCAACCACGTCCCGGGCCTCAAGAGGGACCCGACCTGGGTGCAGGCGATCGCCGTGCAGTTCTCCGGCGGCCACCGCCTCTACGTCGGCGCGCGCAGGACGGCCGTGTGGGACGACGACTCCGACCGCCTCGCCGTCGTCTTCGACGGCGAGACCGTGCAGCTGCAGCGCGTCGCGCACGCCAGGTGGGAGTCGGGTTCCGGCCTGTCCGTGACGCGGACCAAGGCGGCCAACGGCGTCCTCGTGGAGCTCGACGGCGTGTTCAAGATCACGGCGAACGTGGTGCCCATCACCAAGGAGGACTCGAGGATCCACAGGTACGGGGTCACCGACGACGACTGCCTGGCGCACCTCGACCTGGCGTTCAAGTTCTACGCCCTCACCGACGACGTCCACGGCGTGCTGGGCCAGACGTACAGGAGCAGCTACGTGAACCGGCTCGACGTGTCGGCGAAGATGCCCGTCATGGGAGGCGAGAAGCAGTTCACCTCGTCGGGTCTTTTCGCCGCTGACTGCGCCGTCGCGCGGTTCGGGCGCGCCGGCGATGCCGGCGCCGTTGCCATTGCCTCCGATGAGCTGGTCGACGTCAAGTGCTCCACCGGCCTCGACGGCGTCGGGGTGGTGTGCAAGAAGTAGAACAATTTGCTCTCTTGCAGCGTTCAAGTTCTCCAGAAATAATTAGTGCCTACGTCCACATCTGCATGATCCAGATGGACCCTGATCATCGATCTGTACTCCATGTGTCAGCATGTAACCGTGTCAAATTATATGTAACTCCTGTTATATATCGCATTATATATTCACAAGTACTATATAAAAGTGCTGTGCATATTCGCATGGGCTAGTTTATCATATACTACTCCATGCTTTATAACCGTTAAGTCCATATTATTTCAAAAAATTTATCCTGAATACTAGGGGACGGTATCCCGTCCACGGCATCGGCACGGGATCATCCACTCCCCTTTCCCATTGTGTCGATCGTTCGCACGCGCAGCATAGACGCGCACATGTTGGCAAAGGTAGAGCAGGACACCGAGTCATAGCTAGAGCCGGGGCTTGCAGCCGCCGTTGCTGCCCCACTGCCTTCAGAGGTGGACGTCGGCAACCAGATGGACGGGAGCTGGGGATCTAGAGCGGCATTGGAGGAGGAAGAGGTGCAGGGGCGGATGGTTGTACCGTGCACGTCGTTGAACCTCCTATTGATGTTGAGCCCAAACCATCCTATGTTGTTGTCGGGTCTAACAGCGAGAACTTGAGCTTGAACTCTTGCACCACTGCACGAGCTACCTACACCTAGCTGCTCGCCCTCTTCTCTCATACATCCCTCCTCCTCTCTCCTAGGCTCGAGCTCGAGGTGGAGCTCTCTTCCAGCGGCGCCACAACCCTTGCGAGTAGCTCCACGATGCGGAGATCTAATTCTATAGATGGTCAAATGTACCGCTCGGCCCAGGCATGACCAGGCATGGCCTGAGATCAATCTAGTAGGCACTGTCCAACCGACACGCCTAGTCGTGTTGTGCCCGCCCACGGGCTACACCAACGGCTAAGGCACGACTCAATAAGACTCGAAACGTGCCGGGTCAGTCCGAAGGCACGGCAACCTCACTATGCTCCACCTTGTAATAAGTCTACTTGCCCTCCCCCTCCCCCCCCCCCCCCCCCCCCGCCCGCCCTATCTCTTTGGGCCATGTCTTATATGGTTCAATCAAGTCTATTTTACATCCCTTATCTCTTTGAGTTGCGCTTATATGGCTGGAATAAGTCTATTTTGCCTTCCTCTTGTTGGACTGGGCCATGCAAGAACAGCACGTCGTGCCAAGGAAGAGGCCCAGGCACGACCCAATAGGCGGGCCATGCTGCGCTTAGGCTGGGCCAAATCTCCGTGCCGTGGGCCGGGCCATCGGGTTGCAGGCTTTTTGGCCAACTATATCTAGTTCCGTGACTTGCTCCGCATGGTGAGGTTGTCCTTGAATGCGGTCCAGCTAGCACCTAGCACCGATAGCTTCGAATGGACTATGATGCTAGCCATATCCCACTCACGGCACTTCTCAAGGAGCTATCCGCATCCTACCGGTGCGTCATCGTCCTGCACACTGTGTGTGTATCTACACTGACATCAGTAAGAAGATCAGAGGTAGGCTACACATCGTCTCCTTATTCTTTCTGCCACGGTTTGTTTTGTCTCAAGCTTTGTCCTCTCTGATATTATGAGTTTCCGAAGAAGGAGGGAGAGAAGGAGGCTTGCCGGTGAAGGGATACACGCTCCTTCGTCGTGCCATCAAGAAGCCTCGCGCTAGTATTGAGGTAACAATTGATATTGATGGGGTACCCAAGTCTCGTCTTGAGTATTGTCCTAGTATCGATAGGTATTGATAGGTACCAACGGGTATTAGTTAGTACCTGTTGGATATCAAGTGGTACTAATAGGGTACAAGTTCTGATATCGATAGGTCTCAAAATCTGCTTGGTATCATCTCACCGGACGCGATCTTGTGGTATAGCGACCTCCCAATTTTTATATGATCTATTGTGATTTACGAAATTGAATTCGTATAATACGATGTAATCGTGTTTGACTTGGAGTGTTCAAACTTACATATTTTTACACCATTTTTTTATGAAAGCCTTGGAATCCTATAATAACATAGATTACACTCGACAGCAGCTTAATGGAGGAGTAGATAGATTAACACACGTCATAGCGTCAAGCCCCCACATGACCGTATATGGGCTGTGCTGATTTAGACAAATCAGCTACCACTAGCTGTATAGTCACGTCTATTTTTTAAACTAGGACCGGATTGACCGGCCCATTCTTAATCTGGATGTCTTGAGCTAATCGAGCTAGCTCCTTCGGTGCTTTGGACCGTCGTACATGGTCGACAAAATCCTGGAGGCTCCGATCCGACGAACCGCCGTCGGCAACCGCCGCCGCCGCTTCGTGCTTCCAATGCATCGCCCTCTTCCGGATCACCGCCGCCTCCGGCCCGCTCATCACGCGGTCGACGCACGCACGGAGCTCGCCGCCTGTCACCGGCGCCGGTAGCCGGACGCCGACCTTGTAGTCCTCCACCAAGAACTTGGCGTTGGCGAACTGGTCGGACCACCACGGGTACCCGACCACCGGCACGCCCGCGGCGAGCGCCTCCATGATGGAGTTCCAGCCGCAGTGCGTCACGAAGCACCCGACGGCGCCGTGGGCGAGCACGCGCCCCTGAGGGCACCACGCCGTGATCTTGCCGGCCTTGTCGCCGCCGGCGCCGCGGCACGCCGCGAGGACGGCCTCCGGCACGAGGTCGCGGCTGTCGTCGCGCACCACCCACAGGAACGGCCTGCCGGTGGCGACGAGCCCCTCCGCCACCGCCGCCGTCTCGTCGCGGCCGATGTTCACGAGGCTGCCGAACGCCACGTACACCACGGAGCGCGGCGGCTGCGCGTCGAGCCACGCCACGCAGCGGTCGTTGTCCTCGGCCCCTAGCGCCGGCGCCGGCGCGTCGTCGTCGCCGCCGCCGTTGTCATGGCCATGCTCCAGGAGAGGGCCGATGGGCGCGAGCTTGACCGTCGTGTGCACGCGGAGCGCGTCGACGGCCGAGCGCTCGAGCTCGTAGAACGAGTTGACGAGCACCCAGGACACCGTCCTCTTGATCGCCCCGACCTGCGCCCGGAGCGTGTCGCCCCACAGGCACTGCGCGTACTCGGGACGAACCATGAAAGGCAGCTCGTCCATGGCCATCACCGGCAAGCCGGGGAGCTCGACCGGCACGTCGGGGTCGGCGGCGGTAGGGAACGCCTCGGGCGACTCGTAGAAGTGGTAGTATATCGACAGCACGGAGCACGGCTGGATCCACAGCATGGCGCACGGGATGCCCATCCCGGCGGCGACGTCGAGCGCCCACGGCACGAAGATGTTGTTCACGACGTACGTCACCGGCCGGCCGGCGTCGGCCTGGCCGTCGATGAACTCGGCGAGCGCCGATGGCCCCACGGCCGTGACGTGCGACAGCATGTCGTTGGGCGACAGCTCGTCGCCGTCGCCGTCGTCGTCGTCGTCGCGCAGGTACTCGAAGCGCAGTCGGCCGAGCCCGACGTCGGCGCACGCGCCGTCCTCCGGCACGTCGCGGAGGCGGCCGGCGGCGGCGGCGAGGCGGACGGTGGTGAAGGTGACGAGGAGGCCCGTGGCGGCGAGGCGGCGGCCGAGGCGGAGGAGCGGGTTGACGTGGCCCTGCATAGGGAAGGACACGAGGAGGACGTGAGGCTCCATGGACGTGCGACTCGTGTCGTGTGTCCCCTCTGAAACCTAAGGTTTGTAGCGTTGTGTTGGAAACACCGCAGGTTTACTTGCTAGTTCAGCTGCTTGTTTGCGTTCGGTCGATATATATATAGGGAAAGAGGCATCTTTGTGTGAATAGCGGCGCACTGTGCCCACACTTGCAACAGTGTTTGAAATACCGGCGTCGTCTAATTATTGGATTTGTTTAATATCTTGCCAATTTATCATATAAAAAATTAAGCCATAATTTAAAATTTTAAGAGTTGCCAGGATAGTTAATTAATTAAAGGGCATGTTTGGGAGAGTTTCTAACACTGCAGCTTCTCCTGCTAGAAATTCCTTCAAACAATATTTTATCCTAGATTTTGAGAATATGTAATTGTAGAGTTTAAAAAAGAATCAAAAACTAGAAGCTGGGAAACCATTTTTTTTAGATTCTCATCAGGTGCTTTTCAGAATCTTAAGCTATCCCAAATACAGCCAAATACTATAAAAACCTGTCGAAACAAATATAGTAATTTTTAAGTTTGAATGTGTACATATTCTTCAAATTCATATGCTTCCGCCCGGCCGGCCGGTCCCTGCTCTGGACGGTTAATAGGCCGGTGGTTGTCTTGCATGCATGCAACACGTTAGTTGCAACACTGCCTCAGTGCCACTGTTCTTGCCGAATTTTCCACGTGAGTGTACTGGATCGGAGCATTGTTTTTCAATAAAACAACAGTATTCCTTTGCGAGAATTATGCGCATTTAATTTATCATATTGTTTGTAGGCTACTCTCTCTCCATTTTAAAATAAAATATAAAATATTTAAGGTTTATCTCCACGTTGAACATTTTCAAGTTTGAATAGATTTATAGAAAAAACCGCAACACAATTTTCAACATAAATTAAACAAAGTTTGTCTTAAATAAAACGTTTTTTAGTTTGATTAAATTTATAAAAAAAACATAAAACCATCTCCTACATATTAAAAAAAACATCCGATACATTAATAATTAACCTGTATCTAGGCCAACTCAAGTTACATCAGTGACATTAATTTCCTGATATACTTTCGACAATCTTATTATCCAAATAATTAGTCTACACAAATGCATGTCGCATTTCTCTATAGTTGATGAGTACGTATCAACTACCCTGTTTTATAAGTCGTTTAATTAGGACAGCGACATGGTCTCCAAAATACAACTTTGACTTCTTATTTTTATAAAAATATTTATTGAAAAGTGATATATGTATATTTTTATAAAATTATTTTTCAAGACAAGTCTATTCATATATTTTTTATATTTTTAAACTCAATACTTAAGAGTTGTCGACGTTTGATGTCACGATTCCGGTATTTGCATAGTATGGGGATCGTTGGTACTAGGGTATATGCGAGACTGAGGTAAAAGAGATGGAGACAGATATTTTTATACAGGTTCGGGCCCCTAAATTGTCAGGTAATAACCGTACATCCTGTTGGCCGAAGCCGGTATTGCTCTTATTCACCATAATCACACCAGTACAATATTTGGGGTAGCCTATCTAACTATTGTCGATATGGCAGTCTGAAGGTCTGACTCGTAGTGGGTAGTCTTCCTCCTCGAGTTCATGCCCGACGATATCAGAGACAGCGCTAAATCCCTACGGCCGGCCTCTGTAGGTACCAGATAGGGCTGATCCAGACATATCTCTGATGTCGATATCCAACGTCTTGTCTTGGCGTATGTTGGCTTGTATGTTGATCTTCTGTTTTGATCTATTGTTCCGTGTCGTCTATGGTGAGTGTTTATTGTCCCCTCTCCTCCTAGGGGGCCTTGTATTTATACCCATAGGTGTCCCCTTGTCCAAGTAGAACTAGGGAAACCAATATGGATACAATCCGAGTAGTTCTTTGTCGTTTCCATGTAGAACGCTGGTTGTCTTTCCTTATCCAGAACTCCTCCTATATCTGCAGGTTGCTTCCGTATAAGACATGGTATGTGGTGGGTCCTGCCGAGATTTAGTCAACTACTATTAGGTATGTGGTATCCATAACCCTGACAAGAGTTATTTATGATTTATATCAATGTTTGACTTAAATATTATCCTAAACAACTTTCTTTACGAGTACGGAGGGAGTATGCAGTTCATGCTGAGTCAGTGGCAGAACTGACGGGAGGCTGGCAGGGGCCATGGCCCCTCCCAATAAAAACAAAATTTTTTATTACCCCCATATATCATAGCAGATTCAGTGAACAAGCAACAGAGCTTCTCACTTTGTGTACATCTTTGGATCCAAGTGATTCATTCAGTTCATTCAACATTGATAAAGTGTGCTCTCTAGCTTCAAAGTTCTATCCTGATGATTTTTTAGAACAAGAGAGAGCCAATTTGAGATGTCAATTACGTCACTATGAACTTGATGTACCCACCAATCCTAAATTTCAAAATTTGACATATATAGCTGATCTTTGTCGTCGACTTTTACAAACTATTCGCTTTTATGTATTACCAATGCATGAAAAAAAAGATAAATTGCTAATTTTTTGAAATGTCAAAAGCCTACTGGCCCCCCTTTGATTTTCTGTCCAGCTCCGCCACTGTGCTGAGCGTGATTATTGACCACGTGGACAACAATAAGTACCTTGCGGATGTCCAATCAATAGCGCGAAAACAAATATTTAAATCATCGTGAATCATTTCTCTTTCTACGCACACTCGCACCAAAAACAATCGGTGCTCTTCGCGAGCACGTAAATGTGTGTTACGTATATGGTAGATTTCTGTTTTATCTTATTTTTATACATGCAGATCGAGGAGAGTTTTCCACGCACATATATAATCGCGAAGTCCTCAGTTCCTAACTATACCTTAAGTTTATTATTCTTTTATGCATGCAGACCAAGGAAAAGAGGTGTTAGCTCTTACTCCCTCCTTCTCAAGATATAATCATTTTTAGATAGTGTTAAGTCAAATCTTTTTAACTTTGACTATTAATAGTAAAACATTTTTAAAAAATCAAATCATGTAAAATTGATGTTACTAGATTTATCATTAAACAAACTATAATAATATGTAAAACATTTTATTAAAAACATATTATTTTTATACATGTTGTTGGTCAAATTAAGTAGCATTTTGAAGACTGTGTTGAAATAAAAAAATGATTATATTTTAGAACGGGGGAGTAGGTAACATAAAACTTATTTTTTCCGATTATATGGAAGATATATATACACACACGGATCATCATCACATATGTACACATATAACATGACTCTTTAACACAAAGCTCCATATACGAAGAATCTAGAGTAAATTGGTGAACCCTACTATGGGCCTGTTTGGGGAGCTTCTAGCTGCTGCAGCTTCTCCCAGAATCAGAAGCTGCCCCAAACAGTCTAGCTTTTGGTCAAAATTATGAGAAGTTGTATATGTAGAATCCAGAAAACAAAATAGAAGCCAGAAGCTGAAAAACCCAGCTTTTTCAGATTCTCGTAAGCTGGCTATCAACTAGCTACTTCTCAGAATTTTAAGCTCCACTAAACATGACCTATATTCTTAATGAAAGGGCACTTGTGTGTATATAATTGTAGGCATCAGGATTCAAATAATAGCATATAGTGTTATGTGTCAATGACTTCACCATTATAACTCTATTGCTTTTTCATATAAAAGAAAACTTTATACACGCTCAATTATATATAGAAAGGATAAATAAACAAGTCAAAGAAAAAAAGAAAATGGGTAAAAGGGAAGAAAATGTATATCTGGTATATCATCTCTGAATAACATGTGGATAGTATAACTTACAGCTAGCTTTGCTGGCCAAATGGCTATATGATAGTTTAGAGATAGAGAGAGAAGAAAAAAAAAGCTTACAAAAATATTTTTCAAAAAGAGAATCATTTGTACAGTTTTTTTAATACAAACTTTAATTTTATGAAACTTGTGTTGGTTAGAGAAAAACCAGTTTAACCTAACGTAGTACTTGATCTAGCCTAAAACGTACTGGAATATTTTTCACAACAGAATCATTCGCATAGTTATTGTGCAAGTTCCACGAATCCAAACTTCAATTTGTATCAGCTGAAAGACATCCCCCATTTAAGATAGTACTACATCCATCTTTTAATAAAGAGATAAATAGTACCGTTAACTCTTCTGACCATTCGTCTTATTAAAAATTAAAGTACATCTGGTAAAAGATTCTTTAATTGTGAAACATATCGTAACGAAAAAACTAATACTTATCTTTTCAGTAGAATAAATGGTCAAACATCATTCAAAAGTAACGGTGTTTGTTTATTACAAGAAGAACAGGAGTACTCCGTGGTAGTTTAGCCTCCACATGTTTGCTGTCGACAGTGAGATCGAGGGCGGCCGGACACCATGCACGAGCTTATCGTTCCATGCAAGGATCGGATCAAACTTGGTGAGGCTGAGGCCTGGGCGAGCCCTCAGAAGTCAGAACCATGCATGCACAGATCAGATCGATCAGCCTCTGTACTCTCTCTGTCCTAAGAAAAACTAATTGTTTAGATTTATAGTACTAAGAGAGATCATATTTTTTTTAGGTTGGCTTTTTTAAAGACGGAGGGAGTACGTACTGATCCTGTTGCCGCATTGAAGCGTACTCATGTGTACCATGTGGCATGCAGTCAGTACTCAGTACGTACTGTGTCTGAATCGAGCCTGTACACATGCTCACCTCTGTGGTTGTCCACTTGGCCATTTCCAATGGCGCATGTGCTGCGGTATTGCTGCCCAATTCAACCCGGACCAAAACTTGAATTTCAAATTTTAACTTTACAGTTGATTTTGTTTCGTTCATCGTGTTTTGTTTTTCATATTGACTTTTAGCATGTGTTTAGTTAGAGGGACGCAATGGTTAGGGTCAAAAAAAAAATTGGCGGACTAATCCAACCATCTTGCTCTCTTTCACTGACATGTAGACTGTATCATGCTACAATTCCTTAAAAAAAAAGGAAGTTTTTGGGTTTTTATGTTTTCGAGACCATTTCATTTCTCATGCCAAACATATAGATGGAATTATCCCATTGAAAAAAAAGAAAGATGAGGCTAACCCATCCCATCTCATCTCTTAGCATGTGGGTTTTGTTTGGAGATGAATTGGAATGGGTCTAAATCCCTTTTTTTTATAGATAGGATGATCCTATTATCCGTTTGGTACGAGGGATTGAGTGGACCTGTTTTTTAGATAGGAGGGTGTAGCTCATGTGTCAGTGAGAAAAAGGAAGTAGATTGGTCTACCATTTTTTGAAGTTTGAAGCTGGCAGATCTTTGAAAAATATTCCTTTTCGAGACGCTCCAACCCAACAATCTCAAAAAATGGTTTGACCCAACCCAACCCAGCTCATCCATTGAACCAAATATATGCTTAATCCTTAAGAATATATACATAAAAGTTTCACCTATAATTTTTTTATGTATCAATAATAATATATGGTTTATAATCAGCAAGTTGTACCGATAATGGCCAAACAGCAAGGTTAGTGCACATTCTAGAGTCTAGATTGCAGATCGAGCTGGGACTCTGGGAGAGGATGACACAAGTGAGTGCAAGTGTGCAACATTGGCCGCACTGCCGAGTCCTGCATGTTTTGGACCAAGGAACCGCGAGGGCGGAGGCACGGCGACAACGCACGGGGACAGCGACACGGGACTCGTCACGGACAGATGGAGCCCGTTCGCCATCTGCGCGCATCTGATCTGCTTCAAAAGTTCCAAAGCATTGGTCGGATGTCCTTTGACTTGTAGTTTCCCGCCAAAGCAGAGCCGTCTTGTCATCTTTGCAGTGATCTTATCTCACGATCAGCTGAAAGCTACTGTCGTCATGCAAAGCTTTGTGTCAATGTGTGGACTGTGGAGCATACCAAATGGCCCAAGGGAGACAAACTGACAAAGCAACTTTCTAATCTCTTAGAGGTGCTAGCGTTTGAAGTATAGCATAGTACTACCTCTATTTCAAAATGTAGTTATCTACTCTCTCCGTCCCAAAATAAGTTATCTACTCCCTCCGTCCGAAAATAAGTGCGGTTTTGCACTATTCACGTTCAACGTTTGACTGTCCGTCTTATTTGAAATTTTTTTATGATTAGTATTTTTATTGCTATTAGATGATAAAACATAAATAGTACTTTATGTGTGACTAATTTTTTCATTAATTTTTCAAATAAGACGGACGGTTAAACGTTGGACACGGATATCCACGGCTGCACTTATTTTAGGACGGAGGTAGTAGTATAAATGATTGGATGCCTTCTAATATTATGAAACCAGACATGCGTCCTGTTCAGATTCGTAGTATAGGTTGTATCCAATCGTATAGTAGGTAGCTACATTTTAAGACGAAGATAGTATGAAACAACCATTAGTTATGTAATGTTATCGTCCACTAGCATCCTAACGCGATTGGCTATAACATAGTAGAGAAGATTGTTATGCCAAGTGTCTTTCCGCACCACCATATATTCTACACACTTTCTTCGTCGAAAAAGAAATAAATTTCAGGCTGTGAATCTGAGCAGTTGTGCTTATATTCGTTATTTACACACAATTTTTTGCTGGAATGGATTTTTTTTTACAATATCCAAGCAAACAGAGTTTGGAAGAGACTTTTATTTCCCCATAAAGATGTCCAACACAATAGCTATACTATCTAACCAGTTCTCTTTCTGAATTTAACAGAGCGCTACAAACTCTCATAATGCCTAGCACAAGAATCGGATTATCCTGTTGAGCTTAAAGAAATACTCCTATTTAGGACAATCCCATTATCTACGTACAGAAAATAAAAACTTCCAAATTAATAATCCATTTCAGAAGAAGCATCTATCAATAAGTTGGGTAACATTATGTGGTGGGCGAGATTCTATGGCGTGGACAGTAGTCGGAGCATCCAATCCCTTAAAAATCGATCGGTTGTCATCTCATCCCGTCAGAGTATCTTCTCCATTCCCAAATCAGACGGATGATTAATTAAACTGACGGGTCCGCGAGCCTCGAGCAGCCGCTATCAACTGTGCAGTTGACGTAACATGTTCCAGTTCCAGTCTTCCAGATAGCTAACGGGGCCGAAAGCCCGAAACGCCCTGGGCCGTCACACCGAGGTGGCCGCTGCACCGGCTGTAACGTGTTAGAATAAGTTCATTTGAGGTTTTTTAACTTGTCAACAAATCCGATTTTCATTCTTCAACCGAAAAACTAGATACAACGGGTCCCTCAACTATTAAAACCGGTGCAGATGAGGTCCCTCGGAGGTTTTCACTGACGTGGCACTTACGTGGCTAATTTAACTCGGTCTTCATCTGACGTAGCATTGACGTGGTACTTACGTGGCAATTCGATCTAGAAAAATAATAAAACCCATGGGACCCACATGTTAGTTTCACACACAAAATAATAAAAAATAGTGGGACCCACGTGAGCCCCACATGTCATCCTCACTACTCTCCTCTTATCTCTGTCCTCTCTCTCTCTAGCCGGTTGAGCGGGACGGGCGGCCGACAGAGCAGGTTGGTGGCAAGAATAGACTGAGCACGTACGCACCCTGCTCCTCTCCCATCAGAGAGATTGAGAGAGAGGATAGAGATAAAGGGGAGAAAGAGGATGACATGTGGGGCCCATATGGGTTCCACTATTTTTTATTATTTTGTGTGTGAAACTGACATGTGGGTCCTATGGGTTTTATTATTTTTCCATATCGAATTGTCACGTAAGCGTCATGTCAATGCCACGTTAGATGAAGACCGATTCAAATTAGCCACGTAGGATTTACGTAAGCCAAAACTGCCATCTAAACCGCCGAGGAATCTCATCTACTCCGATTTTAATAGTTGAGGGACCTGTTGTATTTGGTTTAATTTTTTGGTTAAAGGACGGAAATCAGATTCGTCGACAAAGTTAAGGAACCACCGATGAATTTATTCCTAACGAGTTTCGTTGCAAAGCAGACACGACAACCGCACGTACGGCCCGCGCAAAAATCACGGGCCGAGAGCCTAACAAAACCGCGCGCGACGCGCTCCCCGCAAATCTGCCAGCGCGCGTGCCCCCGGCCCGTTCATCTGCTGCGGATGGAGGCCGCGAAATTGTGCGCACCCTACGCTACGCACGCACGGGATAATCCCCGCGCGTCGTCGGCGTGCGTACTGCTCGTCCGCGACGCGCGTGCAGGCTTCTGACTCGAAACCTGCTGCACGCGGCCCGTGCAGCGATGCGTACCGCATAGGCGCATAGCCACGCAGACCGGCACACGGGCCACGCACGTACCTAGACGAAATCCAACTCGCCCCGTGGCCTGGCCGTGCACGAGCGCGGCTGACTAGCCGCCTACTCCGAGTCGAAACACGGTTCGGCGCAGCGTGAATATTTCGCGACACGTTTTTGCGCCTCAGCGGTAAAACGTAAAAGAGCCAAGGTATGCACGTAGCGTAGCTGCTACGACGACCCCGGATCAGCACGAGGACCATCGCGCGGTTTGCTTGCCGATTTCGTGCTGATTAATGCCGGGGTTTTTTTTGCCTATTTCGTGCGGACAAGAATGCTTTTCTTCGCCTTGTACACGAGACATTCTGTCCGCCGAGAGAAAACCATCTGTCTGCGTTGCTTCAGGTACCTGTTTGATCACCCCTCCTTTGCTTTCATCGATCAATCTTCACCTCCTTGCCCTGTTTTCAGGCGCACTACATTTTTTTTCTACAAAGAAATGCTCATTCATATATCAAATTAGACAGCAAATGGCTTTTATGTTACTCCGTACTGCTGATCGAATTGTCTGAATTTTATAATCGCCTGGTCTAGGTATAGGGTAAACGAAAACGCGGCAGCAGTTCAATAATTACAATAAAAAATAAAAAATATATATAGGACAAAGAAGTTATTTTTACGTTGGAAAGAAAGTCTATGAAATCGACACATCGATGCTTTTCTTCCTAAGGTGAAAAAACAAGACAGTTTCCTACTAGGATGTTATTTGAAGTATTCACACCGTTTTTCGAATGTCCTTTTCGTAGTTCGTACTAAATTTGTAAGCAACGAGCAACGATCGGTAGGTTTCATTTTCTCTTTCCCGACAGTACAATATGCTATCTTCTCGGCCCTATTCGATTATACATTATTGAGCGAACTACTACCGTGAATTATTTATTTTTGAAATAAACTTAATAATAACTAAAATAAAGTGGTCTAAGACTCTAATTAATTTAGTACAATATAGTTTTTTTTATATAAAACTTAGTTTCGTTTCAATAATCATGAATATATATTTTCGTTTCAATAATCATGAATATATATTTTCTTAAAAAAGAACTCTAATCAAAACTGATGTTTGGTTTATAAATTTACATAACAGAGATAGACGAACAGTACTTCTGTAAGAAACATTATTGTGTGTTTTTTTTCTTTTTCTTGCACATGAGAACTATTGCCACACTTTAAAGTGCAATATTGCACTCTTTTCAAATGTTGGGATCAGATTTTAGTAAATCATCATTAAAAATATTTAAAATAGACAGAAATGGTACAAACTCTATCTATCGTACCACTAAAAAATCAAATCAAGATTGAAGAGCAAAAGATAAAAATAAAAAAGAAATCTTTTATTGTGATGCTCAATTATATTCACGGTCCATTCATTTTTCTCAAAAGCTTTTATATAGTGTTCCAATTTGGGATGCATGGAAATAAGCAGTAAAATGGATAACTCGCTTGTGCTTGCACCCAATCATTTTTTTTAAAAAAGACAATCCTGATCTACGTGTTCTTGATTTCTTTACAAAAATTCACTGTACATGTTTCTCTGTTTCATTACATATCTTTTCCAATTCAGATCTCAGAAAAGATAATAGAAACAATATCGCACATAAAAGAGAAAATAAAAAAAAAGGTGAGCTGCTGGATAAGCTGTATAATTTTAGTTTGTCGACATGTAGTTCTCCTCTTGGATGGTCTCCAATGTTGGCCTCCGTGAGCGCGCGCTGCTCAGCCGGTGCTTGTACACGTTCATGTCGGCGGCGACCGCCTCGTCGTCGACCATCTCATCCAGCCGCAGCCTCGGCGCCGCGTCCTCCGCCTGCAGCGGCGTCGGCGGCGGCGCCACGACCGCGGCGGCCACCTTGGCCGAGCGCCGGGCCTCCCTGGTGGCCACGGCGGCGAGGCGCGCCATGTCCGCGGGCGCCAGCGGCGTGCCGAGGCGCTTCATCGGGAACGTGGCGTACACCGCGCCGAGCTCCAGCTCCTCGTCGGCCGACAGCGCGGCGAGGCGGGCGCCCACCCGCGCCGCGCGCGCGTCCGCCAGGAAGTGGCCCGGCGCGTCCATCATCAGCTCCGCCGCCGTCGCCGGCAGCGCCACCTGCCTCACCCCGCCGTCGTCCGGCAGTATCACCCTCGCCCCCTTCCCTCCTGGCACCTTCGCCATCGTGCACGACAAGTAGTTGCCCATGTCAAGAAACCAGCAACGGCAAGGCCACGAGCTCACAAGCAAGCAAGCCAAGAAAACGAAGACGTCGTCGTTGAGCTGCGAGAAGAAGAAGAAGTGGTAGTTTTAGTTGGCTGGATTCGGGTGAAGCCGCGGATTATATAGGAGGCGCGCGGGCTTGGGAACGCGTGTGGGGGAAGGTGACGGTGATGGGAAGCGAGAGGAGAGGAGACCACCGGGAGAGTGGTTTGTTGGGTTGGCGATGGATCGTGTGGCGCGGGTGTGTTCGTCCGTGAGCGCGTGTGTGTGGCGTGGGATGATAGCGCGGGCGGGTGCGGTGAATTGCGCGTGGCGGCGAGAGCTGGCTGAGCCGCGAACGCGGTGGTGGCTTTTGGGTTTTGCCGTGGCTTGGGTTGGAGTCGGAGAAAGTGGTTCCGTTCCATTACCATTCCGAGGTGGCTTTATCCTTCTCCACGCCGCTCGCGAGGGGCGGCTGGGGGGCTGCAGGTAATGTAAGGGGCTAACCCGCGAAATCCACTTATAGACTAAAATAAGCTGTAAATCCGCTTACTTTGATCTATAAGTGAGTTCGTGGCTGACCCACCTACACCCCCTGCACCTATTTGTGCAAGTAAATTGCACATGTATAAACTACGTACACCGAGTGGTGTGGTGCGTATGCAAATCTAGGCGATAACCACTGAGGGATGAAAACGGTCATGGAAATTCCTGATCGACCGAGCTCCTTTTTTATAAGGGGTACCGTTTTTGACCGTATCGTTTTTTTCTATATATAAATTTTGTTTTTCTAATTTCTTTCTGTATCGTATTAATGTCGGCAGTGAGTAGTTTAATTGATAAATATGATCAATTACCATGTCAATTGAGCATCATTTTTTAAGAGATGCTAACGATTCTGATCATTTCCGAATTCCGACCGTTTTCACTCCCAGTCCTTTAAAAATAACAAATTAGTATAGAATGTGATATATTTTATTACTATGAATCTTAACTAAATTAAAATATATATGCATTAGGTTAGTTAATTTTTGAAACGGATTAAGTACCGAACCACTAACCGGTATCATTTGTTAAACATTGTGTCAATATATACTCTTAGTAATGTTTTTAGTTCAGAACGTTCCAATTTTGTTTGGCCGGCACGAGTCCGGTCGTCGACATTTCATCTTTGATTAGTTCCTCTGTTGGACTGGGAGAGTAGGAGTACTCTACCTTCTATCTCTTGTTTTTATTGGAGTTGGAGGTCATTTTCTGTGGACTGCTCTATCATCAAGAGTTCGGCTGGTCAGTCGACATCTCAACGCTGGCCTTTTACTCCACAATTTAAACGTGTGTCCAGACTTCCAGTACTCGCTGCTGCCATTAGCCCATTTACCTACTGCTGCTGCCACTAGTTTACAATCTGTTAGTCGCTAAGATGGAGAGAGTGTTAGGTGATGGATATATGTGTGTGCAGTGGTGGCGCCCAGTGTACTGCTCTATCAACAACAGCTTGGTTGGTGCTTTGAGGTGTCTACTCCGTGTTCAGTGTTCTTAACCATTTCCGGTTAAAGCTAGATGCCCTTTCCTTTGTTACTTTACTGATCTACTAATAGCTAGAGAGAGACAGTGAACACAAGATGTTTTTTTTTTTCTTTTCAACCATGGCCACCTGTCCTCCCAAAGTTGCCTTGCTCAATTAGCGCATATCCAATTAATTAGTGCGTCACTGACACGGGATCATCATCTACCTACCAAGATGAGGTAAAACCCCGTGTAAGTTCGCTGAAACCTACCAAACTATCAACCTGGATAAATAATTAATCGACTGGGTAAAAAAATGAGATCAGTCGATCCAATATGACCAGTTCTACCAAGCAAAGTCTTCACTAATTAAGCGTAAAACTAGTTTATGGCGCCTGGGAGATCCAGAAGAAGCCTGAACCAATGAACTGACAGAGCGGGTCTTCTTGCGAAATAAACAGTACTTAGTTTGATTTGATCATCAGTTTGAGAAAAGGATAAGTGCAGGTTGACCTGGGAAACAGGACGAACTTTTCGTAGTATTAGGCCGAGTTTAGTTCCAAACTTTTTCTTCAAACTTTCAACTTTTCTATCACATCAAAACTTTTCTACACACATAAATTTTTAATTTTTCCATCGCATCGTTCCAATTTCAACCAAGTTTTCAATTTTAACATGAACTAAGCACACCCTTAGCTGACATTGATCCTTTGGCTCAAGAACATCGCCGGCGAAGCTGCCCAGAACCTGCAGGAGTGAAGTGACGGCGATGGCGTGAAAGGAATAATGAATAATTCAGGCTGAGCTAGCACACGCTGTGTGGCCGTGTGGACTGTGGAATCAAACAAATCACGTTCTCGAGCGACGAACCCTAATGTGGTTTTGTGTGGTGTTAGATCACTGCAACCAGATGGCAAACGACCAGTGACTTTTCTATGCATGTTGGCTTTGTGAAAGCTGTTTGATAAAAAAAATATATAGATGCTGCACCGTCATTTGGAACAGAAGTGTGATCTGTTCAGGGATAGTTGACTTGAGGTTAGTCAACGATGTGCCTTTAAATGATGTTTCTGCACTTGGAAATAAGGAATTATTGTGTGGTATCTGCTTGTTTATTAGTATATGCTCCATGTTAGTCACGAACAAAATGTATTGTTTATTTTTTTTGAAATCAGATCAAATATATTGACCCGACTTTTGGAGAAAGCCCAAAACACCAAACAGAGTCTTTTACATCTTAAAGGAAACTAAACTGGTTGGGAATTCTAGCTTACAGATATTCTGCACAGCAAAACATCAGACAGCCATCAACATCAAAACCGCACCCACTGGCTAAAATTGGAACTACATGGATGCTGGTAAATCTCTGATTCTAAGATGATTAAGCTTCTTCAGGATCGCCTCACACCAATCACCCAGCACTGCTTGTTCCTCCTTTCCTAGCAGAATGCCCCATTTCTGTGCAAAAGACAAAGCTTTGTAAACAGTTTGCAGAGGAGAGGAAACCAAATTATTTTCAAACACCCAATCATTCCTAATTATCCAGAGAGCCCAACAGACACACCCTAACAGGAAAATCCAGAGTCTATGTTCTTTCTTTTTATCCCAAACCCTAACCCAATCCTAGAATTGGCAGGATGAAACTGAATATTCAGGGCCTCTTTGATAACACACCAAACAAAAACTGCCAAAGGGCAACAGAAGAGAACATGGCTGGTAGTTTCAACATTACCACACAATTTACAGAATTTATCACCCCCCTTCCAGTTCCTCTTAACTAGTTGTTCAGCACAAGGTAACCTCCCTTTCCCAACCAGAAAAAGGAAATGCTTGATCTTGAGAGGGAGCTTGCATTTCCAAATCTCCCATAAATCTACATCCCTTATACCCCCAAAAGTCAA
This sequence comes from Oryza glaberrima, assembly GCF_000147395.1. Classification (NCBI taxonomy): domain Eukaryota; kingdom Viridiplantae; phylum Streptophyta; class Magnoliopsida; order Poales; family Poaceae; genus Oryza; species Oryza glaberrima. The sequence goes on from NC_068330.1 coordinate 24,113,622, forward strand.
GATCCTATACATAGATTTAGTAGAAAAAACTTTTTTTCTTATTATGAGGCCAGACAATTTGGTCATCTCCTTCATCCAAACAAAACCCCTGAATGAGTTGCTTCAATTGGGAAAGTTCAGTTTCTCTTTGAGAGTTCAGATTTCTTCTAAATTCTAGATCCCAGTCTCTCCCATTGAACACTTCACTCACAAGAGCCCCTTACTGGTAGCTGATCTCAAAAAGGTCAGGGAACCTAATTTTGAGAGGAATATCACCACACCACACATCTTTCCAGAAAAATACATGATTTCCCTTATGAACATGTTTCTCCACAAGTCTTTCAACCCAAGTCTTGCAATGATGCAGCCCTTTCCAAAATTGAGAGCCTCCCATAGCAGAACTGCTAAAGAAACTAGCATTGTTCAAATACTTCTTTCTGAGAATCTCTATAACATTGAACAATGTATTGTTTATTTGAGCATGAACACAGGAATTTCAGGGAAGTATTTTTTAGAGTGAAATTTCAGGGAAGTTTTAACAGCTAAGCTTGCGTTTATTTCCATCCAAAGGTGCGCAGGGAACTCTTCCCGGCACATAAAACGAAGCAGGGGATTAACACATGATTAATTCAATGTTAGTTAATTTTTTTTAAAAAATAGATTGATATGTTTTTTTAGAATTTTTTTAAAAAATACAGTATTTAACAATTTAAGAAATGTATGCGCAGAAAATGAAAGAGGTTAGCAAAGAGTACTCATTTAAGCCTTTAACTCGAAGACAAATTTTAGCTCAACTTTTGGCCTATACGGAATTTCAGGTTTATAGTATTCTGACTTGCAAACCAATGTCCCGGATCCCTGACCTCTTTTGCAGGAAAATCCAGGTGAATTACGATATGAACAAATTGACAGCTGCTTGTATTATAGCCATAAATTATCTGTCTAGCTTTCTTATTGCTTTCAGACATGAAGTGTGTCATCTGAACGCGATGCAAATATCAGCATCAGTGCATCACCAGGAACTGGCCTGCCTTTCATTTACTTGAAATGATTATTGACTGAACTCCAAGGGAAGTTACCTGGTTGCTTTGTGAAACTCTAGTTCACCGGCCGCATCTTAGCTTTCTTACCACAACGGTAAAAACCTCTTTTCCAAATAACAAACCACATCACCTGCACGGCTGCACCTGCCAGTTCAATTCATTGTCTCAGCCACCTAATGATAACCATCAACATAGCGAAGAAAGGTAATGGTTCACATCATCAGGTGACAAGTGCCAGCAGTAACAAGGTAACTACTTTAACAATGGGATGAAAACGTAAAGTATGGTTATGAATAAGGCCGACTGCTGTCGACCTACACAAGTCTCTGTAACATGAGAAATGCTATCAAAGGTTCAGACTTTCAGCTACACAATGGATGTATCAGCATCCTTGACAGTCAAGCCACTTGTGCGGCAAGATAGACTGCAAGACGCTTCTCTTCAAATGAGTACTCGGTGTCCTCTTGTGAAGTCAGCTCCGGTTCGTCATAAGAGAGTACAGAAACAGCTTTTGCGGTAAGAACAGGCGTCACTGCCATTTGCATATGAGGGCTCACTGTCATCGGAGTCGTAGGAACTGGTGCAAATGTCTTGGGAGTCCTGTTCTCTTCAGTACCACCAGTGGAGATTGGACGCACAGGAGATGAGGATATGTTTCCAGGTGTAATCTGAGAGAAGGGCTTCCGGGGTGTCTCCATCTCAAGAAGACTGCTCGAGTTGGAAGATGGAAATAACTTCCTGATAGGGAGACCAACAGTGTCTAAACCTTTATGACCTGAGTTTATTTTTGAGATCAGAGATAGTCAGATCGTACTACATACTAAGTAAAAATTTAGAAATATTGCTTCAGATATATTTAAGTCGAAGTTACCAGGGGAAGGAGTGTTGATATCTTCCGTTTTCTTGGCTGCACGAATAGTCTTTGAATGAAGTATCTCTGATTTAGGAGGTTGAACTCCAGGTGTGGAGTTTCTGGGTACCTTCTTAGTGCTGTGAGATTTTGAAGAGCTTGGCTTTGATCCATAAAGTGCCTCCTGCTCAGCTTTGCGTTGATCTTGAAGCTTCTTTTGATCCTACAATTACTCAGATTTCAGATCTCACCCACGTTACCACGTAAGAAGATGGTAACAAAAGCACACAAATTAGGATACAGCTAGTACCCTTTGCCTCTTCCTTTCCTGCTCTTTCTCTTGACGAACAACCATGTATTCTTCAAGCATCAATATAAGTCGGACCTGCAAACATTGTACGACACGAGTTTTGGCAATTCTCAAAACTGGCTTTGTAAATAATACATAAAATAAACGGCATGAATAGAGAAATATACGCCATCATATGTGAACTCATTGCCTCTTTCAGTTTCCCAAGCTCTGGTTTTTGTTTCAAGAACATCTACCATTCCTGTCCACAACACAATAGCAGCAAATCAGGAGCAGAAATGATAAGAAATTAAGAATGAAAGCATAACATTGTGTTTAATAATTGATTGTCACCTGGAATCTTGCTAACCAGAACACGCGCTTTTTCAGCCCTCTTAAGCATAATGTGTGCACCTCTCCCAGCATTATACCGGTTGTCATCCTGATCATGTCATGCGGACACCGCAATCAGCAGCAGGTGCGGAAAAAAAATCTTTTCATATAAATTGTTCTGATAGGACAGTACTTTGTTGTAATCTTCCAACCAAGCCTCTTCCTCACGTGCATTTAGCCACTTCTCAACTCGCTCGAGAATGTCCTTCCTGCTAAAAGCTTCCTCTTTCACTGTTGAAATATAAGCCTCAATTTGCTCGAGCAACAAAGAGGGATCAATAGCCCCTGAAATGGAAAGAGTGAAGACATATTTTGGGCAATAAAACATTTTACTAAATAAACAGCATTAACAGCTTAACACACATGACACATCCTCTCAACGGAAAAAGGAGGTAGGAGGATCAATTAACTGAAACTACCTTCAAGAACTTGCACAGAAATCTAAGGGTGTGTTCCCGGATGCCCCTTTTCCCAACTCCTCTCTTTCTCGTTTTCCGCGCGCACGCTTTTCAAACTGCTAAACGGTATGTTTTTTGCAAAAAAAAGGTTCTATATGAAAGTTGCTTAAAAAATCAAATTAATCCATTTTTTTTAAAAAAAATAGCTAATACTTAATTAATCACGCGCTAATGAACCGCTCCATTTTCCGTGCAGAGGGATCCGGTTGGGATCTAGGAAAAGCGAACACACCCAGGGAATCATTCCATAACATATTACCTGCTTCAATGGCCTCAATTGTGAACTGAGTTGCATAACCTTCCTCTCCAACTAAATGTGCCCGTCGTCGATGTTCTTCTAGTTCTGTTTTCTTCTTGAGAACAAGCTCCTTCATTTTGCTTGCTTTGTGCTGTTCAAGCCTTAATACCTCAGCTTCCACCTGGATCAAAGAATATCATGTCCTCTGACTCTAGTATCATTATCTCAGTAGAAAACAGAAAATGACAACCACAAGACTCACGAAAGCAAGTTCTCCAAAAGATCATTAACTCACATAGTTGAGGAACTCAATGGAAAGGGTGTTCTGTTCTGTTAATTCAGCCTCTGAAGCAGCAATATTACATGTTATATTCTGGTATGCCTGCTGCTCTTCAAATGGCGTATCCATTAGATTCCATAGTTCTAGCAAGGTAGATGCAAGATCTTGAAGCTGGCAGAGCTAATACAGTTAGTTGAAAGCAGATATATACCATTTGGACATTCCCTGAATTGAAATAGTAAGATGCAGACCTTCTGCATCCTCTGCATTTTTGTTTCACGAAGTCTCTGAATCGCCAATGCTAGCATCTCAATTGTAGTGTTGCTTATATTCCTTGGCCCTTCAGCTTCATCAAGACTAGGGTGTATTTCAGATATTGTTTTCTTGAAGTCGACACCAAGTACTACACATAAAGAATGTAAAGTCTTCAAATATTCCATAACTTGCTTTACCATCTCACCCTATCAGAATTCAGAAATTTAATAACTGAATCAGAATACATTAGAAAATAGAAATTGAAAAGGAATTCAAATAATACATAGAGCTAAAGGCTTCAAGAAGAACCTTCTCCTTTTCAAGGGACTTCAGCTCCACCCTTAACTCTTCAAGCTTTCTTAATGATAGATCAGATTGATCCACAGACACTTTAAAAGGGTCAAAATTTGCTGGCCTTATCTCAGATGAGATCTTCTTTATCCTTCCTACGACATCAAGAAACTGGTTCCATCTTTCAACCTTCTTCCTCTTCATCTCTTCTAGGTATGGTAATATTGCACCGAGCTCATCCCGTAATCCACATGCTTTCTGATTAGACTGATAAAACAATCAAAAACAAAGAACTAATTACTGCCTTACTGGTAGATCCTATTTCGCTACAGCATACTTCTACCTTTCAAGTTGGATAACTAAATAATACACATTAAATGAGCCCATCTGTGACTGTAATCATATACTACCTCCGTCTCAAGATATAGCAACCAGTACTAGATGGGATATAATCTAGAGGGTTGTGCTCCTTCCGGCTATTGGGTGTGGCAACTCCGTGGCATGCACAACAATATAAGTCATTAGTGCATGATTAATTAAGAATTAATTATTATAAACTCAAAAATTGGGTTTATTTGTTTTTTAGAATAAATTTGTATGCAAAAAGTTTTTGCAAAACACACACTGCTTACCAGTTCGGAAAATATGCTAACGGAAAATGATGAAGTTACCATGCTTGAATACAGGCGAAAGGTAGTATACGAAGAACATATGAATTCATAGCCTAATAATACTTCGATAATATCACAATACAATGGTGGGTAGTGTTTTTGAATCGGAGAAACGGCTAAATTCTGATGCGCCCCAAACCATTATAGTACCATAACACAGTAAATCGTATCAACCATCAAAACATAAGCTCTTAAACGACAGAAAACAGAAGCAAAAGTGACAGACCTGCCTGACGTGGACCGTCGTCTCGCCCATGGCGGAGCAGATGGCGGCGAGTTCAGCTTCAGATTGAGCGATCGCCTGCCGCAGCTGGGCGCGGGAGCGGTTCGCCTGGTCCACCTTCCTCCTGTACACCTCCAGGCACTCCTGCTCGAGCTCCAGCAGCATCCTGTCCCTCGCGGCCTCGGGCTCCCCGATCTCGTCCCAGATGACCTGCAACCACGAGCGATCTGAATCAGCGAGAGACCAACAAAACCTGTCACCGCCATCGCGGCAACAGCAGATCAGTCGACAGCGAGGCGCACCTGGAGCTCGTGCATGAGGGATCCGCATATGGTCTTCATCGGGAGGAGGCGCTCCTTCGGATTGCCGCTCCTCGTGAGGACGATACCACGCAGCCTGCAGGGGAATCAAACGGGGAGAGATTGATCGGCGTCAGAATTAGGGTTGGCACGATCAACCAGCAGTAACGCCTACGGCCTCGAGTTCACTCACCAGTCTCGGTGGCTCGGCTCGACGGAGGGCGATACGGGAGGCCGAAACGAGGGCACCGCTGCGTCGTCCTCGGCGGCGGCGGCGTGGATTTGGCCGGAGACGGCCGCGCGATTTTGGGGGAAATGATGAGGGATTGAAGAGAATTGTTCGAAACAACTTGAAAATGGGAGGGAGAGGGGGAAACGATTTTGGATCACCGGATTTGGGCAGCACAGGCTGATAGATATACTGGGCCGGGCTAGTCACTCTTGGGCCTTTTATTTTGAATTGGGCTGGAGATGGAAAGTTTTACTGATATGGGCCTAGGCTAAACAACTCATAAAGCTGTTGCAGATTATGCTGAGTAGTGAGTAGTGAGAACCAAACTAGAAGTAGAAGTACATAGTGGGGCAGTAAAAAGAGTTAATGAAACAATTAAAAATAATTTATAGGTAAAAATTTTGTATCTGTATTACGGTTTAAAAGCTAAGGTTGAGAAGTTGACTATAATGAAAAATCCTAAAATCAATTTTACAATTAAGCACAATCATTCTGATTGCAAATTCTTCCGCCGGAGAAGCGAATAGCCACAACCAAAGCATGGATATGGAAATAATAAAGAAAGAATTACCAACTAAAAACAAGAACTCAATGATCCTATGCTTCATGGATCTGCATTATAAAGGACACATGCTTTCGAAGTTCCGAGTACTTTTGTGCAGCACAATACAATGTCACTGCGGTTCCTTATTAGGGGTAAAAGGAGAAAAAGAAGACAAAAAAACATCGCTCATCAGAAGATGTCACCCCTGCTTGTAATCACGTCCTGGCTACAGAACGGGCATATAGAAACCAGAATCCAAAAATTTAACTTGTACAGAACTTAACAATGAAGAGATCTTATGAAGCCGACTCCTTGGCGATCTTCTCAGCTTTAGCAATGACTTCCTCAATGCCTCCCACCATGTAGAATGACTGCTCGGGAAGGTCATCATATTTCCCATCCAAAACACCCTGCACATCAGCAGAAACTTTAGCAAAGAGCACACAAGCAAACATGAATATACATTACTAATAAGCATAATGAAGTTCTGTAATATCGCGTGTCTACAACTACAGATCTAGCAAAATGTGTTACTGAACAAAGGATTAAAAAAGTGTAGATGGATTGTACTGTCTGGTAAAACTAGTGTATTCTTGCAGGCACATACTGATTCATCAATTATAACCCCAAAAATTGCAAAATACTGTAACCGTAGTGGTACTGAACTCCAAAAACTACTATGCATATTCAATTCTGACCTGGAAACTGTTGACGCTCTCCTTCAGCTCCACGTACTTCCCAGGAGCACCCGTGAAAACTTCAGCCACATGGAAGGGCTGGCTCAAGAAACGCTGGATCTTCCTTGCGCGAGCGACGGTCAACTTGTCATCTTCACTGAGCTCGTCCATACCCAAAATTGCAATAATATCCTGAAGATTCTTGTAGTTCTGAAGAACCTTTTGGACACCACGAGCAGTGTTGTAGTGATCCTCACCCAACACATGGGGGGAGAGCATTCTGGATGTGGAGTCCAGAGGATCGACAGCAGGGTAAATACCAAGCTCAGAGATCTGCACAGATAGCAAATTCAAGTCATAATGAGGACATTATTAACACGATGTATTAGGTCAGTTGGACAAACCTGTCGTGACAACACAGTAGTAGCATCAAGATGTGCAAAAGTAGTAGCAGGAGCAGGATCCGTCAAGTCATCAGCAGGCACATAAATAGCTTGGACAGATGTAATGGAACCCTTCTTTGTAGTTGTAATTCGCTCTTGAAGTCCTCCAAGATCAGTAGCAAGAGTTGGTTGATATCCCACAGCAGATGGAATACGTCCAAGAAGAGCAGACACCTCAGAGTTCGCCTGACATCAAGATTCAAGATTAATCAAAACCATAACAATGGGACTTAGTAGAAACACCTACGCTACGTATACTACTAGTAATTCTTTTTTATGCAGAGTAGAAATACCAAAAGAAGAGATGTCTTGCATAAATTACCTGAGTGAAACGGAAAATGTTGTCAATGAACAAAAGCACATCTTGTCCTTCGGCATCACGGAAATGTTCCGCAACAGTCAAACCGGTCAACCCAACACGAGCACGAGCACCCGGGGGCTCATTCATTTGCCCGTAGACAAGAGCACACTTGCTTTCACTCTGCAACCAAAATTGATATATAAGTAGCTTGCACATGTGTGCGTCCCACAGAAAATAAGATATCAACTAAAATTACCTGTTTGTCACCTAGCTTGATGACACCACTTTCAATCATTTCCCTGTAAAGATCATTACCTTCACGGGTACGTTCACCAACACCAGCAAACACAGAGAAACCACCTGGCAAACAAATCATCATCAGTCAAATAGAACAAGTGACTGAAATTTGAACAATATCACACATGAGACTATGTATAGATGCATACCATGGGCCTTAGCAACATTGTTGATCAACTCCATAATAAGGACAGTTTTGCCGACTCCTGCACCACCAAAAAGACCGATCTTTCCACCTCTTTGGTAGGGCGCAAGCAGATCCACAACCTATAAAATTAAACCAATGTACAGCAATTAGGACTCTAAATCATGGTTGCAACTATTTACCATTCAAATACTTCAGATAACCACAGGATCAGACAAGGGTGGGACAATTATACCTTAATTCCAGTAACAAGAATTTGCTGTTCTGTGGCTTGCTCAACAAAAGCAGGCGCCTCACGATGGATGGGAAGGAAGTGGTTCGTTGCTACAATAGAAGTCAGCATCAATAACAAAACATAAATAAGAACTGGACACACAAATTCTTAAATAACTATGAATAATGAAGACATGGAACATATAGTAACTTACTTATGTCACCCTTCTCATCAATTGGCTCACCAATAACATTCATGATACGTCCAAGCGTGGCCCTGCCAACAGGAACCTACAAAGAATAACTTCCAAGTCAAAAACATAGTAGAACACATTATATATGATTAGTTTCAACTTCCAAGACAATGCTACAGATACAAGGTTCAGCAACTCTAATTATAATCAGAATTTACACGAATGCATCAGCAGTTCTCTGAATTCAGTAATGCCCATTTTATGCTAAACAATTGGCAAGGGTATTAAATAAACAAAAACTGGAATGGATTCCTAGACTATGACGACAATTTTCATTCAAGCAAACAGTGGAAAAGTTATACCAACCAATGCATGTTAACCTCACAATACGCCAATACGGAAATGCAACACTGGTGAACATAATGAATTCTAATAGACTCTAGATGACCACCACAAACCAAAAGGCAGCACTTTATAGGGAAAAAAAAGTCAATTTCTTCACTAGCACGAACAGACCACCACAAAGCAGCCAACAGTCTACCGATAAAATGAACGAAATGGAAGGGAGATCGCTCGCCACTCAGAACTGTACACCTAGATCAAATCTGACAGCAGTAGATCCACATTTCGTCAGATCTGGTCGGAGACAACACGAAATGAAATGTACGATCGCAAACAAGGATGAGAAGACGGGCGGGGGGGCATTACAGTGATTGGGGAGCCGGTGTTGAGGACGCGCTGACCGCGGACAAGCCCCTCAGTCCCGTCCATAGCGATGGTGCGCACCATGTTCTCGCCAAGGTGCTGCGCCACCTCGAGCACGAGGCGGATGTTGTGGTCGAGCACCTCGAGCGCCGTGAGGATGGGAGGCAACCCCTCGTCAAACCGCACGTCGACGACGGCGCCGATGACCTGGCACACCTGCCCGACGGCGCCGGCGCCGGTGAACTCGTCGGTGATCTTACCTCCACCCGTGGCCTTCCCCGTCGCGGGCGCGGGAGGCGTCGCCTCCTTCGCCGCGGCGGCCGTGGCGTACGCGGCGGCGCGGTTGAAGAGGTACCCCGCTGGCGACGGTCGGTGGAGCGGCCCGCGCGGGCGCGGGGCGGGCGAGGCCCCGCGGAGCCTGGAGGCGGCGCGGACGAGGGAGGAGAGGGCCCGGCGAGTCGCCATGGCCGGGAGATCGCCGGAGACGCGGGGCCTGGATCTAGGGTTAGACTTTTTTTTTTTTTTGGTTGCGGCGGCCTCCGCGAGAAGGGAGGAGGAGAGGAGGGGAGCGGAGTGAGGAGGAGGAGGAGAGTGGGTGCGGTGGGTGGTGGAGATATCGACGTGTGGGGGGATTGGCGGGTGGACCCGGTCTACGGGAGCCCGAGAAGCGTGGAGGAGCGGGGGTTGTGTGGTGCATGGTGGGCTCAGTTCATGGAATGGATTGCAATTTTTTTGGGGATCCATTTGGTAGCTTGATATTGCAGCTGGAAATCTGGAATATGTAATAGTGTTCCTTTTTTTTTCTTCTTTTTTATTTTGGGCTGTCAACTGTCATTTGGCACTTTTTAATGGCATTTGATTTTTGCTATGTTTTGATGGTGACAGAGGATTTCGGTTTTTATTGAGTAGATGATGACAGCAGATGATTATTTTGAACTATTATAAGTTCGAAAGTCGAACTAAAACTTTGCGTAATCTTCGATCAAGCCGTCATGTTTAGCTATTTTCTAGTCCAAATTCGTGGTTAACTTTGGTAACAGCATCTTGTTCGAGGCCTGTAACCTTTTCTTTTTTAGAAAATCGAGGCTCGTCACTCTGTCAGCACACAAACGTTGAAGGAATAAGTTCATTTTAGGTCCCTCTATTTGTCGCCCAGTCTGATTTTCGTCCCTAAACTGCAAAACCGGGTACGACCCGTCCCCAAACTTATGAAAATCGGACGAACAAGGTACCTTGGCGATTTTAAGGGTGGTTTTGGCTGACGTGGCGCCTACGTGTCCATTTTGACTCGGTCTTCATCTGATGTGGTACTGACGTGGCTCTTACGTGGCAATCCGATCCAGAAAAATAATAAAACCCGTGAGACCCACATGTCAGTCTCACATAAAATAATAATAAAAAGATGGGACCCACATGGACCCTACATGTCAGTCCAACTCACCTCTCCTCTTCTTCCTCCTCTTTCCCCATCTCCCCTCTCTTCATCTCTCTCTTTCCAGGCGACGGCGGCCGCTCCTCTCCCTCCCACCTGCGGGTCGCCGCGCGCCGCTCCCCCCTCCCCCCCCCCCCCCCCCGCTAGTCCCAGTGCGCTGCCGCTCCTCTCCCGCCGGCCGCCCCGACGAGCTCGCCTCCTCCCTCGCGGCGATGGACAGCGCATGGCCAACGGCGGGCGACGGTGCACAAGGCGCCTGGGGCGGCGGCGGCCATCTCTCTCTTGCGCACTCTCGCCTAGTCGTCCGCCGCCCTTCTCCCCGATGGCCGCCAGCGGGAGAAGAGGGATCGAAGCCGCACGCCTCTCCCCGTCCCTCGGCTGCCGCGGCCCTCCCGTTCCCTCCCCGGCGCGCCGCCTCTACTTCCTCGCCGCCGCGGCCGGGGACAGCCACACTGATGCCCTCCCCTCGTCGGAGCTCCGCAAGCGCCATGGCGGCTCCACTGCTTCTGGTGGTGGTGGTGGTGAGGACGAGAAGCTCCACTTGCTCCGTCGCCTCCTCGCGCGGCCCGACGTCGCCATCGACGCCTACATCGTCCCCACGTGCCTCGCGCGCGCCATCGCCCGCCGCCGGCCATGCGCTGTCCGTCGTCGCGCCGTTTGCTGCCGCCGTGCTGGACGCCGCCCGGTGAGAGGAGGGAGCAGAGAGATGGGGAGAGCCGGAGAGAGGAGGAATGTCATGCCAGAAATTCCCGAATAGAATTCCAAGCAGAATGTGCATTAAAATCCCCGTCCAGGACCGGCCGGGTACACAAACGACAAAGTTGACATACAGATCCACGTCTTACAAACATTATAAAAGTCTTACAAAAATGCAGCGGAAAACAAAAGATAACTGGAGCTAAGCCTTGACTTGAACTGCAGCGGGAACACCACTCCACAGGCATCCTCGACGGCACGGACAAAGACTACTCCTCGGAGAAACCACCATCGGACACATACTCGTATTCTGGGGTTGGGGAAAATAGAGCAAGACTGAGTACTACCCACTGTACTCAGCAAGTCATACCGGAATAGGGGTATGATGCAGGGAATTATCAAGGAGAGCTAGAGTGGTTCATTTGCATAAAGCGAGCATTTATAAACAGAAGTTGAAAGAAGTAAACAGTTGTAATAATTAATCAATATTGATCACTCACTGTCCAACGCTACACCACGTTGCGACAGGCCCAGCCATATACTATCCAATTTCATTAGACTACACTAGGATGAAACTAATCACGGTGAATCTGGTTGACCGCCCATAACCGCGGGCACGGCTATTCGAATAGTTTTACTCTGATCAGAGGTGTACAACTGTACCCACAAGACACAGCCCCACGACACGTTCCCGTGCGCCGACATGCCACCACGACATACCGGAAAGAGGCCGTGACAGGACCCTTCGCATAACCCCCTCTAGCCAAGCACACCGCACCTCAAGTTTCACCCCCGTCCCCAGCGGGCGACGGGCAGTCCCCTCTCGTGCCTAAGTGAATCCGGAAGCCGCATAGGCCGTCGCAGGGCCCATCCAAACTCCATCACGCCCACCCTTGCCTGGATGCGTCGGCTAAAGAAAAGCTACACTACAAGCCCAGCCGTTGCCAACGCTGGCTTGTGATAAGTACGAGGAATTCTTCCAGGGTTTCCCGCGAACCGGTCCTTAATTGCCATGGGTGCGACTAGCAAAACCATGCACCCACAGCCCACCATGTGATTCATTTTAATTAATCAACACCAAAGCGGTGGTACTAATCCAACATCACCACTAGAACCTGCAGTCTATACTTTAATAGGATTTTTCCCCAATGTGTGCTAGTTGAACTAAGCATGGCTAAGCGATTCCTAGTCCAAAGTCTATTCATGTTATAGCCCAAGCTAACAAAGGAGTATGGTATCAAAATAGCATGGCTGTAACAATAGGTAAACATCCCATAGTAACATTATAAAACAATGCAGTATTTGAAGAAAAACAATAGAGCATTTGCAATATAGGATCAACATATTCAAGTAACAGGCATGACTTGCCTTGCTCTGCTGCTGGAGGAACCTCGGCGACTATCTCGAAGTACACCGGAGCGTCGGAAGACCCGGAATCTAAGCGACATACAAGGCAAACAATGCAAACAGGCTATAAGACTACTGAAACAGAGAACAAAACCATTTTTAATGGATTCTACACATTTTTCTTGATTTACTGAGACTTGAATGGGCTTAAAGAGAGCACGGATGAATTAGTTATGAATTTTAGAAGATTCACTGTGTTTATTACTATAACAAAAGTCCTTAAATCATTTATTGCATAATAAATCCCAGGGCTGACGTCATCAAAGGGGGGGGGGGCGGCGCTGACAGGCGGGCGGCCGGCTCGCGCGGCTTAGCTGGTCCTCGGCCTTCGGCCGGCCCAGCGGGAGGAGGGGGAGAAAAAGAAGAATGGGCCGGCGGCCCATTCAAAGGAAAAAGAGAAAAGACAAGGAAAGAAAAAGGAAAAAAAAAGAAGGAAAAAGGATTTTTCCTGGGATTAAATATTGCTTGTGCTCATTTTTAATTGGTTAAAATTATTTCGAGAGCTCTAAAAATTCCACTAAAAATCTTATTAGCAAATTTCGACATGTAGAACTCAAGAAAAATTCCACATACCAATTCCGATTATTATTTGCATTAATTTATTAAGGTTTACTCTTGCTTTACACTGGTATTTTCTTGAGACCATTTAAAACTCCAATTTAGGCTTGGGAAAGAACTTCGGGGTGTGACAAGGAAGAAGATATTGGATTCGGTCAATGACATATGGGGCCCATGTGGGCCCACCATATTTATTTTGTGTAGCTGGCATGTGGGACCCACCATTTTTAAAATATTTTTTGGGGGCTGACATGTGGGCCCATGATTTTTATTATTTTACCGAGATATAATTGCCACGTCAGCGCCACACCAGCGCTACGTGGGACGGAGACCGAGTCAAAATGGCCAAGTAGGCGCCACGTCAGCCAAAACCGCCGAGGGATCTCGTTTGCCCGGTTTTTGTAAGTTGGGGATGGGTCGTACACGGTTTTGCGGTTCAAGGATGAAAATTAGACTGGGTGACAAATAAAGGGACCTCAGGTGAACTTATTCCAACGTTGAAATTGCTCAGTCATTGGGCCGTCATGAGCGGTGGGAAACGTCATCCTGCACATGCGGCCTGCACTACCAGCCCACTAGTTGTTGGGCCATTTGAGGCTTTGAACGCAGTGTGCTCGGAGAAGGAAAGCTGATTAGCTGAGCCTTTGGTATTATTCAGGCCCACTCGTGTACATTGCCTTCATTGTTACAAGAACAACTTCGAACCCGACCAGAGAGGTCAGTTTTCTGCTATCTGTTAACTAGTTCTATCTGGCATGCATCTGATATATGCTAATGATGCTATGCAGGTAAACTGTAACTCGGATGTTCTCCTTCTTTTGATAACAGGGAACTGTATAACAGAATGCTTGAAACCTGATGTTCAGTAAACCGTCATCCAGCAGCTAATCGAACTGCCGTCAGCTAACGCATTCGGTTTTGCTGCAACCTCATGACTTCACAAGTGGACTTGCATTCTGCAGTTATATCTTCCCAAGAATCTTGGCTAGCAATTGCTGCCCAAGAGCTTTGTTACTTCTTACGGAATACGGACTGCAGCTTGCAAAACGAAAATAAATTATACAGTACTTCAGGCTGACCTACTGTTACATTTCTCATTTTTCACGGAGGGATTATTCAATGTACTGTACTAGTACTAGTATTCTGCTAGGATTTCCAAGATTTGATAATTGGTGACTTTGTTCATTTTGCATAGGAGTATGACTGTATGACAGGACCACATGACGCGATGCACTGTATTTTGAAGTGTACACGGTGACAGCATTCACGCGTTGTAGCTGCATGGCTGCATCAGGTTCAGAGAAAAGCAGGCCGAGGCAATAATGAATGTAAGACGGCTTGTTAGTATTCTTAATCACATGAATCTTTTTTTCAAACTCATTTGAGACTTGACATCCTCCAAAAGCTTATCAGAGTCCTGTTAAACACTAATTACACATTTGATCCCATTATTGAGAAAGGAAGACTACCATCAACCTGGCCCCTCCTAACAAAAAAAATACATCAAGCAGGCCATCTTGTCAAGGTCTCAAGGATAATTATTCAACCATGAAATCAAGAAGATCTCACCACTTGTTGAAGTATGTCATAGGCACCAAGTCCTCTTTTGCTAGCCTCCAATTACCATAACTAGTTACTACTTGTATACTAGCTAGTAACTGAAGACCCCATCACCTCACAACTCAATGATTAAAACTTAGATTACCACTTGTTCTAAAGTGACTGTTTTTTTTTCTTTCAATCACGTTTCAGTTTCATCCATCCTCTGCATGAGTTATATGACCAGAGCGATGATCACAGTGTGAATCGTCACCTCTTTAGAATTATTCTGTCTCTAATGATTGTATCTGATCTTATATATATACACTGAGTGCTATCACAACGACAAGAGCGTAGCATTGACTTGCAGCTGGAAAATGTGACAAAACTGACTATCTCGCGGCCGTTTCAGCAAACAAATGGACTGAATGCTACTCTATTGGCCATGGAAACTTGTGGAAACGAAGCACTGAAACGTAGACTTGGCCTCAGCTGCAAAACTTCAAGGATTGAGACAAACAGAATTGGATGAGCGATCGCGTTGGTGGAATTTTTCTATCTTGGCTGACATCGAAAGCATTTCGGTTCCCCATCAGGCCGTCGCCGACTTTGTTTTTGGGGGCTTGATATGATTAGAATAAGAGAGGAGTTCTATCCAATAGGTTTTTTTATTAGCTAGTAGTATTCAA
The DNA here is from genome assembly GCF_000147395.1 of Oryza glaberrima. Taxonomy (NCBI): domain Eukaryota; kingdom Viridiplantae; phylum Streptophyta; class Magnoliopsida; order Poales; family Poaceae; genus Oryza; species Oryza glaberrima. Next base: position 24,128,963 of record NC_068330.1, read on the forward strand.
TTAGCTTAGCTGACTCCTTTGCTAGAGGATTACAAAGTCAAAATGTTCAGCTGTAGGAAACACATTTGAGGAGATATGTACAGTAGCAATGTAGCACAATTCTAGAACCAGTTGGTTGGTGACAATGCAAACAATACTACAAGATCGACAAAGCGATTTAATTCTCTCCTAGTACACGAATTAAAATCTTTGGGTATGTTTTACTTTTAAACTTTATCTGTAGTGTATAAGAAAAACGAACTTTAAAAAGGAAGAAAAAACTCACCTAGAAAATGGGGAAAACGCCAAAACGTAACATCTCTGCTGATAAATGCCATTTCTAGCAAGAAAGTATTTTTTTTTCCATTGAGGTGATGTGCCCTTGTTTCTTACATTTTATCAAAATAATTATAATTATTTTAACAACATGGATCAATATATGATATATCATTACACAAACACAAAGGTTAATATTTCAAACTTTTAAAAAATATATAACTATAAATGATAGTACATGTATTATGCATTAGCTAGAGTTTAATTTATTTTTAAAAAACCTTCTCTAGATTGAAATTAAACGGCTATGTATTTGAAGTTATCTATCACTTCCTCCGTCCCAAAATATAAGAAGCTAAAAATGAATGGAATATTTTCTATTATTACGAATTCAGTTATAGGTTTTTATATTTTAGGACGGATGAAGTACATAATAATCTATATTATTATTAAATTATCTTAAAATTATTTGGAAGGCGTACAAAAGATGATGACCATTACCTCCATGGCTCCATCTACAGTAAACAACTCCCGTTTCTAACGTGTGAGTTGTGACCAATAATTCCCCTTGTCAGAAATGTTCCTTTCAGCGATTGCCACCAGCCGCCTGCAGGTACCAAGATTGTCAAATCACCTTTCAGTCCCCGCGCGGCAACGACACTAGTACAACAGCGCAAGTATAGCCGGCCAGCTAGGCTTGCACAGTTGTACTACATTGCCGCCCGCCTCGATCGTCAACCTGCAGACGCACACGCGCACTAGCCCGTGTCGCCGGCGCTCGCAGGGCCCCCCGGAGACGACATGCCATCGCCTCGATCGCTAAAGCCGTCGTCCACCTCCCCGGCCGTCGCTGTCCTCTCCTCCCCCTGCGCGAGCAAATCGATCGAAATCACGGTGGCTCATGCGATTCTCTCGTGTGTGTGAACGGCGCCAACCGTGGCAGATACCCTCTGCCGAGCGGAAAAGGGTGTCAAAATGCGGTCGCATTTTCTGCATTTCCAAGCGACCCATCCAAACAAGGACTCGCATGGAGTAGCTAGTTCTAGCCCCAAAAAAAAAAGGGGCGTGATGTTAGTTATAGTTAGTGGAGGGCTTTTGACTTGCAGCGTCCGGCCGCCGGTGTACGGAGGAGAACAAGGGAACAGCCTAGCGAGCTATCTGCTCCTACCTACATCGTCGTCTCGTCAAGGTTTTGTTTGTTCGCTGGTCGATGGATTGGAACATTCGCGAGACCCTTCTTTGGCATGCGTTGAAATTGTTCTCTCGAAATGGACCGAATAATTGTTGAGTTGCGGTACGGATCATCATCCTTTTTAGGGTTCCACTATATATATATATATCTCTTGTAAGCCGCCGTGCGGCGATGTAACCTCACCTCAGATATAGTGAAGATATTTTGCTGACTGGCGTCCGTGGTTTTTCTGGGAGAGTTTTCCACGTTAAATCTCGTGTCTTTTGTGATTAATCTATTGTTTTTTATCGTTTGTTCGTCTATCGTTTCCTAACAATAATGTTCCTCGATAAAGGACCGAATTGGAGTACTAGCAATGAAATGTATGCACATCTGAGTACGAGAACTAATTAAACAAGCAGAATCAGAGGCCAGGCTTTAAGCAAATTAAACTCTGCAGCGTACAAACACAGTTAATTAAGTCCATCGTCTCGTGATCTCGTATGATCAGAAGAATAACACGTGACGGCGACGCTGCTGGGCAGAACACAGACGATACATGGTACTTATCCTCATCTTAAGCGCCTTGATCTTTAATTTATATGTGTTAACACTGATTATTTTTTGAAAAAAAAAAGGCGGATTTGTGGAATATTCAGCGGCCGGTATCGACAAGCGCAAGCGATAGATGGGTCAAGTGGGGGTTTTTTTTTTGGGTACAAATATGTGAACGATTGATTGGGAAAGATCAACCGCCATTGATACTGTCGCTACGTGGAAATCTCAAATCTATAAGCCTAGTTCGTATGTCTATCTGCCTGCCTAACTCGACCATACTTGCATTTCTTTCACGACTAGTTATAGCTCGAAATTGATCTTCTACAGATATGGTTGGTCTGGCATGTAATGGATGAAATTTGCCGCTACCTGTTGGTGCGTGGGTCTTGTGTTCCCAAGAAGATGGCTAGTTTTGGCGTTTTATTAGGTTGGCTCTTATCTAGTGTGAGATCGGACGGTGAACAATAGCGGGAAACAATGTTTAATTTAGCTGAAAGTGCGCCGGGGGGTTTGGGCGGGGGGGGGGGGGGGGGGGGGGGGGCGCAAATAGAACGGCTGACGTGGCGCGCTAAATCATCAGCGATCCTACGGCATTTAGAAAGATAAATATTCTATCTGTTCTAAAATATAAGTATTTTTAATATAGTGTCAAGTCAACCATTTTTAACTTTGACTATTAATAGCAAAACAAATAAAAAGATCAATCATGTAAAATTGATGTTGCTAGATTTATTATTAGACAAACTATCATAATATGCAACTCTTTTTATTTAAAACATCTTATTTTTATACTTATTATTGGTCAAAGTATCATATCGAATATTATGTCAAATTCAAAAAATGCTTATATTTTGGGATGGGGGAGTAAGTGATTGACCTACAATTTTTTGATGAACTTTTATGTATATGTATTATTAACCTATAATCCTTTAAAATATAGTAGTGGTGGTGATGGTTCTGCCACCATCCTATCTCCAACTTATTCTTTAGGAGAAAAAGAACATGTGGGGCTAAAGAGCCACATGTTTACCACCCTCCTCAACTCTCTAATATTTACTTCTCCATCTCAAAATGTTGTAACTTAAGATAAGATTTTGCCCTAGGACACATCCTGTTATGAGAAGAAAAAAGATAGTGTAGACTGTAGAGCCAAAAGGTCCACATGCCATAGCAAAAATATATAGCAACTAAGAGATAGTACATTAAAAATGATGATAATAATAATAGGTTAATGATAGTATACTGGTGTTTTAAAAGCTAATAATGCTGAAAAATGGACTCGAACATAAGTTAGTGACGCATGCCTCAAAATGAAAAGGAAAAAAAAAACAGCAGGAACAACATGTCGACATGTTCACAAGCGGTACCAAGAGTCAAGACAGAAAAGGCAGATGCTGAACAAAGCATCCAAGTTTATCCCCAAAAAAAAACTGTATACTGTACTAGTAATGAATAGAAGACCTATGACATGTACAGTCAATGCATGATGCATCAGGATATCCAATAACCGAGACCAAAAGTTACACAGAAAATTGAGAAGTTTGGTTCACGCCAAAATTAAAAGTTTGGTTGAAATTGGAACGATGTGATGGAAAAGTTAAAAGTTTAAAGAAAAAGTTTGGAACTAAACAAGGCCTATAGAAATAGCAAAAATGTTTCACGGGATGCTAAAACAAATTAGGCCCTGTTTAGTTCACACCAAACTTTCCCCAAACTCTAAACTTTCCATCACATCACATCACATCCAAAACTTTCCTACTCAAATAAACTCCCAACTTTTTTTCTAATCTACCAACTTTTCCCAAACTTCTCCCCATCTCAGAAACTAAACACAGCCTAAAAAAAAAACTGAGTTTGTTAGCGGTACAAAAAGCTCAGATCTTCAGCTTTTGAAGTCACTACTCTGGATTGTACTAGCATCCATGATCAGTCCATGAATATATATTTTCTGAAGGTAGGTCCCTAACTCAACGTTACCCTAATACGGCTACAGAGCGACGTATCCGTATCTAATACAGCAACGGATACGGATACATATCAGGTACGTTTCGATACGTATTCCGTACGTATCCCACATATTCGCGATTTCAAAAAAACAAAATAAATCGAGATACGCCAGCGATACGGCCGCAACATGCCTCCGTCTTCGCTCGCATCAAGGATGCGCCGCCTCATACGCTCCCATCCTGATGGCTGTCTCTCGTGCGTGCCCGGCGATGCCACCAGAGACGCCGGCTGCAGCAGCGCGCTTGGTTGCCGTGCGCGGGCCACAACGTCCTCTCCGCGAGACGGAAGAGCTGCCGCGGCTGGGCGGCGGCGCACCTCCTTCGCCACCAACCTTGGAGGCCACAACCGTTGCCGGGCATAGCAGAGGCCGGTGGCAGGCTGGCCGCTGGCAACATCAAAGCAGGGAGCTTTTTCTTTGTTTGCTTGAGTGCCTGGCCGGGTAAATCCATGCTCTTTGAACGTTTCTTGCTTGGATCTGTTATGCCTTTCTTGTTTTTCTTAGGATAAAGTACCATCGTTTTTGTTAGATACAAGTGCTAGTGCATCTAGCAATTCTAGTGGTTACTGGTTAGTGCGGCTGCTAATGTTGATGCAAAGTCATCAAGAGTTATATGATTGAACTATTAATATGTGGTTTTTGGGATCTTAATCGCTTGTTAATTTGAATTGCTTATAGAAAAGAAAATTACAAAATATTGATATGGAATCGGCTACACTAATAATAGTATTATATCGCTTTTTCTTTATAAAAGCTCCTTCTTTTTTGTATTTTTAATATATATTAATGTAATTTCCTTAATTTTTTGTGTGTTTTTAATATATATATAGACGTATCCCCATATCCTTGTTTTTTTTTGGAAAATGTCGTATCCGGAAATTGTCGTATCCCCGTATCGACGTATCGTGTATCCGTATCTCCGTGTCTGAGTAACGTAGGATCCCTTTTCCCCGACAGCTTTAAGAGCTTGGGTGATAGTATGCTCTGCAAGATGCTGCTTACCTTTTGTTCTTGCAATAATCCTCGGGCTAGTTTTTATTACTAGTACCAGCTCAGAAAGAGACAACAGCAGCGAGCGCACACACACGGACATGGACATGGCATGGGCGGATGGTCTCTCTCCGACTTTGTTTCCAAGGGCCCTGCTGCACTTGCACCCTGCACTGCACTTGCTTGCGGTTGCCGGCAATCGACGTGTGTCTGTACTTGCCGTCGTGGAATCGTCCGATTTCACGACCAACTCAGCATCAGCGATGACATGAACAGTCTGTGTGCATGTGTGATGGATTGAGATCAGGGTGCACTTCGATATTGCAAATGCACACTAAAGAACTGCAATCAATCTGAGCCTTTCATATTTTAATCTAATGGTACATGTTCGCTGCTACGATATATATAAATTACTATTATTACTTGATATAGTGAAATGGAGCTACAATAATGCATTGATTTTGGCCTGCTTTCTCAAATCTCAACACGTGGTGTTACACTAACAGCTGCACCATTCGTGTGTGATATATGATCATAGTAAAGGTTACTGATTTTGCTTTCTAGTGCATTAAAACATTTGAAGTCTTGATTGTGAAGCTATGGATGTTTAAGTTGACACCTCTGTCATCGATGTAGGTGAAATTAATTATTTGGAATACACTCGTGATCTTGACCGTTATAAGTATTTCTAAGGACGTTTTCAAGACAGTTAGACATCGCGAGGAGTTAACAATGTTTGCAATCTGCGTCCGTACTGGTCCAACCGAATGCCGGTTGCTGATACATGTGCATATGCTTATCCGTTTGGTGAGCAATAATTCTTCAGTTAGAGCAACAAACCAAAGCAGAGTCTGAAGACACTGTTACTATGTCTTGACACTTATCTGAGCTAGCAAGTGAGCAGCTTTTAATTCTGAAAGGAGCAAGCTATCCAGTTAGGACACTGCATCCATGCATTTCGTTCTTGCTGTCACATGGTCCATTTCTCATGTCAAATCAAAGAGATACCTCAACGAACTGATAACGCAGAAGTCCACGGCTCTGAAGGCACTATTCGATCAATGCATGTTTGTCTATTTGTCCTTGACGAATGCATTTTGCCACCTACCTTTGATGCCGAGATGTGCCGCTTTGAGTCAATGTCAAGGTACTAACAAAATCACAACCCTCCATATGTAAATGAGCTACAATGACCTACTCATCGTAACTGCTTTGTAAAATGCAAAACATAAGTTACTGCTATGCGTATGAAGGAAACACGAACGAGGTACAAATATATGTTAAACATGGACTAAAACTTAATGGAACTAGCTATATTTATCATACCACATTTTTCAAAATATATTATCAAATCGTTTTTACACAATAAATTACCTATATTTACTACGTAATTGCACTGTTTTTTTTATAATTACGTTTTTTTAGAACTACACAATACAATGCAGACACTCACAACATACGCACGCATACTCACCCGTATGAACGCACGCACATAAACCCTACCCCTATGAGTATCTTTGAAGACTGGGCCGGTAAATCTTGGAGATTGACGAAGTCACCACAGACGCCTCGTTGTTGATGGGTAATACACGCTATGTAAAGAGAACTATGGTTAAAAGTAACAATCGCATAGGGGAAGAGTGATTAAGAACAAGTAAAAAAAATGTGGTGTCATATTTTTAACCAAAACTGAAACTTGATCCCTCGCAAGACAATGTCAAGCAACGAAATTAAAGATTTGCTTGACAAACCAGATAGATGTACACCTTGGAAGTGAATCCTCTGCCATTACCGTTGTGTAGTAGATGCCGCTTATAACCTAGGTTGAATTATATAGGATTTTTCAACTCAATTGTCTTAAAGACCAAAATGAAAAAATGCAACGTTATAAGGGGACCTTGCCTGTTGTTTTCTCCACAAATGGTTTATTTGTAAAATAAGTTATTTTGGGGTTTGTTTTCAAATGTAAATAAAAGTTTGTTTTTTATAAAAAAAAATCCATATTCATCTACTTTCCAAATAAAACTACAGTGGAGGATTGCACTGGCTTTTTCCCATCCTTTGGCCTTGTTCTACTTGGCTTTTGCCGGATTTTCTCATGCCGACCACGAAGACCTGGAAAATGTGTGGATCCCTGGCGTACACTAAGCTAGTAAAATCCAACAAGGTAAGTACTGTTAACATGTTATTACTGATGGTTTTAATTTGCCTAGACATTGACAAACCCACAATGAGCAAAGTTAGAGAGACTTTTTTTTTGGAGTAATTAGTTAGAGAGACTTTTAACTAGAGGTCTCCTCGGTCTCCTCTGATCATATGTATAGAGCCCATCACGAGCATGACAATTGTCAAGGAAGCTTCTTCGAAACCGATCCTCCCTCCATTTCCAGGGTCAACTAGGCTCGTCCTTGTCGTGCACTTGAAGTCTTCAATCACTTTACAAAGAGACACTATCCATGCCCCAAGTGAGACTACCCAAATAAACAATGACATCCAATGACCATGTGATCCACGGCCCATAGGCCCCCTAGGCCATACGATCAGGATCAACTTGCCACCGGGCAAAATCAAAAACAAAATGAGAGGGAAAAAAAAATACTCCTACGTGTAACGTGACAGAAAACCGTCCACACGCCTCTCCTCCCCATTGGCCCTCGAAAACCGGAACGGGTCAAGTCCATGACACTGTGCGTGCGCGCCGCACGAGAACTGGTCCATGTCTCGCACACGTTGTTCTTCTGAACCTCTTGTGCCTCACCTAACATTTCGTCTCGTCAGATTTGTCACTGTGACACTGTACATGCGAAGTGACTTCGGCTCGGCGAGAGGGAGACAGACAGGGGCGTATCGTTTTCGGGACGCGCTAACTTGTCCGGTGTACCGGAGAGCCAAGCCAACGGATGGATCGCGTACGAACTGACAAGCGTAATCGCTGGAGAAATTTGGATCAGTGCAGATACATCTATGGATTAATTTACATGTAACAATCGATCACTCATAATACACGAGAAAACGCCAGCTAGAGAATGGGCCACTCGAAGAAGAGAAAAAAATGAAAAAAAAGAGAGAGAGAGCAAGAATTATGCTAGTAGCAAGTGGCGACGCATCGATCAATCGATCGATCGCCGTTGCGTTCGCAAGAATTCAATGGAGGTTTTAGTGTGTCCTCCTATGTCAGGGTGTTGCAGAGACCCTGTGGCTTGGCGTAGGCGTGGTCGGAGGCCGCCCACATCTCCGCCATGTTCGGGAAGTAGCACGCCGAGAGCTCCAAGGTGGCCTTGCTGTCCGGCGCCGCGCCGGTGAAGCCGCTGAACAGCTCGGCGTAAGGGAACAGCGGCTCGCCGGCCGTGAGCTCGCCGAGGAACACGTCGTCGAGGGACAAGGCGTCGGACGCCCAGCCGCCGTCGCCGTCCGCCGTGACGGTGGCCGGTGGTGGCACGGGCGCGAGGTCGGTCGGGGATGCCGCCGCCGCCGCCGCGGGTGGTGCGTCGAAGCGGATGAACTGCTGCTGCGGCGGCGTCGTCGGTGGCGGGTACATGGTGGTGGTGGTGGTGGCGGCGGCGGCGAAGCAGGCGTCGCCGCTCGAGCTGGTGACGGACGAGGAGGCCGGCGAGAGCACCGGCGCCATCGCTGACGACGTGCATTGGCTCGGCGCCGAGGCGGCGGCGCGCGGCTGCACGGCGCCCATGGCTTTCTTCTTGAGCTTGGTGTTCCAGTAGTTCTTGACGTCGTTGTCAGTCCGGCCGGGGAGCTTCGACGCGATGATGGACCACCTGGCAACGCACGCAAACAGAGTCAGTTCAAGAACTCAGAACAGGATCAGTGAAAGAAAAAAGAAATATTCATCTCCGGCTTAAATCATCACCTGCTTCCAATCGAGTTGTAGAGCGAGCAGATGATGTGGTCCTCCTGCTCGGTGTAGCCGCCGTGCTTGATGTCCGGCCTCAGGTAGTTCAGCCACCGGAGCCTGCAGCTCTTGCCGCAGCGGTTGAGCCCTGAATCACACAAGAGAACACGCAGACATCAGAATTCACATACAAACATGGCGTTTCATCACCGGCTAGCATCGACGACGACGAGCAGTGCACTAATACCGACCTGCTTTCTGCGGGAGCGCGATCCAGTTGCCGCCGATGCCGTGGCTCTGGACGTAGCTCCGCAGCTGCTCGTCCTCCTCCGGCGACCACGGCCCCCGCTTCACGCTCGCCTTGTCGCAGCACGGCGCGCGCCCCATTTTTTTTGCACAATCCTCCTCGCCACCCGCGGCCTCCCTCGCAGTCGCAGCAACCAACCAAGCGATCGATCGATCGATCTCGAGCAGAAGACGATATGCGCGTCACCGGCTCGTGTCTACTCCAAGCACAGGGACGGCAGCGACCGAGACCGACCGATGCAATGCAACCCGCGACGGGTTGATTTATAGCGGCCTTACGCGACGGGGAGAGAGAGGGATGGATTGCCTTTCGCGGTTGGGCCCCAGCCGCCAGAGCGGCACGGCGTTGCATTCTCTCGTCTTGCGAGAGGGAGTTTGTAGTACAATTTTGCGCTATAGTCAGTGTTTGTTCCCTTCAAACTTTAAAAAATTCCGTCACATCAAATATTTGAATTTAAACTTTAAAAAATTCCATCACATCAAATATTTAAATACATATATGAAGCATTAAATATGGAAAAAAATCAATTGCACAGTTTGCATGTAAATTGCGAAACGAATCTTTTGAGCCTAATTACGCCATGATTTGACAATGTGATGCTACAGTAAACATTTGCTAATGACGGATTAATTAAACTTAATAAATTTACCTCACAGTTTACATGTGACATCTGTAATTTATTTTGTTATTAGTCTACCTTTAATACTTTAAATATATTATGTATGTCTATACTTTTAAAAAATTTTGTCACACGAACCAACTAAACGTGGCCATATTAACATCCTGCCTGCATTATTCCTCCTCCCCTGCCGTCGAGCCGTCCCTATCGTGTGTGCTAGCTCTCCATTTTGTCGTCTCGCGTGTGTGCGAGTGTTATATTAGCCCTTTCATTTATTTATCCTAGTACTATTTGTTTTAGGATAGCAGCAATTTTGCCTTTGACCAGACGAGTTAGCCATGCTTTCACACACGAAGAAGCCTCAACGTGTATTGATGATCCTGGGCAGGGTCAATCCCTTTGTGTTCACTGCATATCATTGTTTCCCTTTGGCGTTAAGTACGTGGAAAAGGAGGTGTCATGCATCGGAGCACTTCTCTCCGTGTTTCGATTCTCTCAAAAGTGTGCGTCCAAACGCTAGCCGAAGGAGAAAAGCTGAGCCGGCCCGGCCGGAATCGGCGAACTCATCGTCGTCAATAGAAAAATGGAAGCAAAGTTTTTGCCAGAATATAATGGGAAAGCCTACCAGCCATCAACAAGTTGCTGCTTGGCTCATTGGCTGCATTGGCAGTTGTCAGGTTTGTCAAACTCTTGACATATTTGTTTCTGCTCGACGCCTTTTCCATATTATTCTGACATGCTAAAGAGGGGCACATTAGTTTTTATTTTTTTTTGGGTGATGCTTTCGGTTTCGTCCTATGTACGGGTTGTGTGGTCCAAGCTTAGAGTCGAGAAGTGTATGCAATTATGCAAGCATGAATCATCATGAGACACAAAGAGTGATTAAACAAACTAACAAATTATAGGAGTTCTAAATTCGAATGCTTTTGATTAGTGTGTCTGGGACAGCCTTAGTTTTGCGGTTACGCGAGCCCCATGTTTTTGACATCACCATCACATGGTAGTATGGCAAAACACACTAAACTACTCGTAGGGCTACTCTTTTTTTAGTCTCTCCTGATAAGTCCCATCTTTTTCTTTAACTTCTCTAATGACAAGTCATGATCAGTCATAATTCAAGACGAGAGGAAATTCCTCGATTGATATGGAGTGTTTGTCGCATCCCTTATATGCCACCCAGTGACGTCGAGATAAATCTCCAAATATTAAGTGAAAAATAATCATACTGGGTAGTGTCATACTGTCATCATGTCCTCGTGGGATGAACTAATGAGCTAATGATCAGTGCAACAAGGAAATGCAAATTATATCTATAAAAAAAGCAGCAAGCAAGGAATGCAAACTATCTATACTCCTTATAAAAGTTATAAGGGAGAACTCTTTTTTCGAAGAAAAAGGACATGTAGTGTTACACGCTGCACATATCGACCACTCCCATGAGAAAGAAAAAAAAGGGAGAGTGTGAGACTAAAAAAATCCACAAGTCAGGAACAAATATCTACATCAATTGAATTAAAAGATTATAATAATAGATTAATGATATTTTCTTTAGTTAATTAAAATCGTGTTGCAACATATGGGCATTCTGGTAGTTTCTCAAAAAAAAGGAATGCAAACTACGGCCCACATGGAAAGCTCAAAATGCACGCAAATTGGTCCAAACCGGCCCAATCCAGTGGCATCGAGAGAAGGAAAAAGTACACCGAAGGCCGCTCAACTTGTCATTGAGTTACAAAATCGTCCTCCAACCGCAAAACCGGATACAACGCATCCTCCAACTTATAAAACCAGGGTAAACTAGGTCCCTCGGTGGTTTTGACCCCGATTTTTTCCAACGTAGCAGCTGACTCAGCGTGGGACCCACATGTCAGGATGCCACGTCATCTCTCTCTTTCCCCTCTTCTCTCTCAGCTTTCACCTCGTCTGGGTGGGCAGGCCGGCCGACGGGTTGGGGAGGAAGCCGACGGGGCGAGGTGGGAGAGGAGGAGGTTCGGCGGCCGGTGGGCAGGCGGGTCCGCGGTGGCAGCCAGGCGACAGGCGGAGCGGAGGCGGCCTCCCCACGCCATGGACGACGACGGCGATGGCGGCCTTGCTATCCCCATCCCGCTCCCCGTCGGCGCCATCCGCCTCCGCTCTCTCCTTTCCCCGCTCTTGTCCTCTCTCTGCCCTCTAAATGGTCGATGTCGATAGCCGCCTGCCGGTGCGGCCTGACCTCCTGCGCCCCTGCCGCCGCAGCCCCTTCCTCTCCCGCAGCGTGCCTGCCCACCGCCGGCCGGCCGCTCCGGCCCGCGTCGTTGCCCGCTTCGCCCACCATTTGCCCGGTCCTCCGGCAGGCCGGTGCGGCTGCCGCATCGCCGGTCATCGCCGGTCGTTTCCGCGTGGCGGTGGGCGACGACGCGCGGTGCCTGTCGCTCCGGTGCCCGGACCCGTCCTGCTCGGTCGCCGGCGAAACAAACAACAAAACTCTCGCATATCAAATTTGGCACGAGCTCTCGCATAGCCGCTGAAAATTTACAAGCACAAAGATACTATCCGGCAATCCAGGCCATAGATGACGACGATTAATTTATGAGCAGATTAAGAACCAATTAAACAGTACACGAAGAAACGGGGAGAGAATTCGAAGAACGATGAAAGCGAACAAGTCCCCAGACCATGCAGCTAGCTGGGCAAGGGCGCCGGCAGCTGGAACGGCTCCGGCAGCCGGACTTCGCCTCCTGCTGCGATCGACCGGCTGCAGCCGAAGCAGCTCCAGCAAGCCATCACCCCAACCCCTTCCCTTCCTTCCCAACCCGCCGGCCGACCTGCCCACCCAGACGAGGAGAAACCTGAGAGAGAAGAGGCGACGGGCGGAGCGGCGGCCTCGCCGTCGCGTGCCTCCACGCTCGCCCACGCCGTCGCCTTCGGCCTTCCCTCCCGCGTGGCAGCCGCCGCCGCCGCCTCCTCTCCGCCACGACGCTCGCATCCGCCGCCATCGCCTCTCCGCCGCAGCCGCCGCCTCCGCCCTCTCCGCCACGACACTCGCACGCCTGCTGCCGCCTCTCCGCCACAACGCTGGCCCGCTGCCTTCCCCTTCTCTCGTGTCTCAGCCGCCACGTTGCCGCCGCCGCATCGCGCGCCGGCCGTCGGACCTCTCACCCTGGCAACCCCCTCCCCACCGCCGGCCAGCCTGCTGATGACGTTGCATCCTAACAAGTCGAGACGAAAGGAGGGGACAGGAAAGGAAGGGAGAGGCTGGCCGACGTGGCATCCTGACATGTGGGGCCCACGTGGGTCCCATGCTGAGTCAGCCGCCACGTCAGCTAAAACTGGAGTTAAAACTACAAGAGACCTAGTATGTACTGGTTTTATAAGTTGGGGGATGCGTTGTATCCGGTTTTGTGGTTGGGGGACGATTTTGTAACTCGATGACAAGTTGAGGGACCTTCGGTGTACTTTTTCCTCGAGAGAATTTTGCAACCCAAGGAAATTCAAATTCAGGCCCATATAGAAAGCCCAAATGCAACCCAAGTTCATCCAAATCGGCCCATTCCAATCTAACCGGGCCGGTTGGTGCGGCCCACATGACGGGATCGCCACCGGCCGGCCAGGCTGTAGCCTCTCTGACCTTCGGCTCGTCATCTCCCCCTTTCACCGTGCGCTGCTTGGGTTTGCTCGGGCGGAGAAAGGAAGGGCAGCGTCGCGGTTGCTTGCTTCCTCCCGAATCCTCGCCTCGATCTCGCTCGCGGGCGGGCGGAGGGATCGTGATCGGGATCGGGATCGGGGGCGCGCGAAGATGAGCGTGATCGACATCCTCACGCGGGTGGACTCCATCTGCAAGAAGTACGACAAGTACGACGTCGAGAGGCTCAACGGCGCCAACGTCGCCGGCGAGGACCCCTTCGCCCGCCTCTACGGCTCCGTCGACGCCGACATCAACGAATGCGTCGAGGTCTGGATGCGAATTCCCTTCCTCCTCTCTGTCTCCGCGTCCGATTTGGTGGTTGGTTGGTTGGTTCCTCCCCTCGATCTGAATCTGGGGGGCACTTTGTTTCAGAAAGCGGAGGCGGCGAAGCAGGAGAAGAACCGCGCCACGGTGGTCGCGCTCAACGCGGAGATCCGGCGAACCAAGGCCAAGCTCGTCGAGGAGGACCTGCCCAAGCTGCAGCGCCTCGCGCTGAAGAAGGTTACTGATCTATACACTCCCCCTTCTTAGTTTGGGTGAATCATGCTAGATCTGCGGATACTGTGGCCCGAGGACTCGGTCTCTCCTTGTTTTAGTGTAGTACTCGTAGTAGCTTCCACCTTACCGCGGATGGTGGATGTCTAAATTTAGGATGACTGTAAGGAGGCTCTCGTCGTTGAGGAAGTGATTTGCATGGGCCATTTGATGTTGACGGAATGGAATTTAGGATTGGTGGACTATGTTTGATTTTTTGGGGGGAAATTTGGGGTTTCGACTGTCTGGGACTAGACTTTTCTAAATTTTACTATGAACGAGTCAAGACTTTTCATTGGATTGCTAGAATGAACACTAATCGGGTGAAACTGGGGTCTAGATAGTCTCAGAGAGGAACTCACCACATAGTCGTGTGGTTACACATTGTATTCTGTAATTGGCGTCAAATATGCTGTGCACAATCCATATGAGGTCTCTTCATCGTTTCAGTAGCCTGTGTTTATTAAAGAATAGATTTATTTATTTTAATTAGGCTATTGGGTAAAGGTGATGCAGTTGATGTTAAGCCTTCCAATATTTTCTGTTGACCCAGAACTTAATGTACTCTACATTTTAACTTGACATTTCCATAGTGTTAACTTTGTAATATTGTTGTTCCCTTGCTAAAGATTTCTGTCCATGCCACCTGCATGTTTGCACTAGGCAATGTGATGTCCTTGACACTCTTTCTTCATACATGCCTGTGTTGGTTATACTATATTTTTAAAACATGCTTTTATATTATTCAATTATATGATATCTATAAATTGTACATAACAGTTTTTCACCTAGAATTTTGAAGAATTGGTTTTCAATATTTTGTTGCAACTTGCAACAGGTCAAAGGGCTCACAAAAGAGGAACTTGCGACCCGTAGTGATCTGGTTGCTGCCTTACCCGATAGAATACAATCAATACCAGATGGTAGTTCAAGTGCAAAGAAAAATGGGACTTGGGGCGCCTCAGGATCCCGTACTGGTGGAGCCATTAAGTTTGACACTTCTGGTTAGTAAGCATCATTCAACATATCACATGTGTGTTCTGTATATTGATATACAAAATATGCATATTTTTTTTCTTTAAAGATGTGTCCAACTTCTACTTCCCCTACGCATCGGTTGTTCTAGATTGCAGTAAGCTGTACATTTTGCATTTGTCGGTCATTTTATAAGTATCCTGCATGTGTATGAGGTCGCGTTTCCAATTTATGAAGGAATCCTAATATTAGGTTCATGCTTCCATATGCACATGTGGTTTTTTACGAAGTCATTTTTGGTACCGCACCATCATCAATGTCACGTGCCAACTTCTACTTTTTAGTACACTATGTTAGTGTATATTTTGATTAGGTAACTCTTGTTTCTATATCAGTATGACAGTGTTGAAATATACAACCATCAGATTGACAGAGTTTTGATCAACCATGCGTGCCGTCATGCCTAAAGTTGTTTGAGCAATGGTTTTCTGTTTCTTTTCTCATCATTTCGGGCATGCTCCTGTTGGATGCTCTTGTTGGTCCTCTTGAAGGAGTCATGAGCTGACTGATTAACCATGCGTGCAGTCATGCCTAAAGTTGTTTGAGCAATGGTTTTTCTGTTTCTTTTCTCATCATTTCGGGCATGATCCTGTTAGATGCTCTTGTTGGTCCTCTTGAAGGAGCCATGAGCTGACCTACTTTCCCGCTTGCCACATACAGATGGCAACTTTGATGATGAGTACTTTAAGGGGACAGAAGAATCAAATCAGTTTCGTCGGGAATACGAGATGCGCAAAATGAAACAGGTAATATATTAATTCCCCGAACACGCTTTTCTTTCTTTTCATTTTCGGCTACTGCTGGAAGTGGGATTTCTTATGTAAGGTGACCTGTGTATGGCATTGAAATTCTGCAGGATGAAGGTTTGGATATTATCGGTGAAGGGCTGGAAACTCTGAAAAACATGGCATCTGATATGAATGAGGTTGGTTGCTGTGCTTCATCTTGAGTTATACAATACTATACGATGCAATGGTTATATGAAACATAGTTACCATGCTCAATTTTTGTGATCATCAGGAACTGGATAGGCAAGTTCCCTTGATGGATGAAATGGACGAGAAGGTTGGTTCTCCAATAGCCATGGATTCCTCTTCTGCAATTGTGCAATATCCAGCAATTCTTAGTTTATTTATCTCTTATTTATATGGTGTACTGATGAATGTAGGTGGATAGAGCCAACACAGATTTGAAGAATACCAACGTCAGACTAAAAGAGACCGTTCTTCAGGTAACACCTAGCACTAACTTCCCTTGGCATGCTTGGTTGATTGCTTGAGTTAAATACTTATT
This sequence comes from Oryza glaberrima, assembly GCF_000147395.1. Lineage (NCBI taxonomy): Eukaryota > Viridiplantae > Streptophyta > Magnoliopsida > Poales > Poaceae > Oryza > Oryza glaberrima. Next base: position 24,145,241 of record NC_068330.1, read on the forward strand.
CGCTTCTCCTCGTGAACTGTTATCAGCTGAGATCTAGTCGCAACTTCTGCATTGATATCGTCCTGCTCTGTGTTATTCTTGGTATTGCGGCTTATCTTTACAAGTAAGTGTTTTTGTTTCCAGACAAGCTTCAATACCGAAGTAAACAATCTTCTCGACATTCTCTCTTTACACGACATAAGACCATTCCCACATTCTTAATTATATTTCTTGCATATTTTCTTTGTCATACTAGTGAGGTAGCTTGTTACTATAGTTGTTAGACCATTTGCTAATATTTCTCCACGCTTTCGTGTTGCAGTGTTCTAAAAAAGTGAGACCGGACTGTGCCATGGATCTATTTTCCACGTCTTCCGGTGATGGATGGATGAGTTTCGACGTGTCCACGAGCTGTTCCCTTTATTTTTATCTCATCTGTGTAATAGTAGTATGGTGTTCTTCCGGGACTTGCGAACATCCTTGTTGAAAGTTGAAACAGTGAGCATTGTGCGTGCGAAAACCTGACGTCTTCTGTACATCTGCGAGTTTAATTCTTAGCAAGAGCGTGTCAAACATTCTGTTATGAACTATGTAAACCTTCTCATGTATATTCATTGCATCAGTTCTTTGGTTGTGCCATCACGTTTTGTGTTTTGAAGTGTTACTATAACACACATAGAAAAAACTTCTCTTCATGGAATTCATTCATAAGAGGATAGAAATCGAACCAAAATCAAAGGCAGTTAATTCACCAAAATTTACCAAACTTGTTTTATTACTCTCCAAAATTCATGTGAAATCTCTCCAATTCTAGTATGCGTTTGATCCTACTGTTACAATCGCGGGAGCGAGGGAGGCGCTGGATTTACCAAACCGTTTGGGATGGCCCTACTGTTATAATCACGGGAGCGAGGGAGGTGCTGGGTTTACCAAACCGTTTGGGGTGGAATCGTCAGACCGAGGGAGGTTTGGTTAACCGTTTTTTTGGGGGGGGGGGGGGGGGGGGTGTTATAGTTTGATGGTTACCAGCTTACCACAAGTGATATCATAATTTTAAAAACTGATAAGATTATCGCATGAAATAACTACAGAATAGTACGGTTTTGGTTTTGTAAACCCTGGGAGGCGTACTAAAATTGGGGAATCTCGTGAAGTCTCTCCCCCCTCTCAGTTTTCCCGTTCGTCTCCAAACCTGCGAGAGGCGGCTCCCTCCCGCCATCCCCATTTGGCTTCCCGCCCCAATTCCCGCCGCCGCATAAACCCTCCACAAAAGGGCTCCTCCGCCCTCGCCTCTCCCTCCCCATCTCGCCTCGCCGCTCTCCAACCCATCGCCGCGGCCGCGCGCGATTCCTCGCCTCCGCGGCGAGCCTCTCCTCTCTTCCTCCGCCCGGCGGCGTTGGCGTTGGCGGCGGCGGCGGCGGCGATGAGCGCGGTGAACATAACCAACGTGGCGGTGCTGGACAACCCCACCGCCTTCCTCAACCCCTTCCAGTTCGAGATCTCCTACGAGTGCCTCATCCCCCTCGACGACGGTAAGGCCTGCCTCCCCTTACCTCCTCCTCCTCCTCCTGGTTCCGTTGGCGCGTGGCGGCGTGCTAGGGTTTCGTGTGGTTGGGGGTGTTCGTTGGGTGCCGTCTCGATTCGGCGATGCTGAGCTTTGGGCCGTGTTGGTTTCGTTGTCGTTAGCATGTAAAGTCCGGAAGTTGGGGAGTGATGCATGACTCTACCATGGGTTCCATTTTTTCCACCACAACCAGATAAATTTTGTGATGTGGATGGTAATATATCATGTTGATTTCATTCATGGTGAATGATAGCGTTTTGTGTAATTGGCAGGCTAATAGCGAATGCTGCACACACTCTAGCATGTTTCTTATGCATTGGCCAGCTTGACAAATCAGAGGAATCACTTGTTTCTTTTTTGTTCGAAAGAAGAAGAATGTGGGATAATAACTAGGAACTTAGTATGAAATTAAGAGATAATCAAAATATTTTTGCCTGGCATTTAATCATAGGCGAAACTAAGGAATTACTTGTTTCTTTTTTCTTAGAAAGAAGAAGAATATGTGATACTAACTAGGAACTCAGCATCAAATTGAGAAAGAAGTAAAATATTTCTGCCGAGCATTTAATCATAGTCTTGTCTCTTTTTCCACTGAGAGAAGAATTATATGGGATACTAACTAGGAACTTAGTATCAAATTAAGAAAGAAGTAAAATATTTCTGCTGAGCATTTAATCATAGGCAAAATGGTGAGCACCGAGAGCAGGGCTCGAACGCAGGTCACATGGATATAAGGCAAGATCTTTGCCATTGAGCTATGTGCCAGTTCTCAAGGAACCACTTGTTTCATTTATCATCTTTTGATTCATGACCAAATTAGTCGATGGGTTGATGAAAGACTAATATTTCTCATAGAAGGCACCTTGCTAGTTGCTTGGCCACAGCTTGCAGAAGTGCGCCGAGACAGAAGTTGATGCTCTTTGTTTTGTTAGCTTCTCCTTTGCCTTAGTTAGGGATCAGTTCAAGTTGCAAAATTAATTGTCACGGAGTTCTCTAGTATTGGTATTATGTTGGATATGTTCTTTGTTCCTCATGGCAGTATGTTATGATATCGAATCTAGCCTACCAGTTTATAGATTGATCTTGTTAGTGTCTGTTGTCAGGATGTTTGGTGCTACCCCTTTTCAATATGCGGTAATAGACTAGTAGTGTAGCTGACACACTTTATGCAGATGTCACAGACAAATTTATGCCCATCAATTGAATGCGCAGTAAAACAACGAAATGGGAATTTTTTTAAGAAGAAAGACCCAAGTTTCTCAGATTGATTCCATGGTTTCAGAAAAGAGGTTATCCTACATATGTGTAGGATGAATGATCCCTTCAGACAATTGGTTTTTGATTGGTTACAAACCTTGTAATTTCAGTTCCCATGTTTGTTTGTAAATATTTATAAATATTTTCCTAATAAAGAAAAAACTACTGGGCAAGGCCTGGTAGCTGACTGTGAATTTATACTTTTCCTCTATTGTTTTTGTTGAGGGCTTAGTCAATTGCAGAAAAAAAAAATGATGTTTTGCCTGTCACAACTGGAGTTTTCGTCCCAAGATGTCAGATTCCCTCTCCTATCTTCATCGATTCTGGTAGATTGTTCTACTGTATTAACTATCCTTCTGCAAGACATCATCTAGTGTCCTGGTGTGTCTGAGATTCTACAACATTCGATTGAGATCATTCTGTCTTGATTGTGTGTTATTGGTGTTGATCATTATCAAGGGACCTTGAAGTGTTCAGAGATGTTTTTCTTTTGTGCAATGATAGACAGGAAATGTGCTGCTTTTCTTCTCTAGCCTCTACTCTATTGGTTCTGGTTTGTTGATAATTGCACAAAGTAACATGCGTGTTGGACAGTGGCAAGATATGCTATATGTGCTTTTAATTTGCTTATTTCATTTCTTGAGGATATGTGATGATAAAAAGGTTTGTTGATTTACCTTTTAGATCTGGAGTGGAAGCTTATATATGTTGGATCTGCTGAAGATGAAAATTATGACCAACAATTAGAGAGTGTGCTTGTTGGCCCTGTCAATGTTGGGACCTACCGTTTTGTACTCCAGGTAAATTTGGTTTTGCTATACTAAAATACTAATATTTTGATTCCAATATCTTTATAGTGCACAATGGATCCAGAAACCCTACCACACTTTCGTTCCTTGTTTATTTTTTCTGCTTCAATTAAGCCTTAAACTCAGATTACAGAATTATTAAATTTTGCATCTCAAAATTGATGTGCCATTACCATTTTAGGCTGACCCACCGGATCCCTCAAAGATCCGTGAAGAAGACATAATCGGCGTCACTGTGCTGCTATTGACATGTTCCTACATGGGACAGGAGTTCATGAGAGTAGGTTACTATGTGAACAATGATTATGACGATGAGCAACTGAGGGAGGAACCCCCGGCAAAGCTTCTAATAGACAGGGTGCAGAGGAACATTCTGGCTGACAAGCCCCGAGTCACCAAGTTCCCAATCAACTTCCATCCTGAACCCAGTACGAGCGCAGGGCAGCAGCAGCAGGAGCCACAGACAGCTTCGCCGGAAAACCACACAGGCGGTGAAGGAAGTAAGCCCGCTGCTGATCAATGATCAGAGTGGGGATGCTAACATTTTGATGCCCGTGCCTTTTAGGATATCTTGTGATGCTGTGAGAGTGGTGATTATGCTTCTTCATTCTCCTAGGTTTGTCATTGGTGTCTCGTCTTTTGGAAGGCAAATTGTTCCCTAGTTCCTGGTGGTTGCTGAAAACTGTATGTTCTCTTGAAATCTGCCAATCTGGATAAGAGTACTTGCGCAAGTTCTGTTTCATCAAATGCTGGATGCTTCTTTTGTCTAGACTATAGGGTGCTGCAGCCAAGAGAACCCATTATTAGTCATGGGTCCTGTGTTTGTGGTCTAGATTACTGTAACTAACCGGAATCCTTTTGCGCACTTCTGCAAGTTAAATGGTATGATCCGTAAGCGGGATGCTTGTTCAGCCTCAATTTTCATGATTTGGCTTGCGAAATGAGATAGTTCTGAATGTCTGATGCAGTGTAACAGCTGATGTATTGTGGTGTCTGAAATCAGATGCTACATTAGTATATCCTGTGTATTTGGTGTATCTACTTGTGCCGGTGGTCTTTGAATCGAGTGTCTGTTTAGTTCCTAGCAACTGCAGCTTCTCACAAAAGCTTCAGTTTCCCTAAACAGTCCATATTATTACCTAGTAGATTCTAAAAATCTATGGTCGTAGAATTTAAAAAGTAAACTAGAAACCATATTTTGAAAAAGCCTAGCTTCTCTAAATCTCAGATTCTTAGAATTTTAAGTTCTCATAAACAAGTCTAAGCTGTGTGGCACCAGCATTCAAAGTCTCACACCATGGTCTCTTTGTCTGGAGAAGCGAAAAAAGTTCGGTGTTTTGCCCGCCTGCGCCGCTACCTTATCCGGTTATCGCTATAAATAAACCATCTGAAGCATGAGGCGATTCTGACGCTGCGTTGGTTTGGATCGGCACGCCTGCTCGGACGCGGTAGCAATGCCGATCACGCTGCCGCAGTGAGTCAGCGCGCGCACTCGCATGCCGTCTTTTCGGCAAACCGACGTCTTGGCGACAGCGACCATCGGCTGCAGGCTGTTTCCTCAAGAATTCCTGATGGCACCGCCGGTGGATGCAGGCTTCTGCATTGCCGCATCAGACATTCAGATCTGCCAAATTTGTCACATAGGTTTTCAGTTTTCTATAGATCTTTGAACTTCAAATTGCGTGTGCTGTAACTCACAGTAGAACCCTGCAAAAAACATTGCCATATGCATATAGTCGACGCCGAACTACTACTACTTGAGTTCTCTCTGTCCTCACATATAAAAATCGACAGCATCTTCAGCTGGTTCCATGAAGAAGACGACGCATAATGTGTTGCATAATTGCAAGAAGCCATGAGCAGGCACTGTACAAATCCCAGTGTGTTACAGGTTGGAAAGCTTTGGCCTGTAGTCTGTAGCAGAGCCCCTAGTTTTCCTCTCCCGGGCCAAGACATCCACTGCACACAGATCAACAAGCGATGTGACGGTGAAGTGATAACAGGAGGCCGGAAAAGGCAAGAACTTTTGATTAACTGACGGAAGTGCCAATCCAAAAGAGGACCCGGCAAACATCTCTGCCAATATCGCCTGTACTTGTTCACTGATCCACTGTAGCTGTTCTATTCGATTCGATTCAGATTTTATTATAAACTCCTCCATGATTCGTGATGCATATCATTGCGTGGGGTATTTTCCGTGCTACTCTGTCTGTCTCAGTGCAGAGTATTTGGTTTAGCTGTCAGAGGATCATCATAGTGTGTTAAGCTTCGGTTGTTAACGTGGGTACTCTGGTGCCGGGACAGAACGACCACCATGTCAGCTGGGTGGGGTGGGTACATACTAGCACATAGAGACTGAATCAGTTTGATCTTTTCTAGTAGCCTGTTTATAATTATCTTGGCAAGAATGCAATATACTATGAAGAGATGTATGCTAGGAAAACACCACCAGGGTAGGGTGGTAGAGTTCTTTTTTTCTTTTGAAGGAAAGGTGAAAACTTTGACATTTTCAATGGTAAACAATGTATCCGTCGTTAGCGATGTGTCCGTAATAACTTCATTAATCTCAAAGATGTGCTAGATGTAGGATATGTGTATGTACGTTTATAAAAAATATATGTGCGCTTGTACTGTGTTTCTAAAAAATAAAAAGCCTCAACAAGATTCGCTCACCAATGCTAACATGCCTTTCTTGAATTGGAGGATTTTCATAGTATTTATAGAGGATTCAATTTCTTGGGATTTTTATTCCTATGGTATACTTCGGATTGAAACAATGGAACTTTGAATATCCTATGAATTTGGTTGTTTCAATTCCAAAGAAAAATAAGTATGAGCTCAAACTCTTGTATGCATTATATTCCTTTCTCTATCTAGTCTCTCCCCTATCCAAACAAATTTCCTGAAAAGTTTATATTCCTATGTTTGATTCGTATTCTCGTGACCTAAAATTCTGCGGACAAGAGCATAGCATTCTATTAGTATGTCTTTTCTTTTTCTCTGTTTTATAAATTTTACTCTCTTTATTTATGTTTTATAAACCTTACTCTCTTCGTTTCAGATTATAAGTTGTTTTGACTTTGGTTACAATCAAACTGCTTTAAATTTATCTAAGTTTGTAGAAAAAAGTAGTAACATTTTCAACCCAACACAAATAAACTATGAAAATGTATTTAATTATAGATTTAATAAAATTAATCTGGTGTTATAAATATTATTATATTGTTTATACAAACTTAATTAAATTTAAAGTAATTTAATTTAGACTAAAGTAAAAATAATTTATAATGTAAAACAGAGCGAGTATTTCAAAGCATTCCTAAAATATTCACAGTGTAGTTGTTTTATTTAGCCAGTATTTTTTTTTTTGGGGGGTTGGGGGGGGGGGGGGGGGGGGAATGCTCACTCGTATAAAACTTTGCATTCTACTTTTAACCCGCAGTATAAAACTAGGACGCCACATTTGACCCTTTGACATAACAACCTTCCCATAACTCCTGTTTTAACCCGCCGCTGATCGCGAGAGTCCTTTCCCATTAAAACCCCCCCGCCCACCAGCGCCGAGACACACAGACACCAAAGCCGTCTCGGAGAAGAAGAGAGAGAGAGAGAGAGAGAGAGAGAGAGAGAGAGAGCTCGGTCGGTGGAGGCGACGACGACGACGCGCGCACTGCGGCCGCCATGGAGGAGAGAATACCTCTGCTCTCGAAACGATTCCCGGCGGACGGCACCGCCGGAGTGGGAGGAGGGAGGGAGGAGGAGGGCGGAGATAGGTGGTGGAGCGGGCTGGCGCGGGAGGCAGGGAAGGTGGGGTCCATGGCGCTGCCCATGGCCGCGATGAGCGTGGCGCAGAACGCCGTGCAGGTGGCGTCCAACATGATGGTGGGGCACCTCCCCGGCGTCCTCCCGCTCTCCGCCTCCGCCATCGCCACCTCCCTCGCCAGCGTCTCCGGCTTCAGCCTCCTCGTACGTCGTCATCGCATATCCTGATTTCCCCACTCGTTCACGCGTCCTCGATTTGCTTATATCCATATTTGTTGCCTGCGTGATTTGGTCTCATTGGATTAACTGTTTAGCACTTTAGCCAGAGAGGCACGTTTCACGGTTTCAGATATTGTTCAATGTGGCGTTCAAATTTAGCAGTAGGAGGACAGGCAAAAAGTTTAGCCGTACAAGCGGCTGGTTAGTTTGGAAGGGGGATTTTGATTGGAACAGTGCCTAAAATTTTTGCTGGAATACTGTTTGAACATTTGGCGTGTTCCAAACATTCTGAAATAAATCATGGATATAGCATAGTAAGTAGCAGATTTTTTTTTTTGGGGTATACAAGTAGCAGTTTGCAAACCTACAAAATTTAAAATCAACGTTCTCCTAAATATAGAGATAAATAACAAGTTACACTACTAGTCTACTACTCCACGCTGAATGCTTTTCTAGGATGAATTTTAAATTGCCTGCACAGATGGTGAGCTGGTCAATTGTCACGATTTCAACTAGCTTTCAGAATCTGCGAAGTGTGTACAGCCTAGAGGACTACTTAGATACTCTGGCGAAATATTCTGTAGGATTTTTTTTTTTTTACTTTTCTCTTCAGTTGTACACGGATTGCCTTTTTAGTTTGTGATCTTAATTTTTGAAACCACCCATAATTTGAATTTTGAACTTGTAAAACAGGTTGGAATGGCAAGTGGATTAGAAACTCTATGCGGTCAAGCTTATGGGGCAAAACAGTATGACAAGTTAGGAGTGCAAACCTACAGAGCAATAGTCACACTAACAGTAGTCACAATTCCCATCTCACTTCTATGGGTATTCATAGGCAAACTCTTGACCCTAATAGGTCAGGACCCCGTGATCTCACATGAAGCTGGAAGATACATAGTGTGGTTGATTCCAGGACTCTTCGCATACGCGGTCTGCCAGCCTCTCACAAAATTTCTGCAGTCTCAGAGTCTAATATTTCCCATGCTCTGGTCCTCCATTGCAACTCTGCTCCTGCACATCCCTCTGTCTTGGCTGTTGGTGTTCAAGACCAGCATGGGATTTACTGGAGCTGCTTTAGCAATTAGCATATCTTACTGGTTGAATACATTCATGCTCGCTGCATACATCAGATTCTCATGTTCTTGTAAGGTGACTCGCTCGCCTCCTACAATCGAGGCATTCAGAGGAGTCGGTTTGTTTCTGCGAATAGCACTACCATCTGCACTAATGTTATGGTAATTACAGTAGCTTCAGAATCTCCTTGTTTTATATGTAAGTATTTCTTATTTCCTGTTAAAAAATTCCCACTTATTGGATTAATGGATTTTCTTCTATTATTTTGTAGTTTTGAATGGTGGTCATTTGAGATCCTTGTTCTCCTGTCAGGACTTCTACCCAACCCAGAGCTTGAAAGTTCAGTTCTTTCCATATGGTAAGAAAATAAGTCCTCAATGTCGCACTTAACAATATATTCTCTTATAGCTGCACCTTTTGTTATTTTATAAGCACTCCATTTATGCAGCTTGACGACTACCTCTTTGATGTATACTATACCATATGGTCTTGGAGGCGCTGCAAGGTAGAAGCCAAACCACTACTGTGAATGATTATTTTTTCTCAGAGAATAATCATGTGTTAACAGCCTTGTGAATTTTGTTTTAATGAACAGCACTCGAGTAGCAAATGAGTTAGGCGCTGGGAATCCTGAAGGAGCTCGATTAGCTGTTCATCTTGTAATGTCTATTGCTGGGACAGAGGCAGTTCTTGTTACTGGGATGCTGTTTGCAGCACAGCGCATCTTGGGCTATGCTTACAGCAGTGATGAGGAGGTTGTCACATATTTCACCTCAATGGTTCCTTTTGTGTGCATCTCAGTTGCTGCTGATAGCCTACAAGGAGTTTTATCAGGTTACATTTCCTAACATTTGATTTATCTGTTAATTATTCATTCCCTTCAAAAGAATGGAAAAAATGGAGTATTCAGCTATGCCTGAAGTTTTCGGAAATTTGATCTAACTGGCCTTGCCTCTCTCTTATTTCATTTTTTTTATATAACTGGTTCTTATAGTTTTGGGGCCATTACATTTACACCATTCAGTATCTTTAGCCTGTTAGCCCAACGGTATCTTTTACCCCTTAGTTTGATTGCTTAATTCAATGTGTGCGCTTTTGTCAAATCTCTACCAAGACCTCAGGTAGCAAGTTAATTTCAGTCACTCCGGTATCGTAAAGACATACCAGGTAACTTGCCGCTTCTTGTTTTTCCTTTGTTCAACGAAACTAATGCTATTTTGTGTTGTGGAGGCCGACATTGTTACTCGGGGAGTTACCTGTTTGTTCCTTCAAACATGTGCTCTTACGTGAACATGGATATGGTGGTGTTTACAATCAACACGCATCTATCAGCGATGTCGTCTTAAGTGTGGACTCCACTTCACTAAGTATGCAATTACACCTTTCCCCTGGCTAGTGGTAGACTGGTAGTGTGGCACTGGTGTTTGCTTCACAGGTCTATTTCACTGTTTGTGCTTCTGAGTAGTTGTGGACATGCCAAAAACAATGAACTGAACTTGCGAAAACACACATCTCATTCAGCTCCAGCACGGAAACATACTATTGTTTCTCCTCTCTAGAAGATTATATCAAGATAGATGCACCACACGTCATTGCTTAACACTGACAGATATTACTTGTTATCAGGTATTGCTCGGGGTTGCGGATGGCAGCACCTGGGAGCCTATGTAAACCTCGGTTCATTCTACCTGGTTGGCATTCCGGTAGCCCTACTTCTTGGCTTTGGTTTCAAGATGGAAGGCAAAGGGCTTTGGCTGGGCATCGCCTGTGGTTCCGTATTACAATTCTTGCTTCTCGCCGTCATTGCATTCTTCAGCAACTGGCAAAAGATGGTTTGTTTCTTTATCTGAAACTCCAAGCCTTCTCCCCAACATCATCAAATCTTGATCACTCGAAAACTGAATCATGTTTCTCCCGCCTACTGACCTGATGCTGCTTCTGCAGGCCGAGAAAGCGAGGGAGAGAATTTTCGGCGAGACACCGTCAGAGAAGCAACATTTGGTGCTTGATGCGACGAATTCGGTCTGATTCTGCATCCTGATCCGTTGACGCGAACTGAAGCGGATGATCGGATCATGTGGAGGAGACTGGCTCCTCTGGATGTGTAGGGAATCTGCTGAAGAAGTAAAGCAGTGTGCATAGTTGTACTGTTGCATTTGTTGGATCCGGGAGAATGTATCAAGAACTCTATGTGAAATGTATGATGGCGATATGTATGTACGAGATCGAGGTTCCGAATACTTCCAGCCTATAGAAGTATAGATAAATTTTCCACTCTTCGTGGACAGAAAGAATAAAAGGCTAATCTTCTCTCGGAAAATGAGGCTAACCTCTTCTGAATGACTTATCATAACTTCGCCAAATACCAAAAAAGGCTTTTTTTTACATCATACAGCGTAATTACATATTTACATGTAATTGATGCATGATCAGGCATTCCAAGGATCACACTCCTTTTGGCAAATTATCTTGATGTTTATTACCATTAGCAGACTATTGCTTTGGAGATATTTAACCATTTGCCACATTTAGATGTGGCAATTAACTTTTTGCTATTGGACCCACATGTCAGACACATGTGGATCCACATGCCATTGAGATAGGGGTGGCAAATAGTTATTTGCTAAATCTAAAAGTGGTAAATAGTTATAAGCCCCGTTGCTTTGTCCCCAGTAACAAGATTAAATCATCTGTAAGTTAAATTAATCGAAGAGGAAACTTTCGTTTCACCTTGAAATGCATGTGCCCTCTCAGACCATGGCGTCTTTGCTAGTTCCTCGGTCTCCTTCAGGGCTTGTTCGATTAATCCCCAAGATAGTTTCTTTGCCTTCTTCATGACTTAGGTCTGGTTTAGTTCCAAACTTTTTCTTTAAACTTTTAACTTTTCCATCACATCAAAATTTATCTACACACAAACTTTCAACTTTTTCATCACATCGGTCCAATTTTAATCAAACATCTAATTTTGGAGTGAACTAAACACACCCTTGTTCGGTTAATCCCCAGGAGGGAGGGTGATACTGATGATCAAGTCAGTAGACTGCTATCTGCTTGGAGCAGCAAACTTCTTCAGGAATTCGCCTCTTCATGCATTCTGCAGCCCATTGTGAAAGTGAAAGCCACACGGCAGCTGCCACTCTTAGCCGACCTGGCGTGACAATTTCCTCTCTTTGCTTTTGGCTCATGGCTAGAGTTCACTACACAAAAGACATTAGACACTCCTACTACCCCCCCACAAAAAAAAAAAAAAAGACACTCCTACTACCCACACCCTTTTTATTTAGACATTACACACTCCTACTACCCACACCCTTTTTATTTGAGAAATTTGAGGATTCAGCATACAGCCCTACAGGGATCAGTCATTGTCATTTTAGGGGTTCCTGAATTCCATACTTGAAAATATAGTCCACAACATTCATCAGTTCACTATATGGTAGTTTCAAAAAAGAAACACATAAATGGATTATCTATGTCCATATGACCCATATCATACCGTCATGTGAGGTCATTTCACAAATGCAGAGGATAAAAACTTGAACGCCACAGCGTGCATCTAGCTCAGTAGCTACAGTAACATTACAAAAATGAGATACATATACAGCCGGTGAAGCCAACCAAAAAAGATAGTACTCCAGGCTCAAGGTCACACTCCAGCTCTGCACCCTGTTGATCTCATTTTTCAACAGAAATTATTCCATGTTTCTTGTTAGTGACAGAGAATTCATCGACCGAACAAGAAACACATGATGGCACCATCGGATTGGCCAGTGTGTTGTAAGATCATTGGGCTTTCAAAATGCCAATTGACAGGATATTAACACTGGCACCCCAATCCGCATCAACCATCAAACCATGAGAAAGCACAGTTAAAAACTGTGAACAGAACCTGCACTCGGCAAAGACAGCAGATTCAAAACTTGCACACGTGCACTAAAATTACACGAAGAATGCAGCACAAGGTTAACTTCCAAGTAGTGCATAGAAGTATATGCCAGCAAAAACAAAAAATCAGTCTGGCAACTTCCCGATAAAATTCCCTAATGCATTTACTGACAAGTGACAACTGACCCAAGAGGTTATATTAACTCAATTTCCTAAACGCCTCTTCGGCATGACATAATAACAACTTCACAGCTTTACAAAATAGCTATTTTCAAACCCAATGCTTCTCCTGCATGACAGATTCGCAATTTCAAAAGTTTACAAGACCACTTTCACATCCTAATTCGTACTAACTCCGTCCCAAAATATAGGGGATTTTGCGCATGTAACTATCAGGGATTTTGCCCAAAATATATTTTGGGACAAAGGTACTACAGTACATCATACTTGCATGTAACTGATGCACATTTACAGCATTCTGAGGACATTTCACAAAGTAAATCTCCGATTATTACTATACATCATCGATTTATCCACAGTAACCATGTCAATTATTCGTGCATTTAAGTTGAATCTAAAATCGAAGAGGAAATCTGCATCTAACCTTGAAAATTGAAATGAGGATGCTGATCAGTCCATGACGACCTTGGCACCAACAGCCTTCATCTTATCGATGATTGTCCGAGCCTCCTCCTTCGAGACACCACCCTTGATCACAGCGGGTGCCTTCTCCACTAGCTCCTTCGCCTCCTTCAGACCCAGGTCGGTGAATGACCGGATCTCCTTGATCACCTTGATCTTGCTCGCCGCATCGAACGCCTCCAAGCGCAGCTCGAACACCGTCTTCTCAGCCGCCGCCGCCCCACCGGCCTTCTCCCCGGCGGCGCCCGCGGCACCCGCGCCGCCGCCGCCGCCGAGGCCCGCGGCGGAGTTGAGGATGGCGATGGGGGGAGCGGGGACGTCGAGGCGGCGGAGGAGGAGGGCGGAGAGAGCGGCGGACTCGGCGAGGGTGAGGGAGGAGACGTCCTCGACGAGGCGCCAGACGCGGTCGGAGGGCGGTGGGCGGGACGGGGCGGTGGGGTCGAAGGTGGAGGCGTCGTAGTCGGTGGGGAGCTTGCGGACGTCGATGAGCTCCTCCGCGGCGGCGGCGGAGAAGGAGGCCCAGGAGAGGCTGCCGTGGCGGAGGAGGCGGAGGCGGTGGCCGGAGCGGAGGAGCGAGGCGGCCATGGCAGCGACCGGCGAGGCTAGGGTTCTCTGGTGTCAGTGTGTTCGACGCGGTGCGGGAGCTGAGGTTTTGGACTGAAGAGGCCTCGTTTTTAGAAATTTCAGATCTGGAGAAGCCCACTTTGGCCCAGAAAGGGCCCATTTATATATCTTTTGATGGGCTGGGCGGTTACTCTGCAAGCTAAAAAAAACTGAATGCCATTTTGGTGTACAAATTATTTCACTCTTGTCTTCTCAAAGTAAAAAGTTGGCGAATAATAGTTTGAGATAAAACTGAAGATAACATTGTGCTGGAAGTGAAAATAATAATAATAATGTATTAATAAACGTTTGGATCGTGCTACACTGATAGGAAGATGAACAATGCTCATTGTCGGATCAATCACGACAGTTGCAAATCCCTGGGGAAAGAATCAACATATCAGTCATCGATTTGACAAAAATATCATCGCAGCTCATTCTGGATTAAAGTGTAAACACTACTACAGCAGTGGCACCAACATTTGTGCTGTGTCATGACTCAGCAATCAGTCGGAAAAAATCATGTATCAGCTGCTATCCCTCTGAATGAACACCTTGTTGATTGAACACACCTCATATCTGAACCACTAAATCCATCTGCCTATCGATTTCAAACAGACTCCACGAGCAGTGCCAACCAAATTTGGATAGACAGATACGACATCAAACGGCTGAGATCACGATCCAAATGCTAAACCACTGGCTGATCCATCCAAATCCGCTAAAAACCTTCAAATAATTGTCATCATCCTCAGAAAAAAATAAGACACGGTGGGACAATCGGGGTTCCAAGGAATCTTCTTCCACTGTAGCATCGATAGCACCCACCTCGTGGTCCATTTCCAGCCGCGATTTGGTCCCGATCGATCACGCTGTCGACCGGTGAGAGCGTGCAATGGATCTCCGAACCAACCAACCATATGCAAATCAGGTTCCTTGCTTGCATTATCAGCTCATCGCCACAATTCCAATTCCATTTCATGCATAAGGTACGCGTGGTCCAATTAATCCCCGATTCATGCGCTGTATGCAAATCACATCTAAGGGCATTCCCAACCCAATAACTAGGATGGTGTCTATAACATTAAATAAGTTGCCACCTAGAAAAAAAATGATGTGGCAAGTGAATAAATGAGGAAAGAGAATGAAACCATGTCTTGCATGAGACATGATTTCTACACAACATCCAAGACATCATGTGAGATAATAGTGGTGTTTGCATTAGAAGAGTAGTGTCTATTACTAGTTTTTTTTGATGATGTGGAGTTTATGGAAACCATGTCTAGGGTTATGGGTTGGTACTGCCCTAAGTCTGGTTTCTTTACGATTTTGCAGCTCGGGGCCCGAGGAGAGGATTGCCAGGTTTGACCTTTGGGAAGCTTAACAATGGTAGATGCTGATGAGATATGGCTAATCATCTCGATCTGTTTAGTAATCTAGGGTTGGTTTATTGCTGGATGGCACTTTGGTACAGGAGGAGAAGAAGAATCTTTTGGAAGCATCGGATGCCAAAGCATAGAGGAATATACTGCTGCGAGATTTTTATTACAGTACTACATGTGTTGCCGAAGGATTGGGATTGGAGCCATTTTGTGACGTGTTCGTGTTTGGTGTGGTTTATCACATCTGTCTGCTTGATCTACTCTCTTTATAAACATTAGTGTGGAGATTATGGATACCCCATATCTGCATGACAGTTATAAACTTAGTCGGATATATGGTACCAAATATAGATAGAATATCTTTATGAGAACTCGGGTTAGTTTCTAACTTGTATGTCAAGGAAATACCCGAGATTTTAGTCGGTTATGATTGTATTTTATCTGAGATTCCATATTCTGTTAAGATATGGACTGTACTTTGTAAAGCGGACTCCTTCCCCTTATAGGAGGGTCCGTGTGCCTCTCGGGGCACGATTCTTTTTCCCAGTTTATACAATCAATAATACACTCGGCGGAATCATCCCCGGACAGGAGTAAGGTATTACTTCTTGAATAAGAAGGCCTGAACCTATATAAAATTCCTTGTCTCCAAACCCATCAACTTTCCTAGCTTGATAGCCACCCCCTTTTATTATTGCCGAAATCTTGTTTCGACAGTTGGCGCGCCAGGTAGGGGTAGCGTCAAGTTTTGGCCGACTAAGTGCGATGGGTTCCGTCTCCGGCATCGACGACTTTGCCTTCCCTCCCGGGCAGGCGTTTCGGTTCGGCAGCCTCAACTTCATCACCAACGACTTCGGCAAGATTTCTCTCCTTGACTCGGATTCAAACCAGTCGGAGAGAGACCAGGTCCCCGCGCCGTTCGGTATTCCGAACTCGGCCGAGGCCTACTCCAAGATCATCTCCCCCGAGTTCACTTCAAACCACTCGGACGAGATCCAATCTACTCCTCCGCGACCAGATCAAGACGACGGGCCCTATCCCTCAATCCTGATGAGACTTCCTGATGATTTGGCCGCTGTCTTCACAGCCAAGACATCTCCCACTCGAAGATCTAGGCGAGCTCCGGCTTCGGCCCCGATCCAATCTAGATCCAGAGACTCCAACCTCTTGGGACAGTCTCGACGGAAGAGTTGGATGGCTACCTTAGCTCCCCTGGCGTCAGTTCTCGACCAACCGAGGTCCTTGACTGCGACGACTTCGGCTACCACTACAACCACGGCGACTTCGACGACAGCTATGAGGATAACTACACGCCTCTCTTTTTCGGCGTATTCATGGCTGACAATGAAACGGAGGAACAGCGCCGAGCCCGAGAAGCGGAGGAAGAACGACAACGACAAGAGCGAGAACGACTACAGCGTGAGCAACAAGATCGCGAGCGAGTTGCAAAGGAGGCTGAAGATCGATGGCAGCGCGCCTTGGAATCTGGGCGACGAGCGAGAGATCTCATCGGGCAACAAGACGTCGATGGAACAGCGGTTTTTCGCACCCCCCAGCAGAACGCGGTTGCAGCAATCACTCTCCTCGACACCCTCCTCAAGGAAGACGCACTCAATCAAGCTGATCATGTTGTCAACATCTTGAACCAGACGAAGACCATGATCGCTGCCTCGGTTCCAGCCAACTCCGCAAGTGCCCACACCCCGACTGGCAGCCGAGTCCCTCGTCTTCGATCTCAAGACTATCACCAGCCAAGCCTCAGCATTGCCGGCGCCGGATCCAGTCGCAGGAGCAGGGAACATGATGAACGATCTGTTCATTCGCCTCCTGAACGATATAGGGAGCGCCGAGTCGAACGACCACACTCCCCACATCGAAGGCGCCCCGTCGATCTTCGTGACACCGTCAACCAGCGCCGCGCGGCAAGAGGCTATCATTCACCAGACCGCTACGACGACAACATGGACGGAGTTGCTGCCTTCACAAATGATCTGCGTCGAGTGAATTGGCCAGCCGGCTTTAAGCCGACTGGAATCGAGAAGTATGACGGCACCACCAACCCGAAATCCTGGCTCACCGTCTACGGTCTTGCAATTCGCGCAGTAGGAGGAGACAGCAAAGCTATGGCAAACTATCTGCCCGTCGCCTTGGCGGACTCTGCCCGGTCCTGGCTTCACGGGCTACCCCGCGACACAATCGGATCATGGGCAGAACTACGCGACCACTTCATCGCCAACTTCCAGGGCACCTTTGAACGCCCCGGTATACAGTTTGATCTCTACAACGTCGTTCAGAAGCCTGGAGAATCCCTTCGAGATTACATTTGACGCTTTTCCGAGAAACGCAACAAGATCTCCGACATCACCGACGACGTCATCATCGCTGCCTTTACCAAAGGCATTCGCCACGACGACCTAGTCGGCAAGTTCGGATGCAAACCTCCCAGGACGGTCAAGCAGATGTTTGAAAAAGCCAACGAGTATGCCAAAGCCGAAGATGCTATTACCGCGTCCAAGCAGTCGGGCACCACTTGGAAGCCAAAGAAGGACACGCCGACTGCAGGAGGGAGTGGAAGTAACAACCACAAGGATCGCAAGCGTAAGCCCGAAGAACTTGTGGCAACAACCTCTACATCTTCCCGACAACGTTCCCGCATCAACACCTTCGACAAAATAATGAACTCCCAATGTCCGCATCATCCTAACTCCAACCACGTGGCCAAAGACTGCTTCATCTACAAGCAATTTGCGGAGCAATATGCCAAGACCGCACGTAAGCATTCAGACGGAGATCAAGGCACATCAAAGAAGAAAGACGATGAAGACGATGCCCTAACTGGTTTTCAAGACCATCGCAAGGAACTCAATCACATCTTCGGCGGACCATTGGCTTATGAATCTAAGAGGAAGCAGAAGCTAACCGAACGGGAGATCAATACGGTTCAACCTAACACGCCCCAATATCTTCGGTGGTCAGAGATAGCGATCAAGTTCGACCGCTCGAATCATCCCGACCGAGTGGTCCACCCGGGGCGGTACCCCCTGGTATTAGACCCAGTGGTTCGCAATGTCAAGCTCCGAAGAACTCTCATCGATGGCGGCAGCGCACTCAACATCCTTTTCGCTAAGACCCTGGACGATATGCAGATCCCTCGCACGGAATTAAAGCCGAGTAATGCACCCTTCCACGGTGTCATCCTAGGATTATCAGCTACACCACTCGGCCAGATCACTCTTCCGGTTACCTTCGGCACTCGGGAGAATTTTCGCACAGAAAACGTTTGTTTCGAAGTTGCTGATTTCGAGACAGCGTACCATGCTATACTCGGACGACCAGCTCTAGCCAAATTCATGGCCGTCCCACACTACACCTACATGATGATGAAGATGCCTGGCCCTCGAGGAGTCATATCACTACGGAGTGACATCAAGCAGGCCGTCACATGTGACAAAGAAAGTTGCGAGATGGCCCAAACCCGCGAGATCACACTCGCTCGAGAAGAGATCCGGTTGGCTGCGACCACGGCAAGCGAGGGGGAAGTGCCTGCAACCAAGCTGTCGAAAACCGAAGAAAGCGATGCTAAGACAAAAAAGATTCCCTTAGATCCCTCTGATCCTAATAAGACTGCTGTAATAGACGCTGAGTTAGATTGTAAATAGGAAAGCGCGCTCATCACCTTTCTTCAAAATAATAAAGATATCTTTGCATGGAAACCATCGGATATGCCGGGTATTCCTAGAGAGGTGATTGAGCACTCTTTACATGTTAAGGAAGACGCCAAACTCATCAAACAACGACTCCGCCGTTTTGCACAGGACAGGAAGGACGCGATCAAGGAGGAATTAACCAAGCTGTTAGCAGCGGGCTTCATTAAAGAAGTCCTTCATCCCGACTGGCTGGCTAACCCAGTCCTGGTTAGGAAAAAGACGGGGCAATGGCGCATGTGTGTCGATTACACCGACCTCAACAAGTCTTGTCCCAAATATCCTTTTGGGTTACCTCGCATTGACCAGGTGGTTGACTCAACAGCCGGCTGCGAGTTACTCAGTTTCTTGGATTGCTACTCGGGATATCATCAGATCCGACTAAAAGAATCCGACTGCTTGAAGACCTCCTTTATCACGCCCTTTGGGGCCTACTGCTACATCACCATGCCCTTCGGATTGAAGAACGCAGGAGCAACATATCAACGCATGATTCAAAGATGTTTCTCAACTCAGATCGGCCACAATGTTGAAGCTTATGTTGATGATGTAGTCGTCAAGAACAAGCAGAAGGATGACCTGATCGCGGACTTAGAAGAAACTTTTGCAAGCATTCGTGCTTTCAAGATGAAACTAAACCCTGAAAAGTGCATCTTCGGAGTACCGTCAGGGAAGTTGCTCGGATTTATGGTATCTCAAAGAGGCATACAGGCCAACCCGGAGAAAATCAACGCCATCCTCAACATGAAACCGCCAAGCTCCCAAAAAGACGTCCAAAAGCTGACCGGTTGCATGGCGGCGCTCAGCCGGTTCGTCTCACGACTCGGCGAGTGGGAGATGCCCTTTTTCAAGCTGCTGAAGAAAACTGACAGTTTCCAGTGGGGACCCGAAGCACAAAAAGCCTTTGAAGACTTCAAGAAACTTCTCACTACTCCACCAGTTTTGGCCTCGCCACATCCACAAGAGCCGCTACTGTTATATGTGTCAGCGACCTCCCAGGTTGTGAGCACGGTTCTGGTTGTCGAGCGTGAGGAGGAAGGCCATATTCAAAAAGTCCAACGACCAATTTATTTCGTTAGCGAGGTTTTGGCCGACTCCAAGACAAGATATCCTCAGGTTCAAAAGTTATTATATGGTGTCTTAATTACCGTCAGGAAATTATCTCACTACTTTCAAAGTCACTCGGTCACGGTGGTCACATCGTTTCCACTCGGGAATATACTTCATAACCGGGAAGCAAACGGATGGATTGCAAAGTGGGCCTTGGAATTGATGTCTTTGGACATATCGTTCAAGCCACAAACTTCGATCAAGTCACAAGCTTTAGCTGATTTCCTCGCCGAGTGGACCGAGTGCCAAGAAGACATGCCGGAGGAAAAGATGGAATATTGGACTATGCATTTTGATGGATCGAAGAGGCTTACAGACACTGGAGCTGGGGTTGTTTTAATCTCCCCGACTGGGGAAAGACTGAGCTACATATTGTGGATACATTTTGCTGCGTCCCATAACGTGGCGGAATACGAGGCGCTACTCCACGGATTAAGGATTGCCATCTCTCTGGGCATTCGCTAATTAATCATTCGTGGAGACCCTCAGTTGGTTGTTAATCAAGTCATGAAAGAGTGGTCCTGTCTAGATGATAATATGACCGCTTATCGACAAGAGGTACGCAAGTTGGAAGATAAATTCGATGGACTCGAGCTCACCCATGTCCTCCGACATAACAATGAGGCAGCCGACAGACTGGCCAATTTTGGCTCAAAACGGGAAGCAGCCCCTTCTGATGTGTTCGTTGAGCATCTTTATGAACCAACCGTGCCTAGAAAAGAAGCAATTGAAGCCACGGATACTTAAGGCGTAAGCATGATTGAAGCCGACTGGAGAGAACCTCTCATATGATTTTTGACCAAACAAGAACTCCCTCAAGACAAAAATGAAGCCGAGCGGATTTCCAGGCGCAGCAGACTTTACATTATTCATGAGACTGAGATGTACAAGAAAAGTCCATCAGGAATACTGCAGCGCTGTGTGTCTTTGGAGGAAGGGAGACAATTGTTGAAGGATATACATTCTAGTATTTGTGGTAATCATGCTGCTGCACGGACCATTGTCGGCAAAGCTTACCGGCAAGGTTTTTTCTGGCCTACAGCTGTGTCTGATGCCGACAAGATTGTGCGGACATGCGAAGGTTGTCAATTTTTCGCTAGACAAATTCATCTGCTAGCCCAAGAGTTGCAAACCATCCCGTTGTCCTAGCCGTTTGCGGTCTGGGGGCTTGACATGGTCGGCCCGTTTAAAAGGGCAGTCGGTGGTTACACGCATCTCTTTGTGGCTATCGACAAATTCTCCAAGTGGATTGAAGCCAAACCGGTCGTTACAATCACTGCAGACAAAGCTAGAGATTTCTTCATCAATATTGTACATCGGTTTGGGGTACCGAATCGTATCATTACTGATAACGGCACTCAATTTACCGGCGGGGTATTTAAAGACTTTTGTGAAGACTTCGGCATTAAAATTTGTTATGCCTCCGAGGCACACCGCATGAGTAACGGCCAAGTCGAGCGCGCTAATTGCATGATACTTCAAGGGATCAAAGCACGAGTTTTTGACCGACTGCGTCCCTATGCTGGCAAGTGGGCAGAACAGCTGCCGTCCATACTTTGGTCTTTGCGCACCACTCCCAGTCGGGCTACTGGCCAGACGCCGTTCTTCTTGGTTTACGGTGCAAAAGCAATGCTGCCGAGTGAGGTAGAATTTGAATCGCTACGATTTTGGAACTTCAACGAGGAACGCTATGAAGAGGGCCGAGTTGATGACATCAACCGGCTAGAAGAAGCCCGTGAAGCAGCTTTAATTCAGTCGACTCGGTATTTACAAGGGTTGCGCCGTTACCACAATCGCAACGTTCAATCACGAGCTTTCTTAGTCGGAGAACTGGTTTTGAGGAAAATTCAAACTACACGGGATCGGCACAAGTTATCTCCTTTATGGGAAGGGCCATTCATAATCTCTGAAATCACCCGGCCAGGTTCCTATCGACTAAAGCGTGAAGACGGTACACCTATCGACAATTCTTGGAATATTGAACACCTTCGTTGATTTTATGCTTAGGCATTTCGTTTATATCTTTCCTCTTTGACTGCTAACTTCAAGTTTTTCTTTGAAGTTTTCAGTCGGGGGGCTATCATGATAATAATGGAGTGTGATTTTTATCAATTCAATTTGCTTACTTGATTTATCATTGCCCTGCTTGGTCTTTCGACTTAGTCAATGAGGACTGAAGGTTTTTGATAGCTTTTGCGGGTTTTAGGCTCAATAAGGCGTGACAAAGGCTTTTAAGAAATCAGAAGCTAAGTATGGAACACCAAGCATAGCATAAATTCATCAGTATTGTACAAATTGTGCCTCCATCATCATTAATCATCAAAATCATTGGTACATCAATCAGTATCAGTTTTCTCATCATCGGAGTTATTAGATCCAGTCGGCCGGAGGTCGTTGTCCTGGAATCTCTCAACTACATCAACGGCTATCTTGTCGGCGGCTTTCTGCGCATCGTTGATGAGGTCAAGGGCGGCTTCTTCGCTTGTCCCGTCTGCAAATCCATCAATGGCGTCAATGTCAATTCTTGGGTAAAGGGATTTGGTCATCGCCAACGCCAGACTTGCTCCCATGCTTCCAGCTTCTTTGATGCTCTTGAAGTAAGTATCCGGAGCGACTCTCAGCTTGTCGAAGATTTCGACAGCATCAAGTGTACTCTGACCGGCGTTATTGAAGAACATGGCTTGGATAAGTGGAGTAGCGGCATTGGCGACTTTATCCCTGGCCCCTTCAAGCCTGTTGATCTTGTCAACTAAGACATCAAACTGTGCATGGGATTTGATCTTGTGGTCTACATCAACAGATTCACGTTAATAAGCCAGCATATGGAAGATAATGGCTTTGAGGTATTGATTGTTGGTACCTTCAACCTCCTTTAAAGCCGAGTCCCTCTGTCTTGCCAGTTCTGCCTTATCATTTTCCAGAGTCTGAATCTGTTTCTCCAGTTGAGATATCTTGGCAGCTTGCACTATATTGACTCTGGTTAATCAAGATCACAAAGATAACAGCACAAGTTAGTTGGGCAGGGTTTGTGCGTACCTTTTGATGAGCCACTCAGTTCAAAATTAGATTCCTGGAGCTCAGCGATCCGATCCCTCAGATCATGTTCATTCTTCCTGGCAAGTTCTTTTGTCTCGTGCAGCTGATTCCTGATGGCTTCGAGGGTTCCCAGATGAGGGACTAACCTTTCTAAGGTTGCCGTTTTAGCTTCGTTCCTAAGATGAATCCTCTGCAAGAAAGTTTAATTAGCGCTTGGACTAAATGGCAAACGAGATGGTTGAGATCAGGCGCCAAAGAGCTTACATTTACAATGCGGGTGGCTTGGCTGAGTGCCTTTTTCAGTAGGCATAACTCTTCGTCCTCTTTTTGCTTATTTATCACGATTCCTTGAGGCTGCATGTTGTCATCCCACCACTTGACCAGAATGGGAGGGCGCGAATCCTCAGCCGCTCGTATCCGGAGGATTTCTTCTTCATCACCAATCATTGGCCCTAGTTTATCCATGAATAAGGATGAAGCAATCAAATAAAGTCTGTTGGATCGAAATGATTTCAGATAGCGTGTTTACCTGTGATGATTCCCGGTTGGGGACGAGTGGATTCTTGTGTTTTCACAGGAGATCTGGTTTCTGAGTCATTGCCAGCGTCCTTTCCGAGAGGACTGTTTGTTTGAGCTTCAACCTTGGGAATCTTTTGGCTTGGCCCTGTATCCGACTGGTTTCCAGTCGGGGGTTCCTGGTTAGCACCAACTTCAGTTTCGGTCGACTGGTTCCCAGTCGGAGGCTCGTTGCTGGGTTCTACATTGTTGGTTGCCGGTTGTTCGTCACTCGGAAGATCCTCTGCAGTTGGCCCGGTTTCTTTTGAGGGGCTTGCGTCCATGTTAGTCGGATCAGAGTCCTTTCCAGAAGGATCTATGTCAGATGGTCTCCTACAAGTTTTGCCATCAGAGTTATTTTCACGATGGAGAATATTAATACACGGAGGATTGTTAAATGATTTGTACCTGGAAGATTTTCTGATTTTTGGTACAGGACGACTGGAGGTTTTCTTCTTCGGATTAGTTGGCTTCGGAGGTCTTCCGGCCGCACCTTTATCTCTAAGCTTTCCGGTATCATCGCCTTCGTCGTCACTCAGAGCCAGCTTCCTCTTGCGAGAATCTGACTGGCTGACTGGATCAGAAACGTTTGGTTGGGTTTCAGATCGAATTCTTGGCCCTCCACTTCCTTGACCAGTTTGGCGGCGAGGTGATTGGTGCTGGGCGATTGGAGGATCTGACTTCATCAAAGCGAATTCCTGGGCGGAATATCTGTCATTGTTAATGGATTCAACAAAAAGACAAGACCATATTTTGTGAAGTGTTTGAATACATACTGGTGGAGGAGGATTGAATGCGTTGAACGGCACGACTGGCAGCAAGTGTGAATAGCTGACAACGATAGCGTTTGAAAAGATCTTATACATCCTTTCCTTCATGACCTTGAAGTCAAGAGAATCCGGATCTTCACGGTTTGGGTCGTGTTTGCCGTCGAATTCGAAGGCTGTGCGAGATATTTCTTTGATTGGAGCTAACCGACACTTGATAAAGTGTCGGGTGATCTGTTCTCCTTGGAGGCCTTGTTTTTTTAGCTTTATCATCCTCTCCATCAGTTCCACTGCTTGTGCAGCCTCATCTCCCATTGGCAGTGAGTTCCAAGCATCCAGGTAAACTGGAGGAAGACAGGAGTACTCGGGGAGAGCAGGCTCAGGGTTCTGAACATAAAACCAATTTGCGTGCCAGCCTTTGTTTGAGGTTTTGAAGGGCATAGAGAAGTATTTTTGGCTTAAGGTTCCCATGAGTTGGAAACCAGCCCCCCCAACAACGCATGGTTTGCTCTTGTTTGGCTGGGGCTTGAGGAAGAAGATGCGCCGGAACAAGGCGAAATGAGGCCTAATGCCCAGAAAGGCTTCGCAGGCATGAACAAAATTGGCGATGTGAACTATGGAGTTCGGGTTCAGATGATGCAGGCTGATTCCGTAGAAGCTGAGAATTCCCCAAAAAATCTTGAGGTTGGAAGGGAGAAACCGCCATAGAAGAAATGAGCAAATACCACGATT
Source organism: Oryza glaberrima (assembly GCF_000147395.1). Classification (NCBI taxonomy): domain Eukaryota; kingdom Viridiplantae; phylum Streptophyta; class Magnoliopsida; order Poales; family Poaceae; genus Oryza; species Oryza glaberrima. The sequence goes on from NC_068330.1 coordinate 24,170,324, forward strand.
TCGTGTGTGTCGGGGGTCGGGAATGCTTCGCCAAATGCCGGTCGCCACCCGATGATCTCCTTCGCTGGGAGAACGCCGTGCGCCACCATCTCCTTCAGATTATCTTCTGTCACATCTGAGGGCGCTCACTGACTCTCGAAGCTTTCTCTTTCTTCCGCCATGAATGTGATCTGGATGGTTTAATTTGGTCTGGGATATGGCTGGAAAGGGATGAGGAATCGGAGCGGTGGATGCGGGAGGTGATTTCGTGAAGTTTTTGAGGCTGGATTGAAGCGAATTGTTGAACCCTAGTTTGGCCGGCGCAGTTTTGTACTGTAGCAGGAAATGGGGAAAATGGCGAGAGTTTCGGCGGGGAAGATGAGACGACGCTTGGACTTCGGTGTTTTTAGGGTATCGGGAGTACTAATGGGCCTGGGCCTGTACAGTACTTCAGCCCAATATTACAATCAGCGTGGCCCGTTGTGATCTCTAGGGACTTAGGCACTTTTTGCTTTGGCAGTTTGTGCTCACAATGATGTGGCCCGATGCTGATAAAATCTTTTTTAACGCGATTCAATAATTCTTTGGAATTATTATGATGCACATAAAAAGGTGCCCGAGAGAAAGGTGTTATGCCATTTTTGTAAGCTTTATTAGGCTGCAAAAGCTGTTTGGATTGATTTGAGATGACTTGGTTTATTAATAGTCCTTCTCTTCGCATATTATATGCTTAATTTGGTTATGGTGAGAGTCATAGCTTAGGCTATTGGGCTCACTGATACCATGATTTTTATCATATTTGGTGGATCATTTTAAGAGTTTCTCACTCGGATTCCTGTCAAATATACCTATTTTTGGACCTTTTGGGTGTTTATCACTCGGCCCTTTTTGTATTTTTTATCCTTGATATGTTCAAATTGAGAAGCAGTCGGCTGGGTATTTTATTGAGTTCCATGCATGCTTTGTTATAAACCACTCGGTTCTTGACTATATGTTTAGTTTTTCAACTAACCACATAGTCGGGGGTTACACCTAATTAGGTGCATCTATTCGATGCACCATGTTTTATTTTTCGCCCTTCACAGTCTTTTAGCACTCGGCAAGCTGGAACAAGTTGAATTGAAGCACTCGGATTACTGTTTTTTGTTTTGAGAAGGCTATTTTGTCAACTGCGAAGGTCTCGGGGGCTACTGTGGAGATTATGGATACCCCATATCTGCATGACAGTTATAAACTTAGTCGGATATATGGTACCAAATATAGATAGAATATTTTTATGAGAACTCAGGTTAGTTTCTAACTTGTATGTCAAGGAAATACCCGAGATCTTAGTCGGTTATGATTGTATTTTATCTGAGATTCCATATTCTGTTAAGATATGGACTGTACTTTGTAAAGCGGACTCCTTCCCCTATATAAGGAGGGTCCGTGTGCCTCTCGGGGCACGATTCTTTTTCCCAGTTTATACAATCAATAATACACTCGGCGGAATCATCCCCGGACAGGAGTAGGGTATTACTTCTTGAATAAGAAGGTCTGAACCTGTATAAAATTCCTTGTCTCCAAACCCATCCACTTTCCTAGCTTGATAGCCACCCCCTTTTATTATTGCCGAAATCTTATTTCGACAATTAGCAATTTCAGCATTTAGAATCTATTCATAAATATAAGTATTTCTAAGTGCAAATCAAGTTTCTATTCATAAACCAAGGACGGGAAGGAGTAGCGATGTAGTAGTAGAGTCGTGAAAACAATATCCTGTGTTTGAGAGGAGGGAAAAGCAGTAGATTAAGGTACTGTTTGATTCAGTTTAGATATTATAATCTAGATTATTAGGAGTAAGCTGAAACAAATAAGTAGATTATTATGCTAGATTACTATAATCTATAATCTCCTCTAGAGGAGCTTTTTCTAGATTATTGAGTGGCTAAAGATCCACTACCATTAAATGTCTCTAATAATGCAGAGAAACAAATAACTCGTAGATTATTTTATATCAGCTTATTATAATCCAGCTTAGAGTAATCTGACTTAATAATCTAGATTACAACAATCTTAAGCTGAAACAAACAGGATCTAAAAATATTTAGGTGAGCAATTATTGTTGATTAATTGAGAGTATAGTCATTTTAAATTTAAAAACAGGTTAATGTATTTCTTTTAAAAAATAACTTATCTATATTTTAAAAACACAACATTTAACAACTAAGGAAACATGCGCGTGGAAAACAGTCGCTTTCCGTTATTCTCTCATTCTAACGAACGCACGAACACTCTCAGTAATAGTGAGATCAATGAATCGTATATGTGCATCTTTCGTGTGCGCGCACCCAAAAAAAAAAAAAAAAAAGAACTCTGTACCACGTACAGTCAACTTGCATATCGCGAACAGGGAACTCGCCCCGTAAGGTGAGTCCGTTCAGTGTACCCTCGCCGCCGTATCAGCAGCAGCAGCACATCGTCCTCCTCGTCCATTCGTCCGTCCTGTTACGCTGATTTCCGCTGCGAGCGCCGGTGATGAGGTGACGACGGTGTGACACCATTTGACTCAAACAGCCTCTCCTCGGGCCTCGTGCCGGTCAAATGGCACGGCGGCTCCAAGCCGGACATGCCGCCCCGCCCGCCCCCGCCACCCGTGACCGTCGCCTGCGTCGCGCGGGCTTGGGCGCGATGCCCAAGCCAACACGTGCCGATCGGGACAGGGGCCGCACCTACGGCCCGGATCGCTCCGGACGCGGATCGTACAGCCAGCGCCGCGGTTGTCGCCACCACCGTGTCCTCCTCTCCTTATCTGCTAGTACTACGACTACCCGCGGCTAACCGAGAAAACGAACAAGCGGAATCGAACAAATTGAGCTCACCGTCGTCATAGTAGCTTTTACCTAACGCTTACTCTATTTCTTTTTCTTCTTTAACAAGGACCCCATGGCAATTGCAGTGTAGGTAGACTGGTGCCGTCATTTATCCCTGCCCATGTATCTAGACCGGATCGTTTCTACAAACAAATGGTGTGCTAGATACGGTCGAAAATGATCAAAAAAAAAAAACAGAGATACGGTCGAAACCTGCTTAAATTCGGCAACTGTTTGCTAAAAAATCTGTTCGGCATGCCGTATGAGTATTTGGTGCATCTTGGGCGATTTTTTTTCAAAAAATGTAAATGAAACTCACGTGACATGCACCATCGGAGATACGCAAGGAGTTTACATATTTTTTGTATGCATTAATTCGGTTATCTAATATATTTTCTACAAATTTCCTTCTTCCAATTTTAGTGCTCCCTCAAACCGTTCAGTTCATCGAGTTTAATGAGATATCTGAAATTTATCTTCTCACTAGGGCTTATATTTAAACCCAAAACAAGATCAATTTAACTTATAAATTTTTGGGAGTGTTTGGCAGGCCGGCTGCCACAGCTGCGGCTGCGCACAATAAGGGTGGCACTATGAGGGTGGCACTGTTCGTGCTGGCTACGCCGCAGCCGCAAAAATAACAGCCAAATAGGCCCTTTATATTCAATATAAACATTTAAAGGATATGAAGCTTTGCTAAACAGAGCAATTATAAGCCGCCATAATGCAGAAGCTACCACACCAAGACATCCGTGTGTCACCAGCCACGTGACACGGCGATGAATGGGATTTTGGATACAAGACGCAAAAATACAACAAAGGTAGTTGGAACTCGGCGACGAAATCCACCGTACCCCGGGTTTTGCCAGCCCAGGAACCCCCGCCCGGGACCCTCTGCCAGCCAGCCCCGTTACAGGTGCGGTGGCCACCCGCCCACACGACGGACCAGCCCAACAACGCCGCGCCGCCTGCGCCTCCTCTCGGTCTCGCGGACTCGGTGGCGCCGCGGCCGCTGCGGCGTTGGGCGGCGCGCGCGCCCCCGAAGGCCGAAGCGTTACGTGGAGGCCGCACGCACGCCGACCCCCCCCCCCCCCCTCCCCTCGTCTCCGTCGTCGTCATCATCCATTCTCCTCTCCCCTGGTTTTAAAGAAGACGAGACCGCCACTTCTTCGTCTCATCCAACCCAAGTACCCAACCCGCGTCGTCATCGTCGTCTTCCTACTTCCTCCTCCTCCCCACCCCACGCACGCGCGTGCGGCGCCGATCGCGGCCGACGCCGAGATTTCCGCGTGCGCGTGGAGATAGGGCACACCCGTTCTCTCTCTCCCTCTCTCGGGCTCTGAAGTAATCCTTCGCTTCTGCTTCTTTCTTCTTCTGCATGTCCTGTCTGTCCCCCTCGTCTCGTCTCGTCTCGTTTCTTGCTTTCGCCTCTCCTGACCTGACCGCGACAATCCGTGGTGGTTATATCGCGCAGGCGCTTCGCTTGGTTTGGCGTGTTGTTTGGCTGCCGCGGCAGTTTTCTCCTGTCACATCTCGCAGAGGGTTCTGGAAGTGGGAACATGGAGGCGAAGCAGAGGACGAGGCATCGCGACGGAGAGGAGAGGAGGCTCGTAGCGGCGGCGGATGGCGGCGCCGAGGAGTACGACCCATGGACGGCGTGGCTCTACAAGCCGCACACCATCTCGGTGCTCCTCGTCGGTGCTTGCCTTCTAATGTAAGTGCTCTTCCACGATTAAATTTCACAAATGTTTTATTTTTTTTTCTCGCTTTGCTGCCTCTGCCTGTGACTTAAGGGCTAAGGCTGTAAATTTCTTGGTGGGAGAACTGAAAAAAAAGGCCTTGTTGTGTTGGGGCAAAGTACAATTCAACAGATGCCAGGGCTTCTGCCTATCAGGTGCATCAACATTGTCAGAGTTGAAAGCAGGGCATGTAGTACTCATTGTGATTTTTTTACTTTCTCTGAAAGAAAAAGGTGAAATTTTTGGGTCGGGAAATTTAGTGATTTTGTGCCAGCAAGTTGAGGTTTCTGAATGATTGAACGAACATGAAAGCATGGCAGTCTGGTTCAGCAAGGCTAGCAAACAACCGAGCGTACGAGTGGCTGAGGAGAATCGGAATCATGTTCAAGACTCGTGCGAAAGCTTCCCTAGAACAATCATTTTTTCCCATATCATTTTTAGCAGGTGCAAATTACATGGGAAGTACATTCCTCTCGTCCTTTTTTTTTTTAACTGTAGAAACGGCTCACCAAGAACTTTATTGTTGTTATTGCTTCATGAAAGGATTAAGCATATAACTTAGTGTCTGAAACAACCATTAGCTAGGCTAGGCTGTTGAGTGGTTGGTTGTGAACTTGCTGGGGCGTTCTCCTTTTCACTTTCTCGTGGTGCTGTCTGATTTCATGTTCAATCATGTTCCCGTTTCAGTTGGGCAAGTGGAGCGCTTGATCCAGAGGGTGCTTCTTATCACAGTAGTGCGACATCTATTAAGAGGTAATGACCGAAAACCTTTTTTTTTACTTTACTGGAAAGTGATGCAATCATCTAAGGGAACTCTGGTTACTTCTCTACTTTGATTGTGTCTTTTGGACTTGAGCTGTTCTCCTCTCACCACTGCACAATGATTGGGAGAGAGTGACACTGACTCATATTTTCTCACTGACACTCTCCAGGGGTGTCTGGGCTATGATTGCAGTCTTCCTTGCTTACTGCACTCTCCAAGCACCTTCAACGTGAGTTAGCCCCCCTCTTCTTATATGTATTTCAAACATTGGAACTATGTTAGTGCAGTGGCTGTCGTTGTCAGGCATTTTGCTTTAAGTAGGGAAATTGAAGGTTTTCTGCTTCAAAGAGGTGACCCACGTGTTACTGTATGAGTGAGACCATATAGTGGCCAATTCTCTTGAAAGTGTAGGGCTTATTATTCGTCAGGTTGTTTTTAATGGTGACACAAAAATTACCTTGAGGGACCCAATACCAATGCCATTCTCATGCTGTTTTTGTACTTGCTACTTTTGTCTTCTTTATCTCCTTGGGTTCATAACAATTTGAGAACCTGTAAATCTACTGTGCATCTCTAATATTTTTGCATGATGATGATTCAATGTTCTGGCAATATTGTCACAGGATACTTATTAGGCCCCATCCTGCTGTCTGGCGCCTGGTGCACGGACTGGCTGTCGTTTACCTTGTCGCTCTAGCCTTTCTTCTTTTCCAGGTTAGTTGTTACTATTGAAAAATTCATACATCGATAAAGTAGGACAAAAAATGCCCTTTCAATAATATCCCATGCACGCAAAATGTTAGAAAATGGCGGGAGATGTCTATTATTCATAGGGTTATTTTGGGAAGTTCTTACAGGAGCGTGAAGCGGCAAGTATTTGTGAAAGAAAAAACTTGAGATCCAAGCAAATGCAAATTTTCTTGTCAAAAAAAAAAAGTTGGAAGTCTTGTATCCAAACTATTTGATTATCAAAATTCAGTATAAATGGCATTTTTTCAAGACTCTTGAGCGAGGGGCCTCAACTACGTAGAGATATGCTACATCTTGGATATCTTGTACTGTAATAATTCTTATTTCTTTCTCGTTTTCCAGAACCGCGATGATGCTCGCCAGTTCATGAAACACCTTTACCCTGATCTTGGAGTTGGTAATATCTTTACATCGAAAGGATTTACACTGGAAATTAAATATTGTAGAAGAAATGGTGCTGACAAACATTTCTGTACACTAATGCAGAATTGCCGGAGAGATCTTATGGAGCTGACTGCCGTCTGTATGTTCCGGAAAACCCTAAAAACAAGTTCATAAATATTTATGTATGATTTTTCATTTGAACCTTCCTATTTCATGAAGATGCTCTGGTTTTTGTTATTATTGTAGTTATTATCATTGTTATTACCCCATCATATTTGACGGTTTGATATACATATAGGAGACATTATTTGACGAATTTGTGGTTGCCCATATTTTGGGTTGGTGGGGTAAAGCTGTAATGATACGAAACCAGCTTCTTCTTTGGGTCCTCTCGATTGGTTTCGAGCTAATGGAGGTTAGATATGGTTACTCAACCTTTTGTTATCTTTTACTTGTTATCTCTAACAAGGTATTGTGCTTATTATGACCTTTTGCAGCTTACATTCAGACATATGTTGCCAAACTTTAATGAGTGCTGGTGGGATAGTATTATCTTGGATATCTTGATCTGCAACTGGTTTGGTAGGACAATCAGAGACAGCTGACTTTCATGTTGTATACATTCAGTGACATTGATGATACATTTTTTACATCTAAAGTTATTAGTAAAACAAAGTTAGGCAGATTAAAATAATATAGTGTTTTTGGGTTTGCATATTTTATACAGTTTGTTTGGATCTAACTCTTATCAACTGAACATGATAATATAGAAAATGAATAGCGATGTGATGTATCTGAGAGTTTTAAGAAGAAAACTTAGACCTGATGCACATGCATACTGCTGACATTAAACACTTACTGTTTATGAAGTAATATAATTTATCTTCTTCTATCAGTTCATGGGTTGAAAGCAATCTTTCTATTTCAGTAACCAGTTATTGAAAGAGTACCTGCATATGCACGTTAGGGTCAAAAGTGACAAGTAAATGTGAATGGAGGAAGAACAAATCTGCCATATAAGCCTCACTCTTAGCAGTAGGCTATGGAGTGTTTTATGTGTTCAGCTTCATCTAAATATTTTGGCTGAAATGCTAATATTCTTATTCAGGTATATGGGCGGGGATGCACACAGTCCGTTACTTTGACGGTAAAACATATGAGTGGGTTGGACTGAGCCGACAGCCAAGCATCATGGGCAAGGTATGTTACCAAACAAACAAATTGTTTCTTATTTGCAAATAGGTTAGTACCTTTTTTTAGGACTGTTCTTTTAATCTTCATTCATCATGGCCCTTAGGCCTAGATTTTTTTTTTTGTACCTGCTGAATTTTCCTGGGCTATTGTGCTTTTTGTAAGAATTTCCTCATCGATTCTTTCTTGAGTTACGACTTACAAGAGCCTCTTGCTACTGCTAAGTCCATGGGAGCATTCTATAACAATGCAGTCGCTGAGCAAAAGTAAATCACTTTGACTTCTTGTCTGTAGTACGCCAAACAACATGTGAGGTTTTCCCAGTGGGACTGTATTGATTTCTGTTGCTCTGTCCAAACTCTAAACTGTCAATTGCCATTATTGATACCTGACTTCATAATTTATTTTGTTGTATACCATTCTGGCATTCAGTGTGTTTTATCTGATTGGACTATATGCACATTTGTGCAGTTACATTCTGCTTCAGACTGCATACTATAGTTAGGTTGAACCCATTTACAGTTTACCGACCTTCCTTTACTTGCATATGCAGGTGAAAAGATCACTGAGCCAGTTCACCCCTGCACAATGGGACAAGGATCAATGGTACCCTTTCATGGGGCCGTTGCGGTTCGTACAAGTGTTGTTCCTGTGCGTTGTTTTCATGACAGTGGAGCTCAACACATTTTTTCTTAAATTTTGCCTCTGGATTCCTCCAAGGAATCCTTTGGTTGTGTACAGATTAATCCTATGGTGGTTGATTGCTATTCCAACCATCCGTGAGTACAACTCCTACTTGCAAGACAGGTTATCCCAATTTCCCTGCACGCCCAATAGCATTGCACATTTTTTACAATTTTACTTAATGGCTTGCTAATATATATTTTTTCATGGTCACACCAGCAAACCGGTGAAGAAGGTTGGGGCTTTTTGCTGGCTCTCTCTAGCTATATGCATTGTAGAGCTTCTTATATGTATGAAGTTTGGACATGGTGAGTTACTCTCTTCTGACATCATCATCACTTGTGAAATAATTGATCTGATTTGAAAAATTACCTTATGGTCGCTTGATTTTCTCGTGATATATACTACTCCCTCCGGTTCTATAATAATTAACGTTTTGGACAAAGTTAAGGTCAAACTTTTATAACTTTGACCATCAATAACTTTAAAAATATTTAGTTTAAAGAAACTAGAACAACATATATAGATTTGTCTTTCAAAACACTATAATAAAAGTAAACATGCATTTATTTATTGTATATATTATAATAGAAAAATAAGATCAAAGGTATATTTTGTAGACCGTGTCATTGTCTAAAACATCAATTAAAATGAAACCGGAGGTAGTAGTATATATTTGGAACATTAAATGTTAAGAGTGCCTAACTTTTTTTGTAATCTGGATAGGGCTGTTTCATGATCCCATGCCTACTTGGTTGATCATCTTTTGGAGTTCGGTGGGGGTAGCACTAGTGGTTTTCTTGCTTGCATGGTCTTGGAGGAATCACCTGAAATATCAGAGAAAGCGGCTATAATGGATTAATTTTTCGGAAGATTTTCGACTCTGGACCCCCTTCAAACTTGTTTCTTCTTCTTCTTGATAGGATGTACATATGTGATGGGTGATGATGTAACTTAAATGTGATGGGTAATTATGTAACTTTAAATCCTAGGATAAAGCAATTTTCAGCTACATTTCACATTATGTTTTACAATAGCCAATTGTTGCCTCGCAAGAGGGATGGCTAATTTCAGATTAATAAGTGAAATATTACCATGACGTGATTTTGCTCCTGTGATTTTTATCGACTCTTTCCGTTTCATATCAATAAGTTATTTAACTTTTTTCAAGTTAAAACACAAGTTTAACTACATTATTTATAAAGAAATATAGCAATATTTTTAACACAAAACAAACATATTATAAAAATATATTAAATATTAGCTTTAATAAAAAAGTTATAGATATTATTCAATATTTGAATATGCTTGGTTATTTTTCAAGTAAAAGCCGGAATTTATATTTCATTATAAAAAATCTAAAACATACAAAAGCGGGGTTGCTACCTGATCTTTCCCTGTTTTACCTTTTTTCCATTGGTTTCTTTTCCTTGGTCGAATCTAAAGTAGTGAAAAAACTAAAGTTTTTCACCACCACAATGCGCCACGTCACCAGAAAAACATGGACCGTCCGATTCTTCGTTCCGTGGTTAGCAACCGTCCGATCTCAATAGATAAAATATCATCTTGATCCTTTAAGAAGTTGCTTTTTTAAAAATAGGCCCTTCCACGTCCCTGCCCTATTGGGGAAAGAATAATTTCCTTTCGTTCTACTCGCGTCCGGAGAGGCGGATAGTCGGAGACACCGCGCGTCCCCCTCGCCGCCGCGTCCTCCTCAAGTCTCCGGTGCCATCTCTCCGTGCCTCCTCCCATCGTTGCTGCCACCGCGTCTCCTCCCAATCCCCTCCGTCTCCTCCCCATTCACAGATTGCGGCACACCACTAGGTATAAAGAGATCACAGCATCACCGGTCAGCCCATCCCAAATCCGGCCAGCGCTAACCCCTCGTCGCCAACCATCACAAAGAGGCGCCCTGGTTCCACGCGGCGGCGGCGGCGGTGAAAGCCATGAAACTCAAATGGAACCATTGAGGTCAGTGCCATGTAGACTCACAGCAGTGGCGGCGGCTGCCCATGGAGCTCGATGGGGTCGTAGTAGTGGTCCGTGTAGATGCGGCTGTGGCCCATGTAGAGCATGCTCCGGCGACCCCATAGATGCTTAGGCCTTCTAGCTGTGCGCCACCACATCCTTATTCTTCTCTCTGCAGAGGCCATGTCAGGATTGCTCCAAGCATGCATGCCAGGATCTTCGCTATGCTTTGGCCGATGCACACAAGGTGCTCGATGAAAAGTTTACTTGAGATTGGTCTGCTATTTGATCAGTCCGTGGGAACTCCCCAGCTAGCTAGCTAGCTAGCTTAAACTTGCGATTAATTTAACTCAAGCAATGAAGCGAATAAGCGATGCATTCATCCGTCAGTTGATGATGGCTTTTGGTATGTAGCTTTTGAACTTAACGTGCTCTGGTTTTATGGCTGTGTTTAGTTCAACGCTAAAATTGAAAGTAAAAATTAGAACGATGTGATGGAAAAGTTGAAAGTTTGTGTGTGTAAAAAAGTTCGATATGACGGAAAAGTTGGAAGTTTAAAGAAAAAGTTGGAATCTAAACAAGACCTATATTAGATTTTTGTTCTCTTCTGTTGGTGTGTCCTAACATTATTGTCTTCCCTCATTAACTAAATAATTAATACTGGAGTATCATTTTAAATAAGAGAATAGTGATGAACACTTATCAATTATGGTCTAGAAGGAGAAGGCACTGAAATTTTCTGTAACTGATATACATCTTCAAGGAAGAAGCACCAACCTTTTCTACGATTGACAAAGCGCATGATTGTTTGTCACATGATAAAGTAACTCACAGAATGCCAATTTACCTATTTTACTACATTGTCAGATTCCATATGCGCATGTACAGCATCACAATGATTCATTTGATGCTCATATTCGGTTTTAGAAATATTGGTAAATTTTCTTTTAGAATAACTCCTATGACTCTAATTGGTCTTTATATTTCACATATTTCATTTTGCTGCTGAAAGCTAGATTGAATTGAAGAGCTGCAAATACAGAAATCCGTATGGATATACATCGGATTTGTTTACTCTTTTATCATACTCCAAACCCAACCTAATTCATTTTTGTTAACTCTGCGAAGTGCACATGGTAGGATAACTTAGGTTCATACACTTTTGAAGTCAGAAATATTTTGTACATCACTTTGTTAGATTTTACTACTCTCTGTCAGTATATGAGTCAGTTCCTCTCATCACCAAGCAGAGAGGATTTATAGGTATTGTTTCCAATTTCGTACTGATAACAGTACTTGCGATTATTACTTAAATAGGCGAGAGAGATACTTCCAACCTATGCAGCGGTGGTTCTAACAATTATTTATTATTTAGTTCTACGGTATTGTCAATTTTCAAATTTAAAGTAGAATTTCATACCATATATTTTAACTCATGTATACAAGGTTTTCATACGGGTATTTAATGTCGCGCAACGTGCGACTAAGTGGCTAGTCCAGCTGTGACGGGGAATCACGGTCGTATTCCAGCACGAATCTTAACTTCAATCGAACGGCCCACATCGACGCAATGTCAGGAGGGCCAACCGGCCAAGCCCAACTTCCCCCAAAAGCCCTAACGAAATAAACCCTTCCGCCCCCGCCGCCGCCGCCGCCGCCTCGCCGCGGCTCGCATCCCTCTTCCTCTCCCTCTCTTCTTCGCCGGCGCGACGCGACGAGGCGGTAGCTGCCTGCCATGCCGAGGAGAGGTGGAGCGGCGAAGAAGCCGGCGGGCGGCGGCGAGCTGTCCCGCTTCCTGCAGTCGCACCTCCAGACCATCAACGACACCTTCCAGGTTTGGCACCCGAGTCTCTCTATCCCGATGGGGTCATAGCACGGCTCTAAGCCTCCAATCCCACGGTAACTCACGGCGCGGCGGCGTGCTTGTTTACTTTGGGTTCTCAGATGATGGCGGAGGCGGCTCCCGGCGGCTTGGAGCGGACGGAGTGGTCTGAGGTCGTCAAGCTCGGCGAGCAAGTCTCCAGGCAGGCCACTGTTGGTAGGTCTAAGAACGAACGATTTCTCTCCCCACGTTTCGTGCGCTCAGTTGATCGGACTATACACCTACTTAATTTAGCGTCGGTAGGTTTAGATTGTTTAATTTCAGCGGAAAGAATCGCTTGGATAGAAAAAACTGTTGGGGAAATCAAGGTGTTAGTTTATTATTCCGCCCAATTAAGCTTGGCAAGGAATTAATGTAGCAGCATTAGGTTATAGTTCAGCTGCTGTATATCATCATATAGCAGGGAAATGTTATTTGCATTGGCCATTTGTTTCTTTCTAGTGGTTAGGGTAGCAAATGCAATATCCAACCAATGTGGTGTCGCGATATACTGATACCGTTTCTGTGATGATGTAACCTTAGCTTTGTCACTGTTCGCTGATGTCTGTTTTTCAATACAGCTGGAATGGTCTGGAGTGGTGATTTGCCTGATGTAGAAACACTCAAGGAGAACATCGTCGCATATTTCAACATCCTGCAGGGTTTCCTTTTGGGTTGCCACGGCAGCACAGTTGGCGCAGGACCCACACTTCACAAATCCATCTGTAGCTCTGCAAAGAATGTTGTTGACTCCAGCTTCTCATTGTTCAATCAAGCTGTTTCTGCTTATGGTAAGTAAAAACCTTTCTCAAGGATCTTCTTTTGTCTGAAGCTCCCATTTGTCTTCCTAACTATTAGGAGTAGATAACTAAATAGTCATTCAGAATTAACTAATGTATGCGGACAACCCTCATAACTAAATTTGATGATCTAATTTCCTTACGACTAAAGTGAGAAGGACAAATTTACCATTTTCTGCTTTTTATTTTCCTTATGGTGGTCACGATGTAATGCATAAGTGGATAAGCAGTAAGAAACCTGAATAGTAATGCAGTATGCAAGAGGATGTTACTAGCATTCACAGCTTTTTTGTGACGTGCAGAATCACGCAGTCCTGACCGGAAAACAACTATACATCAGGTGACAGGAACTGTATGGGAAGCATGTCTTGCTCTCAACAAGGTACCAACAACCAACTGTGTTGCCATAGGACGAGCCATGACTCAGATAGGTGTGTATCTGAAGGATATTCTCCGAGAGATGAAAGAACTACCAATTGGTGATTCTAATGGCACTGCTGAAAAATCTTCTAATGGAGCTGTGGACACCACAAGTTGTTCTGATAGAGATGGATCGTCAAGTGACCTTGAGTTAGATGAGGACTTCACTGAAGAGGAGGTTGCTGTTGCCAAATTGGTTGTCACTGTGGCTTCCGATGCGCTTGTTGTGGTGAAAGAAACAATTCGTTTCATTACTTGTTTGCTTAAGATCTCAGGTAACCGAAGTGGAGCTAATGAGGAAAAAGTTGAGACAATGGAACAATTGTTGAGCTGTTGCAGACAGGCTGCTGACCAGATTAACGACCTCGGGGCGTCTGTGTACCCACCACAAGACTTATCTGAGATGAAATCCTCAGTGAAAAGATTGTATGGTGGCGCCAATGCAATGCGGAGGGAAATCGGGAGCCTTGGTGGCTCACCTGAGGGTGCCTTTGTAGCCCTTGAAAGATTTGAGAAGTCCCTGGGAGCTCTAGAAGTGGAGATAGCTGATGATGTAGCAAACGAGATGGAAAATCTTACCATTAGCTCGTCCTGATTGCTGGAACTTGAAAGATTTGCCATACCTATATGATAATATGTCCTCTTGTTCGAGCTATAAGCTTTTGTTGTTCAACTAAAACGATGAATATGTATAATCCTTTCCAGTGTGAGATCAAATGCTTATTGCTTAGCCTGCTTTGCTGTTCCTTTCTTTTTGCATCTGGGTGAAGGCAATGTCTTTGTCAAATGCCACAAGACTGACGACATTTCACTCCATTCATTATAAAACTGACGATATTGACAAGTTCTTTTATCATACGCCACAAGGCTGTCACACTATTCTATTTATTCTGCTCAGGTATTCCCACTGTTCTGTTTGATTAAACGTAACATCGAATATATTTTTAATAATATATTTATTTTGTGCTGATAATGTTACACATTCCCTTTCATTCATGTTAGATTTGAGGCAAGAGTTCATCAACACATTTCCTATTATCTTGCACAAATACGATAACCTCACCAATTGGCAAAATGGATGCAAAATTGTAACCAGGAAAAGGAAAAGATGCAAAATTGCAACCAGGAAAAGAAAAAGATTTAAGTTTGAATTGTTGGCGCCCTTCCAGAAAGGAGGGACACCTCAAAAAATTAGCGTATGCTGCTATATGTGGAGCGCACACGGTATTCTTTAGTAAAAGGCGAAAGAATAGTTCGCTTTGTGCTCACCACGCAGCTGCGTGATTTTCACCCATTCCATAGCACTCCCTCTTTATAGCAGCTCTCACCTCGTCATCCGCCACAACTCCCCGAGGTGGTACTAATCCCTCGCACCCCACCACTACCTCTCCCGGCTCCCGCCGCTTCAGGCCCATCCGGACTTTGGCCCAAGCCGCATCGTATCCGTTGGGCAAACTCACTCGGCCCGTGCAAGCATATCATCCCCGAACGGTTCGTGGCCACGCGACGCGAGTGAGGAGGTGGCCAGCCAGCCGCGCGCGGCGCGCGTGCCGCCGTTTTTCCGACGAAACGCGCGTGGCGCGTTCGGCGCGGCGTGCGGTGGGGGGTGACCACCCACCGACCAGCGAAAAACGGTGGTGATCGCTCGCTGTGGCGCCGCACGCCTGCACGCACCGGCTGGCCACCAGCCACGTCCACGTACCGAAGAGAAGAAGGCAGAAGCCGCCGCGCCGGCCCGGCCCGGCCGCTAGCCACCAGCCATCGCGCTCGGGCGCGTGCGCGTGCGCGCGCGCGCGGGGCCCTGGACGCCGCACGCGCCGCTGGCGTGTCGCGCGGCGGGGCGGCAGCGTGTCGGGGTCGCGGGTTGAGTACCCAATGATTGCGCGTATTATACTTGGCGCTTCCCCAATCCTCGCGTAGGCTGTGGCTGTGGCTGCCTTTTCCTTCGCCGGTGCGCCGTCGATTAATCCGACGTTGATCGATACATTCCATTTCCCCATATTCCCACCACTATCACTTTGCTTGTAGGAGAATGGAATGGAGCAAATTAAGGTTTCTTTTTCCAAGGCAAAAAAGAAAAGCGATCGAGACGAGCTTGTGCATGCCAGCGTGTTACGTGCCCATGACGTATGTCGTCGAGAGTGGTGGACGCTGGACAGGAGCATGCAGCAAGCTGCCCATGCACGCTACGCTGACACGACCAATTTTGTTCAAAACCGATCGGAATTCGGCGCCGGTTAATTTGAAATTGAGCTCGAGAATGTTCACGTTCTCGATTAGGCTGACACGCAATGAGGCCGTGATGATAAAGTTGGTGGGCTGGGCGGAGCCGATCTTGGGCGTGGCAGACAAGTATGATGAGCCCTTTCGATGGCTAGATTTTGCCGATCATGAGAAGCACATTTTATCTGCTCCGTTCTGCGTTCGACGTTGTATCCTGTCTGGTACTACACAACTGTGCTTGCTCTTGTTCGATTTGTCTCAAAATTCATACTACTGCTTGCACTGTAAAGTGATCGCCTACCGTTGATCAGATTGACGCGAGTGAAGAACACGTCGACACGCCAGAGTACTACTGGCAGTGGCGAGCACTGGCAAGCCGGCTTCCTAAGAGAGAATCTATCAATTTTGACCGCTGGATGAAGCTTTTTGTCGTTGATGGGGACGTCTCCTTCGCCATACGCGATACCGGAAGCTTTGCAAATTGGAGTTACTACCACCAAGAGCTTGGAGCTACATACAGATATGACAAGAAAACAGATTACATGCATGCTAATGTGACAGTAATACTGCTCCCACGGCAAATGCCAGCATCAGGATGCATTTGATCTGCTTAATAATTTGCTAGTAAGGTAATCGCTGGTAGTGATTTCAAATTTTCAATATCATCTGCTGAAAGGTAATTAAGATAAGAGTATGAATTACGTATGAATTATCATTGTGCGCTTACGAGATTATACACAGGTAAAGTTGCTTTGTAGATAGGCGTGATAGACAGATCAAGCAGCGCCATACTGGCAATGCTGACGTGGCGCATGCGTGCTCGTATTACTTTCTTTTACGCAGGGGAATTGAACAAGTCCAGCCAACCTATGCCCGTCTTTCTTTCCTTCCATGCTGCTTAACACATGCTGACATTGTGATATATGCCCATGCTGCCATGAAGCCCTGCTGGCCTGCTGTGCTGATGGCTGAATCCTCCATACTCTGTTTAGCTGGTAACTCGTTCCTGCTTACTCCTGTGTTATTCACAGGTGATTTGGCAGGTGGCACTTGGCCAATCTTATTATTCTCAAACCGACAGTTTTGCCCAATGATGACTGAACCACGTACGCGGCACTTACAAAAGCTGAGATAAATCAAACAAATACTAAGGGAAAATCTAGAACCTTCTTAAATCTGAACTAACACAGAGAAAAACCCGAGCCTTATAAATATGAATAACTATCTTACTCTTCTTCGGTCGTTCCAATACCTTACTAGTGAGAAACACTTAGGAGTCTTCCGGCTAGCTCTATAGGGTGATGGGCTAGACGACCTGGATTTGAAACATCACCCCTTCTAATTATTTGATGTTAGATCATTCCCTAATATTCGTGTCTTCTCCAATACCCAACTAGCTCGATGATATGATTATCTACTAAATATCTGTATGTATTTGCCATCTTACTCCTTCACAGGTTTATTAATTTGGTCACTAACAGAAAATAAAAGGATGAGAAAAAATAGCATTAGAAAAAGAGAAATATTATGTCTTTTTCTTCAAAAATACAACATGTTTCACTACATTATTATAATATACTGATTACATTGAAAGCTAAAATCACATTAGGGGGTTCTTTGAAAATAACGCTCTTGTAGCAAATTCAACTTATTTTACTAAAGTATATGTATATGCAATTGACTAATGGACATATAAGATAAATACATGACGGGTCATATAGTAGGGGCGCTGATTTTCTATAATATTCCCTGCAATGATATGTCTTCCTACAATGAAACGTTGTAAACAAAAAAAAAAAAGGAAAAATGAACGTAAGAATTTTTACAATTCTTTCGGAAATGAGTTGTTTATGAATGAAATCGAGATATTTCAACGAAATCGAATGGGGCCCTGGTTTGGTGAAGCAGCTATACTAGATTGCTTTCCTGTGTTTCAGGACTGCACTCTTATTCATTCCTGTCTTGTGCTGTATCTAGCTAGGGCCAATTAATAGAGTATTTTTCTTGAGGTAATTAGTGGATTATATGGATTCATTTACTGTTCAACTAGGGGTAGTACATGCCCATTGTTTCATTGAGACATGCACAGAGGCACCATTCGAGAGGCGTTTTCCCTCCAATGCATTACATGAAAGTCATCAACAATCCATAAACAATCATCTGCTTCTCTTCTTATCATGGGGAGAATCCTATTCTAAACCAACATGGCACTTTTTTGCATCAAACATTAACAAAGCAAAGGAAGGCTATAAAGTAATCCAATATACATACACCGGTAAGAAACACCAGGGACCGTTTCTCTGAGCGGCTAAACGCGCATGTTACCTCTACTTTGCATGCTACTCCAGCATGCAGTAGAAAAAGGGGGAAAAGGATAGTGAAAGAAGAAAAGGAGTGAAGCTTCCATGCCTAGGTGAGCTGATAAGTGACATGCACATGGAAGGAGTTGTTAAGTCCAGGCCTAAGCATGCTTTAACAAACCCTAATCCCCCACTAATAAGATAGATTAACGCTGCTACCATTGACAAGCCAATGAGTTATCCTTAATTAAGCGATCACTGTCTGCACAAAAGGTGCATCATGGATTACTTATTGTTAGCTCCATGCATGCAGCTAGCGAGCTACGCAAGTTAGTTATGCTGCTGAGAGGAGTTCACGTTCACCATCCTGTTAGGGTATTAGGGTGAGTGATCCACCCACTCACCATAAACAAATTTACACATAAAAATTTACAGAAGTAAATCAGAAGCAACAGTCACACTTGCAATTTACCTTTTATTAAGTCAAAAAAGCAAAAAGGGCATGTTCTTATAAACGTTATCATCACTTTTGAACTACAAACCTGCCAACTTTACAAATACTCTGAATGTAAGTCGATTGAACGAGTTACATATGTCAAATTTGGTTAGCTCTATTTCTAGTGAAGAACAACTGAACAAGTTCAGAAGACAATGCATAAGTAGTTTGATGACACCGAAGCATCTGTATCTGTTCCTGCTACTGCTAGTACTCCATATTTTAGTCGAATTCTTTGACCAGTTTGATAATCATAGTGTCTTTTCTGCGTGCCATAATTTGCTTTCCTCATTCATCAATCATTCTGATCGTGCACCTCCCTCTCATGGACAGGAAAGTATATTTTCCTTCATCACAAGAAAAGCAAAGCAGAGAGGAGAGAGGAGGAGGCAGCTCGACAGTGCAGTCAAACAGAAAGCCCATTCGATCCCTTTCTCCACTGTCCTCCTCTCCAATGTAAGGTCCATTTCTCCCTGCTCCAAAATACAAATGTACACATGCTTGCTGCTGCATGGTCCAGAAGGTTTGCACACATTTATAAACATTATTGGTCCAGTTTAATTTACTGCTAATTCACTTGTTTATCAGCCCCAACATGCCTCGGAAGCCGTGCAAGTGCGTTTTGCAGTCCCCCACAAACATGCCTCCCATTCTCTGTCCCCATAAGGCCACAACCATTGTTAAAACCATCAACTTTCTCCACCTCTTCAGTCTTCATCCTTTATATATAAGCAAACAACTCTTTCTTCTTCTACTCCTCATCACTGTCCCTCTCCTGCTTGCTTCTTTCTGCTCCAGCTAAGCTCTTCCTCTCTGGAAGAACAGCTTTGCAATCTTGCTATCTCTCATAAGCTCAAATGGAGCTCAGTGGTAGCTGTAGAAGTATTGGTTGGCCAATGTGTGGAGGAGATACAGGTGAGGAGCCTGAAGGGAAGCCTCACAGATAGGCTTGGGAGAGTGTCCGTTTGGCTCCCACTGCTGGCTAAGCTCTCTGCTTGCTCCATGAGCTGAGCATGAGGAGGAGGAAGATGCAGATGGTGTGAGCTTGTGGGGAATTGAGGCTTCATGGTCCGAGATATATATATCTCTCTCTAGGTATCTCAAATTAGTAGCTACTTACTAATTAGTCTTCCTAGTTAGATTGTTTCTTTTCCTTTTCTTTAGTTTCTTCTTCTTCTTCTTCCTTGTTTTTCCTTTTTTGGTTTCTTGAGAAGCTCTAAGATGAGGGGCTTCTTGGCTAGAGGCTTGGGGTTCTACCTGGTTTCAGATCTTGATGCCTTCATGGTCTTCTAAGTAATGCAATAAACACTAGTGTTGGAGGTAGCCTCAAGCTTGGAATGAATCGAGTTACAATTCATTGTAATGCATCTATAATCTCTGTGTTTTTGCATATGTTATCTGCTGCTGCAACTTAACACTCCAGTGTGCTTTTATGCTGCTCTTGATGACGTGGTACGAGTAATATACAATCATGTGGTAATTTGATTGATTTATTTATTTTTTGCAAGAAGACCATACCAAATATCTTTCAGAAAAACAAAATTCGTCTGCAGAAATGCAGAAGCATGTGGATAACGCTCTACACTTGCGGACAAAAGTGATAGTATTAGTTTTAATCCTTCAAACAATTCTAATGAAAATCTATGCTAACAGGTGTACAGCATTAGGCTGAAAAATGCAGTTGTACAGCATCAAATGCAGCGAAGTGCAGGTTTTGTAGTCGGGACAAAAGCTGTGAAGTCTTTCTGGTCGCCACCAGTTTTAGGTTGCTAATCCCAGAGGGAGTAAAGTATTCAACGTGACAGAGCAATTGAGAGCGAGAGAAAGTACACCAGAGAGAGCTTAAAAATTTGTTACTCCTACAGTTTGGTCACAGTACAGCAAGGCGTCAGAACCGTTAAAGTTCTCTGAAGTCTGAAGCGCCCCAACGGTGAAGTGAGTGGAGTACATGCAATCTCTGCATCATCATCAAATGCGTGCAACGCAATCCATCTCTGCACCCAAAACGCACCGATGCTTCGGTAGATCACGCACACTGCCGTTACACTGTTACGCGAGAGCCTTGTGTAGGAGCAGCAAACTAGACTGGCAACATAGAGGCAGATTCAGAGAGTCAGTACTGGTACTACGAGTAGGAGTAGCTTAGGCTAGGCAGGGGCGCTGGGAGGCAAAGGCAAACGCAGCGTGGGAGTAGAGTAGAGAGGGCTGTGGAGTGGCGTGCCGTTGTCCTGGCTTGCCTCAATGCCTCCCCTCCGAGCTCTGGCTGTTAAAATGGTGCAGGGAATATTCAGCGGCTGCTGCGCAGGCAGTGGTCGTCGAATGCATGCACTGCAGCGCCCTGTGCTGTGTTGTGCTCTCGTATGGCCCCCTGACTCCTGCATCCATCCTCTCTCCTCTAGCTCTAGCCCTCCTGCCCTACGCTGCCTGCCTGCCTGCCTGCCGCTTTCGCTTTTGCCTTTAGCTGCTGTGACACCACTCCGCCTCTCTCGCCCGCCCGGTTTTGCTGGTGGTGGTGGAGCGGTGGATGCGAGCGAGCGAGCGCAACAACAGCGAGCCAGCCAAGCTAGCCACTGATCTCGTTATCCTCGTCCTGTTGCTATCTTGTGTGGCGTTTTGGACGATTCTGGATACGGGGTTTTCACCCCCTCCGAAACCAAGGGGGCCGTGGCCGTGGAATTGTCATTTGTGTCAATCACGGCGCTTTCCTTGGCAGCCATTGTTGTACGGAATTTCTATTTAAATCCTTCATAGTAGGTAGGATTAGGAATTTTTTTACATCGAGATTTCGGTGTGTATCGGCGATTGTTTCCGTTTTGTGTTGTTCGGAAACAAATCGAATTGATGCTACCCCGTTTTAAAATATACTACCGTTTCATGTTTTAAGACTTTCTAGCATTGTTCACATTTATATAGATGTTAATGAATCCAGACGCACATATATATTTAGATTCATCGATATATATATATATATATATATGTAAATGTGGGTAATGTTAAAAAGTCTTATAATATGAAACGTTATAATATGAAACGGAGGAAGTAACAATTATTCTAATTTGTTTCAGTATATAATAATTTGTTTACATCTTTATTCGATTCTGGTTTTGTTTTGTTTTAAAAAAACGGTAGCCCCGATTTGACCATTTTTCCGACAGTGTCTTCGTCCCGACAGGGCTGGCATTCCGCAGACAACCCGGCGCGACGACGAGGCGATCGAATCGATGGATCGTGCGGTGACAAGCGTTCGTCCGTGGGGTTGGATTTTAGCGTTTCCCTTTGTCGAGTTTCCATGGATGCGTGCGTGATCTTGACATGTTGATCGACGCCGCGGGCTGCCAAAGCCAAAGCTGGTGTGTAGATGTGCCGATCGATGAGGAAACCCATAGCATATGGCATGGACGGCGGATCGACGGATGGATTGACGTTTGACACCACTAACTCACGGAGCGACGGGTAGTACAGTACAGTAGGGGCCGCCTCCTCCTCCCCGATTCTTCTTCGTGATCCGTGCACAGTGCACGATGCCCTGCACGACGCTACGCGACGATGCCCTCAAGACACGCATCGCTCTGAACACGTCTCATGTAGCTGCGTGGCACTGTGCATACATACGACTACGTCTTACCATATGGAAACGAATCAACGATCGACTTCGCTGTGCGTGAGGTGGCATCAATAGTACTTGTAGTAGTGCTGCATGCGATGCATGACAGAGGCGCATCAGGGAGAGACGTGCAGGGTGTAGCGTAGTGTATGCACTGTACATGCGACAAGGAGTAGCAGTACATCGCCAAAAACCTGCGATCAGAAAGGACGCTAGTATCACAATTTTGATGTCGTTCGTACCGGCTCTCAAATTTGAACGTACGCTGATGCCCTGACGGAGAATATCAGAAATTGTATGCAGCAATAGTAGAAAATTTGCATTCACTTCCTGTAGAAAAAAAGTATTTCCTTTCATGTTACTTATCATCTCATGGATCGTCCTTTCAGTAATACACTACTCCTTGAAAAAAACATCTCGGCGTACCAAACATTTAAACTTAAAATTTTGATATCTCGAGTTATTAAGTAACAAGAGGTATTAAGTTTTACTGCATAATAAAATATGTGGTATCTCTCTTGGTATTTTTTCAAAGAAGGTGGAATTAACACTGATAGTACAGTACAAAGACATGAAGTATGATGCACTCCATGCATGCCCGCCCGGAGTTGCTGGCAGTGTACTCTAATTAATCCCATCTCTTTTCCCCGATGGTCCAAGATCAACAAAGACACGCTCTGTGCAATGGGCCAGCCTCTCGTGGGGACAAAGTGCAAAGTAGCTGAAGACAGTTTGATATAGATTCTTCAGTTCAGTCCCGGGTGTGCACGGCAGTAGTACTAGATATCCTAGTAGTAGTAGAAAGATCATGCGTGCTTGCATGCATGGGTGCAGATCAGATCAGAGCAAGGCCAAATTAACACCCAACACACGCAGGGGGAGTCAATGGTTTTCCTGAGCACCAGGGCAAAGCCATTAAGAGGAACAGGAGCGAAACCGCAGCTGAGTTGCAACAAATGCGTAGCAGCAGCAGCAGATCGTGCATGGGCATGCAACGCGGCCTCCGGCCTCGGCATCTCGGGTCTCAGTTGAGCTAGCAGACGAGCAGCAGCTGGCCGCTATAGCTCACGGAAACGAAGGCTTTTACGTTATTACAGAAGTTTGCAGGAACATGAAGGGGATAGTAGCTTTGACTTGGCAGACCGTGGAGTACCCATGCAGTTGTGCACAAGGCTCTTGTACATGCCACGAGCACGTGAATTGTTACGAGAAGGAAATGTGTTTTGGGGTTCCATTATAATGCGTGATGAGGACAAGGCATTGATGGGTGGTGGCGCTGCGTAAAGCGGGTGCCGTACCCTGCTGCGAGCAACGAGTAAAAAAAAAGAGGCAGAGGCAGAGGCAGGCAGCAAGGATGGGACGCCGGAGTCAGTAGTGGCAGGCGGACAAGACGTGAGATCCGGGAGATGCTGCTGCCGCTGCCTCCGCGCTCACAGTCACAGTAGTGGTGTGCCGCGCGACGGGACGGGACGTGACACCGCGCGCGCTGCGCCGTTGCGCGCGGCGGCGGCGGCGTCGCCTCCGTAGCGATACGCGCGCGCGTGCGTGCGTGCGGCTGCGCCGTGCCACCCGCGCAGAATTGATGGGTGGGTCGGCGGCTGCGGCTCACCCCGTCGGGGCGTAGAGTATTGGGCATGCGACCGCGACCGGCACGCGCGCTCGCGTTTCGGCGGGGTGCGTGATGCGTCAGCGTGCAGTTACGAGTTTGCCTACCGCTGCGGCGCACGTACCGCGCGCGTGGCTCGCTTCATGGGAGTGGGACTCGCCGTGAGACCGCGAGTTCGTGTCGATGCATACGGCCTCTTCTCTTCACAATGCGCGTGAGAGACGCACGCGGAAATGCGGGAGTAGTAGTTTGTTTGATGCAACTTTGCAGCTCTTCGTCAGTGAACGTACATGAAGTTTAATTTTGAAATTAGTTCCAACCAAGTCGTTGTAGTATAGTGGTGAGTATTCCCGCCTGTCACGCGGGTGACCCGGGTTCGATCCCCGGCAACGGCGTAATTTTTTTTCCCCAGTTGCTTTGCTTCAATTGCCATTGTCTGCCCTTCTTTTTTCCCACTTGATTTACTTCAATTGCCATTATCTGCCAATATCGGATTTTCCCCCCCTTTTTTTGGTTTACTTCAATTGCTAATATGAGCTGATTTGCTTCAATTGCCATTATCTGCCAATATCGATTTTTTTTCTTTTTTTGGTTTACTTCAATTGCTAATATGAGTTGATTTGCTTCAATTGCCATTATCTGCCAATATTGGATTTTTTTTTTCTCTTTTTTTGGTTCGCTTCAATTGCCAATATGGAACGCTGATTTTTTTTTTTTGGTTCGCTTCAATTGCCAATATGGAACGATGAATGCTTGTTTTCTGATTTGCTTCAATGACCAAATTATGGAATGCTGAATGTCCGTTCAGTTTAGCAAAGAACTCATCAGGCATATACAGTCTACTAGCTACGATCATCCACCTGAATGCCTGCACACACAGCAGTGGTCAATGCAACAAAGACGACATTTTCTTGTCTTTTCATTACAACATTTTATACTCCTGCTGCTGCTCTAGATTCAATTCTGACATTTATTTTGCCAGGCAAAAGGGACGCATAACACCAACACGCACGTAAAAGAACAACAGCCCACGCGCGGTTCGCATTCTCGTCCATCTGAGACAATCAAACGATCTTTTTAAATAATACATTTTCTCAGTCTCAGACACCAACGGCGACGCAGAAACAATTTCTTCTATACCTGGTATTCCAAAAAAAGAAAAAAAAAGTTCTATGCGACTATGCCTAAGCAATCTAGATATGACACTATTACCAAAATAAATAAAAGAAGAAAAAAATGCATTATCTACATGGACCAGGCAACAGTCAGCAAAAGCTGAGCGAATTGTAAGTCTACCTCCTGAGAGAACAAAGCATGGAACTTTGGCACAAAACCAATGCACCATCTCCTGCTCACGCCATTACATACTCCTTCCAAGTGGATCTCCATGTTGCCATGCAAACTGTAGGGAAGTGTCGTCGTCGCCACCGTATTTGCCATCGAAAAGCTCAATGTCATCAGCTATACGGCCTGACCGAGCTGTGCAGCGCAAATCCATGCCTCCGGGAGGCAGCCTGAGCGGCTGGAGCTCAACAGTGGCCTCGACGCCTTTCAGAATCCTGGCGAGCTTCAGGCGCATCATTGGAGTAGAGCGGTTGCCACAAGGTAGAATGGACAGCGCATTGACTCTGGACCAATCGTGCCGATATATACTAGGATGCTC
Organism: Oryza glaberrima; assembly: GCF_000147395.1. Lineage (NCBI taxonomy): Eukaryota > Viridiplantae > Streptophyta > Magnoliopsida > Poales > Poaceae > Oryza > Oryza glaberrima. The sequence goes on from NC_068330.1 coordinate 24,195,607, forward strand.
TACTACTCCTTGGATCAGCTCACGGTAACTGTCAATGCCATTACCTGTTCTCTTCATCTTCAGGTTGAACTCGAGCAAGATTTCAGGATTGGTATGAATGGCTCTCCGAGGGCTCAATGTTGGCAGCCGCAAAACACCCTGCAGAGTAAAGCAATATGGCCACATAGAGATTTCATTATTTCCGCTTAGAGAAGAAGTCCTGGAAAGAAATGTGGAAGAGATGGAGTGCATACATGTCGTGATACGACGGTGAAAGGGTGGCCTATTTCTCTGTTGAAAATGTAATTGCGCCGTCCATCACGTAAGTCCCTAATCGCGACGAATCCGGATATGTCGAGTTTGCAGGAATGAAGAGAATCAGCTACAATGATCTCGAGGGTGTAAACTTGCAAGATGCTGCTGGGTGCACAAGTACACCACTCCAAACAAACAAGTCTAGGATGCAGATTCCTCTTAGGTTGCAACTTTGCTGGATTCAAAGAATTACTTAATTAGCCTGGATTATGATATGCAACATATGAAAAATACAAATCAGGCCAAAGCAAACAATAACCAGTACTCAGACCTTTGTCTTACAGAAAAGAATGTATGATTTGGAGAAAAAGTCTGACACAAGTGAATCTGTCTAGTTATTTGAATTGCAAAGTTGGCTCCTTAGCGAAGCCCCAAGCGGTAACCAAATTCCTCAAGTGACATAACACATGGCCTGATGGTTAAGGAAAAGTGCCCTTTTCATTTTTTGAGTGTTATAATATGTGTTCTTTTCCCCCTCTATAACACTACATCAAGGTTGGCACACTGATAACTATTGCTTGCAATGAACACAAAAGAAAGCCGCCTATTCATATGGTAAACTTGCTACTACTGCTGATTAACATGTGTAGCCTTTCTACCTATATTATAAGGATTGGTAGGAGTTTTCTATGTGACCACAATCCATTTTGCTATATAGAGTATGGTGATTAAGTCCATACCAATATATACTGTATTAGTCCTACTGATCAGTGATCACCACTTTTCTACCCAAGATAACAAGAAATCAGTATATATGTGTAAATAGTAGTGCTCATGGAGAAGCAGTTCAGATTGATATAAGATGTGCACTTACATTCACATTTGTCGGACAAGGTCCAGTAGTATAATAACACCGCATATGGCTCATCCGTTGGGAGCTCTGCTTTTGTAGTGCTCCTGCTGCCTGGGTTACACATGAAATAATTCGAACCCCTCCTTGGTTCCTGCACTGGTTGTATGATTGGCTCCATGACCAGCTTAAGCTGCTCCTTGCGCCACTCTTCCCTCTTCTGAATTTCCTCCTCAGTTGGAAACTTGGGTACATATGGCTCTGAAACCTTCGCCCAATCAGATTCCTCAGGAGATTCAAACAACAAGCTGTACTCGCCTTTTCCTTCCCCTCCCCCTGATAGTGTCCCAGGTAGAGATAACGCATTAAGCCTCAACTCCTCGTTTTCTTGCTGCTTCTGCTGATACAGAAGTCCCTGATCTTCCTCTGCTTCTAATGCAAAGATGGCACTGAGTCCAAAATCATGTTCTTGCCAGTCTATCCTTGCGGCATTTAGCCGGCAAAGCTTCCTATTGAGCTGAAGAAGCAAACATGAACATGATATTGGGTTGTTATCATCAACCTTCCATTCTAGAACTTGGTGTGTCCAGTTATCTGCTGAGGTGAAGGATGGGAATGCACAGCTGTTGTCATCATCTCCGCAATGGATGCTCACCGTGATTCCACTCCACCCAGTAAGAACAACGCCGTCGTTGAGCCATATTGCTAGATTGTCCACTAGGAACTTGAAACTCAAAATCTGATCCACCTGCGGTGACATCGACACCATTGCCACAGGTCTCAATGCGACTGTCTTGCCTCTTTGTTCTGTGAAGCCATCCATCTTTGGGTCCAAATAGCCTTCCAGAAATCCCACTGCTTGAAGCTCCATCGTCGTCAATGGCAGAACGAACCTGCCATAGCAGGCAAGCCTCCAGCGCATGTCGCGAGGGCATTCTTGTTCCACGAAGCTGCAGCCAACTTCCCCATTGGTGCCCACTGATAGTTCAAACCTTCGGTGCATCGCTTCATCAGGCGATTCCCACTTCATGTCCCCATGGCCTAGAGGAATGCAGGCAAGAGGCTTCATCTCCAGCTCCTCCCTTTCCCTGTCCAACTCTTCTTGCATCCTCCTCTCCTGCTCCTGCTTCTCGTGAAGTATCATCTCTTCTTGCTCCTCTTGCTCATGCATCTGGTAGAGATTCCTGGCCAGATCCTCCAATGCGACCGTGATGTTGATGAATTCATGGCCGACCCTAGCATACAGCTTCTCCTCCGTCCATTTGGAGGGGATACGGAACCATCGCTCGGAGAAGGCGATGGTGACTGTTGAGCCGTCGGGTGGCAGGACGAACAGCTTGTCATGGAGGCGCACCGCGAGTCTTGCGATCCACATGTTGGTAGTGAGGGCAAGGCGGTCGCATCCGGCGCCGGGAAGCCGCCTGATGACGGCGACCACCCTCACCGGCGGGGAGCCCGCCGCCGCGACGGCCGCGACCATCTCGGCCTTGCGGGACAGCCCGGACTGCGATGTGCTGAGGCGGAAGCAGGAGAGGGCGCCCACCTGGCCGCCGTCATCTTCCAGCTCTAGGCAACACCCGTCGGCGGCGAGGCGGGCGAGGCGGAGGGGGAACCCGCCCTCTCGCTCGGCGCAGAAGCGACGGGTCTCCCTGTGCGACCACAATGCCTGCCCTCTCTTGGCGGAGAGCTTGATCCTGAAAAGCCGATGGCAATGGCGCGGCGGCGCGGCGTCCCTCTCCTTGCCGTAGATTGGTCTAGCGTACTGCCACTCGTGGAGCACCGGGTCGCCCCCCTCGAACATGTCGAACGGGGCGAACAGCTGATCCAATAGACGCAGATGAATCTCCTCCTCTTCCTCCTTTTGATGAGCCGCTTTCTCTTCCAGAAAGATGGGGATGAACAAGCCTCCATGGCTTGTCGCACGCGTGTCTGCTACTACCATTGAATCCGTCTCCGTCGCCGCCGCCGACACGATCATATGGAATTGTTTTTCAGAATCTAAAGCAAAATTAGCCGCCGCCGCCGCGGCTGCGATCTTGACACACTGTCGTTTGCGTCGCCGCCGCAAACCCTAGAGGCCTAGCCGCGCTTTCGGTCAGTAAATTGGTCACCACGGATCTCTGTATTGTTGGTCAGGTTCGCTCCGATTCGGAAGAAGTCTTCAAAGTTTTAGACCTCTTCCTCCTCTTGATCAGCCGCTTCGTCTTTGAGGCCAATGGAGGTGGCGGAGAAGCTCTCATGGGTTGGCACGCGCGGGCGGACTATCATCTTCTCCATCGCGCCGGCCGCCGCAATGCCGGCGCTGGGGACGACGCCGCGTCGAACCCTAGCCGCTTGCCGCGCGCGGAATCTCCGGCGGATTTCGGAGGGAGTTTGTATCGATTCACGTAATCGATCGGAGTCTGGACTCTGGACTAGAAGCTGATCATCCTGTTCACTGGAACGGTTCGAGTGTCTCGTTCTCTCTCGGGCCTGGTTTAGAGCATGCCCAACAGATTACTTATTCTATTCCCTAACCTTTAATTAAAGAAATTTTAACCAAAATTCTCATCCAACATATTCCCTAACCAACATCTCAATAATCCAGGTTCCCATATCCGTATATGTCGTTACTCATTTGCAGGGAACCATTTTTTCTTCCCAATCGCGGTCGTCGCTGCCTCGCGCGCGTAGGGGGAAAATTGTTCCCGCGCTCCTTTTCTCGCCTTCCTCGCCAGTCGCCAGCAACAAAATTCCTCTTCCTCCCAGGCGTCGACAGCGGCTTTCCAGGCGGCGAAGCAACGGCCAACCCCTTCCTCGCAGGCGTCGTCGACTGAGTTCCACGCGGAGATGCAGCGGTCGTCCCCTTCCTCTCGGTCGCAGGGGTCGGCGTCGGTATTGCTCCAGGCAGCGATGCAGCGGCCATGCCCTTCCTCTCAGGCGCAGGCGCCGGCGTTGCTCCAAGCGGCGATGCAGCCGCCGTCCTCTTCCTCGCAGGCGGCGGCGTCGGCGTTGTTCCAGGGGGTGCCCGCATGTCGACCACTGCCTCCTCGATTTGGGGTCGACGGCCCTCTGCGCCCCGCACCGCCGCCTCGCCGTCGTCTCAGTCTGCCTCATCCTCAACCTCCCTACTCCGGTGTGTAGGCGACAGAGTCCATGGAGGGACATGCTCCATGGAAGACACTGAATCCCCTCTCACACAAAGCTCCTGGCGTCGATTTCTCCACAGCTTATTCTGTGAGTGATGAAGAATTCCTCCATAGGAGCAATTTCGGTGAATCATGTTTAGATTAATTTTCAGAGTGTTGCAGCCTGATCTGATGTCCATTCTGTGACTGACTTCCCCGGCTTGAAATTCAGGAATTGCTACGGGTTCTCTTTGGTGTTCCGTTTTTTAACAAATCGCAACAGTCAGGACACTGGTTGACTGGCTGGTGATGATGGCGCTAGGTCACGGCGGCGCAGGTCCGGGGAGGAAGAAGTCGATCGGCGCTGGTGCGGGAGGGAGAAGACGTGCACAAGTACCGAACTGGGCCCCACCTTGCTTACGTGGCAAACTAACAAATGATAGGGAATTGATTTTTGGGCATCTCTTGGAGGAGGGGGTCATTGTTGGGCCCAATTTTTATTTTGGTATTCCTAATTCAGATTTTTTGGGAATCAAATATTGGGTGATTATTGGGCATGCTCTTAGTTCTCAAATTTTTCTTCAAACTTTTAACTTTTTCATCACATCAAAATTTTTCTACACACATAAACTTTCAATTTTTTTTCTTTAAACTTTCAATTTTAGTTAAACTTTCAATTTTAGCGTGGAACTAAACACAGCCTCGGATGTACTCCATTGGAAGAATTCTCTAGTTACTCCTCCTAAAATATAAGTATTGTTTTAAATTTGATATACTCTTCGAGATGCTACTTTGAACAATAACATTTATCTTTGAGATCTGAACCTCAAACCACGCTCATCTCTCACGGTTGACCTCGTCGAGCAGCTAGTCGCCCTGTGGGAAGCGGTCCGGAATATGCACTTAGACACTGGAGAACCGGATCAGATTGCCTGGAAGTTCACAAGCAACGAGCGCTACACGGCCTCCTCGGCCTACCATGCGCAATGTTGTGGGGCGCCGAGCACAAACTTCAACTCCTTGATTTGGAAAGCCTGGGCACCGGGGAAATGCAAATTTCATGCTTGGCTTATCATCCAGAATAGAGTCTGGACATCAGGTCGCTTGCGATTAGGGGGTGGCAAAATAACGGTTGTTGCTCTTTTTACTGCCGCGAGGCTAAGACGGCACCGCACCTCGTTGCCACTTGTAGATATACCAAGATGATTTGGCACCTTGTCTCTGCATGGGTGGGCTATCAACAGCTGGAGCCGACTGAATGGGAGGAAACCCAGTCTGTCAAACAATAGTGGGAGAGCCTCGCAAACACTCCTAGTGTCCCAAGAAGGGGGCTTCGATCGCTCATCCTATTAGTCGTCTGGGAAATCTGGAAAGAGAGAAATCGGCGGATCTTTGATCACAAAGAGGTGGCAACGAGTTTTCTGCTAACGAGAATCAAAGAGGAGGTTAGCCTTTGGACTTTAGCAGGGGCCAAACGGTTGCGTGAGTTAATCCCGCATTCTATATAGTGTACATCTATAGTGCTTCTCTTTTTCCCTTTGTCCCTTGGGGTTGTATTTTCTCATGTTCAATTCAATGAAAAGACACTCTAGTGTTGTTTTCCGTTAAAAAAATAACATTTATAAAAGTAAGGTGTTTATATAAAAAAAAGTTGCATATATTATGATAGTTTGTTTAAATCTAGTAACACCAATTTTATATGATTGATCTTTTTAATTTTTTTACTATCAACAGTCAAAATTAAAAATGTTAAACCTGTCACTATTCTAAAAATGCTTATATTTTGGAGCGGAGAAAGTATTATGTGCGGCCAGCAGCCAAGGACAAAGACAAAGCATGTTGCAATTCGTGAGTAAAGGGAAAGGAGCAAATAATGTTAGATTCAGAGCTCTATCCATGATCTGCAAAAAAATATATCAAAATCGTCCATATAAATCAACAAATTGATAGCCTTGCTAGGTGGGAAAAGAAGGGATAGCCCTGTAATATGAAGCTCTGAACTTGATCTTGACTTCTTGCTCCTGTAGATTTAGCTTAAACAAACCAAAAATCATGCACTGGACTACTGGAGTAAAAAGGTACTACTAGTAGCCACCATAATTATCGGCGAAAGGGATGTTTAGGTTTTCAGCTTAGCTCAGAAAATTATGAATATCCCGAAACGAAGATGTAACTGAAATCAGGAGCTAAAACTGATTTGTTTTCCCTAGCTGATGAAAGATTTGGTTTCATCCATTGAGATCCGGAGCTATTTTTTTTTTCAGGCTAGCATGTCTTCCTTTCTCAAGCCATCATGGAAACCACCTCACTGGTCACTGCAAAGCCAGCAGGGAGCCAACTCTTCTAGCTTAAGGTATTGTACAACTCTATATTGTACTCCCGATATTGAACAGTGCAAAATGTTGAGCTCAGTGAATACCCAATTTTATGCACATATATACATATACTGATATTGAACAGTGCAAAATGTTGAGCTCAGTGCTTCACTTGTTTTTTTTTTTTTTTTGGCAATATTGCTGTGTATGAAATCTGTGTTCAATTTTGCTGTGGTCCATTTTGGCAATAATACACATACTCAAGGCATTATAACCTCAAGGAATTCATGGAGCAACTGCCATCTGAACTGCACATGTATCAGTTTTAATAAACAAGAATGAATTTCTCAGGCAAAAAGAAAACATTCAGTTCACTGTGTTAGTATAATCCTTGTTCTAGTTAGTTATTTGGTTTCCTTAGGCAGTAAGCTATAGGCTGCAGCTGTTACTCGGTTGTTAGACAGCTGCTATTAGTGGTAGTAGTCAATTTTGATTTTACCTCTAGCTGGAACATAGCAGCAGCAGTATTGTCGGTTCAGCAACCGACCTATCCATGTACTATAAATATAGCTATTGTGCTAACATAAGTAAGCTTTTCAGCTCATTTTCATTTTCAGTTTCAGCTAGACTATTGAGTGTAGTTCAGAAGTGATCCTACCAACAATTGGTATCAGAGCCAGGTTAAAGAAGTGTGAGAGAGAGATGGAGGGAGTACCAGCTGCTGGAGCCAATGCTTCCAGGTCGCCACAACACCGAGGCCGCCGTCACTCGTTATCGCCAACACCACGGCGAGGACGAGGTCGAGGCGCTGCTGTTCGAGAGGTTGTTGTGCAGCGGACTGTCAGGGAGGTTGGCGGTGCTGCTGCTTTCCCCACCCTCACGCGAACCAACTACACCGAGTGGTCGCTGCTGATGAAGGTGATGCTGCAAGCCCGTGGCCTTTGGGACGCGGTGGAGCATGGTGAATGCGATGAGCAAGAGGATAGGATGGCAATGGAGGCCATCCTACGCGCTGTCCCCAGCGAGATGATCTCGCTGCTCGCCACCAAGGACTCCGCGAAGGACGCATGGGATGCCATCAAAGTGATGCGCGTCGGCGTGGACCGCGTGAGGAAGGCGAAGGCGCAACAGCTGCACCGGGAGTATGAATCCATCTCGTTCCATGATGGTGAATCGATCGACGACTTCGCCCTACGGCTCACAAGCCTAGTGTCTCAGCTTGGGACATTAGGAGAACGAATCGAGGAGCAGAACGTCATCGAGAAGTTCTTGCGCGTCGTCCCAGAGCGATTTTCCCAAATCTCTGTGTCGATTGAGACCCTGTTGGATCTCTCGACACTCACCATCGAGGACGTCACTGGGCGTCTCAATGTGGCGGAGGAACGGCGACCAGCTCCAACGTCGACGACTACTCCAGCCGGAGGCCAGCTTCTCCTCACGGAGGAGCAGTGGCTCGCACGGCAGAAGGAGCGACAAAAAGGGGAGGGATCCTCCAAGCAGTCGCAAGGTGGAGCTCGTCAGCGACCTCGCTCCCATCGCAAGAAAAGAGGTTTTGGTGGCGGCGTAGGAGGCGAGAAAGGGAACACCAATCGGGACACGGCACCAAACAGATGCCACAATTGTGGCCGTCTTGGCCATTGGGCCAAGGACTGTCGCCAGCCCAAGAAAGAAGCCGCTCACCTAGCCCAAGGTGATGACGATGACGACGTCCTGCTGCTTTCGCGGGCATGCGAGCTTGAAGATGACGATGCCACTTTGTTGATGGCCCACGCTTGCAAGCTCAATGATGGCCCCATCATCGCGCCATCTCCTGTCTCCCTCGTTGAACCGCGAGTGCAGGTGAGCCTGGGAGCCACGGACGCTGAGGACAAGGAGGAGGCGTGGTACCTTGACACAGGAGCCACCAACCACATAACGGGCCGTGGTGACGTCTTTGCTGAGCTCGATCGAAGCGTCACCGGCACCGTCAAATTTGGAGACAGCTCCATCGTAGACATCAAGGGTACCGGTAACGTCATCTTCACCGGCAAGAATGGCGAGCACAAGGTTCTCAGTGGCGTCTACTACATTCCGCGCCTCAAGAGCTCAATCATCAGCATCGGTCAGCTTGATGAAAGCGGGACGCGTGTGCTGGTCGAGGACGGCATCATGCGTATCTGGGACCGCCACCGCCGTCTCCTTGCCAAGATCAAGCGGGGACGAAACCATCTATACGTCCTCCGCCTCGAGGTTGCTAGGCCGATTTGCTTGGCTACGCGACACGATGATGTTGCCTGGCGCTGGCACGAGCGCTTCGGGCACATCTACTTCGGCTCGCTAGAGAAGATGGGCCGACAAGAGCTCGTGCGTGGCTTGCCTCGACTAGAGCATGTCAAGCAGCTTTGCGACACGTGTGTCATCACCAAGCATCGGCGTGCTGCCTTTCCAAAGGCAGCCAAGTACCGCGCTCAGGAGCCACTAGATCTCGTCCATGGCGACATCTATGGCCCTATCACGCCGGCAACGCCAGGTGGCCGGCGTTACTTCTTGCTGCTGGTCGACGATGCCACACGATACATGTGGGTGGCGCTCCTAGCAGCCAAGAGCAATGCACCTGACGCCATCAAGAAAATTCAGATGGCAGCCGAGACTCACTGTGGGCGCAAGTTGTGTGTATTTCGCACGGACAACGGCGACGAGTTCACGTCGCTTGAGTTCGCCACCTACTGCACTGATGAGGGTATCCAACGTCATTTCTCCGCGCCCTACGCCCCACAACAAAATGGCGTGGTCGAGCGGCGGAATCAGACAGTGGTGTCCATGGCGCGCGCCCTTCTCAAACAGAGGGGAATGCCTGAGGAGTTTTGGGGGGAGGCTGTCAGCACGGCTGTCTTCCTCCTCGATCGTGCACCAACCAAAAGCCTCACTAGCAAGACGTCGTATGAAGCTTGGCACGGCAAGAAGCCGATGGTCAGCTTCCTACGTACCTTCGGGTGCCTGGCGTTCATGAAGGAGCTAAACGATGTGCGCAAGCTCGACGACCGCAGCACACCCGGCGTCTTCATTGGCTATGAAGAAGGGGTGAAGGCATATCGTGTCCTGGATCCAAGGACACGGCGTGTACGTCTCGCCCGTGATGTCATCTTTGACGAGAGCCGCGGGTGGGACTGGATGGCAGCAAGCGGCACAGATGCTCGACCGAGCAGCGATTTCGCCATCGAGTACCATGTTGAGAAGACCACTGGGCATCCTATCCCTAGTGTGGGGGGAGGCGTGGTGACCCCATCAGCATCCCCAACGCCACTACAAGAGACTTCACCAGCAACCCCTGCCACACCAGCACCAAGTCCTAGCGTTGCCCCAACAGAGTTCGTGTCACCTCCCTCACACGACGAGGAGAGGATCGACGCGGCGCACTCCAACACCCCTGTCCGCTACCGCACAGTCGACAACTTGATCGGGGAGAATGCCCCGGCACCAGGGATTGCACAACGGGAACTCGAGGAGGCGTCTTTGCTCCTCGCTGGACCTGGTGAGCCATGCTCGTTTGCAGAGGCGGAGGGTGATGATGCATGGCGAGCAGCCATGCGTGAAGAGATGGACGCGGTGAATCGCAATGGGACTTGGGAGCTTGTTGATCTCCCACATGGCCATCGCCCAATTGGACTCAAATGGGTCTATAAATTGAAGAAGAACGAGGCCGGAAAGGTGGTCAAGCACAAAGCTCGTCTCATTGCCAGGGGATTTGTCCAGCAACCTGGGATTGATTTTGACGAGGTGTTTGCGCCCGTCGCGCGCATGGAGTCAATTCGTCTCCTGCTTGCGGTCGCCGCCCAAAAAGGGTGGCATGTCCATCACATGGACGTGAAGTCTGCCTTTCTCAATGGAGATTTGGTAGAGGAGGTGTATGTGAAGCAACCTCCTGGTTTTGTCGTCGCCAGAGAAGAAGACAAGGTCCTCCGCCTGCACAAGGCTCTTTATGGCCTGCGGCAGGCGCCAAGAGCCTGGAATGCGAAGCTTGATCGTACTCTGAAGGAGCTCGGTTTCGACCAAAGCAAGCATGAGCACGCCATGTACCGACGAAACAATGGTGGCTCTGCTCTACTCGTCGGGGTCTATGTAGATGACCTTGTGATCACCGGGCCATCGACAAGAGCAATTGAACAATTCAAGGAAGAAATGAAGGCAAAGTTTCAGATGAGTGATCTTGGCTTGCTCTCTTTCTACCTTGGAATTGAGGTGAAGCAAGGAGATGATGGAATCTCCCTGAACCAGGGGCGCTATGCTCAGCGCATTGTGGAGTCGGCTGGCCTCAAGGACTGCAATCCTTGCGCCACTCCAATGGAAGAAAGGCTCAAGCTGAGCCGTGATAGCACGGCACCTCCCGTTGATGCAACAAAATATCGACGGCTGGTTGGTAGCCTTCGCTATCTTGTGCACACACGGCCAGACCTAGCATTTGCTGTTGGGTTCGTGAGTCGCTTCATGGAGCGGCCAACTGAAGAGCACATGGTGGCCGTGAAGCGCATTCTACGCTATGTCGCTGGCACGATGGAGTACGGACTTCATTACAAAAGGGAGAAAGAGGAGCAGAGGCTGATTGGTTACAGCGACAGCGACCTCGCCGGTGACATTGATACAAGGAGAAGCACAAGTGGCATGTTGTTTTTCCTTGGTTCAAGCTTGGTGAGTTGGCAATCCATCAAGCAGAGAGTGGTGGCTTTATCTTCCTGTGAAGCAGAATATGTTGCAGCCACCAATGCTGCCACACAAGGAATCTGGTTGGCTCGATTGCTCGGCGAACTTCTTGGGAAGCAACCTAAAGCGATCGAGCTAAAGGTGGACAACAAGTCTGCCTTAGCGCTGGCAAAGAACCCTGTCTTCCATGAGCGCAGCAAGCATATTGATTTGCGCTATCACTTCATCAGAAGCTGCTTGGAGGAAGGAAGCATCAGCGCCAGCTTCATCACCACCATGGACCAGCTCGCTGACATTCTAACGAAGGCATTGGGGCGAGTTCGATTCCATGAGCTTGTTGCAAGGATTGGAGTGGTCAAGATTAGTTCAGAATAGAAGAACAAGGATTAAGGGGAGATTGTTAGTATAATCCTTGTTCTAGTTAGTTATTTGGTTTCCTTAGGCAGTAAGCTATAGGCTGCAGCTGTTACTTGGTTGTCAGACAGCTGCTATTAGTGGTAGTAGTCAATTTTGATTTTACCTCTAGCTGGAACATAGCAGCAGCAGTATTGTCGGTTCAGCAACCGACCTATCCATGTACTATAAATATAGCTATTGTGCTAACATAAGTAAGCTTTTCAGCTCATTTTCAGTTTCAGTTTCAGCTAGACTATTGAGTGTAGTTCCGAAGTGATCCTACCAACACACTGTTGTGTGAGTTCTGGCATGCAAAGCATGTTTTGACAGCATGTCCTGATAGAAAAAAGAACACTGAATTCTGCACGATTCTTCACTGGCTCTTGTTCCATATATGCCGATTTGCAATTTGCAACCAACAATACAGACAGACTACAGACAAAATATATGATTTCTTCCAATTATTCCAATTGACATTACAGACACAATTCCAATTTGTCATACTTACACAACACAAATTTGTCAAGCTCACAAGATTCTACTATACACCATCCAGAATTTCTACCAAAAAATTTGGCACTACACAAACACTTAAATTTGCATGCTCACATGGCAAATTTCTACCAAAAAATGGATTTTTTTTTTCCCAACTGTACAGTGCGGAAGCCCTATTGACCAGAACTCCAGAAGTTAACGTCTCGAACCATTGCATTTGCATGTTGGATGTTAGAAGTTCAGGTTCAGATTCTGAAGTTCAGTTTCACTGTAGCTTTGCTGGGACATCTGAAGAGTCTACATATTCAGGAAAAAGAAAGTTCATTACTCCAAGGTGAATCAAGATTCAGTACTTGAGTAACTCAATTGAGTAACTCCGAGGTGAATCAAGATTCAGTACTTGAGTAGTAATCCTTGTATGCAAAGATTACACCATGAACTATTAGCTGCAACTCTGATGATTTACTGCTCAAACTGCAAAAAATCAGCTTGCTCTCAGAAACGCGGCAGCATGAGTTACAAGGACCTTTGCACATTCCCTGCAATATCCAAACAATCACATTCCTTTTTTTTCCTGAAAACATGCAGTCATTGAGAAGTTCAGATTTCAAATTCATGAAAACAGAAGTTCAGAACTTCGAGATCAGGGAAGGTTCAGAACGCACATAAGCAGCATGGTGCTCAGGGTGCATTCACACAGCAGAGTGCAATTCCATGGCACACCTGCTGCATGGACAAAACTGCGGAGAGCGATCAATCTAGTTCTCTTGTCAACAACACATCGAATAAAATATGTCAAACCAAAAATAACAGGGAAGAATGAAGCTAGAATTTTATATTGCTTTTTATATCCACCAAATGGTTATTTACAAAAGAAAGGAACAAATGTGACTTCCCTTCGACAATGAAATGACCAAATAAGCCAAAAGGTAACTTGAACAAATGTGACTTCACATGGCAAGTGATTGATATCCGAAATGGATAGTAGGATTTGGATTTGAACCCGACAAGTTCACAACAATGCTCCAAATGAAGTTTTACCATTCTTTCCATAGCTAAAAGAAATTTAATGTAAACCAGTTAACTGCAAAAACCTCAAATAGCAGAGTTTTAGTTTAGAGGAAGGAATGATCCATATATTATTTGGAACGGCACCATTAGAAAACTACCATTGATCTTTTCATTTGTCAGGAATGGTCCTGTTGCTAGGAACTTGCAAAATAGCTGATAAAAGAATATGGCAGAGCAAATTTTGTGCATTCAGAATTCAGAAATATGCTTGGCAACTAATAGCCAGATGTAGCACTAAAATCACAACATGCCACCAATAACTCATATTAGTAAAAACCCAAAAGATGGCCATATTGTAAAATAATGAGGCATGAGAAAGGTTGAATCTGGATAGCAACAGAAAACCTACCTTTTATTTTAAAGAAACCTAGCATTGTCTTCTCCTTCAACATATTTCCAAAACAGATTATAGCCAAAAAAAGGCACGCCACAAAAAACACAGGGACATTTGGTACAGGGCTTAATATGTAGCATGCATGATTTAATGGAATGCCATGGCTTTAGAATAAATATCTACATGAAAGAAATTGCAGAACAAACATAGATATATCATATATGAAAGGAAGAGTAGTCATATTAGTACACCAAAAAGATGACCATCTTGTAAAATAATGAGCCATGAGAAAGGTTGAATCTGGATAAGAATAGAAAGCCTACCTTTTATTTTAAAGAAACCTACAATTTTCTTCTCCTCCAACATATTTCCACACCAGATTGTAGCAAAAAAAAAAACGCCACAAAAAACACAGGGACATTTAGTACAGGGTAAGTAATATATACATGATTTAACGGAATGCCATGGCTTTAGAATAAATATCTACACGAAAGAAGTCGCAGAAGAACAAAGATAGATATATCATATATGAAAGGAAGAGTAGAGAAAGAAACGGAATGACCTGAATTTTTTTTTTTGTAATATCTGAGTATCCCCAACCATTTTCAGTGAATAAGTGTAAAAGGTACTACATTCTGTCCATAGGACACACTGAAGTCTGAAATTTCATAAAAAATGTTCACCTGCAATATAAGTATTTGCCCAATAGATGCCTCTTATCACTGGTTTCTAATGTTCAGGTGTAAATGGTTGCCTACTTATACTAATTCAAGTGAGATTACCTTCACACCACCGAGCTGACAATGTTAAAAAGGTGAATTTTGGCAAGTCCTTGGCCACTATAAAGACTGCACTCTTCTCCTTCGCCGATGCCTGCACACAGCAACAAAAAACTAATGCGAAATAGCATATATGTCCCCTTAAACTGGCCCTCAGATGTTTGTTACACCTACAAAAGCAGAAACTTGATATTGTCACATGCTCACAGGCATAGCAACAGTGTGAGAGACAATTATTACAGTAAAATAATCAGTGAGAGAGAGAGAGAGAGAGAGAGATATGTAATTTTACCATCTATATTTCATCTTGCTCCAGATTCTTATCCAATCCTCAGAAGAACTTGTGAACTTCAGGAGTTTTTTTTTTTGGTCTAAATGTAAAGCTAATCTGGATGTGATTGTAGAAGATGTTATCTAAATGACTACATCCAGTCAGAACCATATCGCAACTGGTTTGCAGCATTAGGGGTGTCCTAAAAAAAGATGTTCTGATTTTCCTATCATCTGAATGTTCAGCCACATCATCGGTAGCCACTAAATTTTATAAAACAATTTGTTTTATAAAATGTTCTATGCTTGAACAATATAGATACGAAACAGTATATAGCATCTAGTATCATAGATTACATAGCTAGAAGAAAACACACTGCATAACGTTGTGCAGTTTCACGCAGGCATTATCTACATGGTCCAGGCAATAGTCAGCAAGAGCTGAGCAAATTGGAAGTCTACCTCCTGAGAGAACAAAGCATGGAACTTTGGCACAAAACCAATGCACCATCTCTGGCTCACACCATTACATACTGCTTCCAAGTGGATCTCCATGTTGCCATGCAGCTCCGTTGCCACCACAAACTGTAGGGAGGTGTCGTCACCACCGTATTTGCCATCAAAAAGCTCAATGTCATCAGCTATACGGCCTGACCGAGCTGTGCATCGCAAATCAATGCCTCCAGGAGGCAGCCTGAGCGGCTGGAGCTCAACAGTGGCCTCGACGCCTTTCGAAATCACGGCGAGCTTCAGGCACATCATTGGAGTAGAGTTGTTGCCACAAGGTACAATGGACAGCTCATTGACTCTGGACCAATCGCGCCGATATATACTAGGATGTTCTACTACTCCTTGGATCAGATCATGGTAACTGTGAATGCCATTACCTGTTCTCTTCATCTTCAGGTTGAACTCGAGCAAGATTTTAGGATTGGTATGAATGGCTCTCCGAGGGCTCAATGTTGGCAGCTGCAAAACACCCTGCAGAGTAAAGCAATATGCCCATATAGAGCTTTCATCATTTCCGCTTAGAGAATAAGTTGTGAAAAGATATGTGGAAGAGATGGAGTGCATACATGTTGTGATACGACAGTGAAAGGGTGGTCCATTTCTCTGTTGAAAATGTAATTGCGCCGTCCATCACGCAAGTCCCTAATCGCAACGAAACCGGATATGTCGAGTTTGCAGGAATGAAGAGAATCAGCTACAATGATCTCGAGGGCGTAAACTTGCAACATGCTGCTGGGTGAACAAGTACACCACTCCAAACAAACAAGTCTAGGATACACCTTCCTCTTAGGTTTCAACTTTGCTGGATTCAAAGAGTTACTTAATTAGCCTGGATTACAAATCGGGCCAAAGCAAACAATAACTAGTATCCAGAACTTTGTCTTAGAGAAAAGAATGCATGATTTGGAGAAGAAGTCTTACACACGTGCATCTGTTTAGTTATTTGAACTGCAAAGTTAAGGCTCCTTAGCGAAGCCCCAAGCAGTAACTGAATTCCTCAAGTTATAAAATACACGGAGAGATGGTTAAGGAAAAGTGCCCGTTTCATTTTTTGAGTGCTAAAATATATGTCTTTCTCCCCTATCTACATCAATGTTCGCACAGTGGCAATTATTACTTGCAATGAAGACAAAAGAAAGTTGCCTGTCCACTTAGTAAACCAGCGACTACTGCTGATTAAGATATGTTGTCTTTTTATCTATGTTACATGAATTGGCAGGAATTTTCTATGTAAGCACTCTATCATGCTAGTTAATTTCAGTACCAATACGTATTGGCCCTACTGATGACCATTTTTTTACCCAGTATAACAACAAATCAGCAAATATGTGTAAATATTAGTGCTCATGGAAATGCAATTCAGATGAATATAGATGTGTACTTACATTCTGATTTGTCGGACAAGGTCCAGTAGTATAGTAACACTGAGTATGGTTCATGCATTGGGAGCTCTGCTTCCCTGGTGCTCCTGCTGCGTGGCTCAGACATGAAATAATTTATACCCCTTCTCGGTTCCTGCACTGGCCGTATGATCGGCGCCATGACCAGCTTAAGCTGCTCCTTGCGCCACTCCTCCCTCTTCCTAATTTCTTCTTCAGTTGGAAACTTTGGTACATATGGTTCTGAAACCTTCACCCAATCAGATTCGCCAGGAGATTCAAACAATAAGCTGTACTCAGCTTCTCCTTCCCCTCCCACTGATGGTTCCCCAGATAGGGATAACTCATTAAGCCTAAAGTCCTGGTTTTCTAGCTGTTCTTGGTGATACAGAAGACCCTGCACTTCCTCTGCTTCTAATGCAAAGATTGCACTGAGTCCCAAATCATGTTCTTCTCTTTCTGTCATTGCGGCATTTAGCCGGCAAAGCTTCCTATTCAGCTGAACAAGCAAACTTGAACACGATATTGGGTTGTTATCATCGACCCTCCATTCTAGAATTTGGTGTGTCCAGCTCTCTGCTGAGGTGCAGGGCAGGAATGTGCAGTTGTCGCCATCATCTCCGCTATGGATGCCCACCGTGATTCCACTCCACCCAGTAAGAATGATGCCATCGTTGAGCCGTATTGGTACATTGTCTACTAGGAACTTGAAACTCAAAATCTGATCCACCTGTGTGTGTTCTTGCGGCAACACCGATACCATTGCCACAGGTCTCAACGTCTCTATATAGCTTCTTTGTTCTGTGAAGCCAATGGTCTCTGGGTCCGAATAGCCTTCCACAAATCCTACTACTTGAAGCTTCATCGTCGTCAATGGCAGAATAAACCTGCCATCGCAGGCAAGCCTCCGGCGCATGACGCGAGGACATTCCTGCTCCACAAAGTTGCAGCGAACCTCCCCATCAGTGCCCATTGATAGTTTGAACCTTTGGTGCATCGCTTCACAAGGCGATTCCCACTGCATCTCCCCATGGCCTAGAGGGATGCAGGCAAGAGGCATCATCTCCAGCTCCTCCCTTTCCCTGTTCAGCTCTTCTTGCTTCCTCTTCTCCTGCTCTTGTTTCTCCTGAAGCACCATCTTTTTTTGCTCCTCTTGTTCATACATCTGGTAGAGAGTCCTGGCCAGATCCTCCAATGCGGCCGTAATGTTGATGAAATCATGGCCGACCCTAGCATACAACTTCTCCTCCGTCCAATTGGAGGGGACACGGAACCATCGCTCGGAGAAGGCAATGGTGACAGTTGAGCCGTCGGGGGGCAGGACGACGAGCTTGTCATGGAGGCGCACTACAAGGCTTGCCATCCTCATGTTGGACACGATGGCGAGGCGGTCGCCTCCGGCGACCGGAAACCGCCTAATGACGGCCACAACCCTCACCGGCACAGAATCAGCGGCGGCGAGGGCTACGACCTCCTCCCTCCTGCTCCAAGGCCATGGCCTGGACTCGAAACAGGAGAGCGCGCCCACCCGACCACCGTCCTCTTCCAGCTCCAGGCGAGGGGACCCGTCGGCGGCGAGGCGGGCGAGGCGGAGGGGGAATCCGCCGGCGCGCTCGGCGGAGAAGCGAGGGGTCTCCTTGCGCGACCACATGGCCTGCCCTCTCTTGACGGAGAGCTTCATCGTGAACAGCAGGTGGCAACGACGCGGCGGCGGCGGCGGCGGCGGCGTGGGGTGTCTCGTCTTGGGTCGAGCACATTGCCACTCCACCAGCTCCGGATCGCCCGCTTCCCACGGATTGAACGGCGCGAGCAGCTGCTCCAATTGACGGAGATGAATCTCCTCCTCATCCTGCTTTTCGTGAGATGATTTCTCGTTCAGATCGATGGGGATGAACAAGCTTTCACGGGCACGCACGTCGGCTGCCTCCATTGCGTATGCCGGCTGCCGCCGACAAGATCGTATATGGAACAATTTTTCAGAGGCGAATACGTAGACCGGAAAATACCTCGCCGCCGCCGCCGCGGCGATCCTGACATTGTCGTCGCGTGCGCCGCCGGCAGCCAGAAAATCTGGGGGTTAATAAATCAGATGCATATACGCGCGTTTTCTGTTAATAAAACAGATGCCTGCACGGGGATTAGGCAGGTTCGTGCCGGTTCGGGAGAGGAGAGACAGAAAGCGACGAGATTGGTTCGACTTCTCCGAGGAGTTCTTCGGAAGGGGAGTATGAGAAAAACAAAAGGTTTACTATGTGTCATATGCCATTATAAATTCCGTTTGAAAATACTACCTCCATCCCAAAATATTTGACGCCGTTGACTTTTTTAAAAATGTTTGACCGTTCGTCTTATTTAAAAAATTTAAGTAATTGTTAATTCTTTTTCTATCATTTGATTTATTGTTAAATATACTTTTATGTATACATATAGTTTTACACATATCACAAAAGTTTTTGAATAAAACGAATGGTCAAACATATTTAAAAAAGTCAACGGTGTCAAACATTTAGGGAATGAGGGAGTATGTCACTGCAGTTCACGTGATTGAAATCATACTACATTTTAATAGATGTTTGAGATTACATCATTGATGCAATTTCTAAATATTTTAGACCAAAATAGCATTGTCTTCTTCCTCCATCAATTATTTATGTCCTCTCTCTAACCTTTCACCTCTAGCTACGGTCGGTCGTCGTCCCTATGCGACGCGTCGCACGCCTCTGCTCCACAATAGGCTCGTGCAGCAAGCGGCCACGACGCTGGAAGAGCTGTTATAGGGCACAACCGCTGGCGAAGCTAGAGGGGACCGGTGATGCCTCCAAATCCGATGGCCCGACCTTGTTGCTACAGGGACCTCATGCCTAGATCTTCGTCACCACACAACTTGGTGTCGTTGGAGCAACAAGCCTGCGGTGCACAGGAAGATCAACATCGGCTACGATCCTCGCCATCGACATTGGCTCTAGCACTGTGACCAGTTATAGCCCGTGGACGCTGCAACCGCTGCTCTCTTCCAGCTACACGAGCTCGCTGGAAGAGAGGAGAGAGGGAGAGGAAGAAGGGGATGGATGGAGAAAAATGGATAATTTGGTCCTAAAAATTTGAAAAATGTAATGAATGAGTAAGTAGTGGTATATTTCGAATATGTGTGAAATTTCAATGGCATTGTTCTAATTTCACAAACAATAATAGTATATTTCAAAACGGGTAAATTTATAATGTCATAGATCCAATTAAGAGAGAGAGAGAGAGTAGGAAATAACGCAATTTTCCTTCAGTCCAAAGAAAATAGTGGAATCCCATGAATGAACAAGTATCAGGGCCCCTTTGATTTGGAGGAAAAACATAAGAATTTTAGAGAATTTCAATCATATAGGAAAATTTCCTATGAAGCCCTTTGAAACAAATGATTGAATCATATCCAATCCTTTGAAATTCCTATGGAATGAACAATCCTATAGAGATTTTGGAGGAAATTTAGCAAGAGCTCCAACCTCTTGCTAACTTTCCTTTGAGTCTATCTCTCTCATCCAATTCCTGTGTTTTTCCTGTGATTCAATCAAACGGTCATTCTTGTGTTTTGCAATCCTCTGTTTTAAACTTATATTCATATCAAAATTCTACGTTTTTCTTATTCCTACGTTGTCTCCATCCTACGATTCAAAGAGGCCCTCAGAATGTGCACTACCTGCCTCTCCGGTCCTTTCACCCCAATATCTCTTTCCTCCTGAATAAACGCCTGATATGTTTCGATCAAGTGTTTCTGTTGGTATAGCCGCTGATTGGCCTTGAATGGACTCGTGAGCTGTGCTTATTGTGACTGAACTCTGGAGACTTGGAGTTGACCCCCAATTTGTTCATCGGATGTGCATGGAACATGGGGCTACTCTACTCATTAGCACGTCCATCCCCAATTCCCCATGGATCAAGCAAGGAACTACTGCTATTATTTCATTGCAGATCATGCAGCCAGACCACCACCATATTGGCGCTGATCGTTTCTGCTGGTTGTTGCAGCCAGCAAGCTGGGCATCCTGTTGCAGCGGTAGAAAATGAACTTGCATTAGGCTGTCTGCAGCCAGCAATACCGATCAGCGCCATTGATTGCGGGCGATATGACTACAAGAAAATATCGCTGATCCTCTCTCACACACACACATGTATCCGAAGATGTTACCGTGAATCAGAAGTCATAGGGCCGTTTAAATTGGTGCCATTTTAAATCATACCAATATTTAGTAAAATTAAAAAATATATAGTTGCATTTAGTTTGTGTACTCCCTCCGTTTAACAATATAAGTCATTCTAACATTTTCCACATTCATATTGATGCTAATGAATCTAGACGTATATATCTATCTAGATTCATTAACATCATTATGAATGTGGGAAATGCTAGAATGACTTACATTGTGAAACGGAGGAAGTACCAAATAGTGATAGTGCATAAGAAATTTTGGCACAACATATTTTTATTCTATACTATCAAAGTTTGAAAATTATACCAACTACCAAAAAGTTAAAATTTGAAAGATTGATCTTGACAATTATCTGAATTGAACAGGCACATACCCACTCAGGAAACATCTAGGCTCTCACGCCGTCTCACGGTCCCCACCTGTCGGCGACCGAGAGATGGAAGGAGCAGCGAGACGGACGGCACGGGGGCCCGTCAGGGTGGTCCGTGCCCACCGCCACCCGTGACGTTTGCTCGCCATCGATTGTGCCGGCGGCCGCACCGCCCGGCTCGGCCGGACACGTGTACGACCCTCCCCGCGCCGTGCGGCCTCTGCCACTCCCCATCGGACGGTCGGCCTCGCTCCGCCCGTGACCGTGTCTTTCGAATTAAAGGGGAGGCTTCCGCCGACCGGGCCCGTCCCCCCCTGCCCGTGCTGATGGGCCGGGGCTCCGATTAAAGGACCATATTTGCACATACCACCCTACACTTTCTCGAAAATTGTAGTGCTCGTACTAGTACTGGTTTCTTTTGTTGTTCTCATTGAGCATTAGCATGTGATTATTGGCTAATCTCTCCTTGTAAACCAAGGATCTGATGAAGCTTTGAAAAAGATCCAGATTTGCAGCTGGTTTTCTAATCAACATGGACATCGTAAGGCGTGCACAGCTCTTCTATAATGATCATGTCCGTACTACTACCACATGTTTAAAATTTGTGTTCCACAAGAGACACCAAAGGAACCATTCCTTGCGGTCCAGACCTGATGGCGATTAAAGTATTAAACCGAGAAAATTAAACCGGTCAGTGAACCTAGCATGTCTTTTGGCTTCATTGTTTGGCTTATTCGTGGAAATATTTATAAACTAGAAGTAATTTGTGAATAAAATTTTTATATACGTGTTCTCAATGGCATAAAAGTAAAGACTGAAAACTAAACTTTGATGAGAAAACCTCAAAACCAGCTTTAAATTTAAGGTTAAAAAATTAAATTTTGGCTGATAAGTATAAACATAAACGGAAAGATAGGTCAGTTTGTTTGATTTGAAGAGAATTAAACAAAATTAAGGGAGAGTAATTCCATATCACAATAAACGTATAATAACTTCCCTCCAAAATACTTTTCTTATGCTCTATTTCCAATCTTGCAAGGACCCTAATGTAAAAGTTTGCGAGACACAAAAAAATATTTTCTTTAACTTTCCCATCTCTTTCACAAATCACACACACCCCTCTTCGGCTCTTCCTCATCTTCTTCTCCCTTCTCTCGTCCCCTCCTCCCTTCTCTCCTACCGAGTCCAGTGTCGAATAGCTAGAGGCGCCGGCCGCCATTGCTGGCCCCTGCACGCGCCGCCCCCCCTGCGCCAAGGCCGTCGCCGCCGGCGGGAAGTGTAGCTCGCCGCCGCCACTCTGCGCGCACCCCCTTCGCCTTGCTCCGCCCGCCGCCGCCGCCGCCGCCGAGGTCGCTGCCGGTGCCCCCGCGCGTGCCCTAGCCACTCCCCCTGCCGCCTCCGCCTCCACATTGCCCCGCCCGCAGCTGACGGAGTCGCCGCCGTCGCCCCCCGCGCATCTGGCATCCAAGGCCTCCCACCCTCCACCGACGTCGCTCGGCTTCGCGGGGACCCTCCGGAGCTGTGGCCACAGGTTCGGCGAGGGCGCTGCTGTTGGTTGGACGAGCTCGTTGGTGGCCTGATCTGCTCAGTGGCGGTGCGGGGAGGCACGACAAGATCCCCGCCGGCCGGATCAGGTGGAGATTGGTTAGATCTTTTGGTTGGCATCCGCGGTTGTTGGTCCACTCGGTGCTAGCCTTGGTACGCTGCCTCAAAGCCTTGCTGCGGCCATGGTTTTGGCGTGAGAAGCTCGGTGGAAGATGTGGAAAGGGTTCCTCAGCAAGCTGCCCCGGAAGACCTCGGCCTCTGGGAGGGGCGCCGACCTCGACTCCGGCCAGTGCAGCAATGGCGCTGGGAATGGGAACCCGATACAGCGCACCAGCAGCTGCGGCAGCATCCCATCTGGCCGCTCCACTTCCACCATCAAGCGCATGTCATCCGCCATCTTCCCGTCCAGCGTCGTGGCTGGCATTGAGCCACTTGTCTCGTTCAAGGATGTCCCCAACTCGGAGAAGCAGAATCTGTTCGTCAGCAAGCTGAATCTGTGCTGTGCTGTCTTTGACTTCTCGGATCCGAACAAGAGCTCCGCGGAGAAGGATATCAAGAGGCAGACGTTGTTGGATCTCATAGATTACGTGGATTCCAGCAGTTCCCGTTTCTCCGAGGCGGTGATTGCTGCTAGCTCTAGGATGTTTGCTGTCAACTTGTTCCGGGTGTTTCCTCCAAATTACAGGTCCGGTTCATCTGGCGGCGGCGAGGGTGAAGAGGAGGAGCCAATGTTTGAGCCTGCATGGTGCCATCTGCAGCTTGTTTATGAGCTGCTACTGAAATTTATTGGATCCTCGTCCCTCGATGCAAAGGTAGGGAAAAAGTACTTTGATCACTCCTTCATTGTGAAACTGCTGAATCTTCTTGATTCAGAGGATCCAAGGGAAAGGGATTGTTTGAAAACTATTCTGCACAGGATTTATGGGAAGTTCATGGTTCACCGTCCTTTTATCCGGAAAGCAGTAAGCAATATATTCTACCACTTTGTGTTCGAGACTGACCGGCATAACGGAATTGCTGAGCTGCTGGAGGTATTTGGCAGTGTTATTAGTGGCTTTGCGTTGCCTCTGAAGGAAGAACACAAAATCTTTCTTTGGAGAGTTTTGGTTCCTTTACACAAACCAAAATCAGTTGGTGTGTATCTCCAGCAGTTGACATATTGTGTGACACAGTTCATAGAAAAGGATCCCAAGCTTGCTAGCTCAGTAATTATTGGTTTGCTAAGATATTGGCCAATAACAAATAGTCAGAAGGAGGTGATGTTTCTGAGTGAGATTGAAGAGATCTTGGAGACAATCAGCACGGCGGAATTCCAGAAATGTATGGTACCTTTGTTTAGGCGGATTGCTCAATGCATCAAGAGCTCTCACTTCCAGGTAACTTGCCCAAATAAATATAACCTATCGATGTTTATTTTCTGTTTTTGCCGCTATGCATTTCCCTCACCTAAGAAAAATAATATATAGGTGGTAAAAATAATATATCGGAGTACTACATATGAAAGTAGTTGTGGCCCTGTTTGATTGATCAATTGCCACGCTGATGAATTACTATACTAGTCGCTAACTCTACCGCTTCACCTAGACATTTTATTATATAGGTGGTAAAATTTTATGTAAACATCACTCAGTTGAAATGGATCATGATCGTAAAGCTCACATGGTATATAGGGTTTTTTTGGTTGCATCATTTATGTAAGGTATGAAAGCATTACCTGTTGACTTGCCAAATGGATGAGATAATAGATGTCTGATGGTCCGAAATAAATGTGGACAACAATAGTGGGCCATTATGTTATCAACTAATCATGCTTTGGGCATGGGGTTGCTCTGTACTGTTAATATCACAAATGTGAGATATTTGGACCAGCATTAAGAATTGAAGACATTTGTCTGCCATGACAGACTAATGCTTTTTATCCAAGTAATTGCCTCAACGAGATGGGTTTTTTCAGGTTGCTGAACGGGCGCTTTTCATATGGAACAACGATAACGTTATTAGCTTGATTGCACAAAACCGCCAAATGATCATGCCTATCATTGTTCCAGCATTGGAACATAATAGCCAGAATCATTGGAACCAAGCTGTCCTGAATCTCACAGATAATGTAAAGAAGATGTTTTCTGAGATGGATGACGTGCTCTTTTCGGCGTGCCTGGTCAAGTACAAGGAGGACGAAGAAAGGCAAGCTTCACTGGAATCAAAGAGGAGGTTAACATGGGAGAAGCTAGAATCAGCTGCTTCTTTCCAGCCAGTGACGGGCCATACAGCCGTCCTGGTAGGCCGCCAACCCTCAGCAAATTTGATTGCCACCCTTATTTAGCATGTGTTCAGTGGAGGTGAAAAATTAGCATGTGTTCAGTGAAGGTGAAAATGGGGTTCTTCACTTTCTGGTGATGCTCACCAACTGAACGACTTCAGACTTCACTATTTTTCCCTTATTTCTTTTTTATGTCTGTATTAGTAAGCAGTGCTGTAAGTTGTAACTATTTTCGTATGTTTATGCTCTGAAGGCAAAGCATGTATCGAGTGCTTAAACTCCTTACCTGTATCTTTGCCTGTTTATTTATGAGCAATTTCCTACGCCTAAACTCACTCTTCTTCTGGTCATGGTTGCTCAAGCAACTTCTAATACGTTGATTCAGTTTGGTAGTATCTCCTAATGTGGTATTCTTACAACCTAAAAGGGCATCTGGTGTGCTTGCAAATAAAAATTGTAAGATGATCTACGTAATGACCCTTGTTGAATTACATGCCATAAAGCTTCCAGTGTAGCATTTAGCTATTTAGCTTTGAAGATTTGTTAGTTTACTTGGCTACCTGTGTTTTCTTACTGCCTAAATGTGATCATTCAATGTCTTGTGTATTTGAAAATAAATACTTCACTTGAAATACTGAGATGCAAAAGAAGAATTTGCAAGATAAGAACATGAAAAAGCCTAAATGTGATCATTCAATGTCTTCTGTATTTGGATATAAATTCTTCACTTGAATTTCCTGAGATGCAAAAAATGAAAAAAAGATTCCGTTGCCGGGACTCGAACCCGGGTCTCTCGGGTGAGAGCCGAGTATCCTAACCAGCTAGACTACAACGGATTATTGAGTATTGTTTCATGTATAGTTATATTCACTAAGGCACTTCACAAACAACTCCGTAAAAGTTATTTTTCTACCGAAGTAAATGTAAATTTCAATGATATGGTATAATTTTTACATATTGCCAATAAATTCCAGGAGAAAAATCATTGCATGCTTCCGTGTTCAACAGTGCATAGCAGGTAGTACAACTTGATCGCTGATCACATGCAGTTAGTGCATCACGTGTGCACTACAATCATTTTTTCCACTGGGGCAGACGTTGGACGACAACCTGCGAAAATAAATAATAATAATTAAATCTCACTGAAATCATGGTGAATAAATGCATTTTCGTGGGCCAAATTTTGGGTGATAAGCATGAGCGAAAAGACCCTTCGTTCTTGTGGTATACTTGTAGTCTTGTACTGATTTATTCACAAAAAAAAAAAGAGACACATTTTCATAAGGACTCTTTTGGAGTAACATAATAATGAGAATAGTTCAACGTGTTAAGGAACATGCCTTGCCGGAATTTTCTTTGTTTCCAACAATAGTCTGACAAGCAAGCCTCCATGACTCCGGTTTCTGGCATATAGACAAGAAATACAAATAGCAGTCAATTGGCAGCTGTTTTGGTGTAATCAGAAAAGCATATAGCAACAGAAAGTTCAGAAAACAGGGAAGCCCAGAAACAGCATTGCCCAACTGAAAAAAACCTGAAATGGAATGCTTGGTACCTTCTTCAGATACCGGTTCTCAGTGTTTGTTCTTTCATTCAGGAGCTCCTTGCCATCAACTATCTGTGTCACATTGACAATTCCAAGCTGTGGTTAACTAATCCAGCTACAGTTTAAAGTTGCATAGCTAATATCCTAGTAAGGTGAAATGTTTCAGAGTCGTTTTCAGAATTCAGACCATGAACACACCATTTGCAGGTTCGGCCAAGCATCGATTTGAGGCAAGAACTAGAGATGCCATTGGTTAGGCAAGAGAGAGTAGGGTACCTCGACGATGCAAGTGCCGCAGCTGCCGCCGCCGCCGCAGTTCATCACCTTCCCCTGCAAAAACAACAAAACAGCAATGCAACTCTCTCTGTTACACTGCAGCTTGGCTAGAAGCAACCTGACAAAGTGACAACCGTAGCAAAAATCTTCAGAGAAATCGAGGCAGGGCGAGAGGGAAACTCACATATGCCGCGTAGAGCTCGATCTTGTTCTCGACCATGACGTCCCGGAGGAGCTTCTCGCCGCTGCCCGCCGCCGCCCGGTCCACCGGGAACGACCCATCGGCATCCGCCTTCGGCTGCACATCACCCAGGCCATCACACATCATAAGAAGGCAACCCCAACCTTCCCCATGGCGGGGACAACCAGCCAGTGACTTACTCCGACGAACTCGAGGTCGATTTGGGGCTTGGGCGGCGGCGCTGCCTCCTCCGCGGAGGCGGCTCCGGCGGACGCGTTCGGCGAGGCGGCGTTGGAGCACCTGATGCGGGCCGCCCGGAAGGGGCCACTGCCAGAGCTAGCCTTGCGGTGGCCTCGGGTGGAGCCGACGCGGGAGGAAGGGATGGCCAGCGAGAAGAGCGCCGTGGAGGTGGAGCTCGTGGCCGCCATGGCTTTCCTTCCCCTTCTCTTTTGGCGAGCACGTGGCCTCGAGCGAGACGGTTTTTTTTTATCGGCAGGAGGCGCGTCCACGGTGGAAGCCTCGCGCGCCACACGGTTGGCTGCGTTGCGTCGCTTCTCGCGGGCTTCTTTCCGTTTTCTCTAGGGCCCAAACCAAGACGAGGCGGGCCGCATCGTTGCCGTGGGCCAGCGCACGCGCGTCTTCCCGTTGTTGGGCCGCGTGCATGCGCGAATTGAGATTGGAAAAAGTACACCGAAGGTCCCTCAACTTGTCACCAGGATACAAAAGCGTCCTTGAACCGCAAAATCAGATATGCGAGGTCCCTAAACTACACAAAACCGGTCACCTGAGGTCTTTGGTGGTTTTGACTCCGGTTTTGATCTATGTGGCAGCTGAGTCAGCGTAGGACCCACATGTCAGCGTGCCACGTCTATGTGGCGTTCTCTTCTTTTTAGTTATCTTTGCTGCGGGGGAGTAGCATCGGGCGGCGCAGCGCGGGGCTGAGCGGCGGCCGGCGGAGGCGGCGTGCGATGGGCGGCTGGCAGAGAGCAGATGGGCGTGGCGGGCGTGGGCGGCGGCCGGCAAGGGAGGAGCTACCACCGGCGGCGGCGGCGTCACCGCGATCCCACACCTTACCCCTCCACCTCCACCTCCGCCGCTGATGTAGCAAACATGCGCACGCCGCACTCCCCCCATACACACCCCGAACGCGGCGCCCGACGCCGCCGAAGACGACGCATGCCGACGCCACTGCTGCTGAAGACGACGATGACTATGGCGACGGGTTCGAGGAGGAGGAGGACACGCACCTCCGCTGTGGGATCGCTGGTATCAAGCAGCAAGCATCCATCGCCGGCGAGCCACCATCCGTCGGTCTCGTCATCCCATCAGCTCTCCCGTCAGCAACAAGCGCATCTTCATCAGCAAGCAGCGAGCATATCCAGATCCACAGGCAAGCCGCAAGATCCAACGCCAAGCTGTTAAATCCACAGACAAGAAGCAAGCTAGCAGCAACAAGTAGCAAGTGTTAGCTTCAGTTATAATCCTGTGCCATATTATCGGTTACTGTAACGCGTCTAGCGTTGTCGTTTCTTCAGTTTCGTCAGAGTCTGTTTCTCTGTTTTTTTTTCTCATGTAAGCCGAGTCTTCCGGGTCGTGCGTCATGTGTGAGTCATCCGGGTTTCAGCGTCGTGGTCGCGTCGTCGTGAATGATGGCGTAGTGGTGTCAGTTTGAGTCTGTACAAATTGGCTATATATATGAGCATCAGAAAAGTCGCAGCGAGTAAGCGGCACCAAAAACTCTGTTCGTGTTCATCGTTCTTCCGAGATCAGTGAATTCGCGTGAGAGAGAGATAGTGAGTTTACACAAATCTTGGGCTTGGCTTTCATTTGGTATCAGAGCCATGTCCGCTCCCACCAGCGGCACGTCTCGCACTCCCCGGCGAACAGGCCGCCGGCTCTCGCCGTCTCCGCCACGGCCGCGCGGGTGACAGCTCGTCGTGCAGCGGATCGTTAAGGAAGGCAGCTCGGTCTCCTATCCAACGCTCACACGCTCAAATTACTCTGATTGGGCGGTGTTGATGCGAGTCAATCTCCAGGCTCAAGGTCTATGGGATGCTGTCGACACCGGCGATGTCCCGTATCAGGAGGATCGCCAGGCACTTTCGGCCATCTTGCGAGCGGTGCCGGCTGAGATGGTCCGGCCGCTCGCCGAGAAAGACAGTGCCAAAGATGCCTGGGACGCGCTCAAATCCATGCGAGTGGGCGCAGATCGTGTTAAGGAGTCCCGAGCACAGAAGCTGCGCCAAACTTTTGAGTCCATGCGATTCAAGAATGGCGAACACCTGGAGGATTTCAGCCTTCGTCTCCAGGGTGTTGTCAGCGATCTTCGTCTCCTTGGAGATGATCTGTCTGAAGAGAAGGTTGTTCGAAAATTGCTTCGCGTCGTTCCCCGGAGGTATCGCCAAATGGCTCTATCGATTGAAACCTTGATTGATCTGACCTCGCTTTCTATTGAGGATCTGACTGGCCGGCTTCTCACCGTCGACGATCACCCCGACTCTGACGGCGAGGACGCGGGTCAGGCGCTCTTCAGCGAAAAGGAGGCCTCTTCTCACTCAAACAAGGAAGCTGGGCATAACTCAGCCGGGGGGAGCGCGTCCAGCTCGCGGCAACCACACCGCAGTGGGCGCAGGCGCGACGGCAACGGCTCCGACGGCAAGTCGGGTTCGTCCCAAGCGGCGAGCCGCAATGTGTCCAAGGACAAATGCCGTTACTGTGGCAAACTTGGTCACTGGGCCAAGGACCGTCGCAAGGCGAAGCGAGACCGCGAGAAGCTGGCTCAAGCAAATCTTCTCATCGTTGAGCCAGCTCAGCCCGCGGACGAAGGGGAGCCGACACTCCTGATGGCGCAAGTGTGCGAGCTTGCCCCTGCTACCGATTCTGTCATTACTGATGGGGAGGTGACACTGAACAAGGAACGTGCTCACGTTTCTCTTCGTGATGAAGGAGAGCCCATTGATCCAGACTGGATCCTTGACACGGGCGCTTCAAATCACATGACGGGCTCCCGTGATGCCTTCTCCGAGCTTGACAGCACCGTGCGCGGCACTGTCAAGTTTGGTGATGCGTCGAGAGTCCGGATTGAAGGACGAGGCACGGTGCTGTTCGCCTGCAAGAACGGCGATCACTGCGCACTCACAGGTGTCTATTACATCCCCAAGCCTCGGAGCAACATGGTCAGCCTTGGCCAGCTTGATGAGGCACGTTACAAGACGGTGATTCACAGCGACGGCTGCTGTGTAGGGTGCGCCGAGGAACTGGGCGCCTCTATGTTCTCCACGTCGAGCTGGCGCAACCGGTTTCCCTTCTCGCAAAGGGGAACGATCAAGCCTGGGTCTGGCACGCCAGATACGGGCACCTCGACTTCGACGCACTCCGCTCACTGGCGAGCCGCGGCATGGCGCGCGGCATTCCCACTCTGGAGCGGGTCACCCAGGTCTGCGATGGCTGTCTAATAGGCAAACAGCGACGAGCGCCGTTCTCAACAGCGGCGTTGCATCGCGCCACTGGTCGTCTTGATCTGGTGCACGGGGACATCTGTGGACCCATCACGCCGTCGACACATGGCGGTAAAAAATAGTTCCTTCTTCTGATTGATGATCTAACTCGCTACATGTGGCTGTTTCTGCTAACATCAAAAAGCGAGGCTCCTGCTACAATCAAGCGGTTCAAGGCAGGAGTGGAGGTGGAGACCGGCTGCAAGCTGCGCGTTCTCCGCACTGATCGAGGAGGCGAATTCACCTCTGTCGAGTTCGGGCTATACTGCGCGAATGAAGGCGTCGCCTGGCAGTTGACGGCGCCGTACTCTCCACAGCAAAACGGCGTCGTCGAGCGCCGCAACCAGACGGTTGTGGCAATGGCCAGATGCATGATGAAGGCCAAGAACATGCGGGGGGAGTTCTGGGGCGAGGCGGTCACAACTGCCGTCTACATCCTCAACCAGGCGCCGACAAAGAGCGTCCGCGACAAAACACCATTCGAGGCGTGGCACGGTCGTACACCTGCTGTGCACTACTTTCGCACATTTGGCTGCATAGTCTACGTCAAGGAGGTGAAATCACACATCAACAAACTTGATGATCGGAGCAAGGCGATGGTCTTTCTCGGCTACGAGCTGGGTTCCAAGGCGTATCGTATCTACGACCCGGTGGCCAAGCGCATCGTCGTGAGCCGCGATGCCGTGTTTGACGAGGAAGCGTCGTGGCCATGGGCGTCACCCGGGGAGGAGGATGGGGGGGGCGTCTTCTCAGGAAACCTTCACCGTTCGCTACGAGGTAGCGGCGGTGAAAGTGCCGTCCCGCCACTCCGACTCCATGTCGTCGCCGGCTCACTCGGGACCACCGGCGCCATCAATCTCTGCATCACCGGGCGTCCCAGCGGTCGAGTTCGTGTCGCCGCCTGCGGAAACGCCTGATGTCGACGACGACAACGCAGGGCCACGTCGTTTCCGGACGGTGGCTAACATCCTCGACACTACCTCGCCAATTGAGCTCGATTCCGACGAGCTTCATCTGGCTGCTGCCGAGGAACCAAGTAACCACACTGAGGCGGCACAGGACACACTCTGGCAGCGAGCGATGCAGGAGGAACTAAAGTCCATCGTGGAGAACAACACGTGGACTCTCGCTGACCTCCCTGCTGGCAAGCGTCCCATTGGCTTGAAGTGGGTGTTCAAGCTCAAGAAGGACGAGACGGGCGCAATTGTCAAGCACAAGGTCCGACTGGTCGCTAAGGGTTACGTTCAGCGGCAGGGGATTGATTTCGACGAAGTATTCGCCCCTGTCGCCAGAATGGAATCCGTGCGGTTGCTACTCGCCATTGCAGCTCACCTTGGGTGGTTTGTGCATCACATGGATGTGAAGTCAGCCTTCCTGAACGGAGAGCTGGAGGAGGAGGTGTATGTCGCCCAGCCACCAGGTTTCGTCGACGACAAGCACCCAAATCAAGTCCTGCGCCTGAACAGAGCACTTTATGGCCTGCGTCAAGCTCCTCGTGCCTGGAACGCGAAGCTGGATGTTAGTCTTCATGAACTCGGGTTCACGCGGGGCATCACAGAACATGCTGTGTACACGCACGGGACCGGGAACGCGCGGCTAATCGTCGGCGTCTACGTCGACGATCTCATCATCACCGGCACTCACTCTGAAACAATTCAGAGTTTCAAGGGGGAGATGCACTCCCTATTCCGGATGAGTGATCTTGGATTACTCAGCTACTACCTCGGCATTGAGGTTCATCAAGGCAACGATGGGATCACAATAAATCAATCCACTTACGCGCAGAAGCTCTTGAAGATGGGTGGCCTGGCGGGATGCAATTCAGCTTGCGTTCCAATGGAACCCAGATTGAAACTGACGAAGAATAGCGATCGACCAAGTGTTGATTCAACCTTTTATCGCAGCTTAGTGGGGAGTCTGCGGTACTTGGTGCATATACGGCCGGACATTGCTTTCGCTGTGGGCTACGTCAGCCATTTCATGGAGTCGCCGCGCGATGATCATCTCATGGCGGTGAAGCACATTCTGCGCTATGTTGCAGGTACTGTGAACTATGGTTGCAAGTTTGCACATTCAGGAGAAGAGGGGATCCATTTGCTGGGATTTTCCGACAGTGATTTGGGGGGAGATGTGGACGATCGGAAGAGTACCTCTGGTGCTCTCTTCTTCCTCGGCTCAAGCCCGGTTGCATGGCAGTCCTAGAAGCAGAAAGTGGTCGCTCTTTCCTCCTGTGAGGCTGAATACATCGCTGCCACTGGAGCGGCGTGCCTCGGCATATGGCTAGCTCGATTGCTGGCTGAAGTGCTGGGAAGTGATCCGGGGAAGGCTCTCCTCAAGGTCGACAACAAGTCGGCTATCTCCCTGTGCAAGAATCCGGTTTTCCATGACCGGAGTAAACACATCGATACAAGGTATCATTTTATCAGGCAATGCATTGAGGAAAAAGAGGTTGAGGTGGAGTTCGTTCCTTCGGACGAGCAGGTTGCCGACATTCTCACGAAGCCACTCGGACGAATCAAGTTTCAAGAGTTTCGCAGTAAGGCGGGTGTCGTGCAGATTGTCACCCGGCGACAGGATTAGGGGGAGTTTGTTAGCTTCAGCTATAATCCTATGCCATATTATCGGTTACTGTAACGCGTCTAGCGTTGTCGTTTCTTCAGTTTCGTCAGAGTCTGTTTCTCTGTTTTTTTTCTCATGTAAGCCGAGTCTTCCGGGTCGTGCGTCGTGTGCGCGTCATCCAGGTTTCAGCGTCGTGGTCGCGTCGTCGTGAATGATGGCGTAGTGGTGTCAGTTTGAGTCTGTACAAATTGGCTATATATATGAGCATCAGAAAAGTCGCAGCGAGTAAGCGGCACCAAAAACTCTGTTCGTGTTTATCGTTCTTCCGAGATCAGTGAATTCGCGTGAGAGAGAGATAGTGAGTTTATACAAATCTTGGGCTTGGCTTTCAGCAAGCTCCCGCCGTCGTCGTCCATCACCACAAGCAGCAGCAAGTTGTACACGCCCTCCTGTTCGTCTTCAACAGCATCAGCAAGTCGGGGCCCCCAGGCCGCCGTCGATCGCTGTACGAACCCGCGCCGATCTCCGCCCGCATGCGCCGTAGCCCCGCCAGTTTCGGAGTTCGGACGCGTCGGCACTCCGCCCGCCGTCGCCCCTCTTCGCCCGCATGCGCCATTGCCCCACTCCGCCCGCTGCCGCCCCGCCGGCTTCGCGCGCGTCGCTGCTCCGCCCGCCGTCGCCCCGCTTCGCCCTCCGTCCAAGATGGACTGTTTCTTGTCCTCCGTTTGCACGCCACTTAATCTCTAGGTACACATCGATGATATAGATAGATGCTGCTCTGTGTGGTTGAGGTGATTTTGATCTTTGGTTGGATGCTTGATGTGCTCAGTTCATCGACGTGGCGTCAAGGTGGAGCGGGCGACCACGACAGTGGCGGCGGCAAAGGGGGGCGCCGCTGGGGAGGATATCGCACGCCGGGGCAGGAGGCGGTGGTGGTGGCGCGCAGGAGGAGAGGACGATACTGAAGGGGATAACCGACAAGGTGAGGCCGTGGGAGGTGCTGGCTGTACTGGGACCATCGGGGAGCGGCAAGTCGACGCTGGTCTCCATCCTCGGCGGGCGGCTCGCCGGCCGGCACGCCGGGATGGTGCTGGCAGGCGGGCGCGCGCCGTGCCGTGCCGTGCAGCGGCACACGGGGTTCGTGGCGCAGAACGACGTGCTCCACCCCCACCTCACCGTCTGCGAGACGCTCCTCTTCTGCGCCATGCTCCGCCTCCCGACCTCCGCGCCCGCCACCGCCGAGGCCCCCGCCGCCGAGGCCGTCATCTCCGAGCTCGGCCTCGCGTCGTGCGCCGACACCATCGTCGGCAACGCGTTCGTCCGCGGCGTCGCCTCTTCTGTGCCATGCTCCGCCCCCCCGGCCGCCGCGCGCTCGCACGCCGCCTCCGCCGACCGCCGCTCAGCACGCTGGGCGCCGCCCGTTGCTACTCCCTGCAGCAAAGAGAACTAAAAAAGAGAGAGAAAAAAGAAAGGGGAAATTTGACGTGGCACGCTGACATGTGGGTCCCACGCTGACTCAGCTGCCACGTAGACCAAGATCGGTGTTAATACCACCGAAGGACCTTAGGTGACCGGTTTTGTATAGTTAAGGGACCTCGCATATCTGGTTTTGCGGTTCGAGCCTCCACGTAGACCAAAATCGGTGTTAAAACCACCGAAGGACCTTGGGTGACCGGTTTTGTATAGTTAAGGGACCTCGCATATCTGGTTTTGCGGTTCGAGGACGTTTTTTATCCCGATGACAAGTTGAGGGACCTTCGGTGTACTTTTTCCAATTGAGATGGGATGGTTTGGGCCGGTTCTTCCAGCCCATTCAGATCGAGTTGCATTGACCAAACCCCCGATGGGACTAGCTAATCGTTTCAAATTCAGCGGCATTTGTGCCTACCTGAGTGCTAAGTAAATGGTGATTCTCTGAAGATACTCCAAGATATTCTTCTCGGCAATCGCTGCCTGAGAAATATCTTCATGTCAGCTAGTGGCAGCGAAGAGCACATTGCATGGCGTCATGGCGATGTTGATATGAGGCAAGCTTACCACTTGCTGCATGGCACTATGCTATATTGCTATGCCATCTACTCGCACTGTAACACGGTGTCTTTTTGTCACAAACGACATTGATCCCAACCTGAACAATGCTAGCTGCGAGCCTGCGGCGTTGGCCAGCATCAGGCCGGAGATGATGCACATATATGGAACAATCCATTGATGATGTGCACGTGTTTGTCTGCAACCTTGCGCCAGTGTTCTGGGTGACGGTTGTACATGCATATGGTCGATTGAGCCGGCCAGAGGTGGTGAATCTTGAAGATATTTGGTGATCCGATCCGATCCAATGCAGACACTTTTCATCTTATCATCATGTTCTAATACATTGACGTGTAATCCTTTTCACGTGTTCGTGAAATCTTCATCATCATGGGGTGCCCAATTCGATCATGCCGCGTAATTTATCAAAGCTTCTACATATTGTTCAGGACAATTCTCAACTGATCGATTTCAATGGAACATATACATGCATGCATGCTAAACTAGCTAAAGTAACCAACATCTCATCATCTAGCTAGATTCTTCTTCCTCTTCTTCTGAAGGATCATCATCATCATCTGGATTCTGGATGGGGAAGAAGATCACTTCCTGCTCCTGCATGCATGGATCAAAATATCCTGCAGGGTTATGGATAAACTCGAGGCAATGACTGGCTGTTGCGTAGCCAATTGTCGCAGCAGCCACCACTGCCCACTGCTGACACGACCGGCCGGTGTTGGGTACCAACGACAGCAGATGATTGTACCACCACATTGGTTGCCATCAGTTCAGTGCATTCTCTCGTCAACCTGGCCTCTCTTTCACAGGCAGCACACCGAATCGCCCAGCAACTAGCACACCGGAAAGAAACTAACTTAACCTTCAGTAGGAGTCATGCATTGACGTCGCCCTTGATCGCTAGAGCTAGCTGCAACTCAAGGAGAAATGGAACACCTCAAGCAGCTTTTGTAGAACCAATCAATATATAATTGTGATCAGTTTGGATGTAATTGCGAGCCAGGGCATAAACGTCGCCGCACACTAATACACTATCATATTCTAATGCAGGAGTTGCAGAATATTAACCCATTGATGCCAACTTGGATTATTCTGTAAGTAATATGCACGCATGAACGTGTGTTAGTTTTGTAACCATGTCATGTCATGTCATTTAAAGTCCAAATTAACAATGTGTGACGCATCAAAAAAAAAAAAACAATGTGTGATTCCTTCGCTATATTTGTGGGTGGACGCAGGCTAGTCGAAACCGTGAAGGGATCAACTGATGGCGAAGTTTTAGATCAGTGGATATTTGCATGATTAATTAGTTACTCGATCTGACGACCTGCCTTTGTCGTTGCAAAGGTTGCAGTAGAACGGACTAATTTTTTTCTCTCTTTTTTTTAAGGAAGAAAATCTGGGCTGGATGATACGTACACTATATCCACTTTACTTTTTGTTATGGCCGGACCTTGAATCTATGGGAAGATTTTGTAGTTGCAGCCAACTGTTTAAGCAATGAGATACTTGTCTGGTGGTTGCCCACTCAGACGTGTCCAAAGATGAAAATGATATGGGATTTCATGGCATCTTCTCGATCCTAATATATTGACAGGCCAAGCTTTAATGTGATCGTGAAAATTAAAAGATATAGAATATTGTAGCTCGATCAACTATAAATGAGTTGTCAAAACTCAACAATAGGCTGACATGGAAAGGAATCATCTAACTTAATTATTATGCTGTTAAGTCACTGCCATGTGAGCCGTAAAAAAGTGAAACCCACATGTTAATTATTGGGGGAGTATCTCCGGATCAAAGGAAGCTAGCCTCCGAAGGGCTGTAGCGCTCCGGAGAACCATCCTCCCCGGGAGATGACCGTGAATCATGGCCATGTCGGTCTGCAGATGGCTCCTCACTCCGGAAGCCTCGGGGATCCGATTCGGATCCCACAGTGCGAGAGGAGCAGGACCTAAGCAGGCTTCGGATGATGGCCGCCCGGCTCCGGGAAAGCTCCGGGAGGTCATAGCACCATGGGCTCCGGTGCCACCAAAGGTGACCGGGCTCCGAAGCCCAGAGGGGTTCCCAAAGTCTGGAAGGGGAGCTCCGGAGGCTACCTTAGGGCGTGGGAGCTCCGAGGGGCCCCTAAAGCCCGATATGCCGGCCGGAGCGGATCATGTCTCATGTGCTCTCACAAGACAAGCCAAGAACTAGGCGCTAGTGGACGTGAATAAATGCGCACTACGCGCCCCAACTAACTCTGACACTGTTGATGGCTGCCAGGCGGAGCATGCTATTACCCAAGGGATGCCTTTACCCGAGTAATAGCGAGGTCGCTCGGCAACAGTGGTGCCCCCATGCTGGGGCAGCACTCCTGTCCTCTGTCAAATTACCGCTAGGACCAAGGTGGGCCCACCGGTAAGTCGCATAGGCATATCATAAGGATAGGGACACTGAGGCCTTTTCCTCTTATGTATCCATGTAAATAAATACTTCCTCCGTCCCATAATACTTGTCTTTCTAGCATTTAAAAATTGTCCCAAAATAGTTGTCATTTTGAAGTACTACATGTCACATCAACCACTTCCAATTCAAATTTCTCCCCATTCTACCCCTAACCACCATTCCACATCCAACTATCCATTATTAATTAAGGGGTATTATAGTATTTTTCTTCAAAATATTAGTATATGCTAAACAACCTATAACGACAAGTATTTTGGGACGGAGGTAGTATGTAAATATCACCCATAGAGGGCAGATTGAATACATGAGAGAAATTGAGACACTTGTTGAATTCTTGCAACAACATTAATGACTCAACTATATATATGTGTCTCAGACTCGTTCGGTCTAACGTATATATCTAGTGGTATTTTTCAAACTCTGAAACTTCTATGGTGGTGTTTATGCCCGAATGTCTTTATTTCCTTGTTTTTCTCATTTATGATCATGTATATTTTAGCAGTTTTAAATTACTTCCCATTTTAGATTTTCCATAAGTTAAACATGTCTATCTTTGACTACCAACATCTACAAATCTAAAAAAAAAATAGTTTGACAACATGTGAAGTATATATTATGAAATTTTTTTCAAGGTGAATCTAAAAGCATACTCCTAAATCTTATGATGTTAAATTATATAATTTTTTAGAAACCGGTAGTCAAAATAAATATTTGACTTAAGATATATAGGTAAAACTATAACAAGAAGTAATTTGAAACAATTTTTTTGGATTGATCCTATATATCTATGTGCAGTAAATGTATACTCTGTATATGATCGATTGACTATTTGACTTGTAAGAGGATGTATATACTCCTATATATCTACTTGTGAATTATACTCTATCTATTGACTGCAGTGTCTCGAAAAAATGTCATGCATGCATAGACATGACCACTAGATAATGGTGGAAAACTGGAAATAAATCAGTTAATACTGCCATTTATGAGGCTTATGTGATTAGAGGACGCGTCTGAGAAGATAGCGCGATTATGACATGCTGATGAAGAGAGATGCGGCATTTAGCAGGCGATTTGTACTTCCTTCCAATCCACGTACCCAATAGATAAGACGTTGCTGAATGCTGATCAGCACCGGGCGGATTGTCCAATTAATTGTCCTCTTTTGGCTTTCATGTTCAGGTTGGGTAACACTAGGAAACTGAAAGAAATAATCTGGACCGGTGATCCCGAAGATCACAGTACGTACATCCTCCGATAATTTTCTGAATCGTAGTTAAACATGCGAAAATAATTGTAAATCAAAAACAGAACTCGAACTTCAGAACCAGCAATGCTATAACTCAACTGTTCAATCAAAGAATAGGTTGAAAATGACAAACTGATCGAGCATCATAAGGATTTTGACATATGCATGTGTTTATTGGTATTTCCAGTGATCAGATACAAGAGAAGTCATTGCCTCATTGGCATCTAGAGTTGAAAATTTTAATGTTGAATACGTCTAGAGAGGAAATTGCATTCTTACTTCTATTATCTAAAAAACATCTGCTAAGTTGACAATGACGATAGCTACATTTTCCGTTTGGGATGTGATTATATATATGTGCATATGCATAGAAAAACCTCTATGTTCTTACCACACTTATTGTCATTTTTCCTGTGGACAAATCTACCCATTGGTTCTGGAGCCATTAGTCGGGTTCGATGATCTGTATCGTGATATAAACAAACGAGAGAAAAAATATAAATAGAATGGTACATGAGTCATCTGAATTACTCCCTCCGTTTCAAAATATTTGACACCGTTGACTTTTTAGCACATGTTTAACCGTTCGTCTTATAAAAAAAATTATGAAATATATAAAACTATATGTGTACATGAAAGTATATTTAACAATGAATCAAATGATAGGAAAAGAATTAATAATTACTTAAAATTTTTGAATAAGACAAATGGTTAAACATGTACTTAAAAAGTCAACTATGTCAAATATTTTGAAACGGAGGGAGTATTTAACTTTCTTCTTTGTAGGTTGATGACATCTATATCTAGTTTCTGAAATGTTCAGAACTAGGAGCACCCCTGCACTTGGTTTCTCAGGCTAAATCCTTTGTTCTGTAGCGTTTCAGAGTATGATCTCACGAGTAGCATCGTGCACATATATAAAGTAGTAACATGTTTATGATTTTTAATTTTTGCAGAGATCAGATTCCTGGTCCCATTCTTGCCGTGCTTGACACATACTCTTCTGGAGGCAGCGGATTCCTGTGTAGCTAGGTAGGCTGACCTGAATATACCAGTGGATACGTGCAGACAACGAGCAATATATTAATCGTGACAGTGGCAAATTCAACGCTTTCACCTCTCACTAATCGCAGCTGCAACCCTTCAAATCCCTTTCGTTCACGTCAACTCTTTGGGTGCTACTAGTGGTCGAGAATAAGGGGATTTAAGCCAACCTTGCTTGGTCAATTTTGTGGATCACGGTAATGCGATTGGTTGACTACTTAAGCAGTTGTGGATACGTCTTGGTAACTATCATGTGTAAATAAAGTTAATTACTTCATTACCGACGAACTAATAATCAAGGTGTAGCTTGCAATTGTTAAGGCTTAAATTATGTGCAACTGATTAATTGACATACTAATTCTTTGTGCTCGGTAGCATGATTAATCACATTGATTCGAGCCCAGAAATTATTGAAGACCTCTCTCTATCTTCCCTTTTATTTTATTTTTAAAAAGAAGCAAATTCTTGAACTTCTCATCTTAGGCTTTGGTTTAGCATTCAATTTTGCAGAGAAGCGTTGTTTTGTCCATAGAAATTTGTCATGAATCATTGTCTTTCCGTTGTCACAAGCCGTTGTTGTAATCTGCAAGGAGATATCCTTGATAGGACAGTACCAAGGGGTATATAGGGCATGTTTAGATTGATGCCCAACCAAAATTTTGGTAGTGCCAAATCTTGGGCAAGTTTTGGTACTATCAAAATTTTGGTAGGGTAGAGTTGAAAATGTTTATTTGGATTGAAGCCAAAATTTGCCCATAAGAGACAAGTTCATAGGCAAAGCCAAATTTATGGCATTGGTAGAGTTTTAGTAGAGATGTTTGGTTTGCTACTCTACCAAAATTTTGGTAGGCAAATTTTGGTAGGGTAGCAACTTAAATTGGCCCATAATTTTAACTTCGAGATCTTGTATTTAATCCCTAACTCGCTACAATTTATACTTAAAAAGTATTTAGAAGTACGACTCTCCTCCAAAATCTCCTCCTGTTTTTGTTGTCGCCTGCACGAGTGCACGTGTCAGCTTGCTGGTGCAAGCGATCAATCGGTGACCGCCTGACCAGCCGGATCGAGATCGATCAGATCAGGCGCCGCTTGCGCCTCAGCTCGAGCCGAGCGGATAGCGACGTTGTCCTACGTGCAAATGGCGCTACGCGCTAATGAACAAAGAACCCAACAAATCCAACGCGACAGCCGGATCGTTCGCCGTTAAACTTGTGGATCGATAAGATGATGATGATGAGAAAAGGTGAAAAACAACTGGGTTTCGCCGCCTAATTGAGCGCGCGGCTTTGGCTCCCCGCGCCCGCTCGCCTCATCGGCATCGCCGCATCGCCGGCTGTGCCTCGCTGTCGCCGTGGCCCCCGCCAGCCGCTCCCCGTTTCCGCACGTCGCTCTCGGCTCGCTGCAGCTGAGCTAAAAGATTCTGCTTTAGCAGCGTCGGATTACGGGCTTTGCGGTTTGCGATCAACACCCTCTGAAGATGTAAATTATCGCGCATTTTGCCCATAGTTTTTTTTCCTCTTGTGAGGGTTGATGGAAGATTGTGAGCTTTTGAAGTCTACATTGTAATCTTCATATAACTGTCATGCAGTTCTTTGTAACTTTGGATGACGGTATAGCAATATGGTTCAATAATTATGTGCTTTTTATCTTGTGTTGATGTTCATTCCTTTGTGTTTGCTTTAATTATTGGAGTGTTTTTTAAGTTTACTTTGAGATACACTCGCTTCAAGTAATTTGATGTAATAATTAGCTATAACTCGTTAAGTAAAGGCCGGGATGATTTTATATTCCATAATTAGAAAAAAAAACTTTTTTCACCACCTGCAGACTGCAGTTACATTTCCTACCAAAATGCATGCCATTTGATAAAATTCTTAGTTATAATAAATTTAGGATGGAGGAGTATAATTTATAGCATACTGTAGAAATTTTTTCAAATTATGATATGTCCCTGGAAGTATTTGCTGTAAAACATTGGAGTCCCCCCTCCCAGCCATGTTGCTTTAGAAAAAAAAACATTGATGCCACCTACAAGGCTACAACAAGAATCAACGAAGAATCAGAGGGAGAAAAAAAAAGAAGTCCAAGAAAATACCACACGAAAATCTACGGGAAGATAGGGGGTGGTAGCGGCTATTGCGGGTCCCACACAAAATAACCCTATAAAAATGAGGGCGTGCTCTGTAGAACTTCAGAGCAGAGAGAGAAGAAGCGATACACACTACACTACCACGAGGTGGAGAGGCGAAGAAGCCGAGCGATCGGAGAGGGGAGAAAGCGGCCGGCGAGCCGCAGTTCGCCGGCGATCTCCATCCATCCGAGGTGAAGAGGAAACGACAGTTCAAATCTTCCACAGAATCGTGAGGTATAGGAATATCAGCTTTGTTTGTTTTTACGGCGTGATCTGCTTCTACTACGTGTGTTCGTCTCCTTTTCTGTTCTTCTTTTCCCGGTAGATTTCTCGGTTTATCCGAGGAGTTGTTGGTCACTTTTAGTTATCCGTAATACGGAGTAGTACTTATCTTGGTTTTATCTAAGATGGGTAGAACTAGACAATTCTGAACTTTCTGCAAGCTAATGTGCAGTTCTATATTTTTAAAAAAATTCTAATATTTTTTTATAATTTAATTCACTACCTTTGTTATTATCTCTAACGTTTTCTGTTGCATTTGCAAATTTTGTGTGCAGATTTAAAATAGCAGTTCTACTCTACTAGTAGCGGAGGCATTCGTTCCCGCGCGGGCAATGTCGGCGGCGCAGGGCCTTGCGCTGAAGCTGCGCGCCGCGCCGGCGGCGGCGGCGGGTGGCGTCCGCGGGGAGAAGCGGCGCCGCGCGGCATCGGCGACCGCGGCGGCGGCGGCGCGGCCTCGCCACGGCGCCATGTCGCTGGAGGGCGGGTTCCTCGGCGGCGCGCTCCCCGCCGAGGACCGGGTGGCGCCGCGGGCATCGGCGTCGCGCCAGGCGGAGGCGGGGGCTGGGGCGGGGGCGGCGCGTCCTCCTCCCAGGTCGATGTCGAAGATCCCCGAGAGCAGCATTGGGCTGTACGACCCCTCCATGGAGCGCGACTCCTGCGGCGTCGGCTTCATCGCCGAGCTCTCCGGCGAGTACAGCCGCAAAACGGTGAGGTTTCCGCGGCTAAGCACGGCGCTGGAGTTGATTGTTCCCGTGCAAACAATCGAAACCCCCAACGCGGCGTGAATTTCTGAGATTCTGAAATTGTTCTCGGTTTTGCAGGTCGATGACGCCATAGAGATGCTCGAGAGAATGGCTCACCGTGGCGCCTGCGGCTGCGAGAAGAACACCGGAGATGGCGCAGGCATCCTCGTCGCTCTGCCGCACAACTTCTTCAGAGAGGCAAACCTACTTGAAGTTTTAAGCCGAGAAATATGGGAATTTTCTACCGCTGGGGGAATCATTTTTTTTTTCTGCCTGTTTTTGTTTTTTTGTGTTCTGACAGGTCACGAAGGACGCAGGTTTTGAGCTTCCGCCGCCTGGTGAGTACGCCGTCGGGATGCTTTT
This sequence comes from Oryza glaberrima, assembly GCF_000147395.1. Classification (NCBI taxonomy): domain Eukaryota; kingdom Viridiplantae; phylum Streptophyta; class Magnoliopsida; order Poales; family Poaceae; genus Oryza; species Oryza glaberrima. The sequence continues at coordinate 24,238,763 of NC_068330.1, forward strand.
CATGCCCACAGATGACAAACGCCGTGAAAAGAGCAAGCTTTTGTTTCGTGAGGTTGGTGACCAAGCAGAACACTAGAACAGTTCAGTTCAATCCTATTGTAACTGATATCATGATACCATTCTCAATTTCGTGTTGTATCTTTGGATTTGTTTGGGTTCATGCAGAAAGCAGAGTTGCTGGGGCATACCGTCCTCGGCTGGCGCCGGGTTCCCACAGACAACTCGGGCTTGGGTCAATCAGCGGTAGATACAGAACCAGTGATTGAGCAAGTGTTTGTCACCAAAAGTGCAAGTTCAAAGGCTGATTTTGAGCGGCAGGTTATTTGATGAGCCAGCACATTTGAACTTTATGGAATTCATCCGTAGCTGTTAATTTTTCCTTGACTTGTTCTTTTGTTGACTGCAACTCCAGATGTACGTCCTACGGAGGTTCTCAGTTATGTCCATACGAGAAGTTCTAGGCGTCAAGAATGGCGGACCAAAAGATTTCTACATGTGCTCTCTATCTTCAAGGTTCTGTGTTACCATCCCATTAAAGAATGTGGTTTAAGTTTCCAACCTTGGGTAATTTGAAGCGCTAGCCACTAAGGATTTCAGTTATCTGTATTAAGCAACAGTAAGCTGTGATATGGAATAAAAAAAAACATGTTTCAGAAATGCTTCATTTTGATAACAAGGAATAGAAGAAAACTTTTGGATGTTTTTTTTTTCCTTTGTGATTTGATCTCATCTGAAGTGAAGTTTGATTTGGTCACATGTGCATGCATTCCATTTTCTGCCAAGTAATTATTTCCTGAAATTCGGTTTTTTACAGGACCATTGTTTATAAGGGTCAGCTTAAGCCAAGCCAACTCAAGGGGTACTTCTTTGCAGACTTAGGCGATGAAAGCTTCACAAGTTACATGGCACTGGTAAGGGCATAACCATTTCAATATTATCTGAACAACAAAATCCATGATCATAGTCAGAAGATAGGATTACTAGCAGCAAGATTTTTGTGAGGATATATAATGCTTCTAAGCAGGCATCAAATATCCTCTTTTCTTTTATTAATATTAATATGCTATTTCCCTCCTGTTTCATGATGCCTTTGGCTGAAGCTGTAGAAACTGAAACTGTGTCAGCTGATGCCCAACAAAAAAGACACTTCAGAATCCTTGTGTAGTTCTGCTATTAGGTACTGCTTTTTCAGAATGTGTATCCTAATTAGGTGGTTTGAACAAACTTTATTTGGCTTGAGGTAGCTTAGGTTCTGAAACTGTTTTACATGGATGATAGCATATGGAGCAGGATTCAAGGATAGATAGTACTGGCCTACTGGGTATTCATATGAAACCATATTGCATATCATTTATATATAGTTGTGCAAAAGATGAACAAGGTATAGTTTAAAAGTTATGCATGCAAACAGATCCACTCAAGATTTTCCACGAACACCTTCCCTAGTTGGGATCGAGCGCAACCAATGCGTGTTTTGGGGCATAATGGCGAGATCAATACCCTTAGAGGGAACAAGAACTGGTAATTTCACTAAACACATCTCTCATCATTTTCTTGTGAGCAAGAATCTTCACATGCCTATGGACCATGGAGCTTATATTTATATGCTTACTTGCACTTTTGTCCTATTTCCATGTTTGGTAGGATGAAGGCACGTGAGGGTCTCTTGAAGTGCGAGGGACTAGGTCTAACAAGGGATGAAATGTTGAAACTTCTGCCGATAGTGGATGCTACATCTTCGGACTCAGGTTCCATTCCTTTATCATAATTTACACATGATAAAATAAAAGCAGTAGTTTGCTGCTAGCTCTGTCTCTGAAACAATGTGTGTGTGTGTGTGTGTGTGTGTATACATATATATATTGGGAATACGTGAGATGCACATTTTTGTATTAAGAGAAATAAATGTGTATATTTGGGATTCCATATCCCTTTTCACCTGTCAAATGGAAGTATGGCCATCTTTGCAAAGTTATTTATTGAATTATCTTGTGAATTCAGGTGCAATCGACAATGTTCTTGAGCTCCTCATACAATCTGGAAGAAGTGCGCCAGAGGCTGTCATGATGATGATCCCTGAGGCGTGGCAAAACGATGTTAACATGGACCCTGAGAGAAAAGCTTTGTATGAGTTCTTTTCAGCACTTATGGAGCCTTGGGATGGACCAGCTCTAATCTCATGTAACAAGATAAAACTAAACTCTCTTCTTAATATTGATGCATGCATTATGATAGATAAGTATCAATTCTGACCTGGTCTTCACGCACAGTTACTGATGGCCGCTACCTTGGTGCGACCCTTGATCGTAATGGTTTGAGGCCAGGCCGGTTTTATGTGACCTACAGTGGCCGTGTAATTATGGCTAGTGAAGTTGGTGTGGTCGATGTTCCTCCTCAAGATGTTTCAAGAAAGGGTAGGCTAAACCCTGGAATGATGCTTTTAGTTGATTTTGAGAACCATTGTGTTGTGAATGATGATGAATTGAAGAAAGAGTACTCCAAAGTTCGTCCATATGGAGAGTGGCTGAAAAGACAAAGGATACAACTCACAGATATCATAGAATCTGTAAATGAAGCAGAGAGAATTGCACCGAGCATTTCGGGTGCACTTCCAGTAAGTTAATTATCTTGCTAACTTTTGGAGTGTCCTGTTGGTTAGTAATTTACCATGTAATGGTGAGGTATTTTATGGATTTTTCACACTTTGCTGCAGATTACAAAGGAGAACAAAGCAGATATGGGTATCTGCGGAATTCTGACTCCGCTGAAGGCTTTTGGGTAAGCAACAGCCCAATCTTAGTATGTTTCTTCTCATCCTCCTTGTTGAAAAATTACCTATTTGGTTGGATTCAGGTATACAAGAGAAGCCCTTGAAATGTTGATGCTACCGATGGCCAAAGATGGACAAGAAGCTCTTGGATCAATGGGAAATGATACTCCTCTAGCTGTGATGTCAAACAGAGAGAAGCTGACTTTTGAATACTTCAAGCAGATGTTTGCACAAGTTACAAACCCACCGATTGACCCGATCCGGGAGAAAATTGTCACATCTATGGAGTGCATGATTGGTCCTGAAGGTGACTTGTCTGAAACAACAGAGCGGCAGTGCCATCGCCTCACGCTTAAGAGTCCTTTACTGAATACAAATGAAATGGAGGCTATTAAAAAGATGAACTACCGGGGTTGGCGCAGCAAGGTGCTTGACATAACTTATCCTAAAAAGAATGGCAGGATGGGCTTAAAACAGACTTTAGATAAAATTTGTGCTCAAGCACGTGAAGCTATTCATGAGGGCTACACTATTCTAGTTCTCTCTGATAGAGGTCAGTAAGATTCAGTTACACCAGACTCACTAAGCATGAATTTTATGATCCATGAATTTATCATCATCTAGATATAGATTCATGAGCAATAGTGTTAGTATGAAATCAATATTCTCCCCAAAATCTTTACTTTTGAGCTGAATTCAATATTGTGTTATTGTGGTACGAAAGATATCAAGATTTTTTTCTATATAGATCATGAATAAGTATATTTTCGTAACAACATGTTAACAGTCAACATCTTAGTTTCATCTTAGGTTAGGTCGTACTTAGTTTTTCTTGCTCCTCTTGGATCATGTGTCAACATAGCTCAGCTTTTCTTCTTTTTTTTTTTTTTTTTGCATCTAAGCTCCTCTTGCTATTCTTTTTTTTTTTTTGTTTGCATCCAAGCTCAGCTTTCCCAAGCTTGTCACCATGATATGTGCTCTGCATTTCAATGTTTAATTCTCAAAATTAACTTGATCCGTCATCTGTAGCATTTGGATTAAAACATTTGCTTTAACTAGAAGTTTCCATACAGGTTTTTCTTCAGAGCGTGTAGCTGTCAGTTCCCTATTGGCAGTTGGAGCTGTCCATCAGCACCTTGTCTCACATCTTGAGAGGACACGCATAGGATTGTTAGTTGAATCTGCTGAACCTCGCGAAGTGCACCATTTTTCCACCCTTATTGGATTTGGTGCTGATGCTATATGCCCTTATTTAGCTTTAGAAGCAATATGGCGGTTGCAAATTGATGGGAGGATTCCTCCTAATGATGGGAAACCTTATACACAAGAACAACTTATCGAGAAATATTTTTATGCTTCAAACTATGGAATGATGAAAGTTCTTGCGAAGATGGGAATATCCACTCTGGCATCTTACAAAGGTGCTCAGATTTTTGAGGCCCTTGGTCTTGCTTCGGAAGTGGTCAGCAAGTGTTTTGAAGGTACTCCTAGTAGAGTTGAAGGTGCAACCTTTGAAATGCTTGCACAAGATGCTCTTCGTCTCCATGAGATTGCATTCCCATCAAGAACTTTACCTCCTGGAAGTGCAGATGCAAATGCTCTTCCCAACCCTGGGGATTACCATTGGAGGAAAAATGGAGAAGTACACCTTAATGATCCTTTTTCCATTGCAAAATTACAAGAAGCAGCACGGATTAACAGCAGGGAAGCATACAAAGAATATTCTAGGCGCATTTACGAGCTGAATAAGGCATGTACTCTGCGTGGCATGCTGAAATTTAGAGAAATTCCAAACCAAATTTCCTTGGACGAGGTAGAACCTGCAAAGGAGATAGTGAAGCGGTTCTGTACTGGAGCAATGAGTTATGGATCCATTTCCTTGGAAGCTCATACTTCCCTGGCTGAGGCTATGAACACACTTGGAGGAAAATCTAACACAGGTATCTCGCATCATATACGGACCTGAACTTTTGCTGAGTCAGTTACTTTAAATGTCATGTGTGCTTTGTGTTGCATGTTTGCTTGATATAGTTCTAAGCTTCTTGATTTCCCATGATAACTTGCAAAAACTTTGAGCTAAAAAGTAACATCTAAAAACTAGTTGGCTCTTTTAGATCCTTTTAACATTGTTATTCCCAAATCACTTGAATTATGCTTAAAGTTCTTAATTATATGTGCCTGGAACGTGAAGGTTATATAACTATTAAGAATGGGAGCAAAGGCCAGTTAACAACTCAAACACTGACCTTCTTCCATGGCACAGGTTAAGCTTTATAGTAGCCAAATTACCCTTGATATTGGAAATAGAAGTATAATATCCCCCCATTAGTTGCCAGACCAATTTTCGACGGTGTCGATTGAACTGCGTATCATTACATAGTGGGAGGGTAACCACATAAGCGTAGAGTTGTAACACCATATGACCCAAAATTCGCCCAATGGCTGGGCCTCCATTTGGTGGTGGGGGATGGGCCACTCTTGCATAGCACCTTACTTGGGCTTTCATCCTTGCTTTCCCAGAAAGGTTAACAAGATCAGGAAATGTTATATTTTGGGCCAACAGGGCTTATACGCTACTATAGCTAAAGGTAAACAGGCAATTGGTTTTTTTACCTTTCCAGTCGAACCATTTGCTTTGGGTAGATGGTGTTGTGAGAACTTTGTTCCTTTCAATCTTAATACAAATGATGCACAAAGCTTATGCGCATTCCCTAAGAAAAACGTAAGTGAATAAATCAGGGGATCCTTTGACAGGCGTATAAGGCTTTCTTTTTTGTTAATTGATAGTAGGCATATATCACTTGGATTCAATCCAGTAGCTTAGATCATAGTCTTTGTTTGTTCTCCGATTTCAGGGCTAGTCGCAATTTGATATGAACCTTTATTTTAAATTCCTTCTGAACTATTTTCATATGCTACACAGAAACAAATGGGAAGATGCCTGTTGTTTGCTTATTTGAGCACAGCAGCTAGGCTGATGCAAGTTATTTATCAACTTTTGTTCATTCTTATTTTTCTCTAATATTGCACTTCCTATCTGCAGAGCATCTTATGTAAACCTTTTTATGACTTATTTGTGCACAGCTATTTATTTAGAATATCAACTTACTACTGTAGTGAATTTGCTAACTGACTCCATTTTATATGTTAATTGGGACATCTAAAAAGGTGAGGGAGGGGAACAACCTTGCCGTATGGTGCCTCTTCCTGATGGATCAAAGAATCCAAGAATAAGTGCAATCAAGCAAGTTGCCAGCGGAAGATTTGGAGTTTCCATCTATTATTTGACTAATGCAGTTGAGGTGCAGATAAAAATGGCTCAGGTATTTGACCAGATTGGTTTTTTGTAAAACTAAATGAGTTACTTCCTGCAATATGTCCATGACCACTGGTCTGGCTATTTCATCAGGCAGTAGAAATTTATGTCTTGTTCCTCTAACTGTATAGGGTGCTAAACCTGGTGAAGGTGGTGAGCTACCAGGCCACAAGGTCATTGGTGATATTGCAGTCACTAGAAATTCTACAGCTGGTGTAGGGCTCATTAGCCCACCTCCTCACCACGATATATATTCTATTGAGGATCTCGCACAACTTATCCATGACCTTAAGGTATAGTCTCATTTGTAAAAAGTCTCATGATGGTGGCTTATAACTATTTAGTGCAAGACTCCAGTTTGCCACTTACACATTTACTTCCTTATTAATTGGCATTTTTTTGTTGTAATGTTTCATATTAGAGAACCTTTTTAATTGAAATCATGCATGTCGCACTTTACAGTTTTGCTTGCTTATGCTATATCGCTTCTTTCTACTGTAGAATGCAAACCCAGGTGCCAGAATCAGCGTCAAACTAGTCTCTGAAGCTGGTGTAGGAATTGTCGCTAGTGGTGTGGTGAAAGGACATGCAGACCATGTTCTGATCTCTGGACATGATGGAGGCACTGGAGCCTCCAGATGGACAGGGATTAAAAATGCTGGACTTCCTTGGGAGCTTGGATTAGCTGAAACACACCAGACTCTTGTGGCCAATGGTCTCCGTGGCCGAGCTGTTCTTCAGACAGATGGACAGATGAAAACTGGTAGAGATGTTGCTGTTGCTTGTTTACTTGGAGCAGAAGAATTTGGATTCAGCACAGCGCCATTAATCACACTTGGCTGCATTATGATGAGGAAGTGCCATACCAACACTTGCCCTGCTGGTATTGCTACACAAGATCCAGTGCTCCGCGCAAAGTTTGCTGGGAAGCCAGAACATGTCATAAACTACTTCTTCATGCTTGCTGAAGAGGTACGAGAAATCATGGCACAGCTTGGCTTCCGCACTGTTAATGAAATGGTTGGGCGATCGGACATGCTTGAGATCGATCCCAAAGTACTGGAGGGCAACGAGAAACTTGAAAACATTGATCTCTCACGGCTGCTGAAACCAGCTGCTGAAATTAGCCCTGGGGCTGTTCAATATTGTGTTGAGAAGCAAGATCATGGCCTCGACATGGCATTAGATAACAAACTCATAGCCTCCTCAACAGCTGCCCTTCGAAAAGGTGTTCGTGTTTTCATTGAGACACCAGTACGGAACATTAACCGAGCTGTTGGTACTATGCTCAGCCATGAAGTCACAAAACGGTATCACATTCATGGATTGCCATCAGATACCATCCATATTAAGCTGAATGGAAGTGCTGGCCAAAGTTTTGGTGCTTTTCTCTGTCCTGGGATCACTCTTGAGCTTGAGGGAGACAGCAACGATTATGTTGGTAAGGGACTATCTGGTGGAAAGATTGTTGTGTATCCACCAAGAAATAGTCGATTTAATCCACAAGACAATATTGTGATTGGTAATGTGGCTTTATATGGTGCTACAAAGGGAGAGGCATATTTCAATGGTATGGCGGCAGAAAGGTTTTGTGTCCGCAATTCAGGAGCTCAAGCAGTAGTTGAAGGGATTGGCGATCATGGATGTGAGTACATGACAGGAGGTACAGCTGTTATTCTTGGAAAAACTGGTAGGAACTTTGCAGCTGGCATGAGTGGAGGTATTGCTTATGTTTATGATGTGGATGGGAAGTTCAGTAGCCGTTGCAACTATGAGTTAGTTGACTTGTATGCTGTAGTTGAAGAGGATGACATCACAACATTGAGAATGATGATACAACAGCACAGACTTCATACACAAAGTGATTTGGCCAGAGATATACTCTTGAATTTTGATACTCTCCTCCCAAAATTTATAAAAGTATATCCAAGGGATTACAAGCGGGTTTTGGATAAACTAAAAGAAGAGAAGGCTGCTAAAGAAGCAGAGCAAAAGGCAAGAGAAGTGGTGGATAAGAAGCCAGTTGAAGTAATTCAAGCTCCAAATGGCATTTCAGTAAAGACAGAGGTAAATAAGGTTTAAGCAGGATTATTTCTCATTCTCTATATCGGTGATATTTAACTTGACTGTTGGAAATTTATGATGTCCTTCTTAAAATAGTTATTATTGTAATTCTGTAAGCTAAGCTTTCTAGTCTGACTTAAAGTCTTTTTGATATGCAGAAAGTAATGAACGAAGAGCCATCAAGCCGACCATCACAAGTTTCAAATGCTGTGAAGTACCGAGGTTTCATAAAATATGAGCGAGAGGGTACTTCTTACAGAGATCCAAATGAGCGTGTAAAAGATTGGAATGAAGTTGCAATTGAATTGGTTCCTGGGCCACTGCTAAAGACGCAATCTGCTCGGTGCATGGATTGTGGCACTCCTTTCTGTCATCAGGTGATACTCAGTTTTTTTCCCTTTTGTATTAGGCAGTTTTTTTTCATAAAATACAATGATGCTTTTCAGTACAGTAGTTTTATATGAATGTCACCCGGCAAAAAAGTTTTATATGAATGTCCTTGATGCTCTTGATTTCTTGTCCATATATATTAGTGCATATAGTCGTGCATTCGCACGAATTTAACCATCCTCTATACTGAATATCTTTACATATTATTTGTAGTAACAAAATATACTTCTCTTTTTAATAGATGACACTGTTAACTTTTAACATAATATTTAATCATTCATCTTATTAAAAAATATTATGTAAATGTTAATTTTTTTGGTCTGACTTGTTTTATCATTACTGCGTTATGATATTTTGGTAAGTTGGCAATGGTAGGGTATGCTTAGTTAGTTACCCTATAAAATTTGGTATTTTTTTCTATTTTATTTAATTTTTAGGTAAACTAAATTCATAATATTTTACTTTACTTTAGAAGGTGTGTTCGTTGAAAAAAAACTGAGATGGTTAATTTGTGTGCTAAACAAAACCGACAATCCGAGTGTACTTTATACAATGTTTAAAAAAGTGTGTAAAGAATATAATCTATTATATTATTAAAGGAATAGAAAAAGAAGCCTCCACGTTCGCTCTCATGGCCTAGAAATTCTCACATTAATCGGAGAAAAAGAAAAGACAGAGTCCATATAGAAATACAATTTAGAAATAGCTGAAATTTGGAATTAAAAAATAAGGAATATTAGAAGAGGAGACTAGAGTCCATATAGAAATACAATTTAGAAATAGCTGAAATTCGGAATTAAAAAATAAGGAATATTAGAAGAGGAGACTAGAGTCCATATAGAAATACAATTAGGAAATAACTGAAATTCGGAATTAAAAAGAAGGAATATTCGAAGTAGAGTATAGAGTCCATATAGAAATACAATTAGGAAATAACTCAAATTCGGAATTAAAAAATAAGGAATATTAGAAAAGGAGACTAGAGTCCATATAGAAATATAATTTAAAATTAGTTGAAATTCGGAATTAAAAAATAAGGAATATTAGAAGAGGAGACTAGAGTCCATATAGAAATACAATTAGGAAATAACTGATATTCGGAATTAAAAATAAGGAATATTAGAAGTAGAGTATAGAGTCCATATAGAAATACAATTAGAAAATAATAGAAATTCGGAATTAAAAATAATGAATATTAGAAGTAGAGTATATAGTCCATATAGAAATACAATTAAGAAAAAAAAAGAAATTCGGAATTAAAAAATAAGGAATATTAGAAGTAGAGTATAGAGTCCATATAGGAATTTAAAACTAACTAAAATTCAGAATAAACATAATAAAATTAAAAGTAGAGTTTAGAGTCTGTATAAAAATACAATTTACAAATAACTAAAATTCGAGATTAAGAAAAACATGGAAAGAAGAGTTTAAAGTCAATATAGGAATACAATTTAGAAGTAACTGAAATTCGAAATTAAAAATTAAAGAATATTGAAAGATAAGTTTAGAGTCCACATAGAAATACAATTAGAAATAATAAAAATTCAGAAATAAAAATAAATAATATTGGAAGAAGAGCCTAGAGTCTATATAGAAATACAATTTACAGAAAATTTGGAATTAAAAAAATATATTAAAAGGTGAGTCTAGAGTCCATATAGGAATATATATATTTTACAAATAACTAAAATTTGATATTAAAAATAATTAATAACTAACACGTATATAAAATACAATATGAATATTACACATTAGTAGTTTCGTAAAGTTATTGCAAAATCTAAAATTATGTTGTCATTTTAATATATTTGGATAATATATTGAGAAAACATATATGCTATTATATGAGAGAAAATATAATGATGCTAGCCGCGCAATCTGCACAGGACACCATGCTAGTTTCAATAGTAAAACTCAAAACTTTCAAGGTTCTTCACGTATACGAGGTTTTAATTGTACACAAGGTATAAAAATAATTTACCAATATTCAAAACTCAAAACCTCCAAAATTATACGCCTAAGAAAAAAATATTTTTTAGGCTTAAAAATAAAAAGGTGCCATGGTTGTGACATATTGGCAGGTTCAGAGGTGGACTTGGAATATCTAGTAACTTCCTTGCCACTCTTCCATCGGACAGCTGAGATTTATTCTTCAGTTTTTGTCCTTTTATCGATTCTATGGCCATTATTTACTACATGATGTGGCTTTTTCTCTTTGCATCATCAGATTGTCTTTTCACTTGTTAAGATTTGTGAAATTTTCTTGGTATGGTTCCTGTATTTTTCTTATATCAAACTTTTGCAGGAGGGTTCTGGTGCTGGTTGTCCTCTTGGAAATAAGATTCCTGAATTCAATGAATTGGTTCATCAGAATAGATGGCATGAAGCCTTGGATCGGCTACTTGAGACAAACAATTTCCCTGAGTTTACTGGACGAGTTTGTCCTGCTCCTTGTGAGGGTTCGTGCGTACTTGGCATTATAGACAATCCAGTATCCATAAAAAGCATAGAGTGCGCCATCATAGACAAAGGATTTGAAGAGGGATGGATGGTACCACGGCCTCCACTTCGGAGAACAGGGTGTGTGTTCGGCACAACTTTGTACTTGCTTTCTTATATGAGTTGAAGCATGTAACAATAGCTGCACCTAAAGCTACTTCATTTTTTTGCAGAAAGAGAGTTGCTATTGTTGGCAGTGGCCCAGCTGGTCTAGCTGCTGCAGACCAACTGAACAAAATGGGCCATTTCGTGACTGTCTTTGAACGTGCTGACCGTATTGGAGGACTGATGATGTATGGGGTTCCAAATATGAAGGCTGACAAAGAGGGCATTGTTCAGCGACGTGTCGAGTTGATGGCTAAGGAGGGGGTTCAATTCATTGTGAATGCCCATGTTGGAAGTGACCCTTTATACTCCGTTGAAAAGCTCCGCTCTGAGAATGATGCCATTATTTTGGCCTGTGGAGCTACAAAGCCAAAGTGAGTTAATACAAAAACGAAAAAAAGAAGAGTTTGTAACTCTAGTTTACATCTTTCTTGGCACCAGTTTTTAAAGTCTAAGCAACACAGTCTATATCATTCATGCCTTTGAAACTTGGCTAATGTTTAGAGCATTATCCTTGAGCAGAGATCTCCCTATTCCTGGACGGGAGTTGGCAGGCATCCATTTCGCTATGGAATTTCTTCATGCCAATACCAAAAGTTTACTTGACAGCAACTTGGAGGATGGTAACTACATATCAGCCCAAGGGAGAAAGGTGGTTGTCATTGGTGGTGGAGACACAGGCACAGATTGCATTGGGACATCCATTAGGCATGGTTGCACCAACCTTGTAAATCTTGAACTTTTGCCAGAGCCACCAAGAAAGAGGGCACCTGACAACCCCTGGCCCCAGGTTAGTTCCCTCATCATATAAAACAACAGCATCTTTATATTCTTTTTTTAGTGAAAATCTTTGTATGTTTAGAATGTAAGCATTGCGCCACTACGGTTGCCTGAAATTCCACTAACATTACTCTGTTGTGTTTCTACTATTGCCTTCAGTGGCCCAGGATCTTCCGTGTTGATTATGGGCACCAGGAAGCAACTAGCAAGTTTGGAAAAGATCCAAGAAGTTACAAAGTCCTGACGAAGCGATTTATCGGAGATGAGAATGGAAATGTGAAGGCCCTTGAGGTAATACGTGTTGAATGGGAAAAGGTGAACGGAAGGTTCCAATTCAAGGAAGTTGAAGGATCAGAAGAAATTATTGAGGCCGATCTTGTCCTCTTAGCTATGGGATTCCTGGGTCCCGAAGCGGTTAGTTTTCCTCCCTTTCTCTTATGAGTTATGACAAGAATAGCATTACACAATTGTGCACATAGCTATCTGTTTAGAGACCAACCAACACATAGTGCCTAACTGCATATCCTTCTACAGACTGTTGCTAACAAGCTGGGTCTAGAACAAGACATGAGGTCAAACTTCAAAGCTCAATTTGGAAACTTTGCGACCAATGTGGAAGGTGTATTTGCTGCTGGAGACTGCAGACGTGGGCAATCACTGGTTGTTTGGGCCATCACAGAGGGGCGCCAAGCTGCAGCAGCCGTAGACAATTACCTGTCGAAGGATGATGAAGGTGAAACCAATGGCACAGAAGACATTGCTGTCTCAAGTGAAGGTCTGGTCCAACCCGTAGTTGCATAGGCCGAGAGAACATTTCTGCAATTTTGATACAGCATTGATGATGCGAAGATAGTAGGGCCATGCATTTTTTAGCTATAAAAAGGTAAAATAAAGGGCCTGTAAATAATTTACAAGAAAAGAGGGGGCCCTTTTGTTTATATAAGTATGATAAAAGGGAAATTTTGCGGACGCGTATATTTTTTCCCTGTTTCTTCTTGTGAAGAGATGCAAATCCTGTGATTATAAGAGCAATGTCTGGTTTTTGTTAAATAAATGTGAGGGGATTCTGTTAAAAACATCTATTTATTATGTGTAAGTACACAATGGATCTTCGTGTTTCTCTTCCATCCATGAACCTACCACAATGCTGCTGCATGAATTGTAAATGTTTTTAAAGTTTTTGAAGTGTTGTCATTGACTAGTTCAAGAATCGATCTGCAGCCATAATTAATCAGTTAAACTTTTTTTCTTAAACAAAAGCAGAAGCTCTGTTTCATTTCATTGATTCGCTTCCTTTATTGAAAAGAAACTCAAACCTCGTGTGACATGTTTGGTTGTTATTAACTGTTTTATAATTGGAGCGAAGTCACGCATTATTAGTCTGACTAGAAGATATTACTGACGACACCTGATGCAAAAGAAATTCATATTTGATATGCCTTGTTCTAAATTGGCAATGCCGTTATGAAAAAAAAAAGTACAGTCCATTAGTGACTGCGTGCATGACGACCAATAATTATTCTGGATTGAGCAACGAAACACAAAAGAATATATAGAACGGGTAACAAGATTGACCTTGTAAAATGGTGCTGCTTCAATTATGAGATGTATATACCTGTTAAATGTAAACAATTTTATTGAGAATTTCTCTATAAGAACTTTTTTTAACGAGGACTTAATTTTTTTTTAACAAACTGGCAAGCCGCCAATTTCATTAAATAGAGATGGAGTAAATTGTACAAAACCCAAAAAAAAATGAAAGAAGTTACAAGCTCAGAGCCTTTGGACCGAGCTAACCACATAATGAGCCAGTTGCCAAGGTTCTTCTCACCCACCAAAACCCATGTTTTGGCTTCCTCTTTAATCTTGGCTAGGAGACTGGTTGCCAGGAGCTCCTTTTGTTGGAAGGTCCCGCGAGGCCACTAGCAACAGGAGGGTTTAATTTCAAAGTAATGATATGCACTTGCTAGTGTATTGGTATTGTAGTAGGATGTATTAGTTTAACTATATGATCCCTTTATTTTGGTTCTCAACATGATAATATTTTATTTTTAATTATTTGACAAAAAGATTCCCCCGGTTGCTCAGTCCTTTTAAAAATCAAAGCTATACTGTTGCATACCATATTTGTGGATACACTTTGTACATAGGCCGTGTTTAGATCCAAAGTTTTTCTTCAAACTTCTAACTTTTCAATTACATCAAAACTTTCCTACACACATAAACTTTCAACTTTTCCGTTACATTGTTCCAATTTCAACCAAACTTCCATTTTCAACGTGAACTAAACACAAGCATACTCACATTTAGTTTCAAAATTAAATGTCATTGCACAAAATGTATTTGCGGATACATTCATAATACGTACTACCTCCGTCCTAAAATATAGCAATTTTTAGTTATGAATCTGGATACACAGTTGTCCAGATTTATAACTAAAAATTCTTACATTTTGGGACGAAGGAAGTACATACTCGCTGCAGTATGCTTGGAAAAATATTTTTACTATTGCAACTTATACGAGCCAAAGACCGTTGACAAGCTAGTCAACAGTCATTAGCGTACCTGACCGGCTGACTAGTCCATCGATCGAGGTTACACGCATGACGTACATAATAGGCTACTATCAGAATTCTTTTTTAGTGCAAAAATTTGCCTAATTTTAGTCTATAATTTGATACCCCATCACTTACGCTCGCTTCTCCTACTGAACAAGTCAAGCTCTCCTCTTCACCGCTATATAACGCACACTTTCTCCAATTCTCCATCCAGGTGCCACTCAAAGCTCACACATCGCCATTGATTCTCCACTCGAAGCTTAGCTACACAGAGAGAAGCATCTAGTAGTAGTCGCATGGGCAACAGCTTGCAGCTGCCATGTCCGTGCCAGGAGGCCACGGCGGTGGCCACCTCGGGAGTCAAGAAGAGGAGGAAGAAGTCGCCGGCCACCGCCGCTGTCAGGAGCAGCAAGGCGGCGGCGGCGGCGTCGTCGAGGCACGTGGTTCCGGTGATAGACACGCCGGGGGAGGAGGAGGAGATGAGGATGGCGTGGCCGGGGTGCCACGTGGAGCCGGCCGTCGACGGCGGCGACGGCATGCGGGTGAAGGTGGTGATGAAGAGGAAGGACGCGGCGGAGCTGATGGCGAGGCTGGAGGAGCGGTGCGCCGTCGAGAGGAAGGCCAAGATGGTGGAGCTCAACGCCGGCCTCCGCGGCGGCCACGGCCACGGCCACGGCGGCGGCGGCGCCAGGGACGCGTGGGCGCCGCGGCTCGTGGCCATACCGGAGAACTAGCAAATTAAGCAAGAACTGCAACTGCGAAAAAATTCTGCATGCACAGTACAGTAGCTGTAACATTTTTGG
This sequence comes from Oryza glaberrima, assembly GCF_000147395.1. Lineage (NCBI taxonomy): Eukaryota > Viridiplantae > Streptophyta > Magnoliopsida > Poales > Poaceae > Oryza > Oryza glaberrima. The sequence goes on from NC_068330.1 coordinate 24,254,048, forward strand.
AGCCCTGATAAAATTACATATAGCTCGAGTACATTAGCTAGCAAGTTTTTAATTAGTGACATGGTGAATTGAATTGGTGATTTCTACTCTCTTTGTTTTTTTTTCCTTCTCTTGATTCCTCTTGGCTTCTTGAGAAGATGAACTCTGTCGGCTCCGCCATGGCGCAGCAGTGTATGCAGAGAGTTGTCAATTGTGCAACTTATGATGAGCATGATATGTTCATATCCATGTGTAAATAATCCCCTTGTTTTATAAGATGCATCCTTGCTTGATAAAGAACAGGTTTTTATTTCTTGTCACGCTATTTTAGCAAGCAAGAGGAGATTGATTCATATGTTGCAGACTTGCAGTTGTAGCACATCAACTCTTTGTGAATTCTCTAAAAACAACCTTTTGAATTGAAATCGAAATTCGATCGGCTGATCTGGATGTTGCTGCCTACCAGCTTCCTTCTACCAAACTTGTCCTCGACATTGACATATTTGTTGTGATCGGAATATTCAGACGGAGTGTTGTCGATCGAGGTGAGACGTTACACAGCTTAGCTGTCACTCATCAGCAAAACAGTGTTGATTACCTTCGTCACACTGCCATGAATCATGATGGGTGAAGCTATTGATGCCAACGGATAATACTCTAAAACTCATGTTGGCATATTGTGGTTAGGCAACATTGACCTCTTCATAATTCAAAGCAAGCAAAAGCTAGCTCTATCATGGGCAAGCTGCGCAGTATCTTCTGAATCCATGACATTTCAGACTTCAGAGTTCAGAGGATCGAGGTAGCTAGTCAGCATGACCAGTTCAAGCATCAGCTATCTTTGTTCTATCTGAGAAGCCTGTGATTACCATTAGGTATTGTTATCTGCACACACGTAAGCGTTGAAAAAAAAAATTCACAGTAGTTAGTCTGGTCGTAACACTGACACTAGCTGTATGAGAAACTTAATCGAGTGATAATTTACTAGTGTATATTTTTATTCTGTTCACACAGTAACTTTGTCTGAACAAGAACGTTAATCTGTTTTCTTTTATCCCCCTGTGGTCGTTGTCATGACTGCAATAAAAATACGTACAGAAGTAGAGAAATTTGCGAGCAAATGATTTGCCTCTGAAAGTCTGAATCGAAGCTAATCTTTGTCCAAGTCAGCAATAGGTATTATAGGTATTAGTCCACATCATTTTATTTTTTTATCTGTTATTTTTTACACCCAGAGTCTGATTATTTATGTCACAGCTACGCCATCAAAGCATAAGAAAACCAAACATCTCAATCTGCCGAGACCTACACTTGCAAAGTCTCGTCAACACACATGCGAGCTCGACATCAACACACCACCATCCAGACAATGAACAGAAGCGTCAACACGTACGCAGTGCGTAATTCCATACTACAATATCACGTATATACTCTCTCAGTCTTCAAATACTACTTTAAAATTATTTTTTCATGCATAATAATTCAATATTATTCAATAGTGTAAAGCATATATTGATTTTTTTTGTTTTCAGAAAAATTATGTCATGTTTTTTTAATATTCTGCAGATGAAACTTTATATATCACATAATTGAAGCCGTCGAAAAAAACTGAGATGGTTATAAAGAGATTATTCAGCCCAATCATGAACGACATATTTGCAAACGAAAAATAATTTGTGAAACTTTTATATACGTGTTCTTAGTGATTTAAAAGCAAAGGATGGAAAATAAACTTTAGTGACAAAACCCTAAAATTAACTCTAAATTTAAAATTTGGCTGATTAACATAAGAAAAAGATGAGGCTTTATGTTAACAGGCCCATTTTCCCTCGCAAAAAAAGGACTATAGGTCCACTTTGTTTGTAGGCCCATATATTAGATGGGCCTTTCATCTTGGGCCTTCTCCGACGGGGATCTCGATGCACATCCGCCGTCCATCTAGACGCAATCTCGGCCGTCCAATCTACCACAAGAAACTTTTAAAACCCCACATGCCCTAGGGCTCATCTCATCTCATTCCCCTGCGCCGTCACTTCCCCTCCTCCTCGCTTCCCGCCGCCGCCGCCATCGCCATCTCCACCCTCCTCGGCGGCCGCCGGCGACGATGAAGGGACGGCAAGGCCAGCGCGTGAGGCTGTACGTCCGCGGCACCATCCTCGGCTACAAGAGGTGACCGCTCGCTCTCACCCCCCCCCCCCCCCCCCGCGTGGCGGGGTATCTGCCTTCTCCGTCATCGCCGCGGTGGAGTGGTGTTGATCTTGGTTTGGCGTTGATTTTCACGCGTAGGTCGAAGTCGAACCAGTACGAGAACACGTCGCTGCTGCAGATCGAGGGGGTGAACACCAAGGAGGAGGTTGGGTGGTACGCCGGGAAGCGCATCGCCTACGTCTACAAGGCCAAGACGAAGAGCAACGACTCCACCATCCGCTGCATCTGGGGCAAGGTCACCCGCCCGCACGGCAACTCCGGCGTCGTCCGCGCCAAGTTCCGGTCCAACCTCCCGCCCACCTCCATGGTAAATCTCGCTCTCTCCGTCGTCCGCGCTATCCATTGATCCCTTCCTGTTTTGGTCCAGTCGTATGTAGTTTCGTTGTCCATTTCTGATGTTTTATGCTGGATTGTTTTGGTGGTGCAGGGCAAGAAGGTCCGCGTCTTCATGTACCCTAGCAGCATCTAAGGTAGAGTGCTGTACTTAGTTCCAATTGTTTCAAGCTTTTACAATGTGGTGATGTATTATTGACTATTGCTTCTGGTTATGTTTATTGTTCATTGAATCATCGAGCTCGTGGGGTTGGTCAGAATCTTGTGCAATTGTTCCCTGGATTCTGTATTTGTGACAGTTGTTGCCTGATTAGATGGAATGGTGCATTGTTAGGTTTTGGTGTGAGTGATCATTATGTTTGTGTCTAAGGGCTCCATGCCAATGGGGGAAGCTCTTTTGCTAGCTTCGAAATACCTGCAGGTTCTCTGCGGGGTGCTCGGAAGTTGGGGCCCTAGATAAAATTCAGCGGTCTCATAGTACGAGGCTATGCTTTGGTTGATGGGTCTCTCATCAACCTGTTCCTCACAGCCTTGCCTCCAATGACCTCAATATCTGTTAATCTAATATGTCAGTTTCCTACTGTTAACTAGTATTCATGCGAACCCGAGTGACATAGTGATCTCGAGGGTTGTAAACTAATGTGTTACACTATATGCTTTGCCGTTTAATTGATCTAGGTGTCCTTCATACTTTGTCCTTGTTTAGGGGTCCCAATCAAGTTTAGGATGATAGCCCCATCCTGACTAAAAAGGAATTGGGGTGGCAGGAGGAATTGCCTGAGATCCCTGAGATCGGTTTGCTCTGGATTTTTTACCTGATGATGGATCAAATCCCTTATTATGCATAAATGTAGAAATTGGTGAGTCTTAGCATTGGAAGTTGAAAACGTTAATGACTATTTATTGGCGGCTATCTGCATTATCTGATCCAGTGGTGTCCTGGTTGACTAGTGGAACACAACTTGGAACACAACCATCTCTCGGTATTGTGGTATGATAGTTGATAATGTCTTCAGAGCATAATGCAGTCCGTTTGGTATAATATATTTTGCTATCATTGTGTTTTTTTTTTGTGCTTATCTCCCTTTTGCATAACAAGTCAAAAGTTTGAAAACTAACAATAATTTCACTTTTAACTGAAACAGGTTTCTTGCCTATTCTGCAAAACTGGTAGTTGGCATCGTGGAGGTTTTATATCAGCTAGTCACTTGGTTTACCGGCCAGAGAAATTTAAGCGATTTTGAGGAGTTTAGCTTTTGTTTTACTGCACAGACTATCTGGTTGCATCTTGTACAACGCATGCCAATCACTCATTTGCGTTGAAATGATATTTCCATGCGGTGTTAACTCTTTATCTGTAATTTCTGTCTGATTGTCATGGTGACTGTCAAATGCAACCTTCTATAGCTTTCCATGAACCAGATGCCCTTTGATCTATACAAACATAACATCGCTATTGTGAACCAAATCATCGTATCAAAACTGTTGGCTTGCAGTATTTTAGGATAGTGATCTTGCAACTGCTAAAGTGTTGTTTTTTACTACGTAGCAACATTTTGAGGTGGAGGTAGTAGTTGGCTTCCATTATCTGATTCGTGATACCTTGCGTGTACAATGGGAACTACAGGGATCTCATTCGATTGGATAACTTCGTACTGGACTTCTTTGTCGTGCGTCAAGTGAACTGCGTGTGGTGTAGTGTGCCAATATTCTTTGCGACCTCCAGTCAATCCTACTAGTTAGTATACTTAAAATAAGAAGCAAGTATATTTGAATTTAAATGTAGTATACTTCAAACAAGAAGAGTCGTGTTCACAGTACTAGTATATTAGAATTTAAATTTGCTAATTGAAAACACTATCCCACATCAAATTTTTCGGCACCGCTGCATCGCCACGAGATCAAATCTACAGGAAACCGCGCGAGATCAACCGGCTTTTCAACTCTTCCGAAATGCCGGAGCAGCCGTGCCTAGCGCCGCGCCACCGCGGAATCGCCGGCGCGGATGCGTGAATCCTCTCACCTGCGAGGCTGCGACTGCGACGCTACACACACTGACGTCTCGGTCTCAAAAAAAAGAAGTCGTTACACTCCTCCCGGCATTCGAGTCCCAGACGAATCCGACGCCGAGATAAGTGACGGGGGAGATGGAGATTGGTCTTCTCGTGCGGACGCAGACGCAGCCAGGCTGGGCACCAACCACCCGAGGAGGAGGAAGACGACGACCACTCGCTCTCGCGCTCGGGCGGCTCTCGTCCCGTCGTCCGGTGCGGTGCCGCTGCCTCGCCGCCATGCAGACTTCGCCGCCGCCGCCGTCCGTGCGCACGGTCTCCATCCCCTTCTCCGACCTCAAGGTAAGAGAGGAACCCGCTGCATAGCGTCGTATGGTTCTTGATTCCATCAGAGTTGCGACGCCGTTTTCTCTGCTGCTGATGCAGGAGAGGGATAGGGACCTGAGCGGGAAGATCGAGGAAGGGCTCGGGCCCAACGGGCTCGGGATCATCTCCATTGCTGACGTGAGTGTAACGCGTTGAAAACTGATGCGCGCTGCGTTCCTGGCCTGCAGAGAAAATTTCGAGTTCCTGAACTGAATTTTGTAGCCGTCTTTTTGCAGGTGCCTGGTTTTCCCGTGCTAAGGAAAACGTTGCTGCGCCTGGCACCAAAGTATGTTCTTCTCTTAGTCTCATCTTTGTGTTGTTCATAGGAGGCACATTTCAGTTTCTGCTTCCATTTTTTTTTAGAGTTGCAAACCTTCCTGAAGATGTGAAGAAAGAACTTGAAGACCCAGACAGCAGGTGAAAACAGAACTGCATGGTGGTGCCATTTGGTTCTGTACTTATGTTCTTAATCACGAATTTGATGTAGCCTATTATGTCCTCCAATTGGGAGCTCCTAGTTAGGATCAACACCTGAATTGTACTTCAACTTCTATCCATTTTGACAGTCTAGAGTGAGTACACAGCAATGATGAGTTTGCTCCTTTGCCTCTTAGGTTTAACTTTGGATGGAGTCATGGGAAAGAGAAACTTGAGTCAGGGAAACTCGGTAAGCACTTTTGCACTTTTATCTAATTATACATCTTACCATATGTGAGATATTGCACTTTATTGAAAAGATCTGTATCACAGACACATTCAAAGGCTCCTTTTATGCCAACCCAATTTTGGATGCTCCAACCACTGATGATGTACTTGTGAGAAGGTTCGTTTTTTCATACATAAATAATTTAACTCAGTTTACTGTTACAATTTAGCACTGGAGAAAACTGAACAATTTGGCAACCTTTATTATTCTAACTCCAACGAATTTAGTATGATTTGAGTTAATTAAAGTTTAATTATCTTACTATGGTCGATCATTTGTATCACTCAAAATGTCCTATTGTATTGCTAGTGCAAAAGAGTTGTATCATATACTCATAAAGACCAAATATGACCCTTATTATAGGTGTTTTTAATGTAATATTGAACCAGCAGGTACCCATCTTATTGCCGAACAAATATATGGCCAGCCAGTCATCTTCCTGAGCTCGAAATAGGTATGACTGACTGACCATATGTATGTATATTGACTGACTTGAGGGCTATTTCTCAGTATAACAGTACATATTTGTTACCTTTTATCACTATTTTAATAACCCATTCCTACTTATTTTAGCCATTAAAATGGAGGACTTGCCATAGGCCCATAGCACATGTTTATATGTTATAAGTCAGGATATCTGTATTGAATAAATGTACCAAAGGTTGTACTCCATTTACCTTACTGGCTGTCTTGTATCTCAAGGTGCTAAATGTAAGATACTGAATGGTTAATGTTCATTTTCAGTGCCTCATGATCATTACATGCTGAAATATATTTTTTAAGTGGTTTTGATTTTTGTAGAACTTATTATGTATTTCCATGCTAGAATCCAACCATCTTTACAACATTTCTTTCATTTGTAGCATTTAAAGCTCTTGGAAAGCTGATGTTGGAAGTTGGCTTGATGTTGGCTCATCATTGTGATCGCTATGGTATGTACTATATAATTCTATAGGCTTACCTGATATTTCCTTTAAAAATGTCCAGGGACAAACCACATCTGTTTGGCTAAGTAAAAAAATCTCCACAATTTAACCTTTGGATTGATTATAATTGTCAACTCTGTACTTTGGTCTTTAAGTTTGGTATTCCATTGGTGAATTGGACCAACTTCTGTTTGTTTGTCAGTAATGCAGCAAGGAGTGGGACCATATGATGGTGAAAGCCTTGAGCAGACAATTGCCAGCTCAAGGTGTCACAAGGGCCGCCTTCTGTATTACTACCCCCAGCAATTTAGGTAAATATGATGTATACACAGTATTTCTGACAAGAAAAAACATGCATGAATTGATCTCTAGGCAGTGATTCCTTTATGACCTTCTTGTATTTTGGAGTTAATAAGACTTAGGAATGGATAAACAAGATCAATGTCACGCGATTCCACTAAACAGCAAGATGGTGCCTATCAAGTATTACACACCATTGACACGCGATATCATCGCGCATATTATAAGGCATTTTACATGTGTTGTCCATGTAGATCAAAGCTTTCTAACTTTTCTTACCTTTATAACAATCAATATATTTTTTTGGATTCAAGATTTTTCAATGTTCTAGCCTTTTAGTTGTAAGGATTGATGCTTGCATGTCTCTTATTTCAGTAAACAAGAGGAAGGTGGTTCTGTTTCATCGTGGTGTGGATGGCATACTGACCATGGATCTTTAACAGGTAATACATGTTATCCCTATGGTTGAATATTATCAGTTGCACGATAACTCCTGAACATGAAAGTTTGTTGTGGTCAAATGAGCATGTGGTGAAATTCTGAACCCATAACCTTACTGTATTATACATATATTGATAACCATAAATCTGATCTTCGTTTTGTTTCCTACTATCATCTATGAGGCTTTAGCGTTTAAAAAACGTTTGTTTTAATTTATATATTTTTTTCAATTCTGATTATGCATCCTACATGCAGGACTTACATGTGCCTTGTTTACGAAAAATTCAATGGAGATCCCCTGTCCTGATAGTGCTGCTGGATTGTATATAAGGACTCGTGATGATAAAGTTGTTAAGGTAATTTCCTGTTAATCACTATAGACTTATCATCAAGATGATGCTTTGTAATTTAGGTTGTACGCAGTCATCTCTACATTGAAATTGATCGGTGCTTGCAGATTTGGAAATGTAGCCAGACATTTGAAACAATGTTTTATCATTGTTAGTTGAATAATTGCCTGTGAATTGCATTAGCATATTATACAGGAGAGGGTTATGTGGTCTGCACTAATTGAAATTTTACTGCATAAGGTTACATTTGAGGAGAATGAATTGGCTTACCAAGTTGGAGAAACCACTGAAATACTATCAAGAGGTCGTCTATGTGCAACTCCACACTGTGTGAAGGTATTGTACTATAAATTTGTAGTCATGGGTAATCAGTGTTCCTAGTTCCTGCAGTTGTAAAGTAATTTATACTTTTACTGTTGTCTCTAGGCCCCCAGCAGTGAAAACGCCTCGAATGTTGATCGTTCGACCTTCGCGATGTTCATGCAACCAGATTGGTATGTGCAGTTTTCTTGACCAAATTGTAGTGTTCACATATTCTCTCACATGGAGAACTTTTGAGTTTCCTGCCCCTCATCCTACTAGTGACTTGCCACTTGCCAAAGCTCCCAACCAATTTCAACACATAATGTTAGCCCACATGAAGAGTACTGGTTTTCCCTCATCATTATGTGTTATGTGGGTTTGTTCATTTATACGGTCAATACTCAATAATCAATAGTAATATGCTTGCCGTTACGAATTGGGCACGTAGATTTTCAAAGCCTAGGTCTGATTAATGTGGGTTTGCTGACATTTTCTTTTTATTGTGAAATATTTTGTAGGGATGAAAAGCTCAAGTTTCCAAGTGAAATTCCGTATCATCAAGAGGTTTGTTCCTAATCAGAAACTTGCATTCAGTGCTCCTGCGTGCCTTTTTCTGATATAGTAATCTATGTTTTAACTTCTGGCAGTTGATCCCACCGAATGGAACTCTTACATTCGGGGAGTATTCAGAAAGATTGGTGAACAAGTATTACCAGGGAAAGACATGAAACACTACAATACGCATGCAATTTTCAATTGTTGTTTGTCCGTTTCGTACTAGCAGTGAAATCGTCAGTGCAACCTGGACAAACTTAACCGTTAGGTTCTCTGCGTGTGTTTTGAACTGGAGATTCGAGCAACCAATCATAGAAAAAATGTGTCTACTGTAATTGTTTTTTCCTTACGATAAAAGCAACAACACCGGTGGCAGCGTCACCTTTTCTTGGTTCAGTTTCCACTACACTCATCTTCACCATACTTGATTGAGTTTCCTCTGTAGTATGGGGTGCTTAGATCTATGGGTGTGTAAAGTTTTGGTGTGTCACATCGGATAAGTTTGGGTGTGTCACATCGGATATACGGACACACATTTAATGTATTAAACATAGACTAATAACAAAACAAATTACATATTTCATTTGTACACTGCGAGACAAATTTACACACAATGTCATTAGCACCACATTATCAAATCATGGAGCAATTAGGCTTAAAAGATTCGTCTCGCAATTTACACACAATGTATGCAATTAGTTATTTTTTTCATTTATATTAAATCCTCCATACTATGTTAGAACTCTGAAAACTCGGATAAACATCTACATGGACTAAAGACACATACAAATAATACAAATTAAACAAGCTGAAAATAAAGGGAGCGAAAGAATGGACTAGTAACAAATTGAAGACGATATGTGTAAACGGAACGAAAGAATGGGCTGTGACAAAAATTAAACACGATATATGAACTTGGTCGTAATACAAAAAGTACAGCAGCCTGGTGTCTCCTAGATCCTCAAGCACAAGGAACAAAAGCACAAACCAAATGACACCTCACAGCTGCGTTGATCTATGAATGACCTAGAACGGGGTAAAATCAGCTATATATGCCCCAAGATAGGGGAGGATCACCAACTGGGAGTAAAGGAGAAACATGAGTATGATAAGTAGATGATCAGGACTATTTGGACCATGCAACCGCATCAATTTCTGCTTGAGCACTCCGATATAGCTCCAGCCTCTTCGCAAGATTAGTCCTCCGTTCCATGACGGCCGGGTCTTCATCAAGAAGCTTAGAAAGTTGTTTAATCTGCATAACATTTAAAAGGCAGTATTACTAGTTAGATCAATTCTGTTGGACTTTAAAAGGCACACCAAAAAAAATGTAAAACAGGGCCCAAAAACTTATGTTATGCTTTATTAAGCTTTAAGAAAGAAGAACTCACCTCTCTTGCTCCCAATTCAGTAAAGAAGTGATCGAGCAGTGAGCGCTTTGCCTCCCGCACTTGACAGTAGACAATAGATTTCGGAATAGAGTTCCTCAAGGTTGAACATACCATGTTAATATATGCCAGAACCGTTGTTCCTGTTGAGTATGAATTGCAGCAAGGTTCAGCAGAAAATACAGGTAAAATAAGTTAAAAGGCAGCCAAGCAAAGCCTTGATGGCATGTATATTCATCATTAAACTAAATTAGTGGGCAATATTACACAAGGTTGCAACAATATGATAAACCACTTCTCAACTTCAACAAATGGCCATCATTGCAAAGCAGTAATAGTATACATTGAATATATACAAGGAAGAATGGTTGATGACGTACCAATTCGTCTAAGATAAGAATCATTATATCTATCAAAAATAGAGTGGCTTGGATTTCCACCCTTCTCAACATCCTGGGGAAGTTTCCTGAAGAAATCTACGGTTAAGTAGCTGCATTCCATATCAACAAGCTTTAATGTGTTTTTCTTGCTTTCATCCCTCATTCTGTCCAATGACTCAAAAGCCGCATTGCCTACTTCCACACGAAGAGTGGGGAACTGCTTCAGCTCCTGCAGAGAACTCACTCACATCTTTTAGGACGCTTACACAATTACAAGTGGAGTAATGACAATTTGACAAGCATGCAAATCAATTATCATGCTGCTTCTCATCTTAAGTCGAGCAAAAAAGTTCCAGGTTCAGATTTTATTAGAAAGACAAAATATTGAAACAACAGAAGGCAAAAATTTCAACAGTATTAATTGATTACCTCCTAAACTCCTAGTACAATCAGTATACCTCATGTACCATCAGAATGCACATATTCCCCAGTATAAGTTACAGAAAACATTGTGCAACAGTGCGAAGACTTACATGTGTTTCATTGATGGCCTTGTGCACTAATTCCTTGAGTATCGCATGGACCTGTCAGTACAACAAACATACGATAATGTTGTAGTGCACATTCTTCAACAATATATGACACGAAAAGTTAGAAACGCTCAAGCTATTTTGTTAAGACTAAAAAATAGATCAAATTAATAGATAGCATACCGCATCCACAGCTGCCTCAGCAGGACCTCTGATACTAACAAGACAAGACTCTATGAGCCGTCGATATCCTTGCTCTGGAGCTATTAAATGAGGTTGGTATCCATCAGCCTCCGTTATGAGCTTTTTCACATTTTCCATTGCCAGTTGTTTGTCAAACTGCAACCGTTTAATGGCTACAGGAAACTGATTGTCAAAGACATGATAGATTTTCTCACCACCAGGACGCCTGGACATTAGAATTTTTGTGGGTAAGCATCAGGGAAAGCAACATTCAATTCACAAAAGAACAAGCACACAAGGGAGAATGATGCTAATTGCATATAACAATCTACAAGTTAAATTGTGTTAAATTGCATACTTCAGCAGCAAGAAAATATGCAAATCTTTATTAGCAATAACTTTGTAAGTGCTATCATGTAATTAGGTTTTAGGGTTAAATTCGATGATCCCTTTCTTCTGAAAGAAAAACAACTGGAGATTCTAGGTGCATGTACGCTCAAGCAAGCTTATTGAAATCTTTATTACATTTGATAGAAATTTATTGTTTAAAAATACAAGACAAATTAACAGGTTACTTTGCCAAGAACCTAAAATAGGCTGTATGCTTACGTTGGAGTAAACACACAAGACTAACACCAAAGGAGAGCTTATCAAATTAGGGCCACACAAATTTTAGAAGGCTTATACAGATCAGAGAGGGGAAAATGTTATTTTAGGATAAAATGTTATTTTATCTCGGAATTCAGGAAGCACACACGTAGCTACAATAAAACTTCTAAGAGAACATTTAGCAACAGAAACATTAAGTTTGAAACATACACTCCATCCAGATGTTCTTTGTAGATACCATCAAACATGCGGCATATTTCCATGATCGTGTACAGCTTTCCCTGCATGGCCAAATATGTACAAACCAATTATGTCCATTAGCACAATGATCAAGAACATACACAAAAAAAAAATGGGCACTACATTAGCAATTAGCATAAAAAGGGGATGCAGAATTAGGCTCAATAAACCAGTATCTAATTAAAGAATAAAAAAGCCCTAATCTTACTCCAGCATCTGTAGCAATGGGCTTCCCAAGTCGATTAAGTTCTGTCTCCAGTTCGGCAATTGTCTTTGTAATGAGAGATTGGAGCCCTGGGATTCTTGACTTAATAACAGTCTCCAAATGCTACATATACACCAAAACATTTAAGAGTCAATGTACCAAACAGAGTTACAGGTATTCTACATTAGAAACGAAATGAAAGGCATACCTTCGAGAGACTCTTTGCTAAATGTTCTGATCCCATCCTATGAGCAAGGTGCTTGTATTCTGGCGTAGTTGAAAAATATTCACGCTCTCTGCGCCTAGCAGCAATCATGTCCACATTCTTGTTGATATCCTGCTGAGATCGATTGACGACACCAATCCATTGTTGTTGGAGCCGGTATGATCTGCCTTCCAATATCTGCAGAAAAGAACCGTAAGAAAATACAGCTCAAAGAACAAACATAACCTTCATTTTCTACAACTGTATATCTTCCAACAGATAGAACAGAAGAATATTCAACATAGGAGATTTAAAAGGTCCCAAAAGCAAGGGAACAATAATCCATGTTGACATCTCCGGGGACAAAATGTATCGATAATAAAGTTTTTAGCAATTAATTTTAGCTGGGAAAAAACTTACATCAACAGCATCGGTGCCCTTGTCCATTAGATCAATTTTTGTAAGCACACCAAACGTCCTTTCACCTGAACATTACAAGACAAACCACATCTCAAAAAACATGATTGCCATCCTTTATCCAAATGGCTTACAACAAAGGCATACCTTTGGGGTCAACTTCCCGTGAAATCTTAATTGCATCAGAAGTTGCAAGATCCTGATTGGCTGGAGAAACAGCCAGAATGATACAATTGGGCTGAAACAAACCAAAAAGGGTCGATATACATATAAGCTTTTGCAACATTACAGACATGATACATGACAAGATAAGCATAGCTCACACACTACAAGCATAATGCATGATACAAAAAACATATTCCAAATATGCTAACACATGGCTGAAATCATAAGAATGTCGAAACAAATATGCATAGAATAAATTACTGTATATGTGCGTACAAAGCTATGGTACCGAAATAAGGCAAGCATAGTCAGCAATGGCAGTGGACAAATATTAAAAGGTTACAGCAAAAAATATACCTTTTCTATGAACGAGCGAACCATGTTTTCAATGTCCTGAACAATACTGTCAGGCTGACCCTCTGGAAAGCATATAGCAAGTGGTAAATCAGGAAATGGACCTCTTTAAAAAGAACAAAGAAAAGAAAATAGCTCACAAATGACAATGGGTAATACTGACCAACAGCAACTTTAGTAAGCCCAGGAAGATCGATAAGAGTCAGGTTCACAACTGCAAAAGAGTGGGAGTTAAGACGCTAACAAAAATAGATACTAGAAACCAGATAAATCATAAACAGGCACGCACATATAAAGACAAATAAGGTATGGTCATCTTATCAATGACAGAGATCTCACCAAGTAAGCAACAGACAAAAGGAACAGCTTTTAAGCCACATATCCATCTCAGAAAACAATAATCAAAATGAACCAATTTGACTGTGATAAAGCAACTACATCGAACTGACATTTTATATTATTGTTATCTTACCATTTGGAGAATATATGCTTAAATGAATAGGGACCGATGATATTTGCTTTGAACGACCAGTTTCTCTGTCAGTTTCATCAGCTATCTCCTTCCTCACAAGAGCTGCAAGAATACGACTATCATCATTAACCATCATGCAGTTGAATATATGTTTAGCACTTGAAAGACTGTTTCCACCAACAATTACAGGTGTAATCATATATGTTTGACTATCATCCAACATTGGCAATCTAGTTCAGTTTGAATATATGATCTCCATAAACATGCAATCTCGCAATTTTAATCACAGAATGATATGACCAAAAATGAAGGAAAAGGTAGATGGAGTACCGAAATCAGTGAATCTCTTCCTGGGAAGGTGCATGAACTCTGCATATTCTCTGTCTCCGTCGATCCTATGAAGCTGCAGCACCAAGGGACGACGGGTGACAATGCCTGGAAACCAAATCCAAAAATTCCAAATCAGATAAAACAGGAGCAATAACACTGAATTATACAAGCACTTGCTATTGGAACCGCCATACCTGAGCCTCTTGGTAGGAAATCCTTCCCAACAAAACTCTCCAGCACCGAGGATTTACCCGAACTCTATCAAACGTATCAGGAAAGTTCAAACGTCAGGTTACCGAAGTACACCCATTCTGGTACAGAAATAAGCTTAAACCATTTCTAACAGACGCAACTCCGCACAAAATTCCATCGAGCTGGATGGTTCCATCAACTAGTTTAGTAGCTTCAGTTGCTACAAAACCTATCGATTTCATGTAAGCGTCCAAATCTAGTCTTCGGCGAGCACAGCAATCGTAGATCCAATCGTAGCTAGACCGCATCGGCTACTAATCCTTTCTGCCCTACCAGCAACTCGCGAGATCCAGATCGACGCAGCTGAGGCGCGAGGGGCCAGATCCGAGCGAGATAAAAACGGGTAGGGGGGAAACGACGGGAACCTGGCCTCCGACGACGGCGATGGCCGGCAGCGAGTCCCAGAGGGTGGGGAGGGCGCTCTCCTCGCCGTGGTCGCCGAGGGCGGTGCAGGCCCGCTGCAGCTTGTTGACGAGCGAGATCAGGTTCTCCATGGCCGCTGCTGCTGCGGCGGCGGCGGCGGCTCAGCGAGATCTGGGCGAGATCGCGCGCGTGGGGGGAGGGGCGAGATCGAGGTCGGTGGAGAGGAGGGGGGGAGATGAGGGTTGGCGATGCCGACTGCCGAGCCGCGTCGGGGTCGAGAGCTGCGCGGCCTCGGGCTGTGTATGGTGGTGCGCCGCGACGGTTTGGTGATTTGGACTTTGGAAAAAGGCTTCGTGGGGAAGAAACGGGCCAGTTTGAGCGTGTGGAAGATGGAGGGCCAGTTTGGTAATTTCGAATGATCCTTTTTGTATCTTACACTTCTTACACCCGGGCCCTTGCTTGGTGTAGTGTAATGTCCTAAAATTTGAACTTGAAATACATGCGCGCTACCTGCATCAGTTTTTAGTAAAATTTATCCAAATACCATCGGTTATCAAGCGATAAGTGATTATCCATGATACCGCTATAGAACCGGTCAACAATTTTTAATGATAATCATGTCTTTATATCTTACACTCCACTGCTTGCTTTTTATAATAACTTATAAGCCGTTGTAAAAAAATAAATTCAAAAACTTAATTTTGAAATTAATTTTAGGTTTTTATTATAATTTATTGTCCAGTAATTTTAAAAAATCATGTTAAAAACAGATATATAAAGATTTTATCTGTTGATCGCTGCAAACGAAACGATCATGCTTCTCGTAATAACCAAAAACCAAAGGGGGTAACTGCGTAATCACAGGTTTCACCATGGGTTTGATTTCGAATTGGTAGCTGCACACGATGGCAAAGCGCAGCATAGCACCAGAACTAACGGGCAGGGACCAGACGTCCAGACCATCCGGCGAACGACGAGCTAGCTACCGTAGTCGGTGGGCTCTCCTCTCACGGCGGCACAAATATTTCGCTCGTGTTTTGGGGGGCAAAAGGACATTTGGCTGTTTTGCAACCCCATATTACCAACTCATCTTCCTCATTTTCCACGCGCACACTTTTTAAACTATTAAACGGTGTGTTTTTTGCAAAAATTTTCTATATGAAGGTTACTTAAAAAATCAAATTAATCCATTTTTTAAAAAAAATAGCTAATACTTAATTAATTACTCCCTCCGTCCCAAAAAAGACAAACCCTGGTTTCCGTGCCCAACATTTGACCATCTGTCTTATTTGAAAAAAAAATATGAAAAAAATTAAAAAGATAAGTCACGCATAAAATATTAATCATGTTTTATCATCTAACAATAATGAAAATACTAATTATAAAAAATTTTCATATAAGACGGACAGTCAAACGTTGGCACGGGAACTCACGGTTTACCTTTTTTTGGGACGGAGGGAGTATGTGTTAAAAGACCGCTCCGGTGCAGAAGGGCCCATCCTACACTTGCGATAAGGGCAAGTACTATAAGGTTCTAAGCACAAACTCCAAAGTGACATGTATGCTTAAATAATGATGTGGATGAGAGAAAAGAAGAGAAAGGAGAGGAGCCACCCCTCATGTAAGAGCAGGTACAATAGCAGGTTATAAACCGGTTGTAACTATATATCGAGAAGAAAAGAGAAGAGAGAGAAGAAAGCGGGCTACAGATTTGTAGCCGGCTGTAACACAGACTCCAAAATGTTATATGTGTATGAGAGGTGGGACCGTGTATTAATGATGTAGTATATTTTTATAGTTAACTATTGTATGAATGAGCTATTAGATTAGCTATAGATGTTTTGGAGCCAGTAGTTGGCTATACTATTGACCTTGCTCTAAGAGCAAGTTTAATAGTATAGCTGGCTACCGGCTCCAAAAGTTCCATGTCAACAAAAAATAATGGAAAGAGATTAGCTTGTAAAACAAGTAGCTACATTAGCACATTCCTCTAAAAGATTATCTTATAATCTTCTAATCTGATCAGCTCTTGCGATTGGCAGGGCAGCCATGCATGCATGGAACTATGTGCTGGAGCTAGCGACTAATTAAGCGCCAGCGTTTCTCTCTCCTTCCGTTCTCTCTGCTCCACCTCAACCAAAAACTAAATTGTTTATTCCTATCACCGGCTGACATAAGCCTATTGAACCTGCTCTAAGGGGCAACCTCCATACAAACTTCAATAAAGAAGAGAAAATAAGATGGCTGATTGGTGGCAAGTGTACTGGGACTAGTGTATTAAATACAATGCATTTACATAAGTTAATTTTAATTTTTGGATGGATAATGTGGATAAAATTAGAGGTGACCACCACATCTATTATAAAACTTGCCCTAGCACCCATTGTGGCTAGTGGAGCCACTGGAGCGCCTGTAGTTCCCCAAGGGCGAGAGGAGGACCCACCGGGCGATCTGGACCGTCCGTCTGCCGGACTGACTACCGGGGCCGCGGGTGGGCGGTCACCTCGCCGTCGACGCTCTGTGGGGCCCGCGCGGCGCACCTCGCGTTTCAAATTTGAAAACCGGCCTCGTTCGTTCTAGCCGTTTGGTGCTACAGCTACAGCGTAGTTGTACCAGTGCTCCGCTTCGTTACTCCGGTCACGTGCCACGTGAGATGCACGGTGCAAAATGGTGAGATTTGGCCGAAGCATTTATCCACCTTGGAGCGGGATTGCACGTTGCTACGCTCCTCTGATCCTCTGTGCCAGTAGGCGGCAGTCGCTCTACGTCGTCGCGGTTTCACTTGTAGAGTGCTGTACAGCAGAGTACAGGCAAATTCGGCCTGGTTGGATCAGTTCGGCGGCCCATGAAAACTGCCCCAGACTTATCCCAACTAAGGGACAGGCCGTCTTCCGTTCCGGGAAAGGAATAGGTTCACCGGAGGTCCCTCAACTTAACAGCGAGATTTTTTAAGGTCCCTAAACAACAAAACCATAAATGTGTACCCTAAACTCACACAAACCGTTCAAAAGAGGTCTCATGGCAGTATATGTAGGTGGTTTCGCTGACGTGGCATCCTAGTCAGCAAAAAAAAAATTAAAAAGTATGTAGGGCCCACATGTCAGTTACACATCGTCCTCTTCTCTTCTCTTTCTTTTCTTCTCCTCATCTTCTCTTTCTCTTCTTCTTCACTAAGTGAATACGATGGGCGATGGGCGGGCGGCGGGCGAGCGTCACGGCGGGTCCGCGCAGCAGCGAAGCGGCGACGGGCGCGGCCTATGGGCAGAATGGAGGCGGGTGGAACAACAGCGGGCGGAGCGGCGCTGGGATGCGGGCAGAGCGGCGATGGGCGGTGGCGAGAGAGCGGAAGGCAAGCGCAACGGACAGCGGGGGAGCATGGTGGCGGGCAAGTGGACAAGCACGGCAGGCGGAGGGGGGCCGTAACAGCGGAGGTGGCTGAAGAAGGAGCGTGGCGGCGGTGGGCGAGCTCCGCCACCCTACTCTGGCAGCCGTGTCGGCAGAGGCGGTGAGAGCGGTGCGCGGAGCGGACAGAGCGAACGAGCACGTCGTTCTCGCCGCTGGTTCCCCTCGCCAAGTACACCCTCTCTCGCGTCCCTGTCCTCATCCTCGCGCTCTCCGTCTCCGACCCCAACGTCCCGCTCGGCCCCGCCGTCGATGAGTCCTACACGCTTTCTGTGCTCCTGGACTCCGGATCGGCCGATATCTCCGCCACCACGTCATGGGGCATGGGGCGCCATCCGCTCTGCCCGCCGCCCACCCATCGCCGCTTTGTCCGCCGACCGCGCTCACCTGTCACCGTCGTCCGCCGCTCAGCTACCGCGCGGACCCGTTGTCTTTCTCGCCCGCCGCCCGCCCATCGCGCTCACTCAGTGAAGAAGAAGGGAAAGAGAAGAGGAGGAGAAGAAAATAAAGAGAAGTGTAACTGACATGTGGGCCCCATGTACTTTTTTATAAAAAATTTGCTGACTAGGATGTCACGTCAGCGAAACCACCCATATATACTGCCATGGGACATCCTTTGAACGTTTTGTATGAGTTTAGGGGTATACGTTTATGGTTTTGTAGTTTAGGGACCTCAACAAATCTCGCTGTAAAGTTGAGGGACCTCTGGTGAACTTATTCTTTCCGGGAAAAGAGAACAGTTTTGGGTCAGCATTAGGCCCGATGTACACGACTGGGCCTCGTTTAACAACTACTAGTACGTATTTAGGCCCAAGGGTCTGGAAGTTTGAAAGCCCATTTTCTCGTCAAGAATCGCTCTCTCAATCAACGAAGACGATGACTGGACGGGGAGAAAAAAGAAACAAACACATCCATGTCGAATCGAATCGAATCAAATCAAATCAAAACCTGCTTTTCTTATATAGAGAGATCAAATAGAATTTTCTTTTTGCCAAGTCAAATAATGCCTTCTTTGACAGTTAATCGGTCACACATTCACCCCATTTAGAGCAAGTATAATAGGAGGATGCAAGCCGACTAAATACTGAGGTAAAGGAGAAAAGAGAGGGGAGAAGCGGGCTATAAACTTACAAACTTACAGCCAGCTTGAACACAAGAACCAAAAAACTTTGTGAGAGATAAGTGGACCCAGTATTAATTGTAAAGAGCTAACTATTATATGGGTAGACCGTGAGAATGCTACAAAACCTTAAAGCCAATAAGTCGGCCGTATTATTAGCCTGGCTCTTAGAGCAAGTTTAATATTATAGCCACTACTAGCTCTAAGTCATCTATAGTCAATTCATACAATAGTTACATACTACACTATTAATATCCGGTCCCACCTGTCATACACACGTGTCTGGGAGTCCGTGCTATAGCTGGCTACAAATCTGTAACCCGTTGCTATTCTCTCTTCTCTTTTATCTACTTTAGATATATTTATAGCTAGCTTATAGATTGTTATTGTATCTGCTCTTAGTTTAGAACAAGTTTAATAGTATAGCCCACTACTAGCTTCAATTAATCTAAAGCCAATTCATACAATAGTTGCTTACTATACTATTAATATATGGTCCTACCTGTCATACACACATTGTGTCTTGAAGTCCGTGCTGCAGCTGGCTACAGATTGTAGCCCGCTGCTCTTCTCTCTCATATTTTATCTTATTAAAATATATTTATAGCTAACTAATAGTCTGCTATTATACCTACCATTAGGCTCCGTTCGTTACCTCCCTTTCCCAACCTCCCTCCCTTATTTTTCGTGCACATATTTTTCAAACTGCTAAACGGTGCGTTTTTTGTAAAAAAAATATACGAAAGTTGCTTAAAATATCATATTAATCTATTTTTTTAAAAAAATTAGTAAATACTATACTTCTAGGTGCTTTGTTTTGCCGGGAGGCCCCTTCCCAAACACAGCCCTGTAGGCTGTAGTACAGTGGAGTCATGGAGCAGTACTACTACTAGTAATCCCTCCGTTCAAAAATAAGTTTAATTCTAGTATAATTTATGTTCAACGTTTGACCGTTCGTCTTATTTGAAAAAAATAATTTTTTATTGTTATTAGATGATAAAACATGAATACTATTTTATGTGTGACTAATTTTTTTAATATTTTTTATAAATTTTTTAAATAAGACGGATGGTCAAAACGTTAAACACGGATATTTATTTATGGTTGTAATTATTTTTAGACGGAGGTAGTACTCCGTAGTCCTACATGTGACTCCGTGAGTCGTAACTCCTCCGGGTTCCGTGACCAATTAAGACGGCGACTAGCCGAAACGCCGAGCCCAACCAACCAATCAAGAACGACGACTACCCGAAACGCCGAGCCCAGCCAACTAACCTCCACTGTCGAGAGTCCGAACCCCAAAGGCAGGCAGGCACGGTCGGGTAGTTCGCGCCACGTCGCTTCGCGTCGCCTATATAGAACAGCAAAGCGACGACGCAGCAAATCGCGAACCCGCACGCAACCCCCGGTCCCGGTCCTCCCCCGGCCGGACGCCGGAGTCCGCAAGGCAAGCTCCCAAACGCCGCCGTCGCTGTCCCCACCGTCAAGCCGCCCCCGACCGCGTCCACATTCCACACTTGCCACCGCCCGTACAAGCGCCGATGGATCCTCGCTCGACGGCCGATCCTGCCAGCTCGAGTACTTCCACCTACTCCACCACCACCACCACCTCCCCTACCCCTACCCCCTCCCCCTCCTCGCTGCGGAAGCGGGTGCTCTCGATAGACACGTCGTCGCGTGACTCGCGTGGCTCGCCCGGCAGGGAGAGGGAGAGCAAGGCGCGGCAGGAGGAGGAGAGCGTGATGGCATCGGCGGCGGCGTCGGAGGCGGAGAGGGAGAGGGACGTGGAGGCGGCGGTGCCGGTGCCGATGAGCCCGGCGGGGCGGCTGTTCCGGGAGACCAACTTCAACTGTTACATCGTGGCGGTGATCGGGCTCGGCGCCCGGGTGGACGTCGCGGCGGCGCGCGCCGGGCTGGAGGCCACCCTCGTCCGCCACCCCCGCTTCTGCAGCGTCCAGGTAACTAAACCCACCGCTCCATGATCCCTTTGCATCGATTTCTCATCTCGTCCTCGATCGCCAACTTGCACCCAAAAAAATGCGCTCGTTTGGTGGCAAAATTAAATTTGCTGAAGCATCCCGCATCTCGGGCGCACATGGAGTTGAGACCGCCGTTGTCGACGCTGACACGCGCACGTTGTTCCTACTTGAAAAAAAAAATTCTGGGGCCGCGTGGAAGCATTGATTTCTGCTTCATTTTTCCGGTGGATGGACGCTCCTGGCGCCTCGCCGGCTCACTTTCTTGCGGTTGTCTGGGCTAGAATGGCTGCTTCCGAGGATACGCACGGCGGCCGTGACTCCGGCCAAAAACAAGCTGGGACAAAAGTAGGAAGTGGCTGTGCTGTGTGTACAATGCTCTTGCTAGCTTTCTCGAAGGCATCTGATGCTTGAACCGACCAATCCATTGGCTCAGCGAGCATTAATCCCGGCGAGAGATAGTGCGCGAAGCCACGAATCAGTGTGAATCACCATCACCTTTACTCCCCGTCAAATCTCTTTTGTGTTAGTTAACCGGGCTGTTATTGCCTGATTTATGGTTTGGATCGCGAAGTAGCTGGTTTGATACTGCACCCATGCCCTCCTATTAATGCGGTGGCAGATACAGAGCAGCCGTCCTAGACTATCGCTACTCATCAGCTACTGTGTTTATGACCGGGAGCAGCCGTTTGGCATGAAAATGTGGAGAGAATCATCCGAGAAGCTGGCTTTCATCGCGATGGATCGTCCACGTTTTCCAGCTGAAAGCAGATACCGGACATGTGGATTATAATTCCGCGACGTGCGGGATTTGAAGCAAATCAACGTCAGAATTAAGTACCGTCAGTCCGTCACTGTACGCACGGGGACGGCTCGCTTTTCTTCGTTAACCCCGTGTATGGATTGCGAGCCAGGTGAAACAAACATCTGTAGTGTGTTTGCTAGAGGCCTCCAGATCGTATTGCAAATCGTTAACTGCCAGTGGTAAGTAGTTAGGTTTCACCGAACCATGTTAGGTGGGATTACCGTCGCCCCACGATTTAATGGTTATCATTGTAATCATATAGCTACCACGAAAACCGTACGATTACCACGAAATATACCATGTTTTGAAAAAAACTATAAGGATTACCATATGTAATAATCATGATAATGATACGATTTTGTAAACCCTACTACTACGTGATCAATTGCTTTCGAATAAATCCTTTGGAACAGCGTTGCTATGCCTAGTTGCATAGTACGTGTTCGTAGTGTTTTCTCTCTTTTTTTTAAAAAAGGCAAAAGCTTTGCCATTTTTAAATTAGCTTTCATAGTGTAACACTGTCGGTAATGCTTGATCCATTGTATCCATTGTCTTTTTTCTGAACCTGTCGCATTCAGCGTACAGTTAAAAAAAAACACTTTAAGAAGTGCATTTCTGCAGGTGTCGGATGAGGCGAGCAAGCGGGCGAAGCCACGGTGGGTCCGGACGACAGTGAACCTGGACGACCACCTCATCTTCCCCGAGCTGGACCCCACCGCCACGTCAGCCAGCCCCGACCAGGTCATCGAGGACTACATGTCCACGCTGTCCACGCAGCCGATGGACCACTCCCGCCCGCTCTGGGAGCTCCACGTCCTCGACTTCCCGACCTCCGAGGCGGCCGCCACCGTCGCCGTCAGGATGCACCACTCCCTCGGCGACGGCGTCTCGCTGCTGTCCCTCCTCATCGCGTGCACGCGCAGCGCCGCCGACCCGGCGAGGCTGCCGGCGCTGCCGCCGGCGCCGGCGCGGCGGGACGGGCCAGTGTACGCACGCCGGCGACCGCCGCTCTCGGCGGGGATCGTGGCGCTCGCCGCGTGGGCCTGGTCCTACCTCGTGCTCGCCTTGCACACGCTCGTCGACGTCGCCTGCTTCGTCGCGACGTCGCTGTTCCTCCGCGACGCGCGCACGCCGCTCATGGGGACGGAGGGCGTCGAGTTCCGGCGCAAGCGGTTCGTCCACTGCACGCTCAGCCTCGACGACGTCAAGCTCGTCAAGAATGCCATGAAGTGTGTAAGACCATCTTCTCCCTATTCTTGGGTTCTTAGTTCTTGCTGAACTGCATATGTCAGCTTAACTCCTCTGAAACATCATACGAAATGTCATTCCTCCTGGTGTTTTTTCAGACTGTGAATGATGTGTTAGTTGGAGTGACTTCTGCAGCATTGTCGCGCTATTACTTCCGCAAAGAAAGTGAGTGATCTTCCTCCAAAGTTATCATGGGCTAATCGTACGTAGTATATATACTGCTAGCTGCATCTGAAGTCATGTTTTCTGAACTTATTCAGATGATACGAACAGCGAGAAGCGTACGCGACGAAAGCGCATCCGTGTGCGGTCTGCTCTTCTTGTTAACATCAGGAAAACACCTGGCTTACATGTAAGAAAAGGATTCATTATGATCTGTCCACTCTTATTATAATTTTCATGAATGGGTATTTCAGTTCCTTTTAGCAGTCAAGTCATGATAGTTACTGAACTTTTGGATATTTTGTTTCTGCTTTGAGCAGGTATTGGCAGAAATGATGAATTCCAACAAGAACAATGTTGCGAGATGGGGAAATCTAATTGGTTACATCGTACTTCCTTTCCGTATAGCCATGTTCCACGATCCTCTTGAATATATTCGTCAGGGGAAAAGAACAGTTGACAGGAAGAAGAGCTCGTTGGAAGCAATCTTCACTTATTGGAGCGGCAACCTAATAGTCAAACTTTTTGGCATTAAGGTATTGATTTCTCTACGTTATGTTTTGCTGGGATAATTAGTAGAGCAGTTTATTATCTGAATTTTGTCGATCATTAACCGGAGATGCTAACTGAGGCCATTTGTCTTTAGTTAATTAATCTGTTTATTCATTGGTGTAATGTACATGGCAACTTCTGTAGACTGCAGCTGCTCTCTGCCATGGCATGCTCGCTAATACCACTCTGTCATTCTCGAGCATGGTCGGACCTGCAGAGAAGGTGGAGTTCTACGGGCATCCTATCGAGTACATTGCCCCAAGTGTATATGGGCATCCACATGTAAGTAACCACTTGTTTTTTTTTTAATGAGAAAATAAGTTCATTTGTAAAGGTTGCACGTCAGCTTTCACACGTCATTGATATATTATCACCTGCTTTGCTTGAAACATAGATAACTGTTCAGAAGTCACCGTTTTTAATTAATTTGGTGATGACATGTAGCGATTAAGTTTCAGGCATAAAGTGAAACATTTCCAATGATAATTCTCCAGTTGTGATTGCAAGCCTTTTTTGTCAAAGAGACATGACTCATGAGTGCTTCGACTTTTACATAGGCACACCTGAAAGCACCCAATCATTTCATTTGAATATGTGCAGGCACTGACAGTACATTACCAGAGCTACATGAACATTATCAAGCTTGTCCTCGCCGTCGATGATGCACAGTTCCCGGATGCTCACCAGCTGCTGGATGATTTCGCTGAGTCCCTCAGGCTTATCCGGCAGGCAGCTTCAACAAAATCATAGAAGCAGCTAGACTGTTTTTTCTCTCACTTTTTGAGATTGGTAGTAAGCACAAAGAATCACAGTGCACCCTCCAATCAGTAAAAACTTAGTTGTACCACAATTTTCAGCATTCAATATTCTTGTCACAATAAAATGGCCCCATCTGGACTGCCTAATTTTGACACCATCTACTGACATGTCGGTCCTTCAGATTTCCTTTTCCCTGAAAGGACCGTCCGGCTTGTCCTGTTAACGGTTACGGCTCTACAAATCCTGGAATTCTGCATCTCCTAACAGAAGCAACCCGAATCTCACAGCACGTACACAGATTCACCACACCTCCCTCCCACATAGAAACTCTCTTACGAATATGCTACAATCCATGTCACGTGTTCACGGCGCAGCAGTAGCAAACGGATCAGAACCTCTTGCTTCAAAATCACATGACTTTATTCTTGATAGGGAAAACTATTTTAAACTCTTAAAAGGATGTTCACTTATTATTTACATATCATTCAAATGGTTATAATTTTTTTTAAAAAAATAAGTAGATATATTAATATGTGATATATCACTACACAAATACTACCTCCGTCCCAGTATATTTGATGTTTAACTTCCTATCCATTGTCCCACAATGCTTGATGTTTTAGCAAGGAGCATAAACGTGGGGCCGTGCAACAGCGTACGATTCAAAATTTACTAATCGGGTTTCCAGGAACAACAGCTCATCCATGATTCCACCGTGGCAGGAACTGCGGTGTATTCTTGGTTTGAAATGACTACTCATCATGGTTATTCAAAGTAGCTAGTATTCCAGTTAGGACTATATGGTAATTTTCACCAGAGCTTAATTTGGTGTGCGTCTCTCTCTCTCTCTCTCTCTCTATATATATATATATATATATATATATATATATATATATACACATACGACTTCTATATTTCGCAACGAAAAAACAAATTAAACTACAACCATCTAATGTGTATTCATAATTAAATTTGTTTTTCCGGTTGTGATATGTAGAAGTTGAATTTTATTTTGCATGTTTGTAAAGTGGCATGTTAATAATACATTTTCTCAAATTATTCTATAACTATTTGATTTTAAAATCCACTATCTTCATGATAGGTCCTGGACTCACAAGTTATGGAGAACGGCACGGTTTTTTCAACAGTAGAGGATCTCGCTCCGTAGCAAACCGTACGCGACGAATACGTGGGGTCGTGGGCCGCTTTTGCCCGTTTTGCACTCCAAGCTCCCCACACCGTGCGAGCGTCGGTCCGTTCGCTCGCCTCCAGATCTGGAGGAGATCCATCCATCCATCCATCCACCGAGACGGCGCGGGCCGCGCGCGCAAGGAGAGGGACACCCAAACCGGCACCACCAACAACCACACACCTCCTCCGCTAGCTGCACCAATCATAGGCGCGCAGAGACCACGGGGCCCCAGCCGCAGCGACACGCCACCAGCAAAATCTCCTCTACTAGCTCATCCAAAGCGCCACCAACTGATGACTGCAACCTCTCATCAACCGGCTCTCTCCTCCTCCTAAACCGGGCAGCTTCTCTCTCTCGCGTTGCTGCCGCGCGCGGGGCACACAGCTAAGCTAGTGTCGCCATTGCCATTGTCTTGGAAGGAGGTTGGTTAGCATGGCTCGCGTGTCGGCGGCGGCGGTTGCCGTGCTGGTGGTGGCGTTCGCGGCGGCGGCGGCGGCGCAGGAGAGCTGCAACACCGAGCTGCCGGGCGTGCTCGTCGGCAACTACTCCGGCCTGAATTGCCAGCCGGTCTGGAACAATTTCGTGCTCCGGGTAAGTGGTTTCTCCCACCGCCATTGTTCTTACCTGTTCTTCTCAGCACATAATTGAGGTTGTGTAGCGCTGTTCGAGCATAGCTAGCTCTAAGTTCAGTACTCTGCGTGTGCTTGCAATGAGCTGAGATCTGCAAGGATTTCAGGTGGATCTAGTTTGTACCTAACCTGCTAGGACATTGCCAACTGCCCAACTGAAATTGATGTATGATTCGCTAGTGCAGCAGTAAGCCAGTAACTTTTCAGTGACAGTAAAACAGTGAATTCGAGCAAACCAAACCACACAATTGCCAAGAAAAATCCTGAAGTATTACAGTTAGTTTCGACTCTACCATTCCAAAACAATCTCAATTCAGACTCTCATACAATTATGACAATGTAAATCACTTCCATTTTCTAAAAATTCGGACTCTCACATACTCCAATGCATATATGCGCAGTATCACCAAGACAAGAACAACGTGCTGAGGGTGGTGCTGTCGACGATGTACAGCACGGGGTGGGTGGGGATGGGGTTCTCCCGGGACGGCCTCATGGTGGGCTCGAGCGCCATGGTCGGGTGGATCGGGCGGAAGGGCCTCCCGCACGTCAAGCAGTTCGCGCTGCGCGGCAAGACGAGCGGCAAGGTGGTCGTCAACCGCGGCTTCCTCGTCTCCAA
Source organism: Oryza glaberrima (assembly GCF_000147395.1). Taxonomy (NCBI): domain Eukaryota; kingdom Viridiplantae; phylum Streptophyta; class Magnoliopsida; order Poales; family Poaceae; genus Oryza; species Oryza glaberrima. Next base: position 24,281,084 of record NC_068330.1, read on the forward strand.
CTCCAACAACCACGACCACACCGTCGTGGTGCAGCAGGCCAGGATCTACGTCGCGTTCCAGCTCCAGTTCTCCTACCGACTCACCCACCAGCACATCATCCTCGCCTTCGGCTCCTCCATCCCCGTCAACAACAAGCTCACCAAGCACCAGGACAAGACATCCTTCACCTTCGATTTCACCACTGGTACATATATATTCCCTCTATTTCAGATTATAAGACGTGTCAAAGTCAAACTATTTTAAATTTAACTAAGTTTATACATAAATATAGTAATATTTATAATACTAAATTAGTTTCATTAAATCAATAATTGAATATATTTTCATAATAAATTTGTGTTGAGTTGAAAGTATTATTTTTTCTATAAACTTGGTTAAATTTGAAGCAGTTTGACTTTGACCAATGTCAAAACGTTTTATAATTTTCAGAGGGAGTATATTATATGCTTCTCATCAACCTGATCTTGATCTTCTCCTCTCTCCCTCTGTTTAATTTGGACAACTTGACATTTTCGCTGCACTATGTGTGAGGTTCAGAGTGAAGTCCCTGACGGTGGTTAGCAAATCTGTTGATGAATGACATTGCACCTAACTGGAAAATTGAATAATAGGAGTAACAAATTACAGTTGACATCTTAGTCGATCCTATATACCTTAAAAAATGAGCTGACAATATCACTTGAACTGTAATCAATGTGTCAGTTAGCGAAAAAGGTGTTTGATTCTTGAAGTTTCAGTCGTCAGTCGCCACTTTTCTGTTGCCGTATCAACATTCTTCCTTGGTGGCATTATGTGCACAACAAGATGCTTTTACACACTCCGTCTTCAAATACTAGACCTCTTATTGGATACTACTCATATTCATCTTTAAACTTTAACTACTTATCTTTTAAAAAACTATATAAATATTTAATCAAGTGTTGCATCCTAAATATACGGCCCCATCGTATCACTCAAACGAAAAATAATTTGTGAATAAAACTTTTATATGTATTTTCTTAGCGATTTAAAAACAGAGACTGAAAAATAAACTTTAATGAAAAAAAACCCCAAATCAATTTTAAATTTGATGTTGAAAATTTAAATTTTGGCTGATAAGCATAAGTATAAGCGAAAAGATGAGGCCGATAGTTGTGAAACTTGAGGGAGCATTTTCGAAAACATTTTTTTTACAGCAGAGTTGATGAATCTGCAGGTAAAGCTTTCGTGGACGGGTCGTTCCCCTACGGTCTGAGGAGGGCACACGGTGCTCTGAACCTGTTCGCGTGGGGCGTCCTGATGCCGATCGGCGCCATCCTGGCGCGCTACTTCCGGCGGATGGACCCTCTCTGGTTCTACCTCCACGTCGGCGTCCAGTTCGTCGCCTTCATCATCGGCCTCGCCGGCGTCGTCGCCGGAGTTGCCCTCTACAACAAGATCCAGGCCGACATCCCGGCGCACAGGGGCCTCGGCATCTTCATCCTCGTCCTCGGCATCCTTCAGGTCGTCACCCATTGCACGCATCACATCTCTCTGCTCCGTTCTTGCAGAAAGCAAGCACGGTCACTGCATGAACAGAACAGATGAACTGATGATGATGATGATTTTCTGAAATGTTTCAGATTTTGGCGTTCTTCCTGCGGCCGAACACGGACTCCAAGTACCGGAAGTATTGGAACTGGTACCACCACTGGTCGGGCAGGCTGGTGCTGTTCTTCGCCGCCGTCAACATCGTGCTCGGTATCCACGTCGGCGGCGGGGACAACTCGTGGAAGATCGGGTACGGCTTCAACCTCGCCATCATCCTCCTCGCCGTCATCGGGCTGGAGTTCATGCTGCGGACGAGGTGGTCCAAGGAAAGCGAGCCCACGCCGACGTACTAGGCGCGGCGCCGGCGGCCGCCGTCGATGCCGCGAACCCACTATTTTTTGGTTTTTTTTTGTGCCCTTGGGCGCTGGACTGTGTCTTAGCTCTGGTGGTGTTGTGATTGTTTTTTGGCCTTCTGTGCTGTTCGATTTTCTGCATGTTGCTGTCAAGTGAAACTGTGAAAAAGTGTAAGCGTGAGCAGGTGCAGTTGCACTATGCCACAATTGATAGGTTTTCGTTTTTGTTTCTGAGATGCACTGTCCTGAGGTGTAAGACCACTTGCTTAGCAGAAAAAGTCAATGACGGTCATGGTGCATAGGACAACTGCTGCTAGGAGTTTACAGCGTACCAGATAGTAGTTCACAGTTCAGGACATTTCTGATCGAAATTTTCAAAATGTTGAATACACAAGAGTATCTCGGTAGGACTTGGCACCGATCAAAAAAATTCAGCTAAAAAAACAGATTCAGCAAAAATATATTCAAAATTCAAAATGTTTTTTTTGGAATATTCAATAAGCACATCTTTGCATTAAGAGAAATAAAAGTTATTTATGAGCCAACTAAAAGACAAAAAAAAAAGAGAAGGGGAACGGGAAAGGGGAAACTGAAAAGAGCAAAACTGCGAAAACCTATTCTCGCTACAGAAGTTGGTGATCACCAGGACCCCTAGTAGCTAAGGGGCTGTTTGGTTGCTGCCCTCGCCTGGAGACCATTGCTCAGGCAGGTCGATCCGACCGCAGGCGACCGAAATTGGACGCCTGAGATCGACGCCTGAGCTAGGCGCGAATCTGAGGGCAGCAAACACGCCCTAAACTCCTAACGTCGGCATTAACGCATTAGCCAAACGCCAAAAGCCCCGCCTTCCGCAGCCATAGCCTTCCCTACCTCCGCCCAGGATCTCTGTTGAAAGTTGAACATCCTATTTTCCGTTCCTTTCAAATTGTCCATGCTACAAGAGTTGCAATAGTGTTGAACCCTCGTCGAAGAACCTTGGTGAGAGCCACTAGTAAAACAAATTCTCACGCATCGACAGACTGTATGGCTACCCAATTGCCTTGAGCGCCAGTCTTCCGGGCATACGACCAAGATATGATTGATATTGTCCTCTTGCTGATCGAAAAGGACACAACGACCAGGGTGTGCTAGCCCATGACTACGGAGGCGGTCGGCCACCTAGCACATGTTTAGAGTGACTAGCCAGACGAAGTAGCGACAACAAAGTGGTGCCAACGACTTCTAGAGAATTTAGGTCCCGTTTGGCACAGCTCTAGTTCTCAACTCCAACTTACCTAGAGCTAGAGTTGTGCCAAATGGTACAGATTCTTCATTTTTCGGAGCGGAGTTAATAGAATTGCTCCACAAATTTGTATTACGGGGGTGGAGCTGTATTTTTTTTCTCCTCCACAGCTCCACTCTACCCCCAAAAGACCCACTACCCTTTAATTTTTTAATGTATTTACGCAAAAATGCCAATGAACTACCTCCTTCAAACCCCTCTCATCTCGTTCTCTCTCCTCCCCATCTTCCTCCCGACCTAGGCGACGACTGACGAAGGGTTGCGGTGGAGTCGACGGCGGGCGCATGTCGCGGTTGTGAAGCGATGCGCGTGGCAGCAGGTGGCGACGCGCGGGCTGACTGGCGGCGGCACGCGAGCGGAGCGGCGTTGGCAGGCGCGGGCTGACTGCTGGCGGCACGCGAGTGGAGTGGCGTCGGTGACGCGTGGTCTGACCGCCGGAGGCAGTGGCGTCAACAAGGTGTTTGATGAAATGGCGACAAGAGATGTGGTAGCGTGGAGCTGACAAATCTAGCCAAACACTTTCTATACCCACCTCAGTTTCTATTGGAGCTGGTTTCCACTGGAGTTGGAGTTTGTAACTCTACCAAACGGAACCTTAAAATGTTCATTAAAAATATTGGAATTCTAGTCCCTAAAATATTTTCTTACCCCAAAACTGTGAGCTCTCTGAGACATCCGGATCAGAAGTTCAGAACCAATCACACCACCGCTTGGAGTGGATTGAGTTCAGGTGCAGTCATTACTATGCCTTCAACTTTAGCAATTGCAATGTAGCTGATGAATAAAAACCAACAGCTCAGGGTGTGTTTAGTTGGGGAAAAGGAAATTTTTGGGTGTCACATCGGACGTTTGATCGGATGTCGGAAGGGGTTTTCGGACACGAATGAAAAATCTAATTTCAGAACTCGCCTGGAAACCGCGAGACGAATCTTTTGAGACTAATTAAGCCGTCATTAGCATATGTGGGTTACTGTAGCACTTATGGCTAATCACGGACTATTTAGGCTTAAAAGATTCGTCTCACAATTTCCCCCATAATTGTGCAATTAGTTTTTCTTTTTATCTATATTTAATGCTTCATGCATATGTCCAAAGATTCGATGTGATGTTTTTGGGAAAAAAAATTTGGGAACTAAACGGGCCCTCAGACCATTAGAAAACATGAATTACTGTAGTGAATTTCTCCTGTAGCGATTACTATATCATCAAGGTGTGAATGTGTAATAGCAAGGCACAGCAAATCTGAGCCTTTAGCTCTATCAATCCAACGGTTATAATGTGCTCCAACTGTTAAAGTTGCATTCGTTACTACTTACTATAACTGCACACATGATCTGAATTCGTTTGGAGCAGCAGGCTGCGCGGCGGGCGGCAGGCTCACGCTGATACAGGCCGCGCCGGTGCCGCCCAACCCAGCAAAGCAAAGCAGCCGCAGCAGCCCACGCACGCCACGCGCTCCAAGCGGCCCGCTGCATGCCACAACCGCGCAGTCCGCTCGGCGCCCGCAATGGCGCAACTCGCGCATCAGCGACGGCAAGCGCTGGCTCTGTGGCTGCACCTGCACCTGCATTGCTGCGGTCAGCGTACGTGCGTATTTGGTGTGTCAACTGGCTTGTTTACGACTTGATTTCGCACCCAGGAAAACACCAAATTGGGGTTCGTACAAGTAAGGCAAGGAAACCGATCCTACTGTAGCACAGCCTAACATACGTTGCTAATGAGGGTAGGTTTGGGATATTTTTGCGATGCAGCGTGACGGGAGATTTAGTTCCGGTGTCGGTCTGAAATCTGAATGGATTATATTAGGCATTAAATTGCCCGTAATCCAAACTCCGAAGGTGACATGAAGAGGTCCAAAGAGTGGCAATCACATTAACGACCACACTTGATGAAAACAGAGAGATGCCCTTCCTTTGCAACGGTGGGGATTCCATACTTTCATACCACTGGATTTGGCCCTAAGGCTACACATGGGTATATGAACTCCGTCTTTCGCCCCATATGGATGCACCAATGTGCATGGAAAATATCATAAAAACTGCAGGAGTGTAACTTTGGGTTATAAAACACGGATTGAAATTTTGGCATTTGTTTATCATATTAATACTAGCAGCTTGTCTTATTTATTTATACTCCACTTTGTGTGGATCTTTTTTAGTGATGTATTTGTGGTTCATTCATTACCAATAAAAACTACATTTAGCATGGACCATTTATAATAGTGTGTTTGTTGGTCTTTGTGTGTCTTTGACACAATGATAACCATCCATTATCTAGAAAAAAAACTATGTTTAGTGTGGATCACTTGTAATAATGTGTATTGTTGTGCTTTCTTCTTTTTTTTTGCGGGGATATTGTTGTGCTTTCTGTTCCTTCAATACAAACAGACCGGTATACAAACCGTGGCGTGGCTTTCTTACCCATGCGACGGTTTTTAGGCATTACAAAGATGGCAATTACATGATTGACATATAAAGAAAAGATTGTTAGAAGAAATCTTGTGAGTATATTGAATTCAATGGTTGTGTTGCAATGCAAGAAATACAATTTTGTCTTTCCTCTAGCTACATGGATCCTCAACCTCCCAAATACATTCTTATATTGTTGCTGGTTCTTAGTGTTAGAGTTTATTTAAAACATGATTGAATTGTATCGAGTCCGCCCTTCTATTTTGATCCTTCCATATTTCCTCTATCTCTCTATATAAACCGCCCCTCGATGCTCAACGCAACAACTGACATTACACGTTACCATCTCTCTCACACAAGCTTTCATGTCATTATAGCGGGTGGTTTAGTGCCGTTACAAACTTCCCCACTACTGCCGCCCTTAGGAAGATGGGTCTCTTGGGGGCGCCCCACCTCTTCTCGCTTAGCTTTTCGTCATCGTCTATGCGTCCATGCCATCTTTAGGCAACAACAAGCCATTATATATCCATCGCTCCCGATCTCCTTGACCTATACTCCTCCTAGTTTTTTCATTCTTCGCTTGATAGTGAATTGCTTGGTCACCACAGCTGGTGGCTGGGCCTATGCCTCCTCTGTCCCATCTCTGATCGGAGGGCTGAAGTTGTCGCCGAAGCATGGAGCTGTTCCCCCCAACCACACTAGTTTTCTTTCTCATCGTCATCTGCACCACAATTCGCTTGGATCTGCCTCGACTCCGATTTGCTAAACTCTCTCAAGCTTCTTCGCATGGCTGCCTGATCAGTGAGTCGCTACCGTCCCCCAGGGCCCGTCTCCGTCACCGTCGCTCAGTGGGCCTTGGTCTCTGCCGAGGTTATCAAATTCCTACCGGTATCCTTATATTCCTCCTCTTCTCATAGGTCCAAGCTAACATGTCTCTTTATCTTCCCTCTCATATCTAAATCATTCAAAATTGAAATTCATGTGATTTTTCTATGATTGAACCAAACACCTCAAATTCACTTCCAATATGGCCTCACTATTCATGGCATTTAATTATCAAAAATTATATTTCTTTGTTTTCTTCAATTATGCATTTCAAAATGAACTGGATCTCTAAGTAAGTTAAGGCACGAAATCAATGTAGGCTCTGTTTAGATCCTCCAAAATGGCAAAAGTTTTGCCATTTTGTAGCACTTTTTGCCATTTTGGATCTAAACACTAGTAGCAAAAGTTGGCAATTTGGCATTTGGCATTTGCTAGTCCATAATAGCAAATTGTGCCAAAAAGTGCTTTGGGACCACTTCCTCTCTCTTTCTCTCTCTCACTTTAGTGCTAGAATGACAAAACTTTAACATGCATCTAAACACCAACTAGTATTTTTGCAATGCCAAAACTTTTGCCACCAAAACTTTTACCATTTGCCATTATAAATGGATCTAAACAGGCCCGTATTCCTCGTATAGAACAGTGATCCATGTATAGAATTTTACCAATCCCATTACTTTGTTCTAAAACATCTTTGGATTGGATAAAATTAATTTTTCTTGGTAACTGAAAAGTAAGAAACTCTGGAAACCGGCGTCTCGTAGTCGTAGTACCGGCCACGCAAGACCCGGGGAGTCCTCACGCTCTCCTCCCTCTTCGCGCTCCCATGACCCATCAATCCGTGACGTGGAAGTGGATAAGCACATCCACGTCCTCACGCTATCCAATCCTGGCCGTCCGTCCCCAACCCCCACGTCACGTCTTCTCCTACCTAAATCGCACACGAGATGTATATCACTCTGCTTTTCTGGGGCCACGTAGTTGCTGGACCCACACGGCAGTGTCCATTTTGTCCGCGCAGGTGCTGCGAGGACAAACCCACCGTCAGTGACTGGATCGTGTGGGTGACTCGGAGCTGAGCTGGGACCCACTGTCAGTGAATGGATCAAGGGTGACTCGGATCTGAGCTGGGACCCACTGTCAGTGACTGGATCAAGGGTGACTCGGATCTGAGCTGGGACCCACTTTCAGTGACTGGATCGTGTGGGTGACTCGGAGCTGAGCTGGGACCCACTGTCAGTGACTGATCGTGTGGATGACTCGGAGCTTGGGTGGCGCTAGGAATTTTCTCGGGTGGCTTGCAGAACGGAGCACGGGGATGAACTGAAGAAGACGCGTGATTATGCAAACCGCCCCCCGGAATTCTGAGCTAATCCCGCACTGTGGCATGGGCCTGGTTTCGCATTAGGCCAGAGAATTTGGTGCTAATCACACTCCCTGCCATTGGAGGATTTTACTCGAACACCACTGGTTCTTGTGCTAATCACATCTACACCCTAGCCTCGAGGTGCAGTCGTAGAGGTGGCAGAATTGAGAATAGGTGCGAGGAATGGAGGGCATTGTTGGAAGAGTGGAAACGATAAAGCCTTGGGCCGTCAGGCTCGCCTCTCCATCGCCATTGCTGCTGCTCGCTCCGCTTCTCTTCTCTTCTCTTCTGGTCTCGCTGTTAGATTCACCAAGAAACTCATTTCTTCGCGCAATTTCTCCTCGGCTTCTCGGCTCGAGATGTTTGATCTGTAGAGTGAGGCGCAGAGGTGGGAGAGAGTGCGTGTGATTGGGGGGAAACTGAAGAGGGGCGAGGAGAGGTAGAGAGGGAGGAGGCCATCGATTTGATGCGTGGCTCCGGCGAGGCCGTCGCCGTTGCTCGAGACGTCGCGTCGTCGAGCCCGGCGAAACCCCCATCGGCATTGGACATGATGAGGTGAGGCCTGGAATCTCCAATCCCCTGATGCGTTCGTTGCTGCCGTTGAAAATTTTCTGCCGTGCTTCTGGGTATTCTATCTGCTGCTGCCGCTGCGTTCTTTCGCGAGATCAAAGGTGTGATTTTATCTGCTCGTTTGGGCTTCTGGTTTGTGTCGCTTCGGCTCTCGCCGCCCGATTTAGGCAAGTTTTGTTCATTCCTTTTCTTGCTCGCCGTCGGATTTCTGTTCGTGTGCCGTCTTGATTTCCTTGTTTGACAAAAGGCATCCTTTGATCTATGTTCGGTTTACTGCTGGATTTTGCCAATTCGTCCCTGTTCGGTCCGGCTGTATCTTATCTTTGCTTGTTGCAATTTCGTTGCTTTTTTCCCCATTTCATGGTCACTTTGACTGGTTTCTGAGTAACTTGTCGATTTCGTTCTTGTGCTTGTTCTTCGTCGGCTCCGTGCTGATGGGGATGAGAGCTCACGGCTGAAGATTTTTCGTTCCCTGAGTGGCCTAATTGTTTCAGATATCCACGATTTTCAGCGTTTTCTCGAGTTTGTGTGGTGTGCTGGTTTGTGCCGAACAGATCTCTGAATGGTTTCGTTTGGTCTTCGATTTTGCACTCTGCAAATTTGGGGATGTTCTACTGTTTTTCCTGTCGCGAATTCTCGCGAAAAAGGAGAGTTTTTGCTGTTCGTTTCATCCTCCATTCTGAAGGGGAGACCTTGTTCGTCTGATCCAATCGCTCTTGTGTTTCTGTTTGATTCTGCTGCAGATTTCAGAGAGTCAGCCCTGATTGTCTCCCGCTCCCCAATGGCGGCGGCGGTGGCGGAGGTAGCCGGAAGCCCGCGGCGGGGCCCAGATCGAGCAAGGACGACGACGCCCCGGCCGCCGCCGCCGCCGCCGACAGCGCGCGTACCAGTCCCTACCTCGCCGCGGCATCCGCATCGCTCGAGTCCAAGCCGCGCACTCGCGCTCCTCCTCCGCCGCCACCGGCACCGGCTCCGGCCCCGCCGTCGTCGTCGTCGGCAGCCGCTGCGCCAGGCAGGAGCCCGGCGCGCGAGCGCGAGCGCGACCACGGCCACCACCCCTCCGACATCTCCGACCCCACCTCCCCGAGCTCCACCGGCGTCGGCGGCGGCGGTGCTGGGGGGAGCGGCAGCGCGGTGCCCGACTCCGCCGTGCTCCTCCAGTGGGGACACAACAAGCGCTCGCGCGGACGCCGCGACGCCTCCGCCTCGTCGTCGTCGGCGGCCGCGCCCTCGCCGCAGCGTCGCCAGGCCGCCGCCGCCGCGGGCGTCAAGATCCAGCGCCGCTCCTCGGCGCCAGCGGAGAAGCTGATGCCGCCGCCGAGCACGACTCCCTCCCGCAGCTCCACCCTCCGCGTCACCTCCTCCCTCCCCGCCCGCGGCGGCGGCGGCGGCGACGCCCACCACCATGGCCGCTCCGCCCTCCCCCACCACAGCAGGTACACGCACTTACCCATCCTTCGGTGGATAGCCCGGCCCGGCCCGGCCCATCATCTCATCGTCTTCCTCCTCTTTTCCTTTTCCCCGAATTTTTCACTCTTCCGGTTTTGCCCCTCGGACCGAGCCGTATTCTCGGGCTCGTGGCCTCGCGGTCGCCGGCATCGGATCGCTTCCGGTTTGGTTCTAGTATAGTGGGGCTCTAGGCTCGGCTCGGCTCGGGGTCTCCCGCTCTCTCACACTCTGGATGGTGAGCTGAGCTGTCACGCCCCCTCCATCTTTAGCAACCGAGGTGAGGTGCGTTTAGATGATAAGATACCTTCTCCTCTTTTCTTTCCACACCATTTTTTTCCCTTTTTTTTTTTGTACAACAAGAGCAATGAAAATAAAAATATGTAGTAGCAATACTGGTTTGATCGGACTAGTGGTCAATCACTCGGTTGCTTCTGCTTTTAGAATCGACTTTTAGAATTTCTCTTTCCTGATTTTCGAGATCCTTTAGGCAACAATTTTTTGTACTACTAGCCTCTGTCACCATGTCCATGTCAGGATCATCATCAAGCGAGGAGGAGAGCACTTTCCCCTCTTCTTTTCTTTGCTAATCTGTGGGCTCATTCCCATTCATGTCGATCTAGCATTTCATTTCTGTATGCAATATTGCAATCCATATGTCCATTAATGGCTTCTTTTGGTTCATGTGGTGTGGTGATGTGCCATGTGTGTGTGTGTGAACGATCAACCGTGACATCAACTTCAGGCAGCTGATATAGAAGGTGTTGATGTAATATAGGTATAAAAATAGGACACACACTTACACATGCACCCTCATCTCATTCTCATCTCCTCCCTCTTTATGTGGGTTGGCATCTGGCAGTCGCTTTGCCGGTGCTCTGCTGTGCTCATTTCATCTGCATCCACCATTTCACCTGGCTGCTCTTGCATCCACTAGAGCTAAGATAGATAGATTGATAAAAACACAAAAAAAAAAGTTTCTGTTTTTGTTGTTGTGTCCAGCATCCACCGCTGTAGTGGCGAGTTTGCTTTTGTTGCTATGCTTGAATTTGACGGCATGATGATGATCAGATCCGGCGAGCAGTCGGCGGCGGCGACGAAGGCGGAGAAGCAGCAGCAGCGGCCGGCGGCGCACAGGGTGGCGGAGGCCGGTGGGGTGGTCATGGCGCTGGCCAAGACGGACTCCAAGTATCAGCACCACACCGGCCATGGCGGCCACGGCCAGGCCGCCGACCACCATGGGCCCAGCTCGTCGTCGAAGGCGGCGACAGCGGCGGCGCAGAAGATCGAGCTGCCGCGGATCTACACGACGCTGTCGCGCAAGGAGAAGGAGGAGGACTTCATGGCCATGAAAGGCACCAAGCTGCCCCAGCGACCCAAGAAGAGGCCCAAGCTTGTCGAGAAGCAAGTCAACGTATGGATAAATTATGCTACCTAATCAAACTGTGTTTTACTACCATCTTTTTGCTTGATGGTCTTGATGAGAAAACTGACATGATTTTTTTGTTCTGTATTTGTGCAGTTCGTCTGCCCAGGAATGTGGCTCTCGGATGTGACCAGATCCAAGTATATCGTCCGCGAGAAGAAGTCCACCAAGAAGGTACATATACTCCTCTATCGATTTTATCCACATCCACTTTCTCTGATTTGCATCAAGTTAGTAAGTATTTAAAAATCGATAGGTTCAGTAATACTCCTAACTACTTAAAAATCGATAGTACTAGTATTTGGCAGTATCGTCTGAAGTTGCGTAAAATTTGGTGAAAATAAAAAATTGCCGGGAAAGCCTGAGAAAGCATCAAAGCGAAGGGGCAGGAAAAAAAGCGAAAGGGAAAACGATCCGTCCGTCCGTCCGTCCGTCCGTCCGTCCCCTATGTCGAGTGGGGCCCACGCCCGTGAATGCGCGAGGGGTGCTCATTGATGACTGTGCTTAACCGGCATCTCTGCACTTTATTATCTTTTGCCGACGAGCGGACGTGGGCCCACGTTGGCAGCCTCTTAACGCGTGCTGTCCCGGTCACCCTGCAGGTGGGACCCACCGCAACGCTCGTTGTGGCTCACTGACACGTGGGTCCCTCGTGCAGTCTTGTTGCTGTTTCTGCTTACGTGGGGTTCTTTCTTCTCTTGCACTTCTGAAGTTAGATTAGGACATGTAATAATCAGCATCAACTGTGGGTCATCGTTAGTTGATTCGTCGAATTACTTGTGCCAAGTAGTAGACCTTTTGTCTCTTGTTGTGTTTTTGCTAACAGCTGTACTCCCCGTTCGGTTTGTGTTGTGCGAAATCTGCAATTGCCTCTGACGAGAAATCTAATATCTCTATGTGTTTTTCTTTGTTCCTCTCCTCTGCAGCAACAAAAATACAGGGGACTGAAAGGGATGGAGAGCATGGACAGCGACTCCGAGTGATCGCGAAAACCCGGAGCGCGACGCACAGAGATAGCAGCACAAGTGGGGTGAATTTCGCGTTGGAGCCTGGAGAAAAATCGCGGAAAAGAGAAACGTAAGATCAGTAGAGGAGGAAGAAGAAGAGGAGGAAGATAGGTCAAAGATGGATGGCGATGCAAGCATGAGCCTTCTTTTGGTTTAGGAGAAAAAAACAGACAAAAAAAGGATGATGAAAAACTTTCATTCGGCTGTTCCTTCGATTCCATTTTGTAAATCTGGGTGATTAGGGGCGGCTTTTTTTTCTAATTGTTTTCTCTTTTTTGTTTTGGTGAAATTTGGTGGTTTACATCCATGGCCATTGCCATGTGGTGATGGTGGTGGGCTGTGAATAGTTTTAGACTGTCAGAGACATTCAGAGTCTCAGGAAGAAGAAAGGAGAAAACTGATGTTAGCTCGCTCAATTCTGCGTATCATTCTTCCGTCATTTTTTCTGCATAGACTGCCTGTGTTTTTTTTACTATTGGCCGTGCATTGCGACGGCGAGCTCTTTTGCAGGAACATTTGCTGGCAACCTTGTACGGCTTCAGCAGATGCAGATCTGACCTCCGGCTGTGGTTGCAGGGATGAAGACTCGCAGGCAGTGTGTCATCAGAGGCCCAGAGCCCAAACAATGCTCATATGATTATAGTGCTACTGTACTCCATCTCTCTAAAATAAACTACTTTTGTATATTTAATAAATGGAGGGAATACTACAAGCTTCTTTAGACTGAAGCTAACCTCTGCTGTTCCACTAGGAAATCATGCGAATGACACGTGGAAATTCAGTAGAAATTTGACAAATTGACATATTATTCATTATCAATTTATTTTAATTGATACTTATGAGAATGACACGTGGGACTATCCGAGTGAAGGGAAATGGATAGGGTATCAAATAATTGAACCTCAATTTTGTGGAGTGTTAAATTATCAAAATCTCTGATCTGAGGACAAATCTCTCGGTTTTGAGGGACAGGGCACGGGCAATGTTTGGTGCTTTGAGGCTCCGTGGTTACTCCATCATGCAGCTCCGTATGGCAGTTCGACCAGTGCATACAGGAGTATTAGTCTAGGAGTACTATAACTGGGACGGCTGTAAAGTGCAGATTAATGTTGGGTGACACAGGCACAGTTTGGTGGAGGGCACCCCTGCTCACCAAACGGCTTTTGGATTCTTCTTCTCTCCTCTCCATGGCAGCCGTCGTCATCTGTGAGCCGCCATCCACTGCCGTGCCTCGTCCACGGCCAAAATGGCAAAAAATCCCTGCAACTTGCTTACCGATCGGGTGATCTATCCTCTCCTACTTCGGTGAGATTTCATTCACTTCAGTAGTTCAGTATCTCTCTTGCGTGTCGGTGGATTGGCCGCGAGGCGTGTGATCTCTTGCGTATCTCTCTTTAGTTTGGTTCTTCAGTTGAGAAGACCAAGAATGTGAAATTGAGATGTAGAGCCGGATTAATTCGGGGATCTCACTGGAGCTCATGGGGGGAGGGAGGGATCAAATTGGCGAGCAAAAACTCCCAACGCGCGCGATTCGCCGGGCGGCGCTCTGACGGACAATCCGAGGCGGCGAAAACGACGAGCGGCTGGTCCTCTCTCTCTCTGCTAGATCGCCCGTCACGTCGCATCTCCCGGCGGGGACACGGAAAACGTCGAGCTCCAAACGCTTGTTCGCCGCTGCCTCCGGGCTGCAGGCAGATAATGCTAGTACGTGGTTATGATCCGTGGTCCACAGCGACAGCGCGCTGAGCCCGAGAGCAAGGTTAAAGTAAATATTATAGCTAATTATTAGCTTCAAATCATCTATAATCAATTTAACAATCAATCTATATAATAGGAGTAAATTTCAGAAAACTATAACTTTAGTGATAAAACTATTGTTTTGCTGCAACAATAGCGTGGGAAATCTATCTATTATACTATTAATACAGCTCGAAAAGAAGGCACCACGTTCACCGTAGAGGCTAGAAATTACCACGTTAATCGAAGAAAAAGAAAAAATATCGACCGCTTGGTCGTTGATGGCCTATATTTTAATGGCTGAGATTTAATTAAAATTTTGGAACATTAGACTTGGTTTCACGTATACAGACATATCAGGCACTATAAATCGGGCATAGTATCAGACACGGATCGACATGTGCAGTAGTAATAGGTACCAATTACCACAATAATAGCAATAAGACAGTAGATTCCAAAATAAAAACACCCTACACACAATCCGACTCTGCCAACCTTCACTGATTCCTGGCTAATCTTGATTGACTCCCCAATAAATACTAAGCACCAGAACGGAGTCACCAACCAGAACAACAAGAGAAGATGTCAATAGCAATCAACACAACTGAACTGTCCGCAAAACACAGCAGCAAAAAATATGTCCAGGACGCCATTGTCGCCGGATCATTATCGTCAAATTTAGCCTTTTCCAGTTCGGTTTCTTCCTCTCACAAAGGCCCTTTGGTATGTTCTGCTCATCTTCTTCTTTTATATTCATGTTTACATATTTGTTAAATTTATTAGCTACTCATTCAATGGTATTTGTTTTAAGACTGAAATAATCTCGATTAACCATACATCGTCAAATATTTTTGATGTCAAATATTTTGGATGGATATGGAGTGTGTGAGCACAATTTTTTTATGACATCCCCAAAGGAATCCTGTGAGCTTCGCATTGCGAATCCAATCAAACATCCAACAAGCAAGACGAGAACTTGATATTTTGCATGAGACAAAACAAATGATATGAATGCACATTACTATTTACCTGAAAGATCCACTGCTCCAAGCATGGACAGCAAAGGAGATGCTGCGCCTAAGGGACCTCGGGGCTTCGTCGCACACAGTAACCGCACACCTCTGATGCATGAGAACGGATCTGACCCTGGAGGCTGGAGCCCTTCCACGTTTCCACCACGCCAAGCTGGACGGGGAGTAGGGAGGGACACCGAGAAAAGTCAAGCAACCGACGACTGGCGGCTGGCGCCGGCCACTGGGAGGGGAGAACGAGGGAAAATTTTCAGGAAGCAAGTGGGGAAAAGATGATAGAAGAGAGGGAGGCGGAAAAAATCAGGAAGCAAGGAAGTGGAAGTGGGGAAAAGAAGATGAGAGAGGTAAACATGACTGACTGACTGGTGAAGTGGTAAGTGGTGAGAGCGAAGACTTAAAAAAAGAAAATGTTGTTGCGCTTGAAAATAATGTAGTCCTCCTGTTACTTTTAATTGATGATACCTTTAATTTTTAGAGACATATTTGACCATGTATTTTATTCAACATTTTACGTAAATACTTAGGATATAACTCATGCTTAAAATGCTTTTAATGATAAAACAATTATAATTATGTAAATTTTTTCAATAGTGCCATCTATTAAAATACTTAAACATTCAACTCTACCAACAAATATAAATAAATAATACCTAAATTTTGGGATAAAAAAGCATAAAAATTCAGACACACAGCACAAGTGCACACACGTGACTACCAGACATATCTATGAAACTGTTAAAAGGTCCAATTTTTAAACTTTAGAAACAAAAAGGTCTAAACTTTAAAGATTATAAGGAGGATAAATATAATTTGTATAGATCCGATGAAAAAAATAAAGGGGGTGAAAAAAAAAAGAGGTAGCGAGTAGTGTAACTTTAAAAATATATAAAATTAAAAACACGGGGATAATAAGGATCAATATTTTAAAATCATAATACAATGAGATGATTATTTAATAAAATTTATGTGTTAAAATAAATAATTTTGTAGGTGCTAGCCGCGCAATTGCGCGGGCCACCTAACTAGTTATCACAAAATAACTTTTACGTGTAGCAGCATATAACGTAAAAGTTGCAGTTTTGTGATAATTTCCCACGCTATTGTTACATCAAACTGAAACATGCTACTAATGTTGTAGCAAACTGATAATTTTGTCATTAAAGTTGTAGGTTTTTGAAATTTACTCATATAATAGTTACTTGTAAACATATAATGCACTATTAATATCTGGTCTTACCTATAATACACATGTTGCGTCTTGAAGTCTATATTATAGCTGGCTACAAATGTATGACCCGCTGATTTTCCCTCTCCTCTTTATTTCCACGGAATATGTTTACCTTTGGTTTTTGGTTTATAGTATGTTATTTTACCTGATCTGATCGGCCGATTTATTTATGGATAAAACGAAAAGATCCATCCGCCGCGTCTACGACTGCGACGTTGGTCGGTCGCAGACTCGCAGCCTCCTGATCCATTTACTACCAAAAAACGTTCAGGTCAGGGAGAGACTCAGGACCATCTCGGGAGAAATTCTAACGAGACCCACACAGTCTGGCCCAACTACTGTCGCATTTGTTTAAATGGGCTGAGCTCTCGGCCCATACAATTGGATGGTTATTGGGCTGATGAGCCGGAAATGCGAGCCCAATTGTAAACCTAAAACACCGCTCGCCGCTGCACCTGCACGCGCCGCATCTCTCCCTCACTCTCTCGATCTCTCACTCGCGTCGCCGCCGTCGCCGCCGCCGCCGCAACTGCCGCTTGCCGAAGCTCCTCCTCCTCGCCGACGAGATGGTACGGCCGCCCTTCCCTACTCTATGGCTCCTCTGATCCTTGCTCTCCATCTGCGGAGCCTTAGGTTTCTGTCCGTTCGTGGCTGGAGCATTCTTGATTTGTGGCTTTATCACAAGTTCCTTTTCCGCGCGATGGAGATATGGTTTCTCAGTTAGATTTGCGAAGGTTTTAGCTTGTGTTGAGTGAAATGATGCCCGTAGTCGTGTGGTATTCCTTAGATCTATGTGTTTTTTTGGATTTATTTTTTGTGCTTGATATGGAATGTGGCACTGTGAAATCTGACGGAGCTATTACTTGTTTGAACTGTTATTAGAATGCTAGTTACTGCCGTCCGAGGTACCTGTCACTCGCTGGTATTAAGTGATACTGAAAACTTGAGCTTAAGTGTGCATTGTCATATAGATGCAACAATTTAAGAACACTCGTAGTAGCATTTACGAGTGGCAATCAGTACACATCCAATCGTCTGATCCATCGACATCCCTGTTCAACTGCTCCTCCTTGTTTATGATTGAAGCTAATTTATCATGTTTTCTCTCTTCCCTCTGCACCTCACTTTTGTTTGCGTACTTGTTTTGACTCTATTTCCACGTATATTCCAGGTTGATAGACTGCTTAAGGATGATGCGACCGAGGAGAAGGGAGAGCGTGCCAGGATGGTTAGTTCAAATCATTGCCCTTTCAATTCCTCCATCCTTGTCTCTGCAGTGCTATGCTATGACGCTACATCCATTTATGTCATGTGTTTCCTTGGGTCCTGCATCACCAAAATACTGCCTATAGAACAGCCAAACGCTCTCTAGTTCTTGGCTCTGGCTCATTCCTGATTATTTCACAACCAAAAACTCTATACCTGTTCTGTGTCCCAATGGTGACCAAGCTTTTCTGCCTTACTGGTTATGCTTTAATACTAATACTGATTGCTTTTGAAGCCACAGTATTACATTTACTGGTATATCCTATAAATTTCTCATTCGGAATTGGCGAATGTTCTGACTGACAGTAACGAAAATGGTTTAGACTCAAATGCTTTTTCAGGCAAGTCTTGCATGCTAACCTGTTTCTTATTTAGGCATCCTTTGTTGGTGGTATGGCAATCAGTGATTTGGTCAAGACAACGTTGGGGCCAAAAGGAATGGTATGCTCAAAAATCTAAAGCATCCTGGTTTTCTTCATTTATTTGCAAACTATCACCCCTGATATTGGCTCAAATTTTAATCTACTCATCAAGTGCCAAATTTGTAATCACATAACCGCCTTTCTATGTTCTATACTCAGGACAAGATCCTACAATCAACTGGTAGGGGACGCAGTGTGACTGTTACAAATGATGGTGCTACAATTCTGAAGTCTCTTCATATCGACAACCCAGCTGCTAAGGTCCTTGTTGGTATCCTTTAATTTGACCCTTTTTTATTGCTACACCGGTTAGGTAATATCACTGTTTTAAATCTCTGTTTCATATGTATGAAGTGTTTTTTACTTCATATTTTTGATAATTTATTGGATCTTCTTGTTGGCCAATCTTTATAATGCAAAAATAAAAAAAAGTTATTCCTTAATGTGGGCCTCAGACATCTCAAAAGTGCAAGATGACGAAGTGGGTGATGGAACTACTTCTGTTGTTGTTTTGGCTGGTGAGCTTTTGAGGGAAGCTGAAAAGTTGGTAAATATGAAGATACATCCAATGACAATCATTGCAGGTATATTTCAGTTCTACATGATCACCAGTATACTGATGCCACGTATTTACTGTTGACAATTAGACCACTCATGCTTAATCGGAGTTTAATTTGTCTTCTCACGGCATAAGTCCTCATCTAGATCATAATTAGAGTTGACTGTGCCCAAGAGAATCATGTGCAATGTAATGCATATGTTCCTCACTAGCAAGTTCGTAGTACTGTTACATTCTATTGCTCATGGGTTGTCTTCAATAAACAAAAAAGTTTTTTGCAAGAAGTTCATCCATGTTATGTAGACGTGTGATTGAGCATCACTTTCTGTACACATGGGTCAGATTAAACTTTTTATTTCCTGTCCAATGGATTTGTTTCACCAATTTCAGGGTTCAGGATGGCTGCTGAATGTGCTCGTGATGCTTTATTACAGAGGGCCATGGATAACAAGGAAGATTCAGGCTAGTTACATTTCCTTACGCATGTGGTTTATTGATTTAAACTGAAGATGTCCTATATATTTAATGTTTTGCCTCCTGGGATTTATGCATGGAAGTTTGCTCAAAAGATCTACCATTTAATGATTGCTTGTTTGTGTTCACAGTACATAATTTGTCTAGCACTCTAGCATCTCTTCCATAAATTGAATCACACCACTAATATTCAGCTTTTAATTCCATGTTACTGCAGATAAGTTTAGATCAGATCTGATGAACATTGCTATGACAACGTTGAGTTCAAAAATACTTTCCCAGGACAAGGAATACTTTGCTGGTCTTGCAGTTGATGCTGTTCTAAGACTTAAGGTACTGAAATTGTTAATGCTTTATACTATATATTTGCAGTTAGTTGTTTTGAACTTTTGATTTGTGACTGTTACTACATATTCTGCCGCTATATTGCCTTAAATACTTTTCATTATACCATCATTTAAGTCACTGCAGATTCTGATTTGTGTGTGCTACTACTGAATTGCAGGGCAGTACCAACTTGGAAGCAATTCAAATTCTTAAGAAAACTGGAGGGTCTCTAAAGGACTCCTTTTTGGATGAAGGGTATGTCAGAATTGTGTTTGACAATATTTAGGGAGAAAATTTCCTTCAGTATCCAACCTTTATTGACCCCAAATATCTGTTAGGTTCAAGAATAAAGTAGTACATGATATTTATTCATTGCAGACTAATTAAATTTTGAAATTATGTAAATCATCATATGTTGGAAGCAGCCATGAGCAGATCAAACTGAAGTCCTGCTCTTGAGGTGGCAATTTCATGATTTTTTTCTTTTGTAGGTTCATTCTAGACAAGAAAATCGGTCTTGGCCAACCGAAGAGGATTGAAAACGCCAAGATTTTGGTTGCAAATACTGCTATGGACACCGACAAAGTTAAGATATATGGAGCACGTGTACGGGTTGATTCAATGGCTAAGGTTGCTGAAATTGAAGCTGCTGAAAAGCAAAAAATGAGAGAAAAAGTGCAAAAGATCATAGGTCATGGAATCAACTGTTTCGTTAACAGGCAGTTGATCTACAACTTACCTGAGGAACTCTTTGCAGATGCTGGCATACTGGCAATCGAGCATGCTGATTTTGAGGGCATTGAGCGGCTTGCTCTTGTCACTGGTGGTGACATCGCCTCCACTTTTGATAACCCGGAGTCTGTCAAACTTGGTCATTGCAAGGTCATTGAAGAGATTATGATTGGGGAGGACAGGCTGATTCATTTCTCTGGGGTTGAAATGGGGCAAGCCTGTACTATTGTCCTCAGAGGAGCAAGGTATGCTCATGCCTATAGTTGGACTCTTTTTTCTTTACATTTATCTATATTCCATCTTGAGCTTGTGTTGACTGTGTGCTTTTACCTGCAGTGAGCATGTGCTTGATGAAGCAGAGAGGTCCCTGCACGATGCCTTATGTGTGCTTTCACAAACAGTGAACGACACCCGTGTGTTATATGGTGGTGGATGGCCTGAGATGGTTATGGCCAAAGAAGTAGATGGACTGGCGAGAAAGACACCTGGGAAGAAGTCCCATGCTATCGAAGCCTTCTCGCGCGCTCTTCAGTCCATTCCAACCATCATCGCTGACAATGCTGGTCTGGATAGCGCTGATCTGATCTCTCAGCTCAGAGCAGAGCATCACAAAGAGCAGAGCACTGCTGGAATTGATGTCATTTCTGGCGGCGTAAGTTTGCTAGTGCATATCAGAAGTTGCATTTACATTTGTTCTAGGGGTTGGAGCTGATACTAAGACTTCTTCCGCAGGTTGGAGACATGGAAAAGCTGGGGATATCAGAGTCGTTTAAGGCGAAGCAAGCTGTTCTTATGTCTGCTACCGAGGCAGCGGAGATGATTCTCAGGGTCGATGAGATCGTCACTTGTGCTCCACGGAGAAGGGAGGACAGGATGTGATGTGTCTGATATTTGTGTTCTAATCTGAGGATGTTTGTTTTTTTGAAGTGTTTTGTATCAGTTCGTCTTGTAGACACATATGGGACGGCCGGGTCTGTATTATCATGAAAGCTTTGTCCTAACAGCGGAACACTTTGAATGGGATTCTTATTTGCAGCTTTACTCATGTGCGCTTGGCTCAAAATATGTTGGGTTTCGGTCTTGAGTATACATTCTATTGTACCATGTTATCTGTTTGGATCATCATTCTTTCTGTAATGAGCATTACTCCCTTTGGTTGCACTTGGGCATGTCACATGTTTTGCTGACATGAGTTACACTTACACATCAAGCCATACTGAGCTAAGCATGGACCAAGGTCACTATCAATTGCATTCTTGGGACTCTTTGAGCTCTGCTGGCCTAGATGACTCAATCAATGTTCCATAGTTTCTTGTTTATCTGATCATTGATGAGCAGGTGCCTACTGTTGATTTGCAAAGGTAAGGATATAAGGAATGGTCCATACACATCATAGAGACATAATATGCAACACACAGGAGAAAAGTACGAACGGAATTAAAAGAACTGTGCCTGGATAACGAACCATCAATCGACAACAATGGATGATACAACAAAACTGTTTCGGAGCATGCAAGCTAGAAGAACTAATCATGCAATGCACAAGCATTTACATGGAAATCATGATCCATCTCCAGCACTGACATATCACCTTCAAACAGTGTGCAATCCTCGTGCTGAATTGCTGACGGTGAGAAGCTAGGCTGGTTAAAAATAATACATCAGGTTTGCGAGGTTGCTTAACTTGCATTCTGCATATCAATGGCTTCGATGCTGTGTTCATCCAGCTCTTGGGAATAAAAATCAAACAAGAATCAAATTTGACTCAGTGTAAAGCCGACATGAATATGGACATGAAACCTATAAGGACTTAGGGATGAAAACAAATGCTTGAATGAGAAGTGTTAACAACAACAACACGAATTTGGTTATGAAAGTAAATGCTAGAATAAAAAACCAACATGAATTCGGTTATGAATATGGTTTCGCCCATCTCCTCCCACTTCCCCGGCATTCTCTCTCAAACCACCCTAAGGCTGTGTTCTTCCCCACCTTCCACTCACCTCCCTCGTGTTCCCCGTACACGCTTTTCAAACTACTAAACGGCGTGTTTTTTACAAAAGGTTTCGGTACGAAAGTTTCTTTAAAAACATTTTAATCCATTTTTTTTAAAAAATAATATTAATTAATCATAAGAAAATATGTCGCTCCGTTTTGCGTGCGCATGATGTGAGTTCCCAATCTCACCTCCCGAACACAATGTTATTGTTCTTCTATTGCTCACCCTTCGTTGCTAGCCCCCAAAGCCTAATTAATCTGGCAAAGCTTGCTAGAGTTTGGTTGTCGAGGACGTTGAGGGGCTCATCGAGGAAGTTGATGTCGTGCGGATTTAGTAGAATCTCACTTGACTGAACAGTAGCAACAGTGATAAATAAATGCCAAAATTAACTAAAACCGACACAAATTTGGATAAGAAGATAAATGCTAGAACGACAACTATTTATAAAACCGACGCGGATTTAGACATGAAAAGTGAATGCTAAAACGACAAGTTTTTACAAAACTGACACGGATTTAAACATGAAAATAAACGCTAGAATAAGAATGACGAAGGGACTATCGATTCGGTCTAAATGAACCCTCCATCATAACTAATCACCAGCCATACCAATGGAGACAGAGCTCCTCTGACGTAAAGTTAGAGGGAGCCTTTAAGTCAGTGACCATGTCCCCTCAGACTTTAAGTCAGGGGAGCCTTCTTCCTACCAACAGCTATCACCCTCTGAACAAATCAAGCTAACCCATCAGTTACAAGCACAGAAAGTCGGTCTACTGATCCATGCAACAATTTTTGTCCCTTGCAAGTAAGCCTAATCCATGCAACATGCATGACTCAACTACACCTAATGGCATCGCATCCTGCCAATTTCTTTTTGTTGCTTCAGTTTCTTTTCCCTTTTGTTGCACCGCTCGCTCCCTCCCTTCGTTTCCGCGCGCGCGGCCCAGCCCATCACATCACATGGCTCGTTCTCTTCAAACTGCCGTCTCGACGTGTCCTCCGGCCGCGCCGCCACCTGTCAGGCTCTTGTGGACGCTGCCCTCGCCGTCGGAAGCGCTCTCCTCCTCCTCCGCCGCCGCAGCCGCCGCCGCCGCGGCGACCTTCTTGGCCTTGGCGTACTCGCCGTAGAGGTAGGAGGAGAAGCCCCAGGCGCAGAGCGCGGTGGCGAGGGCCTTCTCCGCGCCGAACGGGTCGCCGAACACGGCGACGCCGCCGAGCACGTTGAGGGTGAGCACGGCGGCCATGCAGACGCCGCTGTGGAGCGACGAGGTGAGGTAGATCACGCCGGCGGTGCCCATGAAGCACGCCTGCCACGTCAGCACCACCGTCGCCACCACCGCCCAGTACACCGCCGGCGAGGACCCGCCGTCCACCCAGCCGGACACGTCGTCCGCCACGCCGCCCGACGCCGCCAGCCCCACCGCCGCGATGAGCGACGCCATCGCCTGCATCACCGCCTGCACCTCCACGGCCAGGACGAACCCCCCGGAGACGGCCTCGCGGTACACCAGCTCCATCACCGGCAGGTACGCCGAGAAGAGCCCCGCGGCGCCCAGCGTGACGACGAACCCGACGAGGTAGCTCTTCCTGCCGCCGCCGCCGACGCCGCCCTCCGCCGTCTCACCGGAGTCCCCCGACCGGAGCGCGAGGAGCACCGAGCTGAGCGTCAGCAGCACGACGGCATTGAGGTTCACGAAGGTGACCGGGTGGCGGACGATGACGACGGCGAGCACCAGCGTGAACGCGAGCTGCGTCGACAGCAGCAGCGACGACGTCGACACGGGGAGGAGCGACGTGCTGTACGCGAAGAGCAGGTTGTTGGCCCCCATCAGGGCGCCGATGACGAGGCAGACGGCGAGGAACCGCCGCGACAGCCACGTGAACGGCCGCGGCGCCGACGCCGGCCGGCCGCCGGCGAGCGCGCCGGCGACCAGCAGCGGGAACCCCGCCGACTGCACCAGCGTCACCACCCACCGGTTCCGCCCGCCGTGCGTGAAGTAGAACCTCGACAGCAGGCTCGACGCCACCGACCCCACCAGCAGCGCCGCGTAGTTCGCCATTAGGAGCAGCATCCTGCGCCGGCGAGGCCCCGCCATGGCGGCGGCGACGGCGGCGGCGATTGCCATCGTTATCGGCGAGGAGGAGGAGGAGGAGTGTGTAGGCGGCGATGGCGATGTGAGTCTCCACTTATTTATGCAGATGATGAGATGAGAGGGGATAAAATGGCGTATTATATAGATGATGATTTTTTTTTTCTTCCAAAGTTTGACTCCTTTTGCATTTTCAGGTTCTACGCCTTTCGTTTTCAAACAAAATTAAAAGTAGCAAATTGAAACTGAAAAAAATAATCAAGGTGACTGGTTTGTCTACAAAAGAAGACGGAATTTAATTGCTAGAGACCATGATCGGGATATGAGATACATGAATGTGCTGTTCATGAGTAGGTCGTTCTAAAAATGGAGTAAATTAAACCATACTTAATTATGGCTACAAATTGATAATAAATGGTCAGTATAGCATATCTCTTTATCATTCTGGTGAATTAATTGATATAGATTCCAATGCATCCGTTGATGATAATAAGATGATGATTACAGAGAATGTTTTCATCCCTCGAGGGTACAAAACAAGTCCCATAAGCAGAAGTCCCATTTGAAAGACAAGAAATTCTCCTCGATTCATATGTATGTGAACCGAATTTTACAATCCACCAGTTCATGTCTGATTAATCTGCACCATCCAAACTAACCAAATGCAGCAAAGTGATCAGAATGCCAGCCCAGTAGTAATTAATCCGCAGTAAAAATCCAGCTACATTTTACGCTGACCCGATCTGCGTCTGTTTGCTCTGCCCGCATTTGCTGGCAAGTGGATGACAACGACGACATGCCGGCTGGCCGGCCGGCCCGGCGCGCGGCGACTCGCCGGAATGCAAGCAAGCAAGCACGGACGTTAAAGCTAGCTATATATCCAGCCGAGCACGCACCCCAAAACGAGAACTGAATAACTGAACCGTTCTTGTGTGTGGGTTTTTGTTATAAAAGTTAGTCAAAATTGCGGAACACGACTGACTCTTGTTAGCCATTGATCAACCCCAGACACAACAAACCACGACATATATATACTAGAATTTATTAATGATATTTAGCCGAAACATATACTCACAAGACTCGGATTATATATAGGTGTTTTTCTTCGATTAAAATAGGACGTGTTATAGTGTGTCACGTGTTTGGATCACTTATGATATTCTTTCGGGTTCAGCTTCTAATATATGTATCGGTGCCGATTTTTGTAACAGTTTTCTCCGAAAATCAGGCTAGATCGAGATCGAGCTATAGCTAGCTACCGAATCGAGCTTGACACTTGTCATGGCAACCAGCGGATGCGACCAGGAGTGATCGAGGACGAAACGGCCCAAGAAAACGAGGAGATCACCATGACTCCTCCTAGCTAGCTGCTCCAGATCACTACACGATATATATGTCTGTGTCTTATCTGATGACGACGACCTGCCTCCAGCTAGCTAGCTAACAACCTCCATGGATATATTGCGTCTCAAGTATGCTACATTTGGGCGTGCAAGGCATGTGCTAAGCTGTCCGAAACGTTCAAGATAACTTAAGGGTATTTTCTTTTCAATAGCTAAATGATTTGTGATAAATATTCAAAGGTACAAACAAATAAATTAGGTATTAGAAGATTGAAAATGGATTTAAGAAGATTTTCCAATAAAAAAAATCATATATAGAAAGTTTTTGCAGAAAAAATGTATCATTTATGAGATCGGAAAACATGTCGCCATTCCATTCCATTCCATTCCCACTCGGAGGAAAAAGAACAGGCATATCAATCTATATATAGGGAGTGGATTTTGATCTCTCGAGGCAATGTTGAAACTTGTATATTTGTGAAGTGATATATCACATGTTAATACATCTTCTTTTTTTATAATTTTTTTCATAACCATTTGAGTGACATTCAAACAACGAGGTGACATTCTCTCGAGGGATCAAAATAGTTTCCCTGGGTTTGTTTGTTCTAAAATATATAAATCTGTAAGATTTATCGCCCAACGTATCGTGTGATGATGTGATCCATATACCCTTTCATGGTTTTGGCCATATGAATAGCATGGTTTTCTGAAGATCACGTTCAGGGAACAGCTTGTCGAGCCTTTCTTGGATATGCAGTACGGACGCGCTGAGAAATTGAGAACCAAGCTAGCTGCTCTTTCACTGGTTCAACACGTCACGGCTTACAAATTGAGACGTCAATCTTTTTTCTCTCAAAAAGGAAAATTACATGGAACTAACCTGATCAGATGGACGTCTACATCTGCTACTATAGTACTTAAGATGGAAACTGCAGGATAATGAATGCATTACAGTAGTGGTTCAGTCATAATTCAGAAACCTTTATGTTTCTTCCAAGTTTCCAAGTTGGTGCTCATGTAATTATCCTAGCACAGTAAGTAGATTGCGCAGCGATTCTCTCTGCTGTGCCATTCGGATATGCACAGAGAAATTTATATGAAGAAATTGGGATCAGGTCCGAGAATTATTTGCGTCAATTTCAAATATATATCTGAATGTTCTGAACTTGACAAATTCTACAACAGACTGAGATCATGCATAAGTCATAAGAGAGCATACAAAGCCACGTAGGATTGATTGCTTATCTGTATTCTTCTAGGCCCTTACAAGGGGTTGCAACACTGCAGCAACCAAGAAACATAGTACAGTACGCTGATCAGAACTCAGAAGTTCATAATCAACATTCCCTAGTACTGCTGCATGTCTGCAAGTATGGCAGAAAGCCAGAAATGCACATAGCTCAAGGATAATATCGACGAACTGTAGTATGATTGGCGCCATCATTCATGCAGCAGAAATGCATCCATCTTAAGGTTGGCCATTAGCCATTCACTAGCTAGCTACCTATGCACACATGCAGAACTGCAGATAGATAGAAAGATAAATCCATCAGGAAATTCAGGATAGATAGAGTAGATAGCTAGCCAGTGGCAGTACTTTCAGGAAGATTTAGCCGGCTAGCTGCTCGATCGATCTGTCTACTTCTAATTGGGATGATAGATGCGTGTTCTTAATCCATGCATTTGGCGTCTGACAACAAGAGATAGCGCGTGCTGTATTTTTTCTGTGTGATTAGAGAGAGAATAAAGTGAGTGTGATTGGAGCCTAATAATTGCATTTGACATCAAAGTAAGCACTAGGTTGACTATTGCTGTGGACCTGCAAGTGTTAGGAGTACTGTTCTTCTCCAATGGGTGATAAAGAGTATTTCCTTTTCAATCGCTATATAATTTTTTCGAGATAACAACAGCAGAACACACCACATGCACACCTGGTTAGGAGGGGATTAGACCAATCCGTTCCGGTTAAAAATTTGAGTTCATAGTCCCACATTAATCAAACCAAATTTCACTATTTAGAGTTGTGTTTAGCCGCGGTAGTTTTCTAAGCTTCAGTTTTCTTGTTTTTCTATTTTGCCTTTTCTCTCTTCCCCTGGCATAAACCGGTCTGGCTGGTTGCTTTGTGTAATAAAAACTATTTTCTTCTAATATATTGACATGCAATCCTTTTACGCGTTCGCGAAAAATTGAGCAAACTAAATTCTAAAATTTCAGAAGGGGATAAAATACCCTTCTCTAAAAAAATAAAAAAAATTCACCTGAGGCATTTCGCAACAAAAATGGAAACTAACTTAGCATTCGGCCCAATATAGGCCTTGTTTGGGTGGGCATCAATCTAGACCCAGTCCACGTACGTGGGGCTAGGTCTATAGACCTGGATGGGCCGGGATTTTGGACTATTCAAATAAGTCCTTCTAAAGTTGGGCCGAAGAGAAACTAAAAAAGGCCCAAATGTGGACTAATAACACTAGCACCCCTACCAGGCCGGAAAGCCCACTCCGCGTGTGGAATTCATAGCGAAGCCCAACGTGTCACTCCGTTAGCAGCAACGAGACCCCGAAACCCTAAGCCTCACCTATATAATGCTCCACCACGCCGCCACGCGCTCGATTTCACTCGCCGCCGCCGCCGCCGCCTCCCTGCTCTCTGCCGCCGCCGTCGCCGCCGCTTGCCCCGTACTCCTCCTCTTCAGCGGCGATGAAGGGACGGCAAGGCCAGCGCGTGAGGCTGTACGTCCGCGGCACCATCCTCGGCTACAAGAGGTGACAGCTCGCTCTCCCCCTGCGTGGCGTCTCCGCCTTCTCCGTCATCGCCGCGGTGGAGTGGTGTTGATCTTGGTTTGGCGTTGATTTGCTCGCGCAGGTCGAAGTCGAACCAGTACGAGAACACGTCGCTGCTGCAGATCGAGGGGGTGAACACCAAGGAGGAGGTTGGGTGGTACGCCGGGAAGCGCATCGCCTACGTCTACAAGGCCAAGACGAAGAGCAACGACTCCACCATCCGCTGCATCTGGGGCAAGGTCACCCGCCCGCACGGCAACTCCGGTGTCGTCCGCGCCAAGTTCCGGTCCAACCTCCCGCCCACCTCCATGGTGAATCTCGCTCTCACCGTCGTCTGCGCCATCATTTGATCCAGTCCATTCCGCTCCTGATTGTAGTTTTGGCCATTTCTGATGTTTTTGTTGGGTCGATATGGTGGTGCAGGGCAAGAAGGTCCGCGTCTTCATGTACCCCAGCAGCATCTAAAAGCATCCAAGGTACTTAGTTTCACTGGTTTTAATCTTTTACAGTGTGATGCATTATTGCCTATTGCTTCCCGTCATGTTGTATACTGTTCATTGAATCATCTAGCTCGTGGGGTCAGTCAGAATCTTATGCAATCGTCCATGAATTCAGTATTCGTAACAGTTGTTGCCTAATTAGATGGAATGGTGCATTGTTAGGTTCTGGTGTGAGTGATCGTTATGTTTGTGTGTAAGGGCTCCATGCCAATGGGGGAAGCTCTTCTGCTAGCTTCGAAATACCTGCAGGTTCTCTGCGGGGTGCTGATAAAATTCAGCGGTCTCATAGTGCGAGGCTGTGCTTTGGTTGATGGTCCTCTCATCAACCTGTTTGTCACAACCTTGCTTCCAATGACCTCTATATGTATCAATCTAATATTGTCAGTGTTTTACTGTTCACAAGCGTTCATGTGGGTAAAGTGACATATAGTGAACTCGAGGGTTATAAACTAATGTGTTACACTATATGCTTTGCCGTGTAATTGATCTAGGTTCCTTTCATACTTTGTCATTGTTTAGGAGTCCCAATCCAGGTCGGGATCATGGCCCCATCCTAACTTAACAGAATTGGGGTGGCAGGAGGAATTTACTGGGATCCCTGGGATGGTTTCAGGCTTCCAGTTGTTTGTGGAAAGGTCTGGGTTTTTTGCCCGATGATGTATACATACATGTAGGAATTGCGAGCTTAGCATTGGAAGATGAAAACACCAATTACTATCTATTAGCTGACAGTCAAGTTGTGTCCTGGTTGACTAGACAGTCAAGTTTCAGCTCATTCCTAGTGGAACAGGGACCATTTTTTTTTGGGGGGGTTATTGTGGTATTAAAGAAACCTGCAGTATGGGATTTCTTCATGTTTTTGTGACTTTATGTTGATGTTGATACTGTCTTCAGAGCATAATGCACTTTGCATGGTTAAAATATATTTTGATATCATTGTTTTTTTGCCTATCTCCCTATTGCATAACAAGTCAAAAGTTTGAGAACTAACAATAATTTCACTTTTTAACTGAAACAGGTTTCTTGCCTATGCTGCGAAACTGATAGTTGTCACCGTGGAGGGTTTTATATCAGCTAGTCACTTGGTTAACCAGTCAGAAATTTAAGCGGTTTTGAGGAGTTTTAGCTTTTCTTTTTATTTCGGACTATTTGCTGTATCATGATGACAATTATTTGAAGGCTTTTTAGCGGATTTGAAGCTACAGAGGTTTAGCATTTGGATCGTGATCTCAGCCGTTTGATATCGTATCTGTATATCTAAATTTGGTTGACACTGCTCGTTGAGTATATTTGAAAATGATAGGCAGATGGATTCAGTGGTTCAGATATCTGATGTCCAATCGAGAAGGTGGTCATTTAGACGGACAGAGTGCCGGTACCTGATTTTTCTGCTGATTGCTTAGTCATGACACAGCACAAATGCTGGTGTCATTGCTGTAGTACTCCCTATAATGCTGGAGTATTTCCGAAGAGAAATGTACGCCCTATAATCAGGGATTCCCTAGTGTTTACACTTAAATCTAAATGAGCGGCGATGATATTTTGTTGAATCTGACTGATTGTTGATGCAAAACACGGTGGTCTTTGAAGATTTGCTTTACTCTAGTGTAGGTCCTAACAATAAATGAAATTAGATAAACGCGTTAGAATATTTACGATGAATTGAACAAAACAAAGTGCGTTAGGATCTTTATGATGAATTGAACAAAACAAAGCCCTGAGTATGTTCCATCGACTGCAATATTAATCATGTAAGTTAATAAATCAATATTATGAAAACTAGTCGATGATTCAATATTTAGAGCGTAAAGATAATGTATTGGCTATTATTTTAATACAAACTTATATAAAAGTGTTTTATATAAAAGTGTTGACCAAGTCAAATATGCCAAATAAGGCCCAATCCCCAACATGATGATCTGGCCTGAGATTGAATCATACTTATATATTTGAAAAGATCAATTATCTCATATAAGTGGCAGACACAACACGTAGCAAGTTAAAAGGTACGCTAAAATAAATATATCAGGTAAAATCGGTTGAAACTTCGATAATATTGTTATTCTTGATCAATTTTAGGTTAGGTTTTAGGGTTATAGATAGGACTAAGGTTGATGTACCTCAAAGTATGTAGAGAAATCTAAAGCCGATCTTAGCTGATATGGTCAAATTAAAGTGCTAAGCTAGATTAATTAATATATATGATAGAAAATCATAAGTGCACATAGCTCAAGGATAATTATCGACGAAATGTAGTATGATTGGCGCCATCATTCATGCAGCAGAAATGCCATCCATCTTAAGGTTGGCCATTAACCATTCACTAGCTAGCTACCTATGTACGCATGCAGAACTGCAGATAGATAATCCATCAGGAAATTCAGGATAGATAGAGTAGATAGCTAGCCGGCAGTACTTTCTGGAAGAATTAGCCGGCTAGCTGCTCGACCGATCTGCCTACATCTAATTGGGATGATAGATGTGTGTTCTTCATCCATTCGGCGTCTGACAGCAAGAGATAGCGCGTGCTGTGTGTGTTTTTCTGTGTGATTAGGGAGAGAATAAAGTGAGTGTGATTGGAGCCTAATAATTGCAGTTAACATCAAGTAAGCACTAGGTTGACTATTGCTGTGGACCTGCAAGTGTTACTGTTCTTCTCCAATTTGGTGATAAAAGTATTTCCTTTTCAATCGCTATATATTTTTTTCGAGATAACAACAGCAGAACACACCGCACGCACACGTATGCAAGGCGCAATTACAAGTGTGAGTCTGGATAGGTGGGGATTAGACGAATCCGTTCCGATTAAAATTTTTACTCATAGTCCCATATTACTCCCTCCGTTTACTCCCTCCGTTTTACAATATAAGTCATTCCTAGTATTTTTTAAAAACAAAAATTAAAGATGTTTTTGCCGGTACTTTGGTACATCATTCATGTATGAGTCGGTTTTTTTGTTAATTCGCTTTTGGAAATATATATCCGGATTTGAGTCGGTTTTCAATTTCGTTCACTTTTGAAAATATAGGAGTCATCCAAGCGAAGGGCCTGTTCACTTTGATGCCAAAAAAAACCTTACTAAATTTTGGCAACCAAAATTTTAGCATAGTTGCCAAAATTTTGATAACTTGTCAAAATTTTGGCAGAATTTCTTATATAATTACCAAAATTTGGCAGCAAACTAAATGTAGCCACTTTTTTGGTAACTTTACCAAAACTTGGTAAGGTTGAAAATGGCATCAAAGTGAACAGACCCGAATTCTCACTATGAATTTCATCTTAACTAAACCATATAACAATAATAAGATTAAAATAGTTTTACCCGTTGCAACGCACAGGCTTTTTTCTAGTTATTAAACAAACCAAATTCGTCCTAAAATTTCAGGAAAAATCACCTGAGGGCATTTCACAATCAAACAAAAGAAAACTAACATATACAGAACTCCAATAGTGGGAAGATTTTCGTCCAATAGCATTCGGCTTAATCTAGGCCTTGTTTGTGTGGGCCTCAATCTAGACCCAGTCCACCTATGTGGGACTAGGCCTACAGACCTGGATGGGCCGGTATTTTGGACAATCCAAACAAGTCCTTGTAATACTAGGCCGATGAGAAACTAAAAGGGCCCAACTGTGGAAGGCCCTACCAGGCCGGAAGGCCCACCTCCGCTTATGGAATTCATAGCGAAAGCCCAACGTGTCACTTCGCCAGCAGCAACGTGACCCCGAAACCCTAAAACTCACCTATATAAAGCTCCACCACGCCGCCACCCTCTCGAGTTCGCTCACAGCCGCCGCCGCCGCCTCTCTCACTGCCGCCGCCGCTGCCGCCGCCGCCGCCGCCTGCCTCGTACACCAACTCTTCGGCGACTAGATGGTACGATCTCCTCTCCCCGTACCTACGTCCTCTCCAATCCTTCGCGTGCACTCGGATTTCCCCTTCGTATCAACTCGTTGTCTCGCTGTGCTGATTGAATCATCCTGACCCTTTTCGGTTTAGCTGTAGCTTTGTTCAGCGCAATGGGAATATGTCGTTCCGGTTAGATTTTAGGAGGAATTTGCTGTTCCTGTTTGATTTTAGGAGGTTTTGGTTTGTGCCGGTAGAATGTCCTCGTTGGGAGTCGTGTGAGATCTTGCTGTTGACGCTTTTTCGTGGCCAACACAAGATCACCTAACGATTTCGTGGTACAAACACTTGCGTGATGCTTCCGTTGTATTTCGCCCTTGTAGTTCTTGATACGAATTCTATCACTGTGAGATCCCCCGCTGTATTATTACCTGATGAACTGGTGTTGCCGTCTTCCTGTTGTTAAAGTGACAATTTCTGCCTTCCAAATTATTAGTTGGAGTGGGTTGATTAATAAAGGGCATGATCATTACCTCAAATTATGCACCATTAAACACTTTAGCTTGTTAAGCTTCCTTTGAGGCCAACTGCCATGTGCCGATGTTTCCATTGGTACTGCATGATCAGTTAATATAATGTTTTGGATAATACTTATAGTAGAGTGGAGTTTCTTATTAGCACAAGTTCTTTCTGCTCTACTGTGGAAATGTCATGTGTTTTAAGTATATACAAGTTATACTTTCCAAGTATTTTTAGTACAGAGTGGGGTTGTCTGCAATCATCACCATACGTAAAAGTGTACTGTACCATTAACTATGCTTGTGCTCTGTTTAAGTCTTGTTTGTGATGTTTGTGCAGACGAAGCGCACCAAGAAGGCAGGAATAGTTGGCAAATATGGTAATGACATTGTAACTGTGCACACTGTTAGTTCATAGCATCATGAATGTCTGATCACTCATGTTAACATATGCCCTTGTAATATCAATGATATACAGGTACCAGGTATGGTGCCAGTTTGCGTAAGCAGATCAAGAAGATGGAGGTTTCCCAGCACTCCAAGTACTTCTGCGAGTTCTGTGGCAAGGTAATTCTTCCAAGGATATTAATGATTACTTGTCAGCAAGATGCTTTAAGTGTCTTTGGGTTTGCTTGACTGTATTATGATGTGTCATGCTTGTTGTCATATGACTATCCTAAAAGCAGCACAATATTCAAAATAATCATATCTGGTTTTGTTCTGCTGTGGTTGGTTTCTTGCATGACCTCTGGTTAGAGGGAACTTGAATAGCACCATACCTTCAAATTTGCGTAGTGCTGACCATGCTACTCTACATCACTTGCTTAATATTTAGTTATTAGTTTTTTAGGTTAGGTTAAGTATTCCTCTTTGCAATTCATTTCAACTATCTAGACAATCAAACAGTAAATAACAGCCTCTGATTATGCAATATGCTCACTATCTACAGTGTTTTCCCTCTTAATCAGTGTGTTGTTCTGTATTACCTTTGTTTTCTATTTTATCTGCATTGTTTCTGTATAATCGCTTCTTGCTAACCATGTCTACTGCTATTCCTGATTCACAGTTTGCTGTGAAGAGGAAAGCAGTTGGAATCTGGGGATGCAAGGACTGTGGCAAGGTCAAGGCTGGTGGTGCCTACACCATGAAGTAAGTGTGGTGTTTTGTAAGGCGCACCGTCCACTATTATGTTTCCTAACTTTGTTATTACGCTCTTCCAGCACTGCCAGTGCGGTCACGGTCAGAAGCACAATCCGTCGCCTGAGGGAGCAGACAGAAGCCTGATCAGGATCTGTTTGAGAAAGTGTTCTTGGAGTTCTATCAAGACTGGTGAAGTTGCCATTTTGCATATTTAGCTAAAAAGAGAAATCTAGAATGTTATCTATCTCTTTGTAGATGGAATATCTGTCTGCATTGTGTACTTGATTTCCCAAGCTAATTTTATCAAATGCGAGCACTTGATTTGCGATCCAGATTCTTAATTCTCTGAACAAATGCGAGCATTTCCAAGATTTGCCATCCTGATTCTTAGTTCTGTGAACAAATGCCTGATAGCCGCTCATCATTTTGCTTCTGAATACTTTGCCTTGATGTTCATAAACGTTGTGAAGTTCTCTAATACCCCAACTTGCTTTTCTGATGTTTATATGAAACGTTGTGGAGTTCTCTAAATCATTTACATGCATCCCCTAAAATGCCATTCGTCATTTCTGCTTGCAAAACATTTCCATTCGCTGTACGCACATTCCTGCCCCCCCCCCCCCCCCTCCTCTTTTTTTTTGTTTCTTTGAGAACCCGTTGCATTAACACTTTTTAATTAATACGATCGCAAAATCACCAATTACAATAATTGAATAATATCTGCATCAATAGACTGGTCATTGGGTGCAGCTCGTCTGCCTGAACCTGAGCCACCGATTGTTGAGGTCGAACTCCCAGAGGTGCTCCTGCTGCAGGATGTTGCCGATCACGGACACCCCCGGCCACGCCCCCTCCTGCACCCCGATGCACTTCACGCCGGGCGCCGCGTCGATCACGTAGCTCTTCGCCGGCGGCTCCAGCCTCGCCGACCCGGCGAACTGCACCGCCAGCTTCGGCACGGCGAGGTCGCCGCCGCCGTCGCCGCGGGCCGTCCAGTTGTAGCAGTAGTCGAACGGGTCCATGGCCACGCGCGGCAGCCCGGCGAGCTGCTCGCTCAGCGCCGCCACCACCGCCTTGTACGCCGGCGTGGCGAGCACCGTCAGGCTCGTGCCGGAGTCGATGATGGTGCCGCCGTTGCTGCCGACGTCCCACACCTCGGCGGGGATGTCGAGCGCCACGCCGTCGACGGAGACGGAGTCGACCGCCACGGCGTAGAAGGGGCGGACGCGGGCGTCGAGCAGCAGCGGCGTCCGCGAGCCCGGCGCCGGCGCCGACGACGAGGCCGCGTCCGGACCGGCGCCGAAGGTGAGGTAGCTGGTGGCGTTGCGCGGGGCGAGGTGGTCGACGAGGCAGTAGGAGAAGCGGCCGCCGAACCGCGACGCGGCGCGCGACGCGAACGAGATGTTGCTGTAGCCGAGGCTGAGCACGCCGTCGGACGCCTCGAACCCCTGGCCGGCGTGCGCCGTGGTGCACCCCAGCACCACCCCCTGCAGCTTCGCCTTCCGGTCGCCGCCGCCGCCGCCGCCGCGCCCGCCGGAGAGCGCCACCGTCGCCGAGTCGGTGCCCACCACGCCGCGCGCCGCCGAGTTGTCGTTGTACCTGCCCACCGCCAACGCGTTAGCCACCGTTAGTTAAGATCCATGCACATGCTAAGATTCGTGCGCTAAATTACACACAGAAAAAAAAACTGCCAAACTTTAGAACTAATGAGTAATAATATTTTTAGCCCAAAATGTACACTTGGTTACTACTAGATTAGAACTGATCGTGATATGACTTTGGGACCTGGCTTTTCTACAAAGAACCGGCTTGTAAGTTACTCATCTTCTACATGATCTGTATCAGAATCATGGAACAGGTAAGACATATCTTTTCATGAACTGTAAAGCACAGGGAAAAGACTAGCCGAGATTGCAGCGTTATCTCGGCAGCTCATTCACATCGTCTACGCCGGCCAAGTGATGACCAGTCTGTCGTCGACAAAGAACAGTAAGGTGAATGAATCTGACTGGCAGTATCAACATCATGAAGTCGGTATAATTAGTTATTTATTATGCCTTTTAACCTTAAAAATTCAAGATAAGCATCCAGCAAAGGAGAGCAGAACGGTAGTACTCCTGACTCCTGAGCAGTAGCTTTGCCGTTTTCATATTTGGAGTTGGGTTATTCTAGGAGTACTAGCTAGTACAGCCACTGCAGTTAGTGTAAAACAGCTGCAAACTATTAAAAAAAACTCAGTTGGATATACAGAGATCATACAGAACATGGCCACAATTTGGATATGGTCAGTCAGACAGGTTGAATTAACTGCTAACGTGCCTGGTTTAGTACACCGGCTAACTTTGGGTTTAAGGTAGCCGTTACACTATTATACGACAGTGATATATAGGTCGTTCACGACGGTCAGAGCAAACTGCAAAGGTTGGCAATTCAATACGGGCTTCAGTCAATCAGCCGCGTTTACAGTTGCAGCATTTCTCTGAATATTTCCTGCTCCGTTCTCCGCGACGCGTGCAGAGCCCGAGGCGCTGCGTACGGCGCGCACATGGCGCGCGCCCCCGGCCGCCCACTGCCCACTGTTCGGCGCGCGGTGTCGCGCGCCAACTCGCCCCACTTGCGCTTCCGGGGACGAGAAGCGACAGCGCATCGGCGCTCGCGAACGCGAACGCGCGACCAGCCGTAGCCGATCGTGCGGCGACGTGCCCGGCGCGGCGCGCGCGCGCTCTCGCCACCCACGCCACGCCGCGGCGCGGCGTCGTGCGCGGCCAGCAGATGAGCTCAGTAAATGTGTGACATTAAAATCGGGCTCAGCTCCGACCAAGAAGACCATAAAAAAAGTCACGCGAAAATTACTGCAGATTGCAGAGTACCACGCTCCGTACGAGCTGTCGTGCTACTGTAGAACTAGGACTACTCCTGCTTGCTTCAGCTGCGCGCAGTTAATGGGGTTTCGATCAGCGCAGCAGCAGATGGAGACGAAGGAAAAAACCCGCGAAATTTATGGCGCGCAAGCGAGATCCCGACCCACCCAACAACCCGGCACTTACTACGGCTGCGCTGCACACGCACGCACGAGCCACGAGCACGAGGATCACTGCATTGTGAGATGAGATCTACGCGCGCGTCAATGGAGATGGAATCATGGCAATGGCAATGGCAATGGCGAGGAGAGGAGAGGATACTGACCGGTAGTCGTAGGAGCAGGCGGCGGTGGAGCTGGAGCAGTTGGCGAGGGAGAAGGGGATGGTCGACTTGCACGTCTCCGACGAGCACGGGATGGGCGACCACGTCTTGGAGTCGCCGGGACGGAACACCCGTGGCGGCGCCACCGCCGGAGACGGCGCCGCCGCTGGCGAGGCGGTGGCGGTGGCGTGACTGGGAGAGGCGGCGCCGCGGCACTTGACCCAGGTGAGGTCGCTGCCGGTGTCGGCGATGAGGACGAACGGCTGCGCCGGGGTGCCCACGCGGAACCGCACGAAGTACTGCCCCGTGCCGGTGTACGCCCCCGACGACAGCGGCATCGCGAACGCCGACGCCGCCACCGCCCCGGCCGACGACACCGACGAGGTCTCCTCCGCTCGCCGCCGCCGCCGCGACGCCGCGAGCCTGGCGGAGATGTACTCGTGCCGCCGCCTGTCATCCCTCGCCCGCTCGGCCATCGACGCGCCCGGGGCAGCCGGGACCAGCTGCAGCCTCGCCGACTTGCCCGGGCGTCCGCGACTGTGCCCCCCACCGCTCGCCGCCGACGCCGCCGCCGCCGCCACGGCGAGACAAACCACGACCATCAACACCACCTTCCCGCGCGCCATTCCTCCTCCCTCCTCGCCCGATCACCTCACGTCGTCCCCAATGCGCGAGGCGACGCACAAGAAGAAACCAAGAAACGCACGCAGCTCCTGCTCCTGCTCCCTCCTCCTAGACCACGACACGAGCTGCCATTGTCGCCGTCGCGCTTTGCCGAGACACACCGCAGCAATCAAACACTCGGCGGCTGCTCTGCTCTGCTTCGAAATGGAGGAGGAGATTTTCAGCTGCGGCTAGCTAAGCGGAGGCCGCTTTTTGGCTGTGTCCGGCACGGCGATGGAGGAGGACGAGACGACGTCGTCTTTTATAAAAGCCGACCTGCCGTGCAGCGGCTACTGATGATCATGGATAGAACGCGCTTCTGCGGCGGTCGGTTTTATGCGTGCTGCGTTGGCAGATCGCCTCCGGTTCATACTCCTATCCAATTTCAGTTCGACCCGCTATGGTATAATATATTTTTTTATTTTCGAGAGAGTGTAATGCCATTTTTTTACATAGTAAGGGATACATTATTTTAAATAGATTTTTTATATAAATTTTTGCATGGAGTAAAATAATTTCTTCACATAGTAAAGGGTACTGTATGCTACTTTTAAATAGATTTGCGAAATTTCCGTTGATAGAAATTAGCAGGAGAAAGAACCCATGACCTCCTGTTCGTAAACATGTTTTGTTAGTTATGTGTAAGTTATATATGTATAAGTTATTACAGTATATTTTACACTATTAAGCCCATCGTTTAAGCCTATCGTTTTAGCACTTTAGCCTTCAACTTATAAGCATAAGTAAAATTTTAAAACACAATTTTGGGGTTAATTTTAGGTTTTTTTATTGTAGTTTATTTTTTTTATTTGTTTTAAGTCACTAAAACCATTTATATAAAGTTTTACCTATAAATTATTTTTAATCACTAATAAGTTGATTCACTTATAGTGAGTATACAAGTTTTCAATGGATATTTTTCCCATGATACCATAGTTATATTTGAATGATTTTGAAGGTTTTTTTTTTCAAAAGTTGTATAGCTCCTTCTTAAATTGTATAACTATTTGGCTGCCGGTTTCTTATTTTTTACATAGCAAGGGATAATTTTTTTATTTCTTGAGGAGTATAATACAATTTTCTACATGGTAAAGAATTCACGATTCTTAAACATCCGTGTATAATTGGGTGAATATTCATTGGTGACTGTATATTGCTGCCGTTTTTATCACGAAATTAATTTAGACGGACGGCCTCATCTTTTCGCTTATACTTATACTTATCAGCCAAAATTTGAATTTTTAACCTTAGATGGAGCCGAAAGTTCTGTGCCGACCCAGCAGGAGAGGATCAATCACGATCTCACCCGCCGGATGTTGCTGTGCAATTAACCGATGATTATTCCAATCACAAACCATCGATGATTCTTCCATTCCGATCGAACTGTTCTGATCTCTCACGGATCAGAACGCGCCGCATGGCCACATGGGAGTGACATGTCACTTGATTTTCTGGTGGTGTGTATATAAACTCACTGATTTTCAACAAACACAACCATAATGTCCCAATCAAATCAAATCACAGGCCTGGAAAATCTCGGAATAACGCTGAACCCTGCACGCCATCTCACCGCCAGCCGTGCCGGCCATCCGTTGCCGATCCAGTGAAGCATGCGCACGTACGTTCTACTACGTTGCCGATTTTGATCTAATCTAATTTTCTATCCACCTCTTGAGGAAATAAATGCTGTGTTATATCCAAACTTCAGTCATTTTATATCACATCAACTTGTTATACACATAACTTTTCAGTCACATCATCTCTAATTTTAACCAAAATCTAAACTTTGGATCCAACTAACACAGAGCCAACCAGGAAAGTACAAAATGTTTTTTTTCTCATACTGTTGCCACGTGGCAGTTTAGGTATTGGATTGGTCCACGTGGCCGTGTTTTTGCTGATGCGTGTGGACAGAGAGTCAGGAGGTGGATGGATGGATGGCCGGTGCACGTCATCGCCTTTTGTGACGACACGTTCGAGTATGATGCGTGCCATGGATGGCCAAATTATTTCTCCGGATATCGCGAACGGATCAACGGAGAAAATAGTTTGGAGAGATCGTTCGATCGATCGATCGGCATCAGCATCATCAGCATCGCGACGACATAATGGCCCATGCAACGCAACGCATGCATGCAGTGATGATGCAGAGTCGTGTAGGATCATGATGGCGATCGGCGAAAGCAGCCGGGCCGCCGTCGAGTCGTTCGGGCCCGCGCCGGTGGCCGGTGGTGATAGTACGTACGCGCGTGCGCACGGTGGGGATCGCCTCGCCCGCATTCATCGGCGCCCCGCCAGCGGCGGCGCTACGTCGTCCAATGATTCGCGGCCCGACGGGGCATGCAAGGTTATAAATGGTTAACCCACGAAACTTATTTATAGATCGAAATAAATTATTTATTCACTTATTTTTAATTTATATGTGGGTTTACGAGTTACCACTTACACTCCAGAAGTCATGTACCGATCAAACGTTCACTTTTTTTTGTTTGTTTTTTTATGAGAATAAATGGAATAGATCTTAGAGTTCTGACAAAAGTCACGCTCGAGGTTTTAAAAAGCAGTTGGCAATGGTGATTAGCTAGTTAGTTAAATCTGAAAAATAATTTCCCATCTTCTGAATGTTAGTTTTTTTAGTTCAATCTATACTTTCTCGTATTCTTGATGAAATTTTGGACTATTTAAAAGGGGCTGAAGATTTTGAAAAGCTGCGGCTATCCAGCCCTCGCAGGGCATACGTATGGCGGGCACGTAACGATCAACATTTTGGCTTCAGAGTTCAGGCAGAAAGAAACCCAATCCAAATGCATGTACTTGTACTAGTAGTTCAGAAATCAGAATTAGGCTGCACCCATGTCCTAACTACTAACAGTTGATCAGTTAATTGCAACAGAGTGTATCAGCTGTATCTGTCTGTCCTTAAATTAATACATTATGCATACAAAGTCAATCTAATTTTTAATTTCCAGCACTTAACAATGCAATCTCACAAAACTCAATCCATTGTCCTCGCGATTAAAAAAAAGAACATGTCTGCTCCCGTGACAGTGCAGCATGATTTGATCAACGACTAGAGAGAGCGTCAATGATGGTCATGGAGAGGAATTTGGCTCCTTAAATTTAACTTCTTGGTGATTTGGTTACCGATCGAAAATGGGCTATCTGGTTCTCGTCTTCAGTACATGCTGCAGGGCCCGGGTGAGCTCGATCGATCAACCTGCACAATTTGCCTGCATTTTAAGCGATCTCACCTTACACTTTCCGTAACATATTGCATGTCTGGGTTCGATTTGGACACTGTTAACTAGTCGCCTTGATCCACCTGGCCTGCTAACCGCTTTCATCATTGGATGCATCAATCGCCATAATTTTGCTTAGGTGTTCAACACTAGGCCCTGTTCCAGTTAGCATAAGTGAAAGCTTGATCTTGTTGTTCTCATTATCACTCATGATCAACCACTATGCACACTAGATGCTACGAAAGAATTAATCATGATCTGATCGGTGCAAACAGTTTCATTTGTCTGTGTGCACTGTTGTGCATAGATTGGAAGTGTTCTCAGAATTTTGAGTTCAATAAAAGCTTCCATTATTAGAAAAACAGTTTGATATACTTCCCTTGGCATCGAATGGAATGCTTTCCACTTCCTTGCACATTTCATTCAGTCAACCAAGCTAGGAGATGAACAAGTTATCTCTTGTGCAGTTGTGCTTTGCTCTACTTTCTATGCTTTTTCTAGAATGGTCATCGTGGATGAAATGCTCACCTAAATATATTACTTTACCTCTGGTGTTGATTTCTTCCATGAGTGGCGCTGTTCTTGCCGGCTCAAAGTTCCGAGGGAGCGTCGTCGTGGGTTCGATACGATTGTGACTCTTAGCGCTTGGTCCATTTGTAAGGAAAGAAACAATCGTGTGTTCAACAACCGTTCCAGGTCCTGGCCTAAGGTTGTCACAGCCATGGCGCAAGAGGCTGCCCTTTGGTGTCTTGCCCATCTCCTGTCGCCAGCGCTCCCTAATTAGCGTGTTTGGTCGTTCAGTCGTCACACTGTAATAGTGAGAATAGGCTTAAGTCATTGTTTTTCTTTCTCCCTTTTCTTCCCCCTCTC
Source organism: Oryza glaberrima (assembly GCF_000147395.1). Taxonomy (NCBI): domain Eukaryota; kingdom Viridiplantae; phylum Streptophyta; class Magnoliopsida; order Poales; family Poaceae; genus Oryza; species Oryza glaberrima. The sequence goes on from NC_068330.1 coordinate 24,323,225, forward strand.
TCACTTCTGTGTTTGCCGTTTGTATAAATTCTATTCCTCTTAATATAAAAACGCGCAATCCTTTTACGTATTCCTAAAAAAAATATTACTACAAACTAAACGGTCTTACACAGGGCAAGTTTTAGCTGCGTAAGTGCACAAGCCCTCTAGAGGATAAAGTGGAGGAATACACGGAGGGATTACAAACAAGAGCAGAAACGATGGTCACCACAACCTCCTCAAGACGCAAATTGAAACATACTAAAAGGATTAAGAGAAGGAAGAGGTGCTAGACGGATGTTCAGCCGAACCACAGCTACTACTTTCTATGCTGATCATTCAGCCGAATCTGCATGTGTTGCAATGCTTTTCTCACTCACTTTGCTGAAAATACAGGCAGGCACCTAGTCCTATTCTCATCGACTAGCTGCTTCATGCAGGTTCTATCATGCTGGTTATTCGCTCCAAGTTCCCAAAAGGAAAAATGCCACAGCTCACGAGTTGGATATTGGCCCTAACTGCTGCTGATCGATATCATGTTGTGGATTGGAAGCAAGGCACATGCACTGCAAAAATATTCTGTCAAGTCACATGGCCAATAGAGAGAAAAGGTATGTGAGAAGAGAGTGCCAAGAGAGCAGAGTTAGCAAGCACTCATTTGTGCTTTTCTTCCAGCTAATCATCGATCCATTGACTACAGGAAAGCCAGTGTAGAACCAAGTACACCACCACATGTTCAGTACTATTACTATATCAATCCTAGAATGAAAGTGCCCTGCTTACAACTTAATTTAGGTGATTAGCTTATTGTACGATACATGAAAGTTTACACATGTAGGAACAAAAGTACAAACTTCAGGCACTACTATAGTATATATCAACACATGTTTGGTGAGTTCAGTTAGGTTTACAGCTTAGCAAAAGACACCTGAATTTCATAGTCAATGTCTATAGGTGAAGACCAGGAATTTACAGAAGGATGTTTGGTTAGCCAGATTATTACATGCTGCATCTTAGTTGGCATTTGGTTGGTGGATGGTAGAGCTAGAGGCTAGAGAACAATACTACTATGTCACCAAAGATCCAAGGGAGAACAGACAAAAGTTGCCCCTAGTTACATGTATGCAAATAGTAGAAGTGCTGAAGGTTTTAAACTCTGAAGTTTTTCAGATTCTCAGCAGGTAGAGATATGATAATATACATTATCATTGATTGCAAGATGTGATTGTTCACTTGTCCTTTACCAAAACGACCAGTACTCGTGTTTTCCAGTACTCCACGTCGACATCATGTGTGTTCTTCAGGCTACATAAGACATGAACTGCAATTCCAGATCAGGTTCTATTCAGGACTTAAAATTGCCACCCTACCTGCAAATTGCAGGCTTCACTTCAAGTGCACATAAAAGTTGTTGGCCCTCAGCCATGAATCCAGCAGATTGATCCATTATGAATGAGTGAATGAATGAATGAACCCAGAGTGATCCATATATATGTAGAGGTCTGTCAACCTAGAACTTTCCAAATTAGGAAGCACTGTGACACTATCTGAAGATAAAAGATTCAACTTCCTGCATTGTTATTACTTGTCATCAAGTTTCAGACATTCAGTATCCAAGATTTTTTTTTGAAAGATACAGGATTACACTGTTGCTGTCTATTGCTATTACACTTCTCATCAAGTTTCAGTATCCAAGAAATTGTTTTTGAAGATACAGGATTGCACTGTTGCTGTCTACTGTTGTTACACTTGTCATCAAGTTTCATACTTTCAGTATCCAACAGAGAAAAATGAAGATACAGGATTGCAATGTTGCTGTCTTGAGCACAGTCGGATTCAGACAGGAAACATGGGAACAGGTCAAGGGTTATACACAGTCTTGCAGAAAGTTGCTTCCAGCTTGATCTAGTTGCAGTTGACTAGTAGTATATGAGAGAAGCAAATCGTGTATCCATGCATGATGCATGGATATGGATGCACAGGGCTTGTGAATTGTGATAGAGCTGTTCTTCGAGTGCTTGGACTGTTGGACTACAGGAGAAGAAGACTGTAAGGGCTTCCTGCACTTTCAGTTCTCTGTAGTGTTCCATCTCCATCAGCCGATGAATGTGGTCATTGGCGTACAATTACTGTATTGTGCATATAAGCTGCATATCTATCACTCTCACAAGTTTTATTTTTTGAAAAATCACAAGTATACATATGACATAATGACATGAGAAAACATGAAATTCGGTGAAAATTTACCAAAACTAAAGAGATGAAAAATGCTGCATTGTAAGAGCAGGTACAATAGTAGACTATTAGCCAGCTGTAAACATATTTTAATGAGATAAAAGATGATAGAGAAGAGCAGCGGGCTACAGATCTGTAGCTAGCTGCAGCACGGACTTCAAGACGCAATGTGTGTATGACAGGTGGGACCATATATTAATAGTATAGTAAGCAACTATTGTATGAATTGGCTATTAGATTTACTATAGATGAATTATAGTTGGTAGTGGGCTATACTACTAAACTTGCTCTAATAGGTAGGCTGCAGAATTATGTGAAGCCCTCGAGGCCTCGACTGCTTCAACTGTTGGACTAGGAAAAGAGAATGTAAGGCGCTACCTGCACTTTCAGTTCTCTGCAGGATCTCACAAGTTTTCTCTTTGAAAATTCAGAAGCATATATTTGAAGTCATGAGCACGAACAAACATGAAATTGGGTTCTGCCGAATTGTGCCAAGCATCGAAGTAGTGCGAGGTTCGAGAGGGCCCAAGTCAAACTGAAAAGATTCTTGGGCTCGGCCCAACAAGGTTGTCATCCACTCTTTGAGATCCGTGCGCTCGAGGAGGAGGATGATCGGACGGCTCAGGCCGCTCTCGGATTTGGATAGGCACGGCCGGCGTGTGGGGCCCACGCCGCGCCAGCGATCGCCACGCCACGCCGCCGTCGCACGCGGCGAGCACACGCGGCGCAACCGACTCGGTGGAGATCACTACAAGCGGAGTTCCGAGCAGAGCGGCTGCCTCTGCCTTTGCCTTGCCAGTGCTCGAGTTCGTCTCGCTCTCCGCATCCGCAACTAGGGTTTCCCCCCAAGCAAGTCGCAGATGGAGGCGCCGGCGATGGAGCCCGGCGAGATGGAAGCGATGCTCCGGGCGGCAGCGGAGTTCGCGTCCTACCCAGGCAATGGCCCCTCCTCGTCCTCCTTCATCTCATCTGGCTCTGGGCGAATCATTTTTTGGCCCGCACTAGCTTCTAGCTCACGAGTTACTCTTTTGGGGGGGGGGGGGGGGGGGGGGAGAGATCAGGGGATGGGGTTTTGGGTTGCGCGTAAGAGTCGATGGGATTAGCTTGCTTTGCATGTTGCTAGGTGGGAGCCTGCTTAGTAGGTGTTGCATATCACCGCAAACATCTGATTCCGCACTCCTGATCGCGCTTGCTTTCAGTAACTTTTGTAACTCATGCGTTAGGGTTGGATTATATTATGGCTTGCTGGTTTTGCAATGTTGCTGTAAATAGGGTTCCTCTCTTCAGTCCATTTGTGAATGACTGGTTTTTTTCCCCTGCTAATTACTCAGGTGGCGCGTATTAAAATTTTCAATTGGACTTGTTTGCATTTGGAGAAGGCACAATTTGTTTAGGCACTCAGTGCATTACTTCCTTTGTGGCAGGAGCGCATGGTGATGACACCGTGAGGCAGTTCCTGGAGCAATACCCTCTGCCCAAGCTGTTAGGGTAAACTGCTTGTTCCTCAAAATGAGTTCATGAAATTACAGCCGACCTGTTCAAGTCATCTATTTACATCTCTAGTCCCCACAAATGCTATGATGCTTATACTAGTTTGTTGTGCAAAATAATGAATTAGTTATCGAGTGGTCGTTTTAATTTTCGTCTTGGTCCTGTAGTGCATTGCAGAGTGAGGCTGATGTACCTGGGATGGATGAAACTATTGCCGCATGCTTGGACAAAGTATTTTCTTCGAGATATGGAGCATCATTTCTGCCAAGCTATGGTGTATGTGTGAAATAGTCTCTTTAATTTTTAAACCTGGCACATACACCTGTTAACCTTGGTCAATTGCTTGTGCTTCTTTGAAGCATATTCCAAAATGACCAACTACATTATTCTGTTTCTTTTTATTCCTTAAGTAATCTATAACTATATACATCTGTCTACCTGAAGTTCAACTTTTCAATTTGATAATTCAGGCATTTATTCAAGCTGGATTGCTTGCAAACTCGAAGAATACCAGACAACTAGCCTGCAAAGCTGTATGTCCTATTGTCCCTGAATATATATAAATATTTTGACTGCTGAGAATTCCTGTTGAAATAAACGTTTTCACATAATTCCTTTCAAATTCTTTACTAGGTGATACATCTTCTTGATAAGGCTGGAGATAGTGCTGTTGTTGTGGACACATTTGTTCAGCACAATCTATATCCTCTTCTGATGAACTGTTTAACTGAGGGGTAATTATTTTCGACATCACAAACTACATATAGCAAGTTCTGTTGGTTGGATGACACATGTTCTTGGAGATATACCTGTTATTAATTCTGTTTGCCTTTTGTAGAGATGAGGAGATTTCATCAATTTCTCTGGATGGCATAAAACGTTTAGCACAAATTCCTAAAGGCATTGTGAGTATAATCATGTTTTTGAATTGTTGAGTATATATTCCTTTAGTGCATTGTGGTTATCACTGTGGCTAATTTTTGCTTTGGCTTTTAGGAGATCATATTTCCACCAAATGGTCAAGGGTCTGTGCAACTCCACAAAGTGGCAGCTCAGTCATCGTCCATGGTATGACATCTTGATTCTGTTCTTGTCAAAGTTTTTTTTTTTTCTGAATTTATCAATACACATGTTTAAGTTGTGTTAATGTTCCTTGCTTCCTCTTCTTTGTAGGCACGAATTCGCATTCTATCACTGGTAGCTAAGCTCTTTGCTGTGTCAACCTATACTGCTACTGCCATTTACGACTCAAATCTTCTCAGCTTATTTGAGGATGAGATAAAAGATAGAGGAGACATGCTTAAAACCCTGAGTGCACTAGAGGTCCTCTATGAGGTAACAATATACTAGTATTTTTTGTGCAGTACTCCAGTTTGACTTTCATGGCTTGCTAAATGTTTGGCACTTTGGCTTGCATCCCTCAGTTTTCCTTGATACATGATAGTTTCCATCAACTTGGTTTCTAAGTAGATAGGCCCTTTTGCTTTTAGTTACTGAAAAAGCTTTACAATTGAAAGAAAGTACTTATGGCAAATTGGCTTATTTCTGGCTTTACGTCAATAGTGTGGTGGGATTCTTCTTTTCTCTTCATTTGCAAGAGCCTTGCATAAGTTGCATTGATAGTTGTAATTCATCATATGTTGAATGTCTGGATGAAACCAGACCAATGCCATTAGATCTTTATACTAAATGTACTTGTAATTTGACTAATCATTGGTTGTAATCTACGAGGTACTAACATTTTAAAATAAAAAAAAATATGCCTTATAAAAATCAACAGAGGGAGTACCTAGTTAAGCTGCAGCAAAATCCTCAGAATAGAAGCAGTGAGGAGAATATGGCTTTGGATGCCTTTTTTTCCCCCTTCCATTTTGGTGATCAAGATCAATGACTTGGAGATTCTGTTATATCTAAGGGTAGCTATATGTTTCGTTGTTGCAGCTAATAATGCATTGTGTTGTAATGCAGCTCGTGGAACACCCTCACAGCAATATCTTCTTGCTGAAGACTAATTTACTTCAACTCATGGTTGATGTGATCAAGTATTCCCCTAATGCTTCTGTAACTATGTTTTGTCTTGCAATTTTCATCCATTTGATTTTTTTTTTTGGTCATGTATAGCGATTCATCGGCTGATTCTATTGTACGGTCAAGGGCAACATTGATTAGTGGGAGGCTTCTTTCTTCAGCTGATGCTTTCATGACAATAGATCGAAACTGTAAGCAGGTTTATTTGCAGCTATCCAACTTCTATTCTACCAGATGTGCTAAAAATCTTTGCAGCTATGGAATTTCTGTTCTACCAGATGTGCTAAAATCTTTCCTTTTGAGCATTGAAGATTTTCGAATCCACAGTTTTTTAATCGCTATGATTTATACTGTTTCCTCCATTTATGACAACTTCGCATCATAATTTTTTTGTGGGGGTTTCTTTGAATTGTAATGAAACTGTACTAAATGGTATGTACATTAGTTGTTAACAGATCTTTCATGTGAAGTGTCGAGGAATGCTATTTGATAACCTATTTATTGGATTGTTCTTGGCACTTTTACTAGGATAATATTCGTGTTAATGCTATCAGGTATTTACAGTATTTTTTTTTAAAAAAATTACAGATAAGTTTCTTATCAAGATTTGTTCATGTTAGGTGTTGCAAATCTGCTTCTAGCTATAGACAAATTATTGAAGATGGAAGAAAGTCAAAATACAGATGAAACTGAGAGTGCATTGGAGGCCTTAGGTCTGATTGGTACAAGTAAGTTTATGCGTCCATTACCCTTCTGTTATACAATAATGAAATATTCATCAATTATTGGGGTGGGGTATTTACTAGAAACTTATGTCATCATCCTAACTAAGCGTACTGTTTATTTGGCTCTATTGGTATAACAGCATCTGCTGGAGCATGTTTGTTGCTCACAGATTCATCAAATGCTGCCAGACATGTGGTAGAGGCATCCTTTGGTCGGCAGGGTAGAGGTAAACAGCTGGTAAGTTGCCTGCCTAGTTTATTCTATTGCCACTCTTTTCAATCAAGTTACCAGAAATCGGTCCTCTAATGTGAGATTGTTTTATATGTTCAGGCTGCTTTGCATGCATTTGGAAGCATATCTGGTGTTGATCGGCAGGAAGACCAAATAAAACTGGATAATCAAGCGGAAGAACGCCTGAAGCGTTTTGTCTATACCACAGCAAGAAACAGTCCAAAACTGACACCTTTGGTTAGTAGTAACTTTATTTTTTTTTCCATTCCATGTATCTTTACTTTATAGTTTTCCTTTCTTATTAGGTTTGTTTATATTGGTTCTTGCTTCATATTTTTACAGGCTCTTCTTCTGTCGGTGTTACAACAAGATCCAGACATAAGGATAACTGTAAGCAGCACATGCTTGTTGAAGTTAGAACCTGTTTGGAACACAGGAAGCATCCCAGATTTCAGCTGGGACTTAACTATTTCCCGTGGAACTCCTGTATTCCAAGCAGTTCTCTTAACTTATTTTATACTGAATATCTACTTCTATCCCCCAGTTGCTGACCCGTTATGAGTGAGAAAGTGAATTGCTGTCCCTTGATAGTGAGGCTATGCTAATTGCCTTTGGATGTCTGCAGGGTTACAGAGTAATATCTGGCCTTGTTGCCAGAGAATGGTGCCTAATGGAAATTTGTTCAAAGTTGGACATAATCAACCTTGTTACAGATCCCAAAATGGAGATGACAAAACTTGGTACGTACCTAGGAAGACTTATGAATTGCGATGATGCTGATGCAGTAAATTTAGCGCCTCCTTTTCTAGTTTTCCAGCCCAAGGGTGATACAGTATGATGTTTGCTTTAGTATTTGGAGAACTTTTGTACAACTGCTTTTGGAGTTGCTGACTGCTTAGAGTTGATCATGGTTTCAAGCTTAAGCAACTTCTTACTCCACTTTTAGCACTTAGCACCAGTTACTAATCAGAATTGCGCTTAGCAATGCAATGGAGTAGTGGCTCTTATTTACTATTGTGGTCGTGGACATACAGTTTTCTGTTTACCAAATGAAAAAAAGAGTAATGTTGGTTCATTTTTGTAGGCATGGAAGCACGGCATGATTGTTGTCTGGCGATCAGCAAGGCATTATCATCATCACATCTTCATGAACCAAGCCTTTCTGAACTCATTGGAAAGGTATCCTCGTAAATTCCATTGTTTTCTGATCTTGCTGTTGGATTGTGAATAGTGAGGTGCTGACCACCAAGGAAAACATCTTGTGACAGTTGAATGAAGCGGTTAAAAGGGGTCCTTATCTTTCTGAGAGGAAGCGTGTGGAGCCACAGCCGGTGGTTGTCCCGGCAGAGAGGTTTTAACTCTTTACCTGAAGCACAGGCCGTCTAACCTTTGCAACCCAGAGAAAACTGAGGATGCCTATGCAGCTGGCTTTTTGTATATGGTTAACCAAAAATAGAGATGATGGATGTACCACCTGTGTTCCTGGTGCGCTAAACATGTCTTTGACGACCGAAGATACTGTTATTTCAGCTAAGTAATATAATTCAGTGGATGCTGTTGGGAACGAGGATGATTGCTGATGCCAAACTGCCAAACCGTCTCACATTCTCAGTTCTCACCATTGCCAGTAAAAAGGATCCCATCTCTTGCACTTGCAGTGAAAATAATCATACATAAAACTTTTTGAGCTGCATGCCTAAGGAAACCAATTTCAACAACTATATATACTCCTAGTTTTGCTAGAATCTAAGTGCAAACCAAAACAATTGTCTGCTGTGTAGTGTACTGATATAGTCTAGTTCATACATCCAATAGCATACCTGACTTCTAGCGTGCGCAATGCCGCAATCTGTACAGTATACGCTGAGCTGAGCTGACCTGTTGTGTAGCATTCCTGACTACTCGCGTGCGCAATGCCACAATCTGTACAGTATACACTGAGCTGAACTGACCTGTACTAGGGGTGAAATCGGGTTGGGTTGGGTCGGATCTCACCCTTCTCATATCCTAACCCACATTTTATAAACGGAATCGGGTTGAATACGGATAGTGTCGAATACGGATATAAGATCGGATAATATCGGGCAAAAATATGGGACGAATACGTACAAAAAAATGGATATGTACACTATCGGTTACCAATACTTATTCGGATATCAAGTCGAAGCAACAATCATAAATACCACATAGACAATAAGCATTCAACAATCCTATATACCCATAATGCGATTATATTAAGCCATTAGGGGCTTAGGAAACATGTACCTCACAGCCACAAGCTTAAAGTAGGCATCATCCAAAATGTCACCATTCATATTAGTACGAATACATAGTACCATAATCTTGCTCAGAACAATAGTCTTGCCAAGCATATCACTCAGGGGCGGGCTCAGAGTTTTAAGGTTGGGTATTCAAAATAAAGAGGGAAAAAAATTTCTACACTAAAAAATGATAATAATTGGTTTATATAATATCACATTAGTAGTTGTATATAATATATAACATATATAACACAAAATTGAGCATAAGTTCATGTATATAGAATTTTTGGTTGGGTAAAATGGAGTGAATCAATTGTGCTAATGGGCCAATAAAGAAGAGGGAGGACACGGTTGGATGGTTTCTTTGCTTGATGGGCTGTTTGATGTCTTTTTTTTTAAATTTTTTGAATACACATATAAAATACATAGTATATATATCTTTTTTTTTGCCAAAATTCTTGGGTATTCATATGGGTATATATACTTTACCAAAATTCTTGATAAAATTCAAGTCTCAAGCGTGGACTATTGAAGTGGGCTGCCAGGATTCTAACTCGAGACCTTTGGCTCTGATACTGTATTAAGTTGTATGCATCAACTAGTTATACTTAAAAGCCTAAGCTGATAGGGAAAGACGAGCAATTCACTTTATACACTCTAACAATTTGAATACCCTTGAATTGTTGTAGACTTGTAGGCCCGCCCCTGATATCACTTATCAGTACACTATGTCATCATAATATCGCTCACAACATAAGCCTTGCCAACTAGGAAACATATCACAAATTCACAAGTACCAGCGCCGCTTAAATCATCAGTTGTTTTCAGCCTCAACACTATTCGCTACCTGATGATTTAACGGCCAATGAAGCGAGAAGTTTGCTAGGATGGAGGGAGAGGCAACACGGGCACCGGTGCAGGCCGTGCAGCAGAGGTGGCGACGAGCGCCGTCGCGACGAGCACTGGCGATGGCGACGGGCTCAAGCTGCACGATGCAGGTCAACAACGCAGGTGGCGTAGCCGGCGTAGTGGCGAGGGTGGCGCAGCCGGCATGGATGCGTGGTGGCGCCTGGCGCAGGTGACGTTGGCGCAGCCTGCGCAAGGGCATGGCAGGCCAGCGGGCAGCGGCGGCGGAAATCCCCTCACGCACGGGCGCACGCCGCACGGCCTCACACCTCTCTCTCTGACTCTCGATCTCCCTCAATCTCTCTCCTATTTCTTAGGGTTAGAGCATCTCCAACAGTCTCTCTAAATTCGACTCTCCAGATGTCTATTTAGCTAATTTTCCATTTCATTTGTCAAGTCAAATTCATTGTTTACTCCAACAGCCTCTCCATCTATCCTCTTTATTTTGAGTTTATGACAGGTGACAGCGGGACCCATGTGTTAGCCCTCTATACCCATTCTTCTTCCTCTTTCTCTCCCTCTTCCTCCTTTTCTCACTCTTCCTCTCCCGAATCCACGCCGCCCAGTCAAATCCACGCGGGACGGCAGCGGACGGTGACGGCAGTCGCGGCTGGCTCTGGGATGGCGAGGACGGCGGCGGCGGTCGCAGTTGGCTCTGGGACGGCGGCGGTGGTCGCAGCTGGCTTAGGGGACGGCGCGGACGGCGGCAGCGGTCGCGGCTGGCTCAGGGGACAGCGCGGACGGCGGCGGCGGTTGCGGCTGGGGACGGCGCGGACGACGGCGACAGTCGCGGCTGGGGACGGCACGGCCGACGACGGCAGTCGCGGCTGGCTCCAGTGTCTCTCTCCTCTGTGCCATCGCCGTTCACGAGCAGCGCCGTCGACGCCTTCTTGCTCTAGCCAGGAGAGGGAGAGATGGTGCGGGAGGGGGAGTGGTGGGGCCCACGAATAGCCAGGCAAAGAGACTCTCCAAGTTTGGCCAGTGAGAGGTGCGATTGGGCCATCCAGATGGCTTGGCTAACCGGATGGAGAGGCTGTTGGAGGATATTTTCCTCTCATATTTGCTAAAATTTAGCTTGGCCACCTATTTGGCCATTCTATTGAAGTTGCTCTTAGTATTGGCCTATTGGGCCAGTGGGTTGATGGGCTGGTGGCGCCTGGTGGCTAGTGGTTGGCCGTTTGGGCTGGCTAGCCTCAAGCCTGTACGGCTGTAACATATAATACTGGTACTATCCGTATATATAATCGGGTAATATTCGTATTTTTCCCGGATAATCCGTATCCGTCAGATACTGCGCTCTCGAACCCGTTCTCATATCCTCCAAAAAAAACCCATATTCGAACCCTATATCCATATAAAGTTTCGGGTACCCGAATTTCTGACCCGAATTTGTCCCAAAATAATACGGCCAGGCGGGCGGTTGGGAAATACCCGCCCCGTTTTCACCCCTACCTGTACCGTACACAACATCACAAACAAGCCAAAAAAGATGCACACACCGTGCAGTTCTCAACTTCAGGTAGTCCATTTGCGCGATGAGCAGCGAGTAGACCTTGAGTGCAACTTTGCCACCATAACCGACGCACATGCCACTTGCTTCCAAGATTATTAGGGTTCCAACTAATTACAAAAAAAATATTGTTGGAGCCATGCCGTGAGAACCTTCCACCCGTCAAGTCACGAAGTCGGACGCCGAAGGATGTGACCCGCACAAATGCCGAAGGCAAGCAGCAAGTAGCTTCGCCAGGCCAACAAGGTGAAACTTTGCCACCATAACCGACTCACACGCCACTTGCTTCCAAGATTACCAGGGTTCCAACTAATTGCAAAAAAATATTATTGGAGCCATGTCATGAGAACCTTCGACCGGACTCTTGAAACACCCGTCAAGTCACGAAGTCGGACGCCGAAGGATGTGACCCGCACAAATGCCGAAGGCAAGCGGCAAGTAACTTCGCTAGGCCAATGACAAGCGTCTTCACCAAGCATGCAACAAAGGGGCATCGAATGGCGAAGAAGGACAAATTCCTCGGTGGGGCCTTCACACTGGAAGCCCAACAAATGGCCCAACAAGGACCCTTTAGGGCCCATGGGCCTGTAGGATGGGCCATAAGACGATTATTACCCCTATAAATGTCCCTATTATAAGGGTAGTTAAGTTAATTCCCGAGTGAACAGTAACCCTAGCCCCTGGGTTGTAAGCCTGCACAGCTATAAATAGACCCCAAAGGGTGTGTAATTGGGGATCCAATTTTTAAGAAATACATTTTTACCACTATATAAATCAACACATTTTTATTGCTTTATATTCCACCTTGTGAGTGAAGCCTACCTTTCGGTAGACGTTTTAGTCCATCAACAACAAATATGTCAATGTGTTATTCCTAATTAGTACCTTTGAAACATCCTCCTAGCTAACTTCTTTAAAACATCATCCTAGCTAATTCTACTACTTTATAAAGAACACACCAACTCAAATAGAAAGTGTCCATTATTTGTTACAACAGTTAGCCATCGCTTCTCCATCTAAGTACATTACTAAAATCCTGCATAAAGATATTAATTATATGATGTACATCTAAAAAAGAAATATTAAGAAAAAGATCACAATAACCTTATTTTAGCAACATACAATTGAAATTAGGTCAAAAACTTAACTTGGCATACGGTATTAACAATAATTACATTATGGTAAATATACATTTTTCAATTGCTCATATAAATAAACTATGAGACACACATCCAATCAACTTGTAACTGTCCACACATATAAAACCACAATTCTGTAAGCATTATTTATTATAAAAATATGAGTTAAGTTAAATATAAGTTAAGGTTATTACTGTTTACAAAACTGAAAGAATATTATATATAACTTTTCAAACGGAGTTTATACTAAATGTTTCACCACATTGTAAATAGATTTAAAGTAATCCCTACCACTGTATATATAGTCAGCTAAATGTTTGTCATGATTCATATTGGTAAGTAGGTCGGTTCTTATCTCATACAAATCTCTTATCTCATACAAATCTTCTACGTCTACGTTAAGTTTTCTTGTTAAGCAAATTGAAAACACTAAAAATCCTCGAAATAAAGTTTTTCTGTTTATTAAGTTTTATTTTTAAGGAAATTGAAAACCCTAACAATCATCGAAAGAAAGTTTTTTCTGTTCAAATTTATCCATCCACACATTGAAAGCAAGAAATAGTAACCAACCTCAAGTTAAGTTACCCACCAGATTCTTAATGACATGATTTTTTTTTCATTGTCATCCATCCAACAGATAAATTCTTGATCATGTTGTAATCGCAACAGAGTTTTTCATGACTAGCTTTAAATCTGCTGCAAATCCATCCGCTTTAGAAAACTCTAAAAAACCCAACATCGTTTAAATTACTAATTGCTTTCTTAAATGTATAGTCAATCATACCAACTCCAAGAATTCTCACTATTTTTCTTCTAAGCAAATATTTTCTTTCTTATTATTTATATAACATATTTTGTTCTTAAAAGTACTGCTAACACATATGATCAGATGCCTGCCAAAAGTATTACTCAGTAAAAATAATGGAAGTTTAAGAAGAATGCGCAGGACTAGAGTGTTTATAGGTGTGATGCAGGTTGAAGTATGAAATGTTAGTATTGAATCCTTCACACTCCGACAAATCCAGTGGCGCAGGCCTAAATACTGCAATGCCTAAATACACATGATTATCTTGTAAATTCGAAAGTAAATCTTGCGCATGCACTTTGTAAATAAATAAAGATAGTTTTCAGCATAGCTTATATCAGTAACTGGAGTAAAAATCAAGTTTCCTCATATTGCCATATGTTAGTAACAATTAAGCTTCTCTATATTAAAACTTAATTAATTATGTGCTAGTTAAGTATTTATGACAAATATGCTAGTTGAGAGAAAATGGTAGAATTGTCTCTAAATTTTAATAAACCAATTAAGTCATTTGCCTAGTACTGGATTAGTAGATCTCATTTGTGTGATTTTTTCTAGATTTATGTTGTATACTTTAATGTTCTCATTTGCGTGATTTTCTCTATATTTGTATTTTGTTTCGAAGAACACGTTGCTAGCGTAAATTTTATTATTTGCGTTCTTTTCTCTATATTACTCTATATTCTAAAGAACATGTCAAAACTCCTCCCTTTATTTCTTTTGAGATATATATTTTGTTTTACAAGAAGAGATTTATATTGTGTTTCACAAACATGATTGGTTAAAATATCACCGAAGATTTGCATCGATTTAAGTTACACATTTTATCGATTTATTCCTAGAAAGATGAAATATTCCACGACCGTGTCTCCTTGTGGGTGCACCATTCAAACCCTAGAACAAAAAACATATAGGAGATCTCGATTCAACCCCTTATTCAACAAATTTGTGAACTACATAAATAACTAATCATGCGCTTGCAACTAGCCATCGATTGGATGATCTCGTCTTCTCTTCAACCCTCAACCATGCCGGTGTCTTCTCTCTCTCCTTCCATTGAACCAGTTACATCCTAGAACAAGAATGAAGTGAAGGTAAAGAAGAAATGAGACACGATCTTTGATTTTCTTTTTCATCAGTACGGATCATATTGAACGCTAAATCAACGAAGTATATATGATTTATGTTTTTTTTCTCTATAACGAAACTGATAAATGGAGCTAGCAGGTATTCAATTCACATGAAATGCCCATATTTCACTAGTTAATTATTCCATTGCTATCGTATTACAATAATTTTATTTCTTATCTTGCCCCTTTATTAATCAACGGTTCAGCTCCTTCTCTAAGTAACTCGCAAACACTGTAAAAGGCCTCCTGTTATACTGTTGGGAACAAGGATGATTGCTGATGCCAAATTACCAAACCGTCTCACATTCTCAACATTGCCAGTAAAAATGATCCCATCTCAGGGCAATACCAGAGGTGAGAAATAATCGTACATAACCTTTTGAGCTGCATGCCTAAGGAAACCAATTTCAACAACTGTGTATGCTCCTAGTTTTGCTAGAATCCAAGTGCAAACCAAAACAATTGCCTGCTGGTAGTGTACTGCTCTACTCTGTGGTTTATACATACAAATAGTATACCTGACTACTAGCGTGTGCCCAATCTGTACAAGTATACGCTGAGCTGAGCCGACCTTACCTGTACTGTACTGTACTGTACACAACAGCATCACAAACGAGCCAAAAAGATGCACACACCGTGCAGTTCTTCTCAACAGTCACTCAGGGTAGTCTAGCACCTCCGCGATGAGCAGCGAGTACTTGACCTTGAGTGCAACTTTGCCGCCTTCGATGCAGAGCTTCGCGCCGGTGACCACCCAGTACCCCGGCAAGTCGGCGGGGCCCCTCATCACCTCCGTTGTGTCGACGTACCTCGCCATCCTCTGCACCGGGAGAGGCACCGGCGGGCCCTTGGGGAAGATGGCGGAGTTCACCTCCACCTTCTCCCCCACCGGCTGCTGCTGCTGCATCATCTGCGCGGAGCCACCGGCACCGGCGGCGGACAGCCGCGCGCTGAACAATGCCGACAGCGAGCCCGACTTGCGTGACACGACGAACGGGCCATCCCACTCCGACCGCCGGATCTTGGTGGATGCCACGCCGGAGAAGCCCAGCCGCAGGAAGAGCACCTTCTTGAGGCACGTCTCCTGCACCTCCAGCCACGCCCTCGTCACGATCGCCGCGCAGTCGTCGATCCGCGCGCCGTTGTACTGCACCGGCGCCGTGCACACGTGCGACAGCAGCGGCGACTTGATGGGCTCGATGTAGTCGCGCTCCCTCACGGTGGCGTCCTCCGCCGACGCCACCTCGCCGGCGATCGTGATCGTGCCCGGCGTCGCTGACAAATGCTGTAGGTGAACGCCCAGCCGGTTGTTCTTCTTGCCTTCCAGGAACAGCCGAATGCCGGTCACCGGACGATTCCCAGAATCAGCCTGCAGGAAACAAAACGGAACACACTGTGAGCTGAGTTCTACTACAAACAACATGGAATCAAACTGACGAATTTCACTAATGCAGAATGCCGGTATTGATTGTTACCTTGGCAGTGGTGACATGAAGCTTAGGACCCATGAGAGTAAACTGAAGAGATGGCAGGCTGTTCTTCTTCTTTCTCGGGCCCAAAGCCAGAGGGAGCTCCCCAAACTCTGGAGCCCATTGTCGTGGCACCTGGAATTCCAGAAATTGATGGAGTTCCTCTATTGGAGGTTTGTCTGAATTTACCAGCAGAAAACAGACAGATAATTAGACTTGTAACCTGAGTAATTTAGCTATGTCAGTACTTGAGATACGATGTGATCCTTGAACTGGCATGGTTTTGTTTGTCACCAGCAGTAACTAACAAAGTGCTTACATCTGAGGTAGAGGTTCACTGCATGATTCAGGAACCCGCAGCCTCGAACACCAGTGAGCAGAGAAGTAATCGGCACAAAAGCCATAGAGATGACGTCCGGTGAACCGCTGATCGTCGAAAGCCATTTACTGTGGCCTTGGCCATTATCAACGCCCCCTCTTCTGATGTGGATACTGACGATGTCCTGTGAAACGAAAGGACATGCGACCAAACAAATTAATCATGGCTCTCTCATTAATTTCCTGCTGTTGGAGTGATAAATCACGCAATGAACATCGTCAGTACATGTGTGATTGCCTTACATCTTTGTGTGACACGACTGATGGTCTGAACAACCGCCAAGCAGCAGATCCAGGACCCAATAATAAACTCCCCTGCACAACATCACAGCAATTAGCAAGGCTACTTACAATCATTAATGGCGCCTGTATCTTCAGAAACCGAATCATGGGTTATGAAAGTCCAATACAGTAATTCTGAAGCTTCTAAGAAAGCTAATTTTGAAGCCATATAATGTTAGAGTAGAGAGCTCACGTTTAATCCCAGCAAGAACTTGTCGTCTCTTGCAGTTAAACTTTCAGGTGAATCCTGAGCGAGCTTGTCGTCGGAGAGTTTCTTGAGCCGAGACTGCACATCGCTCTGTGTGAGATTGGATCCCTTGAGCTGCTTGATGCAGACCACATCCTTCCCTCCCATCTTCACCCCGGCGATGACGTGCGTCCCGTACTTGTCGATGAATCTGAACAGAAAATTCGGCAGCGACCATGTCAGTACACTAGAGTCAGTGGCCACTGGGGTAGCAGCAAACGCGACGAACGCCGGGAGCGCGGCGCGCGACGGGGGAAGGCGTACTGACTCCGCGAGAGCAGCGGGGTCCCAGAAGGGCGGGACGTCGCGCTTGACGCGGTCGAGCAGGGCGAGGTGCGCGCGGGGGGCCTCGACGGCGTAGAGCTCGACGAAGCGGCCGTCGAAGCAGAGGCTCCCCGTGGCGGCTGCGTCCTTGTGCCAGCACCCGCGGTAGTCGAACATGGCGTTGAACGCGCCCGACGGGATCTTCCCCGCCACCGACATCGTCTGGTTCACCTGCTCCGCCATCTGCGAACCGCCATGGCAGGGAAACCACCCAACACAACAAAACTCTCAAGCTCAATTCCGAGTGAACTGAAAGGGATCACCCGATCGAACACCTGTGAGGCACTGTCGTTACCTGAGCGAAGGAGAGGACGTCGGAGCGGAACCGGGTGCGCTCCCCCTTGTCGGCGACGATCCCCACCGGCACGCCCCCCACGACGGCTCCCCCGGGGAGGACCAGCTCCCGTCTCGCCGCGCCGCTCGGCCCGTCGATGTCCACCAGCCTCCCGCCCGCCTTGACGCGGCTGAGGCGGAGGTCGCTCGTGAGGTCGTACCCGCACCCGATCGCGCCCACCGCCGCCTCCGCCGCAGCCTGCGCCGTCATCATCCCACCACCACCACCATCTCCCATGAAACCCAACACCCTCATCATCACCACCACCACCACCGAGTCGTCCGCGTCGCGCTATAAACGGCGTGGCCCCGTCCCCCGCCACGCTAGTGCTAGTCCGTCCGTCGTCTTCGCGAGGGCGAGGTCGTTGTGTTTGTGTGTGTGTGTGTGGCAGCGAAAGCTACCCGCGGGGAGGAGGAGGAGGAGGAGGACGAGGCGAACGATAGCGACGGCCGAGTCAAGGAGGCCTCCGGTGGTGGCTGCCGGGCGGGGACGGGACGTCGTCGTCAGTGGAGTGACGTGCGGCGTGGGTGCGGCCATTGACGCGGTCGCGAGGGGAGGAGTGAGGTGGGGCTAGTCGCTTTCGCTTGTGAATGATTGGACAGCGAGCGGGAGAGGAGACGACGGGGTTTGGGTTGGGTTTGGGTTGGCTGGCCTGGCTGCCGGTCGGAGTCAACCGACGCGAAGGGGAAGTTTGGGAGGAAACGGGGCCAAAAGAAAAAAAAAAAGGAGGGTAAAACCGCACCAATTTTTACATTTTGGTCCTTTTTGAAAACTTATTTTACAAATAAACCCCTAAAAAAACTTAAACCGGAAATGGTCCTTTTTGGGACGCCAGAGTGGCTGGCGCCGTACTCCAACATGGCGGCGCCAGCCACACTGGCGCCGTGCCCGTGCCACCGTGGCAGTAGGGCTGTCGTGGAGGTGCTGACTAGGCCGAAGGGGGCGCCAGTCAGAGTGGCGCTGCCCCTCATACCACGGCGCCAGCATGGCTGGCGCGCCACTCCTCTGCGGGCCCCACCAACTTTCTCCCCCCCTCAAAATTTTCGCCAAGTCTGTTCTGCCTCCGGGCAACGGCTGGCGCCCCCCCCAGACCGTGGCGCCAGGGTGGCTGGCGCCGCCCTCCTCCTCCCATCGAAGCCCTTCTGCCTCCGGGCCTCGGTTGGCGCCGCCCTCATGGACCACGGCGCCAGGGTAGCTGGCGCCGCCCTCGCCCCAGCCTGAAACCCTTCTGCTTCGCGGCACTGGCTGGCGCCGCCCTCCCCAACCGCGGCGCCAGGGTGGTTGGCGCCGCCCTCTGCCTCCCTGCAAATTGAAGATCCATATTGCACAAATGTACCAATTCACAGTTCGCAATTCAAATCACAATTCACATATTCGTACAGACTAAAACAAGTTCCAATTGCACAAATCACAATGCCAAAAGTTCATCACATAGTCCATCACATATTCCACACATCAAATAATGCCAAAAGTCCATCACATATCCCACACATCAAACAATGCCAAAAGTCCATCCTATATTCCACACATGAAACAATGTCAAAAGTCCATCACATAGTCCTCACATAGTCCATCACATTTTATATCACATAGTGCACCACATATGTCATACTACCAACCAATAGATTAACTTCATACAAATCACTTCTTCCGTTGGCGCCGAATTGCTTGCGAGCCCGGAGTGTACCTACATTTGAAAATCCAATGTTTAAAACATTTTAAAAACAAAATAAGGGAAATCAAATAACATTTGAGAATGGTAAGCTCATTTTACTTCTTTTTCGCTGCCCAAGTGGATCGCAAGTTGTATTGCGTGGGTTGTGTCCCTTGAGGCGCGTCGGGAAGCTGCGACATGTCTATCTCCTCGGCGTCTGGTGCGACGTAGTCCTCATCCTCCTCGTCCTCGTCGTCATCGTCGTCGCTAGGTGGAGCCAGCGCCTTCCCCTTTCCCCTCCCTTGCAGAATGCGTGACGACGACGAGCCACCAACTCCTTCACGCTCTTCTATCCTGATGGAGTGTCGAGCAGTACTTGGACGCGCGGATTGAGGTAGTGGTGGTGGTAGTCTCCGCGGTTGGTACACGTCGTCCAATCCAACCGACCTGCAACCTAATCTTGCTGCAAGTTTCCGGCACCTTTGACGAACTTTCTGCATTTAAAAAAAAAAGAAGTTTGTTAGGCATAACTCAAGTAATGCAAAGTGCTAAATAAATTTTACCTCTAAAACGTTGCGGAGTGTGTTCTCCGTGTCCTCACCACCCCTCGGAGCTTGGAGGGCATGCCCCATTTCATTCACACTCCTGAGGAGCTCTCTCGACTGAAAGCGTGAGAAGATATATGTTAGGGTCTAGGGTGCAAATGGAAGTAACTTTGACAAATGCAAGAAAACTTACGACTCTGTCTCTAAGTGAGGCGTGCTCCATTTGATATCCAACTCTAGTCCGGACATCATAGGGATTCTGCCCCTCATCGGAGTCGCGGTCATCCTCTATGTCGGCTTCCGTCCAAGTAGGGCGGAGGAACAGTCTATATGTCCTATGCAGCCAACGAAGGTACTATGAGAAAAGATGATTTTGGTGTATAGTCTCAATGTACCTGTCGTTCCTTCCGTCTAACCTCCATTCATCAATGTATCTATTATGCTCTAGCCCCCAGTCTTTCACCTTCTTTGTTCTCACCCTGTTATACCTAGACAAGTAGAAGGTGATGAAACAATAGTGAGCATCGATAAGGGTTAAATGGTACAAAATTGAACATTGACAATGAAAGCAAACAAAGATAAGAAATATTTACTTGTGTAATTCAGCTCTAGTTGAGATGTCCTCAACCGGCCAGTCTTGTTTCTTCCCAAACTGTCGCATGACACGGTGCGGAAGGTGGTACTCAACTGCCCAGAAACAAATCAATGGGCACTAGTACATGAAGTAGTTAGAGTCTCGATTGCACATCGAGTTCAGGGTCAGGCTTGAAGCCTTATTTGTGTGGTATGGTAACCACTCAATCTGTAAAAGTTGAAGAGATGTCGTTGGTTAGTATCTCAATTAAAGAAGTAAATGTCTAACTAGAAGTGATATTGGAAGTACTTACATAACGCTCTTCTTTGTTCTCACCCTTTTCATCTCCCTCGCTGCATCCACATCATCAGTACCGCAATGTCTCTTTAATGGTCCTGCCTCCCATAAATCATTTCCAAGCAAAGGTCTCTTCTTCTCTCCTTCCCCCTCCAAGTCTTCTCGTACCAACTCAGTCTTACTTGCACCCTCTCCACGACAAGAATAATATGTCACAAAATTCTTCTCAACATAATGATAAGAAAGAGATTTGTTTAGATCCAAATTTTCTACGGTACGAACTAACTTTGATGCAAACACCTCTAGAGATCTAAACTGAGACTCTTTTACCAAATCAAAGTAAACTTCCCATTCCAACTGACCTATCACATTTAATATATACTTATGCCCTTGACCAACATCGTATCTCCCATAAAAACGAATCTCCACATTATCCTCGGTCCATCCAAGAACTTCTTTCACTCGTGACCTTAGTTCATCTAGAGTTGGGTGGGTGGGAAACAAAATGGTCTTCAATGACATATCCTCAAACTCAACATGTGCACCAACATAAGGTTCCACCACTCTACCACCGTAGTAAACACGAACAAGTCTATCCATCTACACCAAAAAATCAAATGTAACTTTACAACAAAAATTAAATCTTCATTCCTAAACGTAGTCCAAACCGACATATTATAACCAATGCATAACTTAAATTGTCCCAAAGCTACTACTCCAAAAAAATATTTAATCCACCTACAACTATCAACAAGTTTACTAGTGCATTACACATCGAAATATTACAAATACTCCGTCATACAACCCAACCTAGTTCTAGTTAACTATAATCAATTTATATAATGCAACCAAAATTTTCTCACCTTCATATAATTAATGGTTAAAAGTTTAACCTATAGACTATAGCATCAAGTCCATCAAATTAAAATTAATTTCATGCCTCAACCATAATTTTTCATCCATCCATCCAACCAAACCATCCGAAAATAACATTACCACATATATGTTTAAAAAAATCGTGACACCAATGAGTACATTGCAAACATGTAGCACTACAACAAGCCAATCCTAAGAACAAATGCTAAAAATCACAAATTTGGGTAAAAAAGGGGTTCTAGGGTTACCCACCGATCTACAAATTCAACCAATAAAAACGAAAAAAAAGAGGGGTGAATGAAGGAGTCTACCTTTCTCTTCGATTTCCACAAAAAATCCTGCGAAAAACGAGTTCAAATGGAGTGGATTTGAGGTGGGGAGGTGAGGGGGAGAGCTGCTGCTGCTCAGCTCGGGCTAGTGCTTGGGCGAAAATGGGAGTGGGGAGGAGATAGGTGGTGGGGCTCACGGGGTTTAAGGGGTCGGCCCACAGAGGAGGGGCGCGCCAGCCATGCTGGCGCCGTGGTATGAGGGGCGGCGCCAGTGTGGCTGGCGCCCCTATTCTGCCCAGTCAGCACCTCCACGATAGCCCTAGTGCCACGGTGGCACGGGCACGGCGCCAGTGTGGCTGGCGCCGCCATGTTGGGGTACGGCGCCAGCCACTCTGGCGCCCCAAAAAGGACCATTTCCGGTTTAAGTTTTTCCAGGGGTCTATTTGTAAAATAAGTTTTCAAAAAGGACCAAAATGTAAAAATTTCAGGGTAAAACAGCGCGTTGGGCGAGGGCGAGGGGTTTATGCGTGCATCGGCGCGGTCCAGTCCAGGGGCCGTGAGGCAGACGGGGTCAGGTTGGAATGGAATGTGGTGGATGTTGTCACGTCCATGCGATGCGATTGTGTTTCTGCCTCGCCACATGGCGTGCACGTTGGATTGGCGTAGAGATGGGCGCGGTTCTATGATATATCTCTCTCTCTCTCTCTCTCTTCTTTCTTTCTTTCTAGTACCTCCACCCAAATCAGATGTTGTTTAACTTTTTCTTATAACGTTTAACCATTCACCTAAATTAGATGATATTAATTCACACTAGTCGACTAAAAAAAAAGAAGGCATATATCAACCTGAATATGCTTTAGTTTTAAAAACCTGAGCCGTCCTTGACGGAGAGTCGGACACAAACGAGTAGAATTGTTATTACTTCCACTCCTAAAATATGAAAGATTTTTAATGGATGGAACACATTATAGTATTATGAATCTTGATAGACTCTCTATCTAAATTCTTCGTAGTATTAAGATGTGTCTCATCTATCCAATATCCTTTTTATTTTGGAAGGGAGCGAGTACAAACTTACCATTACAATTAACAAAGATAGGATGGACTAACGGGCTGATATAGTTTGGGCTAGGCTTCGGGCCAGCCCACTACGCGTTGGGCCCAATAAAAAAATATACTAGCTTTCACCACAGGGAAAATTAGGGCTTAGATGATGCTGAAACCGTTGTCTGTATGTATATTACTCCCGTTTCATCATATTATAATCAGTTTTGAGTTTTCTCTAGTCAAAACTTTTTAAATTTAAATAAATCTATAAAAAAATTTGACAACATCTACAACACCAAAATTAGTTTCTTTAAAACTAAAATTTAATATCTTGATTTGTTTTGTATCGAAAATGTCACTATATATTTTCTATAAACTTGATCAAACTTAAACAGGTTTAACTAAAAAAATATCAAAACGACTTACATACGCATGTGCGCCTCTTTAACATATGAAAAGAAAAGGAACACGGAGGCTAACGGTAAATTTCTTCTCTCTCACTAAATTATCATGCAAAGACCAAAAGCATCTGCGTGTGCGTCGCTGGCTGAACCTCCTAATTTCTGTGCTCCTAAAGAACCGTCAAGCTTCTAACAAATGTTGTTGCTTTAAAACACTACATACTCGTACGGTGAATTACAACGTACGGACAACGGCAAACAAATCAATGGTGAGCATTGCAACGTACGGACAACGGCAAACAAAATCAATGGTGAGCAGTGAGCTACCGAATCGACTATGCATCACATGGCCTGCAACCCGGACAACTGAACAAGATCTGCAATGACTACCCAAAAACAGCATTTGCCATAACTTCACGCAGATGTAAATTCTCATGGGTCAGAAATCCACCTCGGCTGCCTCTGAATACCAGAATAATAACAGCGTAATTGTAAACTGACTAGTAGCACATAGAAATGAACGGAGCATTTTAAACATTATTGCTGAATGCCCAACCTGAATAGCTTCTTTTGTATGTAATTTTGCTTCAACAAGGCAGGTATGTAAGTGTGTAAAGCAAACATAGACATAAGAAGCAACCTATTTCTTAGCCTATAGAAACCTTCTCTATATTTCTCTTGCACAGATGAAAACTTGTTAAGAGCTAACTGTGGAAACCATTTCATATTCACTTGCCTTCCTGTTCTTCGAACAAATGAAGAAAGCGCCTCCAAACCGCTGCTGAAGGAACAGAAGAACCAACAGCAGTATTGCTCCACACGGTATGGCAATGTCCCATGCGAGGCTGAAGAGATCATCGCGAGGGTTTGCATACCTGTAAAATGGTCTCAAGCTGGGCACAAAATGCTTAGCCCTGAACACATCATACACATGAGGTAGCGCACGAATCATGGTGCTTCCAATGTAAAATCCCGGGGAAAGTGCCTTCACTTTGGAGCCTAAGCATGCGTTTAAGATAACCTGAGGGAGCAAGAACCCGTCGAGTATTAATCCCCCATATGACACAAGGTCCTCCCAGAATGCATGTCTATTAACCTGAGGTAAGCGAGCAACCTTTCTAAGCATCCTTCGGTTGTTGTTAAATTGCATGTGAACAACCCAAGCTGCGACTGCACCTATAATGTACAGTGGCAAGCATATCCAAAGCACTTTCTTCTCAGCAGCCCATGATTGATCTTTGCTTACATCCATGGAACGTGCGGAGCATGCCAATTGAAGAAGTCGTAACTGCATCAGAAAGGTTACCATGGTAATGATTCGCACAATGACTTCATTCACCTCAAGCCAACCACCACCTGAAAGTGGAAATGTCTGTTTGTTACTGTTCTTGAAGAGGGCCTCAAAGTTCAACACAAGAGGTATCATGTAACCCAAAGAGAGAACTACAAGCATGGCGATTGACATGGCAGGAAGCGCTTCAGGAACCTTCTTGACATGGAACAGTTGCACAGCAATGAACAAACAGGATAGTGTCATCGAGATCAGGGCCATGGTGCTTTCCAAGTCCATTCTCCAGATCGACTCATCCACTTTGTCTATGTACAACCCATACGAAGCAATGTCCAGCGGTTCAAAGAAAAGAGGGTCAGTCTTCTTCCTCAAGCTTCTAATTGTCCCCTTGACATGCTGTGCTACTTTTGTATCCAAAGGAGAAAACTGAGCAGTTACAAGAATTTCACAATCCAACGAGATATTAACCACCCGACAAGCAATCATACACAAGGAGCCTGTCTTAGCATCATAAACACCCTCTGCAGAGATATGCTGACGGCGAAATGTTTCTAGCGACCAATTCCCGACATAGTGAATGTCATAGCTGACATTAAGTAACCTATGATTCGTCTCTGTCATTATATGATAGGAACGATCTGAATCAACCAAAGAGTTCCCATCATATAGCATTGACCCAATTGTGACTGGTGATGCATATCCAGAGCCCCCTCCTTTCTGCAAGAAGAACCGGAATGTTAAGTCCCGATATGAATTGCTATCAGGGAACTTTCCCTTTCTCTTCTTGTTCAAGCCATACTTCTCATAATACTTCTTTGCCTCATCAACCTTGGTGTAGTTATACTTCAGACCCGAAAGACTTCCCCTAAAGTATGGAGCTATTGTGTTGGAGCTTGCAGCTATGCCCTCACCGCTCTTCAGGCTCGTGTTCCAGACCAAACCTGCAGCAAAGCTCCGTTCCTGTAGTGACCACACAGCGGGGAACCAGAAGCTCATCCCAATCCCACACTCGCCCACCGCCAAATCCGCACGGGATGGTCCCGAATTCACAACGTGACACCCTTTGAGACACAGCCTGCTCCTCTTCTCGTCCCAGAAACCCTCCACTACCATGGCCTTCTCACCAAGCATAAAGTAGTACGCCGATACATCTGTCTGATTCGCGAACACCACATAAGCTCGCACTGCGCCATCGTCGGCACATCGCATCCGGTTGATGAACATGAACCTCTGGTGAAGCCCCAGCGATGAGGCGGTCGACTCGCTGCTGCCGTTGGTGTAGTCGAGCCTGAACGTCGCCTTGAACAGCGAACTGAGGTGTGCGCATGAGAATTTACTACCTTCGAACACCTGGAGCGCGTCGAGCCTACCGGTGGGCGGCGGCGGGCACGAGGCGCTCTCCGCGTACGCGTATCCCTCCTCGGCGTAGGTGACGAGAGAGACGGGCTCGAAGAAGCTGGGGGAGTCGGTGCTCTCGAGGCTGCCGGTGACGAAGGGGCGCGTCAGGTTGGCGCGGCCGGGGTAGCGGACGCGGAGCACGGCGGAGAGGAGGTTCACCGCCGTGCCGTCGGCGGCGCGGCCGGAGCCGGTGCCGACCATGCAGAGCTCGCCGGAGGCCGACGAGTAGTACCCCTCGAGGCCGAACGTGACGGAGCCGCGGCGGCCGGCGAAGCGGGGGAGGCGGGGGCGGAAGCGGTGCGCCTGGCCGTCGTACTCGACGAGGAGGTGCCGCCCATCGTTCGGCGGCCTCCTCCTCCGGCCGCCCGACACGGTGAGCGTGGCGGAGACGTGGAGGAGGGAGGCGTCGGTGGTGCGCACCACGGAGGAGGGGAGGAAGGAGAAGGAGCGGGGCGGGATGGAGAGGTCGGGGCCGAACAGCCGCGCCCCGCCGCCGCCGGAGAAGTAGCCGGTGTTGAGCTGGAGGGAGAGGCGCAGCGAGGTCGGATCAGCGCCTCCCTCGCCGCCGCCCGCGAGGTCGGGCGCGGAGGGGAGGCCGTGGCAGTGATCCGAGTAGGTTGCCGCCGCCGCCACCGTGGCAGGGACCAGCAGGAGGAGTACGGCGACGAGGAGGAGGTGGTTAGGGTTTGGATCGCGGCGCGGCGGCGCCATTTGGGAGGAGGCGGAGTTGTGAGATCTCCGCTCCTCTCTCTTGGTTTGTTTTGGTGGGGAGGATTTTCCGAAGGAAATGGAGAGGTGGAGGGGAGGAAGCAGTCGCATCAGCCTCTTGACTTTGTGGGGTTTAAGCCTCCGGGTAGATGAGAATTTTTTTTCTCTTTTTTCTTTTTTTTTTTTAGTTTTTCATCCAAGTGATCATCACGGTGATGAAGAGCAACATGGCATTTTTCTTTCACTAGCCCTACTTAAATCCAATTTAAAACACATCAAGTATGAATATGACATTTTGATCCTCAGGATTTGAATTTTTTAATAGGTGCAGCCATACCCACGATTCCATCAATACACTATCATTACTTCCCTAAAGCGTGTCTCTAAATGCATTATAAATTTTATCCCAATTTTATTTGTAAAAGCCATTATCGAGCGACATTCGATTTTGCATTCAGATGAAATTTGTTTTTAAAATGGCCATACTATAAATCGTCAAATCGTACTAGTTTAGAAGGTTTATATTTTGCACTTTAGAGGGTGAAAAGTGCAACCTTTGAGAATCGCAATTGGAATGTGTACAGAAAAAGGCATGGCCGCATGGGTACAAAGAAAAGGTATAGGAATGATTCATTTTAATTGGCATCTGTCATGAGTTAGAGATGAAATACCATCACACAGCAGTGAATTGCACCCCCAAAAGCAGTGATTCATTTTAACCGGATTTTCCAGCTTCTAGTTTATTTTCTGAATTCTACAACATCTTCTTAGAATCTAAACCAGAAGCTAGACTGTTTAGGAGAGCTTTTAATTTTAGGAGAAGCTACAGCAACTAGAAGCTCCTCCAAACAAACAGACCCATATGCTCCGTACCACCACCAGATATATATAAAATATACTAGTAGGATTGAACGGAGCCAGGCATGCACGAGCACAAACCAACTGATAATCTAGCATTCTAGCTGAATTCCAGCGTAGAAGCAGGGATCTGCTGATAAGAGTTCAATATGATATTCTTCAGAAGGCCAAGATGGTGTGGCGTCAATCACATACACAGCGGATTAAGGCTCCGCAGGTAGACGACACCCTCATGCTATGGGGAAAAAAGATATATAGCCCCTAAATACAAACACGGATATGTCGTTTATGTTTACCGGGGCAACTACAAGGCTATTTACATAGGCTACTTCCAGGAAACGGTTAGAATCCGGGGGCATAATGAGTTGAGGATCCTATTTCAATAGCGAAATTATTACTCCCGTCTATCGACCACGCGAGGCTATCAACTTATAGCCTCAATGTGGTGTCTGCTGGAGCTCTAGAAGCCGCGGCTTTGGCCTTCTCAGCTAGGAATTTGTCACACTCTGCTCCCTTGACAGTGAATTCCATCAGAAGTTCCTCAAATAATCTCTTCAGCGCGCTCTTAAACCTCGCCGAGCAGCTCTTGTCGCCCTCATCGACATCCTGCACACCATTTCCAACAAGACATCCAACTTGGGCACCGTCCAGATAGGCTCTGCAAGCTATCAGGATGCTCTGGCCATACTTGCGGAAATGACCCGCGATAAAATCCTCAAAATGCTGCAAAAAAAATGCATTCGTATTAAATTTGCAGATGTGAAGATTGGATCCAAAATAACAGAAACTAAACAACACATATTTCCACTGTAAAAGAACCACAACAAAAAGATAAATTGTTAAGAAGATGTACAGGTATATCTATTCATAGTGGGGAATCCATGGCATGCAACCACATAAGCACAACAATAGCTTCCCATAGTAATCACTCCATTTCCTTTTGTGACATATTTTGGTTAGGCATGGTAATTATGGATGCTATAATAATAACAAAGACTAGTAGAAGGAATGGTAAAGATGATCGCAATGTTAATGTCTTCAAAATAATTGAGAATAGTTAGTGTAACTGTGTAAATTATTACTAATTAATATTGACGAAAGGAACATACGAGTGCGAAAATGAGAAACATCAATAAATATGTATATTTCGAGAGGAGATTGCAAAGAGACCTTTAATGGATGAAATATTCATCAAACAAGAGAGATTTTACAGTAGATGTCTAGATATTCATCAAACAACTTTAGTACTATTATGAAAATAAGTAATCATCTCCATGTACTAGGATAAGAACAGAGTCATATCCATACCTTTGGTGGATTTCGCAGAGAATATAGCATTGTCCTGCAGGATAGCAGGAAAGTATCTTCATTATAAGTTAATGAACTCTTCTCGCCATGAGGTGTATTAGCATGCATGGCATATCCAGGCTCATTGAAATAAGGTTTGGCATTCAACACCAAAGCCTGAACTGAGACCAGGACTTGTAGCATTGTTGAGTTTGAAGGACTCCACCTCTCACATCCACTACCAGACCAGGTGTTCAACAGGCTAAGGCACACCTTCCCGCAAGCATACAAGTTTGGATTAAGCCGCAACCCACCAGACCGATAGTTCACCAGCTGCATAGATTACTAATTATTGTAAGATACTTAAAAATGGAGTGAAACATCATCGATGCTGGTTAAGTCAAAAAAAAATCTTACTGGAGGTACACTCGGATAATGAGGAGGGAAGTAAATGTCAAAGAAGAAGAGACCATCATGATAGGGAGTGCCTGCTGGTCCCGTAATAACAGCTCTAAGCAGGTCCATTCTATCCTCATATGCCCTCACGAATATGGTATCTGTAAATATAGGACAAAAATCCAAAGTAAATAATCATAAAAGGACCTCATGAATGTAGTACTTATCAACAGCATGATCGCATCATGCACGACACTTAGCATAAACACTGTACCATTAGCTGTTCATAAAAAAAAGAGCATATGAAGCAACAAAACTACCTGGTAAATCTTTTTCTAGAACTTTCCACTCATGCTGAATACGCTTTGCCCATTCTTTTGAAGGCTGTCAACGGGAAAACTTAGTATCGAACTAACAAGAAAAGGAATATACAGAGGGTACAAAAAAAAGGTTACCTTTTTCACTACCTGAACCTTTCTTAAATCTGGCTTCGAATAATAATGATCACTGTGATCATCAACAGTATCGAATTGCTTAAATGCACTGTATTTTTCATCAATTTTATCATCCATCATGTTCACAGGTTTGGTCTTATTTGCCATCTCTGCCGCAGTCGTCTGCAACCATGGTAAAGGAGCCTCCACACCAGGTGGGATATCCAAACCATCAAACTTGGCAGCCAAAGTGAAGTTATATTCACTTTCATAAAGTGTACTATCATAATCGTAATCATCATACTCATCTTCATCATAACCATAATCTTCTTCAAATGCCTCATAAGCATAGTCATCAATGTTGTTGTAAAATGGGTTCTCTTGAAATATTTTCAGGCCACCAAGTAATATATCAGGATTTTTTGATGGGTAGGAACTTGGGCCAGCAATTTCACCAGCCAAACTACTCTGGAGTTGTTCCCACAGAAAATAAGTCAAACTGACGTGGTATAGGAAAAAGGAAAATGAAAATAGAAGACATGAGAAAACTTACCTTTGCATGCTTTAGCCAGTCTATAGGATATCCAACAGCTTGCTTATTCTTATCAACTGATGATTTTTCACCAATAATCACAACTCCATCAGGATCATCATCAGCATCCAGTTCAATTACTTCATGAGGAACAACCTATTCAGCGTATAAAAAAAAACTCAAGCCCCACCATTTAACATTTTATAACATGATATTACAAAAATGTTTTGAAGGGAAATAATTGATCCTATACAGGAAATCGTGGTGGCTGAAAAAGCCAGAAACGTCACGGCAATGCTGAGTTCATAGAATAAAAACTGACATGGTTACTACTAATTATTCATCTTTATATTTGGCCTCTTTATGTTCTTTGGAGTCTGAACTCTATCTTGATTTCCAACAATGATGGTTGATGGAGATGGGCTTTTGGTCACAAAATATCATATGTTACAGAAAGAAAAAGAAGGCCCAGTGACACCTTTAAACAAACAAATTTCACTTGAGGCATCTCTAGATTAACCACAAGTTTTAGATGATTGTTAAAACATAATCCTAGAGTTATAGAAAGACATCAAAGAACCAAACAACCCAATAGACTGAGCTGGAATAATCAGATGACATGTACTTACAGCTTCCAGTCTCTACTACCAACGTCATATGTCAGATTATGTCTAAACCAGAATATTGGGTAGTAGGTAAAGATGTCAAATAATTGAACAATTGACCTAACAGACAGACAGAATAATCAAATGGCATGCACTTTCAGTCTGCCCATCCACTCTGGAACTGAAAATATTGCACATGCCAACATCACATTTACATGCCTAGCTCTCCAGATAAGAAACAAACAAGGATTTTTACTCAAGCAGTGCCAGAGAATGCTAGACTACCACTCAAAAGCCCAACCAAAGATGTCCCATGCTAGATTTCCTTCAACATGAATTCTAGTCCATCATGAACCAGGCTGAAACATGGTGTCACTCTAAAGTCTAGACAGTCTAGATTGCTTCTCTCCTGCTTGGTTTATCAGGCATTTCAATGCAATCAAACCCTCTAAAAATTTCAGTACTGCAATCATAAACTATAATTCAGCAATCATCTAACAAAAACAGCCCAACTTCTCACCATACAAAAAAAACACAAACTCCACTTGATATTCAACATTGAGCGCATCTAAGATCAAAATTCAATATATCAAACTGCCACTGCCAGTCCACCTCAACCATTTCCTGGCACAATCAAAGATCATCTGCCCACACAATTCTAGTGCAATTCCACACCAAAATAACAGGTCATGGCATAACTGGAATCAACACGCAACCATTAAAACGATCACCAACCCTCCTTCCCACATCGAGCAATCACGCGCCCCAGTCCCCCCTACGGTTCCCAATTCCAACATCACCAAAAAAAATAATAAAATCATGCACCACAAACAAAGGTGAGATAGAGGAGGCGCCTTCCCACATCACCTGACTCCGCTTCCGCTTCTGGTGGCCGGAGCTCCACCCCCCTGCCGCGGCCGCCGCCGGCGTCACCTCGACCACGTCGGGATCATCGAACGACGAGCTCCCCGCGCAGAGGTAGCCCCTGCCCCCACCCAGAGCAGCAACCAACCACGACCACGTCACAAACAAAAACAAAAATTCCAATGGAACAAAGAGCGGCGCGCGCGGCCGATCAGATCGGCGGAGGGAGGGGGGACTCACTTGGGGGCGTGGGTCGCCATCGCCGCCGCCGCCCAATGCGATCGCTCGCCGGCCCGCCGCGGCGCGAGGTGGCCCGCTTAGGGTTTCCGGCGAGCTAGGAGAAATGGAGAATTGGGGGAGGAAAGGGAGGGTTTGGGTAGAGAGGAGAGCGTGGGGGAGACGAAGGCTATTTGTCGTGATCAAATCAATTCCCAAAAAGGGGAAAAAAATCCTACGTGGCAGGTGTCGAGCATGGAGGAAAAAGTTTACTTTTTCAGGGGTTCATATGAAAAATTAGGCCTTTTTTTTGGGTAAAAGCCACTGACAGGTGGGCCCAGCATGCGTTTCGGCAGGCAACTGGGTCCCACGCCTTCCCCATGCGTGCCACGTCAGAAAAAACGACGGGATACAGCTGCACGGATCCATAGTTTTCTGCTAAATGTATAGTAGAATATGAACAAATGAATATGAATTTAAATTCATATCCACACAAATTAATCAAAGGCTGCGTTTAGTTCCACGTTAAAATAAGAAGCTTGAAGAAAAGGTTAGAAGTTTATGTGTGTAGAAAAGTTTTAATGTGATAGAAAAGTTAAAAGTTTAAAGAAAAGTTTGTGAAGTAAACCAGGCCAAAGGTTGGTTTAAGGCGCAGGGAACCAGTGGTTTGCTGGAATTCAGTAGGGGAGTTTGGTGTGGGCAGTAAATGCTGCAATGTGCAGATATATAATGTGTGTGACATTTGGATGGGTGAGAAGATAAGAAAGATGGATTCTGGAATTGCATGCCTTTGGTGAACAAACTGTTTCATTTCATACAGATTCAGGAGTTTGAAAAAAAAAATCGGACTGGTTTTCAATCAAAAAGGAGAACTGAAAAATGAGAGGATTTCTTGGGTTTATTGGTTGATGTCTCTCCTTCTCTGTCCTCTGAAAAATATTACTTCTAAAATGAAGCTGGAGATGTTGTTCAAAAGAAAAACCATAGCTGTATCTCTGTGTCCTCATCTCGTGAGGCTACTTGTTAGTGCTAGTTTCATTTTCAGCTGCATTTTGTTAAACTCAATTATCAATCCTCCTTGTAGTATTTAACTCACTGAGGCGTCTCTGTCTGGCAAAGAGGTTGGAGAAGCAGCAGCGTATTGCCAAGCAGAATGTAAAGCTGAGTATTTAGAAATCAAGCAAGTTGGTGGAATGGTGGATGGATGGTAGCATAGATCAATTTAAACGTGACTTCTTTTCGGTACAGCCAAAGGAGATGATATCATATCCACAAGATTGCTTTTAGCTGTCATCCTTTCATCACACTGCGTGACTTCATCGGTTTGCTGAATCGAGAATCGTCTAATTTCTATCAACGTTGTATTGAATTTAACATTAAATAGTTGAATTCATAAATATGAAAATTTTCGGACCGTTTTCATCCTATCCTGAAGCAGGCCCAGTGGGTCTGTTCGGTAGGCCAACTGCTGCGGCTGCGCACAGTGAGTGCGACACTGTTCGTGCCGGCTGCGCCGCAGCCGCAGCTAGGGCAGCCGAAATTACCGGAGGCTCCTGCAAATCTTCAGCACAAGTTCACCTCACCGGCGACGGCGAGTCGATTCCATGCGCCGCCACTCCGGCGAGCTAAGGCGATGGATCTCTCTTCCAGCTCATTTCAGGAACACGATGAAACTAACCCCAATTTTTAACGGCCAAAATTATAGCTGGATTTCACCAGCTTCATTAGCCCAGAAAGTTATGTTTATTTATAATGGGTAGAAGGCTATGGGAGATGCAAACCACAAAATTACTGTCGATTAAACAGAGAATTGAGGAAGCTATGTAGATTTCGTTGTGTCAGCACAAAGCTGGAGATGAGAATAACATGATGAAATGATTGGCATCTTACATCACATTTACAGCTGTAGAAAATGAGAAAACCAATTTACATATATCAGCTATGTATGTACTGTATTTCACAAAGCAGTACAGTAGTAGTAGTACAATTACAGCAGATAGCTGCTCTGTCAGGCTATACAGGCAATCAGGCAGCTACTGCTTAGAATTTCAGATAAGCAGATCTACATACTTCACATGCTCAAAACACACGTGAACTGAGTAACTGACCACAAACCCAACCACACCAGCTGCCTCAACCACACTTACAAGTTACAACAGACATCACCATGTTAAGTATCATACAAACCAGGCAGCATTTTATTTTGGGATACACAAAGTCACAAAGCTTGCACATATACAGTACATACACAGCATATATTGGTGTCCCGATTTTGTCACAAATACACAGTAGTCCAGTGTCACAAACTCACAATGCCATGAGTCACGGGCTGCAGGGGATGCCGGCTTCAGAGAAGGTGGTGACAAGCTTCGGCAAGAGCTTGGCTAGCATTAT
This sequence comes from Oryza glaberrima, assembly GCF_000147395.1. Taxonomy (NCBI): domain Eukaryota; kingdom Viridiplantae; phylum Streptophyta; class Magnoliopsida; order Poales; family Poaceae; genus Oryza; species Oryza glaberrima. The sequence goes on from NC_068330.1 coordinate 24,357,346, forward strand.
CTTGAAACCGGTTGAGGAGTTCTTGCATCCGTCATCCGATATATAGGCGCTGTCACGAGCATGTCCAACAAGATCGCCGCCGAGATAAGCCTTGCAGGCATCCAGAATGTGCGGCGCGCAACAAGTGAAGTGCTCCTTGACAAAATTCTCGAAATGCTAGATCAAGGAAAAGAAAGAACTATCAGTATACACATCTTATTTCTTAAAGGGGTGACTCTTACAGCTGACTTGGTTATATATAAGATTAAACATACTAAACTCTTGTGAGATCCAGTAATTCACATGAAGCATTACAAACTAAAGCTATAGCATTCTTAATTCTGAACAGCGTTTAGATTTTGGTTTCACAAGATTCCAAACTTCTTTGAACTATACCAATCATTCTGAAACATGGATGTGTAAAAATGTATTTTCAAAAATTATCTTTTTCCCTGAGAATCCATAGGAGATTTGACTTCTGAGTATCATTTAAATTAGGAGAAGAAAACAACAGTATGGACACCATAATGGCTCTTTTTTTCAGAAATTGCTGTGTACAGAATTTCCAGAGCTGAGACGCACCTTTGGTGGCTTGTGTAAAATGTACGTCATGGACTTGCATGACAGCAGGAAAGCGTTCTCATTGTAAGTGATGGAGTTCTTCTCTCCATCTGCTTTCCCCATGAATTTGTCATAGCCAGCCTCATTGAAGTAAGGTTTTTCATTGAGAACAAGAGCTTGAAGGGACAGCAGCAGTTGAAGAACAGTTGAATTTTCAGGGTCCCACACTTCACTACCAGTTCCTGCCCATGTTTTGAGCAGGCTAAGGCACACTTTGCCAGACTCATACAAATTTGGGTTCAAACGGAGGCCACCGGAATGGTAGTGAACAGACTGGGGGAAAAAAATTGAACATGGTTATTTACTGTTCAGCAGCAAGAAAATCTGGAATAGAAGATGTAGGTAAGAGCAATGAAAAATGAAGAACTTACAGGTGGCTCATGAGGATAATCAGGAGGAAAGAAAATATCAAAGAAGAAAAGATTGTCATGATAAGGTGTTCCAGCTGCACCTACAAGGCATGCCCTCAGGAGGTCCATCCTTTCTTCATAAACTCTAACATGAATACCATCTGTGTAATAGAAAGAAAGAACATCATATAACTGCTGTACAAGAAACTATATATTCCATCATTATTCGAAGATGTTACTTGCAACTAAAAACTAGAATGAGTTACTGAGTTTTCGGCAGAAAATTTCCAGTCTATACAGTTGTCCTTGCATTTGCAAAATTCTTGTGCCATGACTAAATTTTTTCCCACTGATTAACAAGTAATGATTTATTAAATAATAACAGGTCACATACATGATAAAACTAAAATAAATTTTGCCTTTATAACTCCACTCATCTCCTTGCATACTTGCTACCGAGATTGATTGTTTCTGGGATTCTCACATGCTATGCTATCCTGTGGAATGTAGAAAATTTTAACTTATTCCTATCTTTGACCACAAGTATATACATGTCATATCAAGTAAAAAAATAGTGGGATATAAGGATCGTCAGTATTAAGCCATGCTAGCTCAGAAATTAAAATTAAAATAAACATATGCCAAAATATCAAATTTAACAACAAGACTTAATGAAGAGTTGCAACTGAATAAACTATACAATGAGAGAAGAAAACAAACCTGGCAGATCGTTTTGTAAGATTGACCATTCCTGTTGTATCTTCTTCACCCAACCTCTTTTGACCTAGAAGAACAGAAATAATTATTATGACATTGAATTGCATATACTCCAATATTAATAGGCATTGCAATTTGCTAGAAAAATAAAGAAAGAAAGTTGCACTAAGTAAACCATTACATTTTCGTGACCAATTTCTTTGACAAAGTGGTGATCAGAACAGTCGGTCACAACATCAAATCCTTTTGTCATGGCATTTTCTGAAGCTAATGTTGGCTTCTCAAACTGTGTTATCAGCTCCATGGTCTGTTTCTCTTCAGAGATATCTTCTGCAGATGGCTGCAGTTCTGCTGTCGTCACAATTTGATACTGAGAATCTGCATTGACCTGAAACAATGCCGTTGTCTCAGAATTCTATAAAAATTTAGCTTGCATCATCTAGAGAGAAATAGAACTTACCGAGCTGGAAGATGTTGAATCATGAGCACCAAACAAACTAGAAGCCACATTTGTCAGAAAATTAAATGCTGTCTTGGAAAAGAGGAAAGCAGTGGCTTTGCGCAAGGATCCTGTACAGTCTCCAGCAGATTCTTCCAGCGCACTCTGAATGAAAATGATAAATCATCGATGAAATTTCAACCCATAAGTTTAATAACCGTACAATGGAATTTGTAGACAGAAGCGGACCTTAGTATCCTCAAGGTGCATTTTCTCCTGCTCAGCCATGTCTACCAAATCATCAGTAGTGTGCTCCTCGATCATGGATTCTAGAGAATCATCTAGAATCCTATCTAATGCAATAATTTCAAAATGCTGAACCTGAAATTTGTACAAGATAAGTTATGTTATCATTAGTCTGACCAGGGACCAATCCATGTTTCATCAAAGTTTGGAAATAAAACTGGTATAAAGTAAAGCAACACTTCTGTGAATAAAATAAATCAAAGCAACAAAAAAAAGAGAAGAAAGTTTCTCAAAGTTAAGCTTACCCTAGATATCGCACCACTAGCCCATTGGACTTCAAGTCCTTCATCATTGTATCCAAGAACATTGCCAATACATGATAAGAAGGCAGAGGAGGTATCCAAGCTCTCCCTGCTAACTGCCACGGTTCCATTGGTAAGATTTGCTTCAGAATTTTCTATGTTGACAGCAGATCTAATAATGACTTCGCCAGTGAAGAAGGAGAAATCTGGGTGTAATACTAGCTCATAAGCACTCACAGTCTCCTCAGTGAGTCCATCTCCATAACTGACAGTGTCACTATCAACTGAAACAGCCCATTTTACCTTTACAGTCCGTTCAAGTGCATCCACACTTGTCACTATCCCAGTCCGCTGGCATCTACCATTATCCTCAACTGTCAATTTCTCAAGGATAAATTGCCCAGGCCAAAAATCATGATCACCAAGAGTACTCACAGGAACCAAACTTTGAGGTTCTAAACCAAGAGATGTACTTCCATCTTGCCATAAAACATCAACACTACTCTTTGTCTTTGCAACAACATATGTTTGAGAATAATCTGAACCATAAGTTCCGATAGCCGTTTGAGTGTCGGAGCTGGACTTCCAGGTCATACTCATGAAGCAAGATTTGTCAGAATTTTCCCAGAGACTTCCCTCGCAATCCGAAAGAGTGCACCAGTCACCCAACTGCCAATTGGCATAAGGGAAGCATGAAAGCAAAGTGAGCTTCTTTGGGTCCTGAAAGTTTGGAGGACTTGATGATTGACCTCCCCAAACATTTGTTACTGAGGTGATCCAGTTCACATGTACCAGCCCAACGTCGACATGAGACACTACTCCTTCATCTCTACTAGATTTCCATGATCCACACAACCATGTACCCGACTTAGAAATGGAAGGATGAACAATTCTCACACGTTGGCCTGGATAGTAAAAATAAGGTGCATCTTCAAAAAGGATTGGAGGAATGGGCTTCAGTACCTCAGAATCTCTTAAGAGCATTTCACACCTTGCCCCATCACTGAACACAACAGTGACCAGGTCAAATGCCCTGATCACCCGTCCAATCCATGGCCCCATCACCACACAATCACCAGAGACAAAGGATCTAACTCTTGAAAGTTTCTTGCTGTTGACATGTTTTATTATGTCACCAGAGCTCGTTTCCAAGTCAACAAGCATATCAACTCCAACTACACGGCCCAGCTGACCTGATGGGTCAGCTGCAGAGCAAACTATGTCTCCATGCAGAAATCCTCTTTCAAAACTTAGAAAGTTATCGATCTTTCCAATGCTCTCGTCCAAGCTGGACAAGATGTTCTGGGCATGACCACAGTATGTAAGTTCACATTCTTCTTGGTCTTCTTCACTGTCACTAGTTTCAGCGTATGACTCAGTGTCCGAGTCAATTGCATATAGATCCATCTTTCCGAGCCCTAAAACAAAGTACGTTGTCATTTTTCACATGGAATCAGACACAGAAATATATATTTTTTAGATAATGGAATAGACACAGAAATATTTAAAGGAAATATACTATTAACTACATGCTCACCTTCTTAGGATAGGCGCACTGATGTATAGAGTTGATAAATAACAAAACAATCTTCCAGACTGAACAATCAGAATCTGAAAGCTTCCTGTCCAAGATGCTAAAATACAACGGCCACCAGCCAAAAATTATTTCTGAAAATTGAGTCAAAATAGGAAAGCTTTTGTAAGTGAATAAATATTATAGAAAATGACGGCTCACATAAAAAATATACACCATAAAAGAGGACAAATTACCTTGAATCGTTCTGGACTTCCTGGTGTTCAGTCTTTCACTGAGATCGATATTGTGGTAGAACCAATGTGTGTACAGTGCTAATGCCAAAGGAGAATTACCACGATATATAGTTGCAGGAAATAATGATGTAATACCACTAACTTCCAGAGGATATTTGATCCAAATATCTAATGCGGATAGTAGTAGAGTACCTAGTGCCAAAGGAGATTTGCCCAAAGAGCAATCTGAAGCTAAAGGTAGTGCCAAAGGAGATTTGCCCGGAAGCAATCTAAGCTAAATGCCAAAGGAGATTTGCCCGAATAGACAGACTATAGATAGGTATTTTGCCAAAGGAGATTTGCCCAGCTGAAGGGTTCTCTCAATAAGAGGAATATGCTCAGGATAATCAATCGACAGGAAGGTGCAATTGCCAAAGGAGATTTGCCCTAAAACAAGGAATAACTTGTCACAGGTGTTAATTCCTGGAGAGGTAAAGACCGGCTGAATGATTTTTTTTGCTTTGGATGATTAGAGGACACAAGTGGTCATAAGCATCAAATCTCATCAAGAAAGCAACAAATATAACAAGCTTTCATTAGATATGGCTTCACTTGATAAGATCACGAGAATATAATGTTCTTTCAAGTCTATTTGCATTGATCAGCAGGCCCTGCAAACATGTGGTGAGAACTTCAGTCCAATTGGTCACGACAATCCAAATTGAGAAAAATATTAGTATCTTAGATGCTTTAGAGAACACTCTCATCAAAAGGCATTATTAGGCACAAAGATCAACCTCATAAAGATTTATATGTTGCTACAAATGTTTGTGCTGGACATATGCGTGCGTTTTGGTCTTTTTGAGGATATAAAAAAAAAGGATCATTTACAACTCTACATATATGTATATGCATGGTTTCATGTTGCTTGTTGATAGGATGCAAATTTTACCAAAACATTATTGAAAAAAATTTTACCAAAAAAAAAAAGGTTTTGTACAATGAATCTTGTACGGATACTTTAGTATGATGATTTGACGATAATTTGAGTTCTACAAGGAACTAACTCATGTACATACTACAATGCTCATGGATATGAATCAACCACCACTTGTTGATAGTAAAGGTATCTAAAGTAAAATAATATAAGTCTCATAACAAGCAAAAATGAATATTTGCCTGAAATAGTCCATTTTCCTTTATATGCCAGTACTTGAAATTTTCTTATCCAAACAGGGGCAGACCGGCAGACACACATTTTCATTATTCAGGAAACATAATGAATAGCTAGTTTGCAATACAGCATAGCAGATGTTAAAAGAGAGAGTAAAGAGCCTATAGAAAGCTCACAGATGAGCATTCTGCAGTATGATCCTGCTACATAACAGTCAATCGAAAGTAAAAGTATCTAAAATTCTAAATCATTGGTACTTACAAACCAGCTTAAGGCTTTAAACTGACACAAAAAACTATTAAGATTAAAAAAATTATTAACGTTACTTGGAAAAGAGAGTATAAAATCAAACTGCACGCAAAAAAATTCAGATAACAGTCGTTGAAAGAAATGTAAATAGAAGAATTTTACTCCAAATATCTGCACATTTATATGGTTAGATTTTACTATTAAAAGACCACATACAGATAGGGGTCAAATCAAAACTAATACTACAAGGAAACATCTGAAAGTCCATATCTAAAGGATTAACATACGAGGCAGGCGAAAACAAAACATCAACAGAAAATCATGCCCATATTATTAACGCAAGAAATGATCAATCATGCATAAATTAGACGAACCTAGTAGGTTATAAAACATAGTTTTTTTTTACTTGGAATTGCCAGTTTGGGTGCCTTCTTGATTGAAACAACAGTACAGAAAAATCTCAGACATTTCAACATCGTAGTCGACATAAGCAGCTAATATTTAACCTTTCCGACGTAACTAATCAAATCCAACAAACTACCTTCCGTGCTAATCACGCTCTCCCAAAAACCAGAAGAAAAAATGGCGCGAAAACAATTCGTAGCACCCACAAAGTACTCATATATGACAAATCTCCCCCAATCCAACAATCCTAAGTCTCAAAGACTGACCCAAAAAAAGAAAAAAAAATCAGACGCATTGCTATCAAGAGCTAACGATGAACACCTGAATCTTCCATTTTTTCTAAAGACTACTACCATTTTTAACCCTGTAAACGTGATGGTCAAAATCGAGACAACACAAGGAAATTCGCCATTGAAGCGCAATTCTTGCACGCACATCACCGGCGGCGGGGTGGCAGTCGCCGCCGGCCAGCCTCGCCGGGGCAGGGGCTGCGCGGAGGGCAGCCGGAAAGAAACCAAATTCGAGAGGAGAATGCAATCCATACCTGAGTCTGTGACAAGCCCAATCTCCCGCCATGTCCCGCCTCCTCGCGATTCCAAGAACCCCAAACCCGATCACCGAAGAAGAAGAGGAAGCTAAGCTCCTCTTCCCCCACGCCTCAATCCATCCCCGAGCCCTTCGACCATGAAGCCCCCCTGAATCCCCCAACACAGCTCCAATTCCTCGAAGAAATCAACAGCCGACGAAGCAATCACCACCACCTCGCACCAAATCGCACAACAAGAAAGCCGGATATTTCGAGACGCAGTGGTGGAGGGAGGAGATGGAGCCTAGAGAGAGAGAAAGCAAGCAAAGCAAGAAAAGCTTCTTCTTCTACTGCTTCTGCTTCTGCTGCTGCTGCTGCTGCTTGTTCTTGCTCGGTGCTCCGCTAGGCTGCTGCTCTTGCGATGGGTCCTGGTGATTTCTATGGTGCGCAAAGGCTTCGCCTTTTTGGGGTGCTTCTTCTCCTCTCCAAATTCTTTTGATTTCTTTAATTCGGCCGCCTAAATTAATTCCTAATTGCGCTAATGGGATTCCTCACAGCCACTTTGTGCTTTCTTTCTTGTGCTTACTTTTTTTTTCCTTCCCTAAGAATTCAAGTGCGGATTGGAAAACGTAATCGAATTTTTTTTTACTCGTTTTCTTCCCATGCTCTCACTGTTTGCTCCTGCCACTTGTGTGAAGTGAAACGATGTGTGCCTAACTGCAGCAGTAATTTAAGACAGTGAATTAGTGGTCAAGTTAATGGAACTAAAGATGCTGCACCATTGTGGCGTTATTTTCCTTCCCTTGAGAGTAGAGGTAGATATGATGGTGGGCTAGCCGATCCAGGTTAGAAGCCTCACTCGTTTTATTTATTTGATATTAGGTTCTTCCATAATATTCTTGTTTTTTAAGTTTTTTAAGTCGAGTTTCTCCTTTTGTTTAGACGGTATGGTTGTACTGGAATTCTATTTTGCATGGCTTTTTTTCTTTTTCTATAGACTTGTTTGATTTATTGAGCACATTACTATCACAAATTGTCTATTTAATTATATAAAAATTTAAATATTTTAAAAATAATCTTCATTAATAGTACAAAACAAGTGGTCTATGTAATACTATAGAGAAAGTTTTTCCTTTGAAAACATTGTCTTTAACACATGGGGTAAATAGTTTATTTTAATAATCCAGTTAATAGTCCGAAAAGAACAGGGCTACAATTTTTTATGTTACTGTCTTGAGATGTGGCATATTTCCGATGATCATAAAAATATATCAACTTGGACTATGGTACGGTTTTAAAATACAGTTTTAACAACTAATAAATATTCAAAACATTTGAAAACTCAAATAAGAGCACTGCTACGGTGCTCTCTACTTGTAGTATTCTACTACAAGTAGAAGCAATCTGAGCCATTAATTTATAAGGGCAAATTAGTATTTTACTAATTTATGGTTAAGGGTAATTTTTAACTTTTACTTTTTTTTCTTAATAGTAGGATCAGTTCGTCTATGTCACCACTCCTTTTGTTCTCGCGTGCGCCCGACTCCGGCGGCAGTGCCCACTCCGGCATGTGCGAGCTCCTCCGTTGAACAGATAATACTACAAAGAACTACTGAACAAAGCTATATAGTCAAATCGAGGAGCAAGAGCAAATGTGCTGTTATAAACTCACCATGATTATCTTTAAAACCTATTTATTAGTTTCTCCACATGTTGTGTTTTCAGTTCTTAAAGAATTAAGCCATTAACATCGCTAAATTTGTCCAAGGATGGTACCGAAGTATTTAAGTTCAGAGTGGTCATTTGCTCAGTTCAGAGCGATGCTCAAAACACCGTAATATTGATTGGCTTCGATGGCGTTGAAATCGTTGAATTGATCTGACTTCTTGTCGTGGTTCAGGGCTTCAGGCTCGCTAGTTATATGTCTCCTTCTCGGGCCTGGCGTGGAACGCATACTGATCTCTAGCATTTGAGCCGCTGGGCAAGGAGTAGCCTCCCGAGGCTGATCCCCCGCCGTAATCCCGCAACGATCTCATGGAAGCACGCCGCCGATCTGCTCATCGCATCTGCTCCGCCACACTCACCCTAAACCTAGCACGGCCCAACGATGCTCAAGTGTTTCTAACTGATATGCAAAATTACGAATTCAACCATCCCGTCCATATTTTTTGGACGATTATACCCTCTGACGTTTCTACTACCGCTATTTAAGATAGGAGTATAAATAGATCTGACCCATTAGATATAAAACGATCAACGGTTTAGATTAATTTATACTCCGAGTAGAAAGCACCGGAGTGGAACTCCTCAAATAAACTTACAATACTATGAATGTACTTTTGAGACAAATATATGGACATGATTTTCACACATGAATATTGGCTATCGGTGTGCTGTACTGCTGTGCACACAAAAGCATCTTGATTAATACCATGCAAATTGTATTGTGTTTCATAAACCAAAAAAACATTATCTGCGTGTGTTACCAAATTTACTAAACACACACTAACTCTGTTCTCAAATGGATATGTTTTGGACAGTCTCCTATGCACGTGTTTTATCATTATTTTCTCAAGCTGTTTATTTATAAAAGAAAAGGAAAGCATTAAATATCCCAATTAATTTCAAATCTTGATGTTTGACATCTATTGATGATTTAAGGTTTGACTTCACGCATTTTAGGTTGTCATTTTTTTGAGATAGATGATTGGTAGCAGGAAAAAATGGTAAAAGAAAATTGAGTGTAGTAAATAGCTTAGAGACTCATGATAAATCAGAATGTCACATAATAAAACCTTTATACTCATCCAAAAAAACATAGGTCATATCTTAAATTTTACAAAATTATAATGGCATGGTTCCAATTTTCCCTTACTTTACTTTTACGTACTACTACGTTTTTTTTTCATAAAAGTTCTAAGCTATTTATTTTCCTGCAACAACAGAAAAAAAAAACAAACAAAGACAATACTACATCTCATTCAGAAATAGCATGCTGGCTGCACTCCATACCCATGAAAGTGCATCCATCCCCCTTTACAGGATCCCGGGATCGCATGCAGAATATCCATCCACACGGCTGCTGAATTCGCCGTCCAAAGTGCAGCACAATCTCATCATCTGCATCTGCCTTTTGGTTGGTCAGCTCCTCACTTCCCCAGCTTTCTGCACAAAAATGCGAGTTAGGTTTTCTGAATTTTTCACTAGACAAAACATCCACCAAATGGTGTCATGCTTAGTGCAGCAGCAACAACAACAACAAGAACAATAATTATAATACTAATCACCTGTTAAAATTCGGTAGAGATCCTGATGTGTCAGAACCTGAAACCCTTCTCTCCCCCGAGACAATGTGGCTGCATTGCTGGTTGCTTGCTGCACTTAGCTTTCTCGTGCAGGTTGTCTGAATATTCAAGGGATCTTGTGATGTGTCGCCTCTTTTTTAAGGTATCTGAACAGGATATTCCATTTTTCCAGGGAGCAAGGTTGGGATGAACTAAATGCTGATAGCGAAATGAGAGGGATAATTTGCAGGATATACCTGTGTGTTTCTGATCGAGCTTTCTGTCAGAGAGTTTGGGCTTGATTACAGCCACACTTTTTGTGACGAATGGTGATATCATTTTCGCATTTGACTGACAGATTAGCAGGTGTTTTGCTTTGCCTGAAATTTGAGGCCAAGCACAGAGATAGTCTCCTTTTATGGTTTGTCTGGTAGATAGATGATCAGTTTTTCTCGTTTGGCTGACAGATGACTCTTTCTTATCTTTGTCGATTTGTCCGACGATTATACTTTAATATTTGATGGAGCCTGGTAGAATTAGGCATCACGACTCACCCATGCATCTAGGCTTGCTCCTTTCCTTACATAATAAGCAATTTTTTTACCGACAATATTAGTGGTGGCAGGTTTTTTTACCGATGGTAGAATACTATCAGTAACAGTAAAGACTACCGTAAAAACACTAGTTTCTTAATGGGCAGCCAGGCAACATGACAGCATGCTTGATTATGTTGTCTGCATAGTCCCTATGTTCTCATGTATAATTCCAAAATATTTGCATTTCACATCATCAATGCATAAACTTTCCTGTATATACATTTGATGTTCAGAACAAAAGTTAGTCAAACTTTTAAATATCCAACCACCAATTTTATATTAAAATAAATTTATCAAATCTATTAAATATATGATACTATTATGATACTTTACACCCTGAGGGACTTGTGTCGGTAGGGAAGTGTTTTTGAACAACAACCTTGAGTGTTCTTCTCAATTAAACCTTCTTCCATCTTAATAAATCTGGTCAGGACATCTGCCACCAGTCCGATGAAAAATTATGACAACATTTCCGAGGCAACTCTATGCATATCTTTTCTTTTGCTTTAAAACTAAACAATTGAGATGTTATTGGTGCTCTGAATTTTAAAAGTTTAACTAAATTTTATTTTAAACACTACTTCCTCCGTTTCACAATGTAAGTCATTCTAACATTTCTTACATTCATATTAATGTTAATGAATTTAGACATATCTTACATTGTGAAACGGATGGAGTAAGTATTTATGACCGGAGAAAATATCACTTAGGAAATAAGCCTAGTTTAATTGGTACAGTTGTGTGAGTGTAGTGATTATCACCTCTAGAATCCAAGTTTGAGTAATCTACTGCTTGAATTTAGATGCCTACTTTTTTTCAATGAATCGATTAAATCGTTTTCGGAAGAAATTTCTCCGACCTTTTTTTTTATGAAAAGGCATTCCTTGACTAGTCGTATGCATCAACCGATCAAAGCATGTGCTGAATGAAAACTTTTCCAGTGACATCTTTCAATGAAGCACCCATTGTTCTTAGGAAATTAATTTATGTTAATTATGAACACGAACGGCAATTTTTTTTCTTTCATCATTTGCAGCTGCGTCACTGCTCCACTAGCACAATAAGTGGGACGAGAAGGCGATAGTTTAGTGCCCCATTTGCCAAATATGAAATCCATTTTTTATTTCTCTTGCATCATTCTCTGAAAGTAGCCGTCTTGCGTAGTGCTAATAAAAAGAACATGGTGTGCTGAATATTACCAACGTGGCAAAGTTTAGCATCTGTCATTAAGATGCAGATCTATCGAGCTATTGACACGTCAACATCTGTTAAGACTGCTATTTGCCACGTCATCAGCTCTAAATTGTGTTTTTCTTGTTGGGTAGTTTTAGCAAATGAGCACCCATTTGTCTCTTCAGTCTTAGTGGAAACCGGATCAGTGATTGGAAAAAATATTTTGCACGGTGAACTACACATATCTTACACAACCTGACCATTTCTGATGATCTAATAAAATGTACAGCCAAAGGTTAAAAGGAAAAAAATGTCCATATTCTCTAAAAGAAGAGGTGAATATTAGTCTGTTCAGATTGTAGCCAAAATAAACCTTACCAAGTTTTGGCAATACCAAAATTTTGGCAAGATAGCAATATTGCCAAAATTTTAGCATAATTTCTTATGTATTGACCAAATTTAGCAACAAACTAAATGTAGATATTTTTTGGCAACTTTACCAAAAAATGGTATGGTTGAAAATAACATCAAAGTGAACAGGCCCCAAATAATTAGAAGGGATAAGACTTCGAACTCAGGTCATCTAGCCCACCACCTTGTGGAGCTGGCCGGAGGACCACCAGGCGTTTCTCCCATATTCTCCTCCAACACTTATATTATAAGTGTGTGTTCATAGGGAGGAATGTGCACATATCTAGTTGACTATTTGAGCATCTACGTTTGTACTTTGAATGTGATGCGGCAAAAATAACACGACTGCAACATATCTGAGTCTGCATATGCATACAGCAAAGCCCTTTTCTAAAACCTCATCTGCATCCAATTCTTCAGAGCTAAGGACAGGAAAAAAGGTTCAGGTGTTTACTAGCTAGATCATATATTGTGTTGTTAGCTTGTTATCTGCTAATTAAGCTCTGACCTTCCACTATCCACAGTTAACGTTGCACTGCAGAAATGGGAGGACTGTTTGCTACATTGCAATGCCACTGCTAATAGTGCTTGTTGCCAGTTTTTCAGCTGTCAGCAGAAACTGTTCTCAACCAAATTCAATGTGCCACAAGAACTGTGCTCCATTATGCAGCCAATGATATGCTTTTGGAATGTCCACTAGATCCTTGAGCCACTACTAAAGCATTTAGGTCAACTGGTGTGCCTGTTACTTCTGTCCTCCCAGCTCTCCTGGCATGTTTCATTGTGACATTAATCTGAATAATGCACAGGCCTTTTCTTTTCTCCTGAATATCAATTATAAATAGATTTTGTAATGATTAAAATGGATTGTTGAAAGGTGAGAAAAGGGAGTCTAGAGACATCGCCAAATCGGTAGATGATGCTAGGAAGTTTCTGTTGATTTTTATTCTAGGATGAGTGGATGACTGTATGATCAAGAGGGTAGTACGACTACTTGTGCAGTAACATTGATCATGGAGCTTAAATACAAAGTATCCAGTGTCTTTATGGACCAAATTTTGTGTCAAAAGTATAGGTTTCTCTTGCAGCATATTCCATCATTTGTACTCTCAACTTCTCAAAAAAAAAAAAAAAGAATTCAACACATTAATGTTGTCTGAATGGAAACTTGCTACAAAAATCATGAGATTAGAATAGTCTCAGAATCTTCTTGAGCCAAGCTTTACACGAATAAAGCACAGATCACTATGGCAGCATATTCTGTTATGACTTTCCAGGCGAGTCACAGCAGGCCGGTTGAGATTTTATGAATGAGACCTTACAAGAAAAGGCCCAAAGCATATACTTTAATTCCTTTTAGCCTTTGGCTTAAATTTGATACAATAATCTCAACTAAAAAGAATCTGCAAATTTTATTTTCCAGCTGAGTACATTTTTGAGTTCCATAAGAAGGTAGATCGGTAGGAAGGATCATGACATTTTTCAGAAAGAGAGAAATGTGTCACAGGCTGAGATAAGAGAGGAATGCAACAAGTGCAGAGAAGGAATTGGATAAGCTCTAACATCAATTTCCATTGCACAAAGTGGGGGTAAAAGGCACTCAAAAAGGAAGATGCAAAGCAGGCTACAAACAATCAAGTTTCTTTAATAAACCAAAAACACATGCACTTGAAGAGGATATGCTCCAATCTAGTAAATGCTTAGAACAGTTCCTCCATTAGATCTCAAGGGATGTGTTTAATGTTTTTATGTGTGACTAGCATTGACACCCACCAATGGTGGCTCTTTGCCTTTGACAAAGTGCCTTTGGGCATCATTTGCCTTTTGGTGTGGCAACTTTGGATTGGTGGAGGCTTATGTAGATGAACATGGCTTCCAATTTGGGCTGGGTCCTCCTCCTGCAGATGCCTGATGCTACACCTAATGAAACAGTCTCAAAGACAGGCCAAATCACTGTGAGATTTTCAAAGATCATGGTTCATGAAACTTCATGTTAGGTTGGAGATCCACCAGTATTATAGTGCACATCCCTGTTTATTATTGATTGTCTGTTTTTAAGCATAACATCAGAGTAGCCAGATTGTTTATCATAGCTGAATGTCTGGAATTGCATGCATTCAAACAAACTTGGGGGATCTGCATTTGTGTTATCATCAGAAAAGGGCTATCGTATGTGGACACAATATTTGATATCTTCGGCTTCGAAAAAGCCAAACTTGTCCGCTTATATAATAAGTAGACATGTGAAGTCTAACACAACATAATATCAAGTAAATTCAAAAGAAAATTTGGTAATGAACAGAGAATTTCCATTTATTCACCTGTTTGAGTTTTTTAATTAGCCTAAACTACCCAGAACTTAGAAAGAAAATGGTCCCATTCCAGGAACAGATGTAATTGAAAATATGAGCCTACTTGTCGTTGCCATTTACTACAGACTACATAAGAGGCAATTTAGCTGCAAAAAAAATGTTAAGATACTGCACTGTAGTTGCCAGAATGAGGCAGCCAAGAAAGAGGCAGCAAAATCATCTTCCTAGTGCAGTTCAATTTATAGTTCAGCATCGATGCGCAAAGCTTTCTTCTCCAAATAAAGCAGAAAAATATGCAATCATGTATATGCATGTGTAAACTAAAGCAAATGCAAGCCTGAACAACCACGACCACAAAAAAAAATGGCCCAAAAGAAGGCTCAAATCAGAAGTCCAATCCACCAAAGCAGTCACCAAGTTCACCATACCTATTAAAAATCAAGATTACTGAACAGCAGATGAGCAATTAGATACATGGTTGAGATTAACAAAGCATTGCTTGTTGCTAATGCTGGTTGCATCATGTTTATTGCCTTGCAAAGTCTATGCCATTGAGAAGAAAATTCATTCACAAAGAATCGATGTGGGGTGAAAACGGATCGGATAATATCCGATCCGATCCGATCCGCTCCGAATCAGTCCGAAACAAGTATATGGTATGGGCTTTTAGAAATACGGCGGATATGGATGTGGATGTGGATAGTATGATGCAAATACAGATGATGATATAGTATCTCTAAAATCCGGTGGATGCGGATTATCCGATAAGCCGTTTGCCGGATAATCCAAAATTATCAACACATGTAACCACTTTATTTATTGCATATAATATAAGTTGGTACATCCAATGGACTAATTCATAAATTAACCTAGATTTCTTAGTCCGAGGCTTTCACCGTCTCATGTCACACTCGCGTAGCTGTATTTTTATATTATGGACATCGTGTATTCATGTTGTTTAGCACTTAAGCACAGAATTATTATGATGGGTCGTTTATTGATTATTGTATTATTGTTCCTTGCATTGCTAACTCGATGTTGTATTGATTGCATACACTTGTAACATCCGATAAATTTAATCCATTTCCGAACTGATTCCGCATCATTTCCCACATCCGAAACAAATCCGCTCTGCATCCGTACGCTATCCGCACCCGCTCCGAATCTGCTTAAAAAATATGGTTTAGGATATAGTATGACTACTATCCGACCGAATCCGCTCCGTTTTCACCCCTAGAGGTGGTTGTGTTGACTCGAGAGAAAATGAGAGGATAGTATGAATTTTTTTTATTTACAGGTAGATAAACTCTTATGGTCATGTAGGTTTCATGGGCATACTAAAGTATGGTACTTTGTGTGAAAGTGACAGAAGGCAAAATGATAATAACACATCCACTGGGAGTTCTTTAACCTTTTTTTAAGTTGTTTCTAAAGTTAGTGCCACACTGACTGCAACTTCAGAACCACAACGCATCTAGCGTTCAGATTAACTTCAGAACTAGATGGTACAATGAACGGATAGCTCAGACAGAGTAACCCTGTTTCGATTAAGAAAAATGATATGATAAAGACAGTAATCTGATCGATATTAGATTGCTATCCTCAAAGCATTATACTAAATTTACTTGGTTTTTCTTCTGTGGCATCCTCTTCTAAAAGAGAGCATATAATAGCAGCTAAAACGAAGTGGAGTCAGTTCTGCAAATATGAACATGAGTAAGTCTGATATCCTCTATAACATCGATGGATATCGACTTTCAATTCCTCTATAACATGAGCAAATCTGATGTTTCAGTAAGCTGGGATAGTTAACATGGGAATTGGAACTGAAGGAAGAACTTGTGCAATATGTTTCAGGAAGCTGGAACGGATGCAAGAACTGCACAGGAAACTGTCACAGTATGTTTTGAAGATTTTTGTTAACACTTTACAAGTTACAGGCGACACCCCTCCATATTATTTATATATCATCGCATCTGGTTGTATTAGCATAAGCATGTACAATTTCAGTTCAGATTTCTAAATAGATGGGAACCACAAACTTTCAGTTTCATTATTCATGGCTAGAACAGTATACATGGCACTGATGCATTGGAACACATTCAAGGAGGTACGCTAGTAAATGGAGAAAGAAAACAAAAAGTTAGTTTGGCTGTAACTACAAGATGTGATCCACATCAGAATATCCAAACTGGTCAAGACATTGGCATTGTGAGAAAGGGCATAGCTTGAGTGGCCCGTTCCCAAAATGTGGATACATAGACAAGACCTTCAGATATGGTTCTTTCAATCAGTGACTGACAATAAGCAACAGCACGCCGCATCAAGATTTGATTGGACACTAAAACCAGTATGAAGGACTGCCTGGGCATGAAGCCATGTTCCTTCATTATTCATCTTAATTTAAGCAGCAACAGCAGTGGCCTCTGACTTATCTATTCCTTCAATGTTGGTTATTCTCAGCTTTGTCAACTCCTAAAAATTGTCAGGGCATAAAGTAAGAACTAAATAGTGCAGAGGATAATATCAATAATAGCATATTTTATTTTGAGAACACAGAATAATGTAAACAGCTGATATAAAATTACCTGACGATGGCCCTTTGTTCGACGGTAATTTTTTCTTCTTTTCTTTTTGAATATGATAACCTTTGCATCTAGGGCCTGAAAAACAATGTCAATCCAATTTGAGCTGGAAATTATGTAATGATGTTACCATGTGAACCGATTGTGTCAAACACTGGACTATTGGTTAACTAGTTGTAAAAAAAAAGCCATGTGTATTAACGAAAAGATTAAGACACGCTTGGGGAAGGTATATCATTTGTCAACCAAATGCCAATGTTTCTGTACGCATTACAAAAAACGAAAATCCAAAGCATAAGTAGGAGAATTAACCTCAAAATGTACATCATGTTACAAGTATTAAGCATTCCATTTCAGTTAAATTTTGGAAGTTTAGAGGAATCATGAAAGGTAGCAATAAGAACAACAAAGTCCAATGAATTAGCTCTTGGTATATAGAAGTGACAAAAAAAACTCTGTTATCCATTATCACATACAAAATATACGTAAAGTAGACATCCGATGCGACTGACACATTACAAATATATGTTGAAGATACCAATATACTGTTCAGAACATGCTCGAAGCATGCAGATGTATATACCTTTGCATGTTCCAATCATCAGCTGATGGTAGCATATCAAAGGGAGAGTGTATATGCACCGCTGTTTCTGTGAATTCTAACACTACCTAGTTCTTTAGTGTGTAGTCCTACTACAGCACGCATTTCCAACCTTAATGATGGTAGCATAATAAACAATTACTAGAGCATTGTCAGCCTTCAAACACAACAATCACTCATATACCTAGGTCATGCAAAAGGAGGTTTCCATGCATATTAATGATTCCTTGATAAACATGGATTCAGATGCACCAGAAATATATATAGATGTTAGCATAGCTTGAAAAATGCAGACCTAATACTTAGCAGATGTTCTTGCAAACTTGTTTCAACAAATAAGTCTTAACAGTTATTTCATGAACTTTAGTTCAATGAAGAGGCTGAATAACATACTCCCCAAAAAAAAATGGAGTAATAGAGTTTAAGAAGTGTCTTACATGCTCCTCAACGACAGCATGAACAGTAGCATCAGGAAGAGTTGGCCTCCCAATGACTGTTTGAGATTGTGACCCAAGCATGAGAACTCGATTCAAAATTAACTGCACCAAGTGATCACACAAACAACATCAACAAAGTTATAAATGAAAATGGAAGTACAAGAAGTACACAGAACCAGTGGCACCAGCAATAATGGAACAGTTTCAGAACTGGCACTAGAGTACCTAAAACGAGTAGCCACAAACTCATCAAAATACTCTGCGTGCTTAAATTTCAATGTTCGACCCATTTTTGAAGCGACTTAAACAGCTTATGTATGGAAAAAGTTTATCCAAAAAAAAATTGTGTACTCTATTGAACAAACGATTTAAGCCATCAATATGGAAGTTCAGAGTTCCCATCACAAATGAAACATAATTAAACAATAAAAAGTGCTAGCAGAAATTCTGAGGAATCACGGTGGGTTCAATATACCAAATATCAGATCATGCACTGCATGCAATTACAAATCTTAAAATGACAAGTGCCTTACAATCAGATCAGAACTTGAAACTTCCCTGGTGGGTACAATTCGCCTAAATGACCAAAGAAGATAAACCTCCGTATTAATTATTAAAACATGATCTCATAACCTCAACTATTCCCTATCAATTATAAGTTGCGGCTTGTTACAGATCAAGTTATCGAACACACTCTCAGTCATAATAAATGTGATCAGTTGCGTTCAAAGTGCACAATTACCTTATCATTCACATCGCAAAACTTCAACCTTTCCGTGAAGATCGAGTCGCCATTGCTCACCTTAAACTGATGCGAACCAATCTGCAGGGATTAAAAAAAAAAACGCATCCAATCACCCACTAGATCCACGCCCAAATGCAAAACGAAAGCTTGGGAAACAAACTGAGCAGACCTGGACGACGGCGAACACGGGCTCGTAGGGCTTGAAGGGCTTCTCGTCGGCACCGAGCGGGCCAACCACCGTGTACCCTATCTCCGCCGCCTCCGCCACCTTCTCCTCCTCCGTCTTCCCGCTGGGGGGCTTCGCCGCCACGGCCTCCTCCTCCTCCTCCCCCCACTCATCCCCGCTCCCCTCCTCGTCGTAGTGATCGTCGTCGTCCCCCTCCTCCTCGTCGCCGGAGGATCGGTTCGACGCGTAGTGGCAGCGCGAGGGGAAGAGGCGGGGGGAGGCGAGGACGCGGGATGCCTGCGGCACGAGGGGCTTGGCCAAGGAGGCTAGGGTTCGCGTCGCGATCGAGGCCAGCGACGCGGGTTGAGGGGTGTGGGCGAGGAGGCGGCGCGAGAGAAGGCGGAGGAGGCATCGCCGCGTCGCCATGGCTGCGGCGGCGGCGGCGGCGGCGGAGAGGGAGGCGAAGGGGAGGAAGGGGTAGAAATGGAAATATTCTCTGAAGCAGCGGTTTTGACGAGGGTTTAAGGGGAGGAGACGAGGAGTGTGACACTGACAGTGGGCCCTCTTTATCACGTATCGGGGAGAAACGTCAAATGAGTCTACGCTTTCTAGAGGTGAAGGCGTAACTGAGCGGGACAGAACGCGTATTCTCGGCTTACAGCTTTGCATTTTGCATTGCTCTTCTATCTTCATCGGCAGTTTGGCATACAAGAATGTAGAAGTGCAGAAATTGTACCTGTCCATTTTAAACAAACTGTACAGCATATCACGAAATATTTTTTTTTGAATTTTCACCGGGGAGCCCCACCTGAATTTCATTGAAAGGGAAGTTGTTAAAAGTTAAATGGGAGTAAAAATGATGGTAGCAGTTACAGCATATCACGAAATATATTGTAGTATTTTTTTTCGGGGGAAATAAAGAGCATTTTATATTGGTCCTTCAAAGTGGAAATCATTCTGTATTTGTAAACTGCCTTGTAACATCATCTATGATTATGGCATTGGATCCTAAGTTTGGTTTAAACTCAAGTTCAAACTTGAATTTAACCAAGAAACTGTAAGATTATGATCAGCAGCATTTCTTCCTCCCAATCTCAACGAGCATGGCCATCAGGGCTTCACACATCTGAGTGGCATCAGCCTCGGCATGATCCTTTCTCAGCGTGGAGTGCACCATCCACGCATGGTCCAGCCTCCTCTCCGGCCTCACCACCACCGACCCGGGCACCTCAGCGTCCCGCCGCGTCACCAGGCCGTCGCTCCTCTCGCCGTAGCGCAGCCTCAGGTGGAGCGCGCTGACGGCCATGGCCGCCGAGGCCGGCACGACCACGGGGAGCTTCAGAGAGGCGAGCAACGATTCGGCGTACTCCGATGACGACAGGAACCGCGGCAATGGGAGCCATGGGAGGAGCTCGGCTTGGGCGACGCGCGACAATGTCACGAGCATCGTCGGGGCGGTGCTGGCCTCGGTGTGGAAGGAGATGATCGGCAGTTCGTCCACGGGGAGCTTGTGCTTGGAGATGAAGTCCCTTCTCTTGTCATATGTGAGATCCTCCAAGGCCCTTATATCACCCTGCATTTGTTTACTTGTTAAGATCATGATATGAAATGCACAAGAATATGAGAAAACAGTGATATATGAACAATTCATAAAGTCCTTTTTTTGAAAGATTTGCCTAATAACTCAGTCATAAAGGTTTGATCTGATTAGGTAACACAGAGACCAGGATAATGAGGACCTTGATGAGTTTGCATATTATCAGTTCCATGATCCTCCTTGTCTCCTTATCAGCAATCTGGCCTTTGCGAAGGATGTCGGAAGCTATTGGGGTGCCACCATATGGGCTCTGAACCAATGCCAGTCCGGCAACCTTGCCCTTGAGTTCAGACCAGTACAACGAAAGCGCCGCAGCCGCATCAACTCCACCTTTGCTATGGCCCAGGAGCAACACCTGTTTACCAGAACCCCAGTACAGCTCTTCAATGTATAATTTCAGTTCCCGTGCATTTTTCTCCACTGATGCCTGGGCGAAATGAAAGGTGAGTACAGGGACAAACAGAAGAAATGATACAATCTAGAGCTTGGTAAACATGAGAAAATTGTTTGCATGTACCCCTGTTGAGCTCTGTTACCTCACTATGAATCCTTGCAATATGGCAAGTAAGCCCCATCTTCGAAAAGATTCTTTTCGTATTGACGAAGTAAAGTGGACTGTGATTACTAAAAAGTCCTGCACAAGGGCAGCGAACCAATATAAAGCTAGGCATTTTAACATCATTTGCAAAAAATGAAAAAAAATGTCTCACCAGGGATGAATAAGTAAACCAGTGTGTTAGGAAGATGATGCATGCCATTTCTGAAACATTAAGCTTCTTTTAGTATCATTGGTCTTTGCATGAACTGATAATAATTGAATGTTGGACCTCCATATGGATTGATACCAGGAATAAATCTGTTACTTCCGTAAATGATGTTCAGTGGCTCAATTCCCTATTGTTGTTAGATAGGAGTAGTTCTACATGTAGGGTCCGTAAAAGATAGTACTCTCCAAATAAAGTCAGTGGTACTTTAATAGGCATGAACAAAGATCACCTGATGCCATACAAAAGCTCCTTGAAACGATCTGTACCATCAACTGAACAAGGCAATGTTTTTGTTCTTTTTAGCCATCCTATATCTTTAGAAGATCCCTGTAATGTTGTCCAGAAACGATGTAAGAACCTGCAAGCATATAGCAGTTTTTTAGCACCTGGCTCAAGCAAACAGAAATTCATCACATGGACTAGAACGGATGCAACACATAAAAGTTGGAAATTTGAAGACAGCAACTAACCTAGCTAGTTTAGCATGAATTTCACTTGCAACAGCACTGCACAGTTCTCGCAAATGGAATGCCAACTGTTGTCCCAATCTGAAGTCATGCAAAAAACTGGGAAACCTGCCATATGATCAGACAGAACAAATAGTTGCAATGTGAATAAAAATAATTATGTATATTATTAACGTTCTGATTAGGAAGTTAGAAAGAAAAACTAAACCTTTGACAAATACTGGACAAGCCTTTTCTGACAACAATGGCTTCAGATAGTCCATTTGGGGTCTGGTCTTCTGTAGAATTACTGACAGACAGCAAGGGAGCCTCTCCACGGATGTATCTTTCGGTGGCAGGTAATGATCTTTTATAACAAGGAGAGAACTGGAATCCATGATGTTCTGGGATCCAATCAATATACCCAAACACATGTTCTGGCATGGAAAAAAAAAGCATCAGCATGTAAAAAAAATATAAAGAAAACTCAAGAGGAATAACCGAATAAGTATATGCAAATTTCATATTGAGAGTGTGTTTCTTATAGAGCCAATCAAGTTCATCATAACTGGTTGCCCATCCTAAATCCATATCTAGTAGCTAACGAACTAATCAAATTTCCAACAAATTCTCTATGTGGTAAACTAAAAAGGAAAGTGTCCATTATTTACAGGGAGCTGGTAATTCGGAATTAGCACAGAGAAAAGGGAGTAGCTATATTTATGGCACCATATTTTTCACCAAAAAATAGTTGGCATGTATTTACATTGTAAGCCCATAAATTACATATGTAATTTTAGTGTATTTACAATGCAAGTCCTAAAATTACATATATAAGTCTCTAAATTACATATGTAATTTTAGTGTATTTACAATGTAAGTCTCTAAATTATATATGTAAATAGTATGTAATTTAAGTGTAATTAGTATGTAATTTCAATTCAAGCCAAAATCTTTGCTCGATCAGTTGGTCAGGGCCGCTGGACAAGCCACCGGAAATCCTAGGTTCGATTCTTTGCAGTACAATTTTATTTTCGTCAACCAAAATAGCACGAATCTTACAGTTGATCTAATGGATCAGAAATCGACATATTTCTAAAGAAAAATGTGTCGACAGTTTTTTAGCCTTTCCGCAGAGAAAATACAGCAATATAGAATGAAACATTAGCAGGCTATATTCTGCTTTATTATAATCAACAAGGGCACTATATGCTTGGTACCTATTAATCGTGTCAGTTGATGTCGTAACTGCCAAGCAAGGTCTAGGATGCGTGAAAAATAGTCCTCCATATGTGTTCCAGGATGAAAATGACAAAGAGCATCACTCGTGTTGTTTTACCTTCCTAACAAAACATGGACATGTCAGCAACTCAGCATACATCCACACTACGGTATCAAGAGAGATGGATTGCCTACATGTCTATGACTATAATCTTCATTTGGTCATATGGCTCACAAACTATTATACAACTGTCATTCATTCATTGCTGTGGTGCACAAGGCAAGAGCCAACATTAATTTGTTGTCAATATTGGCTCTTTGGCATCACATTCGAGTGGCATTTGTTAAGAGAAACTAGGAATGCAATATTTGGGCTGGTACAATCACAGACCTGCGGCCGTTTGGCATCTGCAATCTAACAAAATAATCAAGAAGACCAGACAAATTATCAAAACAACAACAGAATAAAAGAAGAGAGTAGGAGAGGTATGAGTACTGAATCTTCCTCCTCTCTCACAGGCATTTCACCGAACACGTGGAGCGCAAACCGAAGTAGCCTTAAGAACGCACCGATATCACGAATACAGGGGAGGGAAAACACAGCAAGAACATACCCTAAAATCCCGAGAAGAAGCTCGATCAGCGTCCCGCCTTTTGTCTCTCCCAATGTGGGGGGCGGCGTGCGTGGATGGATGGAGGTAGGGAACAAGGTCAAAAAGAAGCCCTCACGACAATCCGCGGCGAACTGGCTTGCCTGCGCTACGTGACGCCGCGACGACGCGCGGGTGAGGCGCATGGGCGCCGCGTGGGGATGGTCCGCTCGAGCGGGGCTTCCGTGGCGCGCCATGCGTGGTGGCCGGTGGGAGCGGCGCCCATACTCCGGGAAAAGTTTTGGTCAAGCTTCTCTGGAAATCTTTGAACCTATCTGAATGAGCAGTGACCCCGCTTCCAGTGTTTGCTTGTGTTGTGTGGTCTTGTCGCGCTCTGGTTGGTTGGCTCGCCGCTTAGAGCAAGTTTAATAGTAAAGTTTACTGTAAGTCAATGTTAGAGTCAACTTGTATAATAAGTTAGCTATAAGGTTAACTTTATTTTTTCCATTCTCTCTCTTTCTCACTCTATGAATTTAATGCATATTTCTTGGAGGTTATGTGGAGCTAGCTCTTATATGAGAGCCAACACTACCCACTTTTTCTTATCTCTCTCTTCCATATAAGCATATAGCTTACTTATAGCCCATTATTATCCTTGCTCTTAGACTAGGCCAGTTCGAGCTTGCCAAGTTGGCTTTCCAAGATGTTCCAACTCTTCCAGGGCCAAAGATGCAACCTTTTGAGCCTTCGAACCTTTGCAGAGTTGCCCATCAGGAACTGCAGTTTCCAACTCTTCAATGTTTTGCTTGTTGGCTTATCAAACTTTAAAAGTTGAAATTTTGAGATTTTCTTATCATACTCTACTTTTTTTAGCATTGACATTTAAATAGCTAAAACATAAAGGCCAAAGATGCAACCTTTGAGCCTTTGAACCTTTGCAGAGTTGCCCATCAGGAACTGCAGCTTCCAACTCTTCAATGTTTTGCTTGCTGGCTTATCAAATTTTGAAAAGTTAAAATTTTGAGATTTTCTTATCATACTCTGTTTTTCAGCATTGACAGCAACAACCAAAAAAAAAAAGGTTACTGCTTACCAGCCGGTGGCTAGTTTGCCAAATGATCTAAACCAGTCCATGCAGGCAAATCTTTTCAAGCTTCCCATGGAGCAAAATAAACTGCCTATGTTGGCAGTTTTCATGTCTTGTAATCAACCACTTGACATGAAAAACAATTTGGAACCTACAACACAACAGATGATGTGGGAAAAATCTAATCTCCATTTAGACATGTCTTATTTGTCTTAGTTTCACTTCTGCTCTTTGCTTGAAGATCTACAAGCCACAAGGGATGATAAACACTGAGAAGGTAAACAGCATGCAGCAATTCAATTCCATTCCATCGCCTCCCAAGTCATGCAAAGTAAGAGAGTACAAATGGCCCAGCCCAGCTCCTATTGAAACTGGGTTCCAAGTGTACAGCATATGCTAGATGAGTAATTCAGGGAAGACAACAACTGAGACATATTCTTAGATGATCACAAAATTGATGCGAACCACATGAAGCCAGAAACAGTTTTACCATACTATCTTTAACCTGAAGGCTCAGGCAGTCAGGCTAGTAAGCTAACAAAAACAAAAGATACAACTTTTGAAGACACCTCTAGTGCACACAAAAGTAGAACATTCTGCGGTTTAAGAGATTGACGATCTTATAAAGTACTACAAGGCTACCAAAAACTTGACAGTGGCATAGTTCTTCTGCCAGCAGATAAACTATCAGATTAGCCCAGCTAATCAACACGATGAACATCACGACACTGTCGATCAACCAATATCACAAGCATCTCTCAGGAGATAGAGAATAAAACCTATACCCTTAATCTGGTCCTTCTCTTCTCCTTATCACCATTTGATTTCTTCACCTTGCTGTTCTTCTCCCCAACATCACTCACCACCTCTTTCTTGCCCTTCTTTTTCTTGTTACTGGCTTCCTCCACACTTGCATCCTCCCCCTCCTTGTCCAATGCACGCTTGCTCTTCTCCTTACCCTTCTTGCTAACCTTCGGCGTTTCGGCAGCAGGGGTGCCCTCCTTCACCTTCTTCCTTTTCTCACTCACATCTTGGATGTCTTGCTCCATCAAATCCTCAGCTAGTTGCTTCTTACCCCTCTTCCTCTTGCCACTCTCCTGTGCAGCTTCCTCACCAGCATTCTCTTCTTCCACATGTTTCAATGCCTTCTTCGCCTTCTTCTTGCCGACACCCTTCAGTGCAGCTCCAGCTTCCGAAGCATCGATAACCTCCCCGGAACCGACTTCTCCCTCCAATTGTGCAAACCGGACCTCGATCTTCATGCCCAACTCCGGCACAGCCTGGTAAATTGGTAATGCAACTGAATCCACAGCCTTCAAATGGAGAGACCTCACATTCGCCCACTTCTTGGGCACATTCTCCACGGCCGCCTCCACCGCCGCCATCACATTCTCCACGGTGTCCTCTTCCTTCATGTCCAGCCTCCCAACCTTGATCCCAGAGCAGGTGCCCGTCCGCAGGTAGAGAAAAGTCGAGTTCATCACCTTGCGGACCTGCTCCAGCCACCCGGTGCGGGCGAAGTCGACGGCGACGGGGGCCTTCTTGGTGGAGTAGAAGGCCTTGCCGAGGACGCGCGGGAGCAGCGGGAGGACGGCGCGGTCGGCGATGAAGAGGTCGTGGGAGGCGGCGAGGCGGCGGCGGGACTCGTACGGGCGGTAGTCGGTGCGGAGGGCGGAGAGCGGGATGACCTCGGAGACGGGGAGGTGGTGGGACCTGGACGCGTCGAGCAGGTCGGAGGCGGCCGGTGAGCGGGACTTGGGGCGGTCGTCGGAGATGACGCAGATGGAGGCCGACTCGCCGGGGACGATGACGGGGTGGGGGAGCGGGAGGAGGCGCGGCTTGGTCGTCGGTGAGGGCGGGATGCGGCGGAGGGAGAGCTGGAGGAGCAGGAGGTCGTCGCGCTCGTCGGCGAGGAGGTTCGGTGGAGCCTCCGCCGCGCGCGCGCGCATCCACTTGAACAGCGCGGCCACGGCTCCGGCCACCGTCGCCCGGTCCACCTCGTGCTTCTGCTGCTGCGCCGCCGACATGGCTGCGTCGACGAGAAGGCGGCGGCGGCGAGGGGAAGGAAGAGGAGAGGTGGAGGTGTGGCGGCGGAGGAGGCGAGAATCCCTCGCAGTTGCAAGTATAAAAGGGCACGAGAGCTGCGTCAAGCAATCCTAGCCACTGATTTGATTTGGACGGCTAGGATTTCGTGGCAGTTTATTGGGCCTCCGATTCTAGCCTTTCAGGCCCAGTCAGGCCCATTAACAGGTTGGAAAAGGAGTTCTCTTCGTTGATGTACTACCTGCTTATTATTTCGTTTGATTCTCCTGCTTCTGATTGATAATCGAATGTTTGATGCCACCTGATGAAATGAGGCAAACGTTACGAGGCTGCTAGTGGTCAACCGAGTGATACTTGACTCGGACCGATTTGGAGGTTTTTGGTGACGAGGTTTGAACATTGACGATGTATCTTGCCAAGGAATGCAGGGCAGGTGACTGTGTGAAGATCTTGAATTTTCCCTCCATAATGTTTCTGTTTTTGCTTTGAATGTCCATCACAAATTCACAAGTGTGAGGAACTTATGGGTTCCATTCATGTATTGCCTGTTCTGTGTTCTATTCTCAAGTTAAATGACAGTACTGACATGAAGTTCTGAATAGGTGTGACTGTGTGAGGCGAGGCCTACTTCCTCAAACAAAAACAAAAAAAGGTGCGTTGCTGTGTTCCCACTGGATTACTTGCTAAGGTGTTTTTTTTTTTTTGACTAAATCACCGGGGGAGAGCTTCCCCACCTGAATTTTGTCATTACGAAAAATTAGGAGGTTTACACATAGAGTTTACTTGCTAAGGTGTGACTTGGTAAGGTTACACACCCTTTTCTGTTGATAATTGGTGACATTTATTTGTCATATGAAAACTGCCTCTTCAAACAGAAGAAAAAAAAAGCTATCTTGCCAGTCTTAAATCAGCAGTTCAGTCTGAAAAATGACACAGTTCTCAAAGAAGAACCTGGGATGTAGGATGGACATGTGAGTATGCTTTTAACATAAGATCTATAATCTGCACTATCATATTATAGCTAGCTCAACCTCTTTTTTGCGCACTATTGCTTAGCTAGACCAATAACATGATATGGTTTATATTTATAACATGCTACTACTGCAAGTTGAGAACATTCGGTGGGCGAATAAATGGTCCGACTTGCATAATTTCATCGAAAGCTGTATCTAGCGATCACATATTTGAATAGTTCAAGCTAATAGCTTTGCTCCAACCATCTTGTGGGAATAGAGGAGGGTATGCATGATTTTAATTGAATATTGATTATGCAAAATTGTTCGTGTGGCGTATTGGTAATACTACAGGATCGATGCTGATGAATATTTATTCCTTATGATCAAATTGTTTCATTCAGTAATGATCAATGAAAAGACCAACTTGATGAGGGAATTCAAAAGGAGTTAGTACATACAACTTCAAGTCATTCATGGACTGGGATTTTGCTTGCAATATATATTAGTAGTATTTCTTTATGTGTCTACATAGGATTTCAGTTAGCTGTCTCATTTTTTTCAGCAAAGTTGATTGGCAATGTTCCCCTCTTGCATGAAAGTAATGCATACTCTGAAGTATCATCGCTTGACAGTACAAGTTCTCGTTCACATGCTCAACATCTTACATCATGCTCTCAACCATTTTTAGCCTCTGGGTGAACCAACCATCGTTTGATGCATTAGACTATACCGAGAAGCTTGGTCACTGAACTTTCAAAAAACTAAGCTTTGACACCGGCATGTTTGGCTGAATGGAACAGTGCAAATGCATGTGCTATGTGCTATAATATCATGGTGGTTGAGATGTTGAGTGAAGCAGCGAATGCTGCCAAACATTATTAGGCACCTACTATTTGTAGTCTTGAAGTAATTTTTTTTAGGCCGAAGTCTTGTAGGGGATGTTTTTGGTGCTTTTGTACTAGTCAATTTAAGATATAGTAGATCAAACATATCTTAATATCTCAAATTCTTGATGTGGTAACAGCGCTAACTAACTTTGATATGGAGTATATATCAGCTTAACTATTCAGGATCACAGCTCAAAACTTTGTGCAACTTTTTTTTGGATTTGTTTTTCTATTTGATGCTTCCTTTTTTTTTCCATTACGATTTCAAGGCATGCTATTGTTTTGCATTAAATATTTGTGAAAAATATCTTCCTTGCAGAAACCTGATGGCAAAACAAGATACGTGAAAGCTTTGGGTTCAGTAGCAAGGACGTCATGAACGCACCTTCCAACAAAAAACAACAATTCGATAGTCCTGCAATTTGTTAGAAAGAGGGAAAATAGGTGTTTGATTTTGAGGCAGCGTTGGTTGTTTCTTATGAAGGTCGCCATCCAGGAGATCACCCAAAGTCTGAGTATAAAGAAGATAATAAATACTAGTGAACAAAAATGTTGGGTCCCAACACTATGAAATATTGAAATTTCCTCTTTTAATGTTGATTAGGTACTAGCGATGGTGACACTACTAGAAAAATAATTTATCGCCACGAAATAAATAGTAGCATCAATACTAAAATTGTGGCAATAGATCAATGTTGCCACAATCTTAAAATCGTTGCTAGCCGTGGTAATAAATAGCATGGTAATAAGTTATTGCAGCGATTTTTATTTAGTTGTAATAAAATTTGATATTGCCATAAAATGGATGTGGCAAAAAATATATATTGCAACACTTCACATGGTTGCAATAAATAACTATTGCTACCACTCCATGTGTGGTATTAGTTATACGTAGCAAATTAAATGTTTTCATATTAACTTATCATCCTAATTATTTTCTTTTAATATCTTGTCATGTCCAGGATTCGAACCCAAGATCTCTCCCTCACGCACGCTCTCCATGACCAATTCACATACGCATCAATTTTGTTTAAAAATGCATACAATTCCATTTGAGACTACCTAACTAAGATTTGAATCATGAATTTGAGTATTTAAAATATTTCAAATGAAAAAATTAAGTTGTAGATCTCATCGAGAGCTATAAATTTCATATAAAATTTGTCCTAATCCGTGTCCATATGAAAAGAATAAGTCAAATTATGAGATGATAAATTTTTTATTGCAACGAATTTGTTGATCATGGCAATAGAAAATAGTGAAAAGTACCATGTGCTATGCAAATTGCCACAAAAATTAAATGTGTGGCGATAGAACATGTTTTTTTGCAATAGTAATGTTTTTTGTGGCGATAGCTCATTTCCTATTGCAACAAAAATACTGAATAAATCAATGATTGTAAATCGTTGCAACAAAGTATAGTTATTTGCCACAGAAAAAATATCATTCGATAGTATAATATATTGCCACGAATTATTTTTTGTTGTAATAAATTGGTGGCGATAGCTCAATTCTCTTGTAGTGTGAGACATGATTTGGAGTAAATTTTCCTGTGAATTTTCATCTCAAACTTGTAAAAGCTGTTGCCTGAGTTACTGGAAAGGCAGTAATAACTATTAGCTTAGATTTTTATGGTATTTTCTCCATAACACTTTCACCGGAGCATTTTGGTAAAATGTTGCTCATAATTTTTTTCTTACTGAAGAGTAGTACAAAACACCTATGCCCTATGTACAAGGGGTGCACACTGCAAAGAAGGTTGTTTGAATATTTTACAAAGGTTTTGAACTAAAAAAATGTTCCAAATGTTCTTTCTCATCCTTAAGGAGAAGATATTACCGTCTATAGTTGGGGCTAAAGGTATTATATATTATCATATATATCTATATTTTTTTCAGTTTATCGACTGGACTTTCCTATTCATGCTAGGTCCTTAAATTACAATATCTATTGGTTGGATATTTAGATTTGCCGATTTGCCCCCTACTTGAGCTTTCACATTGGTTGGGCTAAAAATATGGATCTCCCCTAAATAAAAGTGGGTTTACTAGCACTATATGAGCCAAAACAAAAATGATGGCATGGCTATCTTTTGTGCTATGTTTTTACAATACATGATGCTATATGAAAGAAGAGATGAAAAAAAAAACTTGAAACTATAGCGTGTAGAACACGATAAAGTCATGATTGAGACTTCCAAATGAAGTCATGAATCAGAGTGGGACTAGACCAACCTATCATATGCAGCATCGTGCGTAATGCAAAAGCCGTGTTAAGTTTAATAAAAAAAAGTTACTACAAATATGAACTATTTTGAGCTGTGATAGGTTTCATAAAAAAGTTGTTAAAAATGTAAGCAGTTTTGCGATACCAAATAGGCATTAATTTGCGGTATGGTCGCTATTACCTCTGTTATTTTTTATCACACGCACATATTCTTTTATAAAAACAAATAATGAATATTTTAAAATATATTGTATTATCAAAATACTTTGCATACTAAATATAACTACACTACTTACATTTATCAAAACATCGTAACTCAAAACTTTTTAATGGTTAAATATAGGATCAAGATGGTCTATAGCGTCAAATAAAATTACAATATCTCCTCCTAAGCATTTGAAGGACCATAAGGTCACATCATCAAAACCAAAGGGTCGACTTTTCTAATAAAAATACATTGAGGGTGTTCTTACAAATTAGTTGAAAGGGGGTTCCATGAATTTTCAATAAACAAATATATAATCCCTTAAAACAATATATATTTACCTATTATAAAAGTTTAAGATGTTTTTGCCAGATTATTTGGTCCGTTAATTAGAATCCCAATCGCTTCTGTCGTCGTTTTTTTTTCAGCCTAAGCATATGTTTCCTTTTTTTTTGTTCTCATAACCGTAACGCATCGTCGCCTACTATTCATTTCTTTCGTGTCTCCTTTTTTTTATTCGTTTTGTCGTGTTTTTTTGCTGTTTTTATCCGGTTTCTTTTTCTTCGTTGTTTGTTTTTTCCCGATTCGGCTTTTTTGCTAGGTTTCTTTTTCGCTTTTTTCACCTGGTTTTTTATCTCATCCGATCTGTTGCATGCTTCCGTCGCCGGACCAAACCCTTACGCTTCCGCCACTTCGATCTGTCTCCCCATGCGTTTTCTCCTTCAACTGATTGCAAAAATCGATTCTCCACTCCTCTCTCATCATTTTTCTCATGATTTCTCCTTTCGATTCAGTTTTAAATATCTAAATTTATCAGTCACTAATTATGGTTGGCCGACCTTTTTATCCCAACTTTGTGAATTCATTTTGATTTTGGGAAAACGAAAAGAGGATATTGAGTGTATAAGTTCTTAACCATTTTTGAGAGATAAAAAAAAGATTCGAGCAAATTTAATAGGGAGGAGCCTGTACTTCCACTTGTGGGCTGGATAGAAAAGAAGCAGGCGAGAGAGGTAGCGGACTGGGTTAGGATAGAAAAGGAAGGAAATAATGGGCTGTAGGCCCAAAACCAAGGAATAATTTTCATTAATTTTTTCAATTATAATGAATAGCGATCCTAATGTTTCTTCATTGCTCAGTTTCTAATAACGGTTGTATCATAAAAACGTTTTTATCCCGATGCAACGCACGTGCATTTTTTCTAATAGAAGTAAAAATAAGAAAAAAAAAGTAAAAAAAAAGAATACGAAGAAAAAGTAATCTACCCAACAAATGATTTTACTGGTCACTCGTTCTTTCGTTCCTCACGCAACGGTCTACATCGCATCTGCGAAATCCAACGCAAGGTCGTCTCCACCTCCCACCCCTGTAGTATCTGTTTACGCGTCAAACGCCCACAGTCCGCTCCACGTTCCGTATTGCTCGCGATCTTCCTCCACGCCCGCTGATTCCACCCCCTCTCTTTAAACCACCACCGCCGAATTCCCTCACAGCCGTCATCGTCGCGATTGCCACCAATCCCGTCCCCACCTCGGGTTCATCGTCGCGGTGACCGAGCCCCCACCGATCGTCGTGCCGCACCACCCTGCCTCGCCCTAGCGCCATCGCTGATTCGTTTCATCGAGATCTAGCCGCCGGCTTCGTGCCGCCCGAGAGCAGGAAGAACGCGGGGTTGGTGTGTGAGGGATCCTCGGCTCGGCTTGATCGAGGTGCAGCCCGTGCTGACTAACGGCGCTGCCGCAGCCATCTTCATCATCACCGGCCTCTACCCTCAGATGGGAAAGGAAATCTTCATGTTCCTGTGTTCCTTTTCTCCTGACTCCTGATTACAGATCATGTCATTGTTTTGGCTTATGCTTGATCGTGCATCACGGCCTTCATAATTTCTGATTGTATTTGAGCTCTATCTCCGGACACCCTCATGTTGTTCGATGAAATGCCCGTACACATACACGGCAAGAAATCATGTAGTACATGGGTAATAGATGTGTTCATGGCTTTTAGGGTAACTTTTTTTTTCTAAAATTAATTGCACTGTTGTGCTGCACATACAGCAATTACTGAATTGGGATTGAACATCTTAAATTTTTATGTGTTACATGTAAACATGCCATTACATGATCTGGTGGCCGCCACTGCCCTTTAGCTACAACATATATTTGGATCATTCATACATTTATATATTTCTGAAAGTGGTCCAGGTCATCAAGGTTGTCTAAAGATATCGAAACTAATTCATGGACTAATTCAAAACCAATATTATTTTCTTAAGATCATAGATTTAGACTGTATATATGTGAATTGACGGCAACTATTGAATAAATATGGTCAAATATCTCATGATCTACCCGCCCTTTTTTTTCCGAATCCTTTTTTTGTGAAAAACTAAAACCATCTCATTATGGTAGTACTCGAGTTGTGAAGTTACTGATGAAAACATTCAAACTGAATTTGGTTGCTGCATTTAGGATGTCATAGGTATTTTTTTTTAATCTCTCTCGCTGATTTGGTTTCATTTCATTTAGATGAGTATTGAAAACCTTTCTCTTGTGACAATTTTATTCAGTTATGTATTTCATTCAGCTGAATTATCCTTTGATCATAGCCATTATAAATGAAATATAAACTGAATTGCACTATCTGCATGATATAACTTCTACAATTGGATTATGTTTTTCTGATTTTGGCATATATTGTATATGAATTTCATATACTTGGATAACCATGTTTCTGGTTTTTTTAGGGCCTTAGGGGGGCATGTTTCTGAAATTTACCGTCTGGAAAAAATTCTGACATTGCTTATTATATACTCAGATTTTCCAGAAAAATGCTTATGTATTGCCAGCCTTCTAGCACATGAGTTTGGATGCTTGTTATTGACTGACATAATGATAACTTGCAATATTAAACCGGAATACAAACAGTGAGTATAAAAACTTTTGTACGAATGGAACCGTTTGTGTTATTAGAGTGAGGTTTACATTTGGTCAATATTATATTCCCGTTTATGTTCATGAAATTCATCTCGTTTCTGTTCAGTGCAGTACTCCCTTATTGATTCCTTCCTCATTTCTGAACAAAAAGGACTCACTAATCTTAGATGGCATCATCTACACTATTGACGCATCATCTGCACTATTGACCTCCTTATGTTCATGCGACGGATATTTTTTCAGATCAGTGCAGTACAATCCTACTTTTGATTAGTGATGATAAATAGAAGTTTGATCGTTGAACTGATCAATACAAGATCCTTATTTGTAAGTAGCATCTATTGCACCTAATTTTGTATATGCAGTA
This sequence comes from Oryza glaberrima, assembly GCF_000147395.1. Lineage (NCBI taxonomy): Eukaryota > Viridiplantae > Streptophyta > Magnoliopsida > Poales > Poaceae > Oryza > Oryza glaberrima. The sequence goes on from NC_068330.1 coordinate 24,391,738, forward strand.
CATATATATTAGTTAGGATCATGTATATTTTGGTATTGCTGGCAAATATAACTCTCACCTTGGATCACAAATGATTTCAGCTAAACACCTCCTATATAAGTTTAACAGATATTTATCTAAACTCAAAACTGAAACAAAAAAATGTGTTTAATGTCTGAAACTTTCAAGGTGCTACTATGATCTCTGAACAAATAAACGGTCCGAGTTTCCTAGCAGCAAATTGATTTGTTCAGAGATTTAGGTGGGGGCACGCCATAATAAATCGTTGAGACTAGGTCATAAAACAAATTAATATGATTTTTTAAAGCAAATTTTCTTTATATTTTTTTACATAAAATACACAGATCGGAAAAGCGTGCGTATAAAAAGAAGTGAGTATAAGTTAGGAAGATAGAGTAAAAAGCACACCCTTAACCCACTAACCTATGTTTTGCCTCATTGTACCCCTTGAACTACTAAAATTGGTTTGCTCGAGCATTTATCTTCTTCGTCTCTTTTTATACGAGTCATATTCTAAAGCTGATATTTTGCAGGGCCAGACATAACACCATTATCAAAGCTCTAAAATATTTTTAAAAATTTTCATGACTATTGTTTGAAATTTAAAACCACGATGTTTAAATCATGCTTACTGCTTTGAAATATATGTATACGGTGGTAAGAAAATATGAAAAATACTGAGAGGTAGGTTATGATGTATCTATATATCAATCCTACCAAATTTGCTTGCAAAATACGACGTATATGGTTGTATATCTTTATCTACTTAAAACATTCATAGTGTTTTTGCCATGCATCGTAGAAAAGTGTGTCTCACACAATTTTTCATCCGACATGTGAATTGTTGGTCCGTTTCCATGTCCCCCGCAAGTGTCAAACTCTTCCACCCACATGAAACGGAAACAATCACATATAAAAATTCAGTTTCCAATCCGAGCACGACAACATCACGCACCCACTGCCTGTAGCCTCAAGCAGTTACATGTGCCTCTCCTATCACAAAAACGAGACTCATGGCGGTCAGTTGTATTTTGAGCTGATAGAGATTTTTTGCTAGTGGGTCTCACGAATCTGTCTTCAAGTGTATAGAAATCTTGTGACCACCAATAGTTCATAGAATATACTTTACTCCCTTCGTTTCATATTATTTTTTTCACTCAACCAGTTTTAGCTATTAATTATTTGGCAAAATTTGCTACAGGACACGCAAAAAACGTGTAATTGGCTGAGAGACACCGTGAAAACGTGACACGGCTGATGGACATTACAAAAAACGTGTAATTGGCCGTAGGACACCGGTCGCATTATTTTATTATTTCCGGGTCAAAAGAGGTGATTTCAAAATGACAAGATTGCCCCTGGAGCCATATTCCCCCGTGCTAGGAGCGGCAGACGGCGAGAGATCCTGTGACGGCAGCGATGGCTGTTGCGCTGCCCCTGGGGTTCTTGGACACGTACGGCTCCATCTCACCGTAGAGCCCTCTCATCCAGCCCATGTGCTTCTCCGCCGCCGCCGCCCCGCTCTTCGACCAGAACCCATAGTACTGGATGTTGTAGAGCGCCTGCCGGTGCGGGAACGGCGTCACTGCTGGCGCGACACGGACAATCTCGCCGCCGTAGGGGTCGAGGATGAGCAGCCCGGCACCGTCCTTGAGGAGCCAGCTCCAGGTGGTCTCCCAGACTTGGCTGGGCATGTTCTTGGACGTATGGAGTCGGACTTGGCCTTCAAGTACTTGTCCAGCTTGTTGGTGCCCCTGTCCAGGAGCATCTCCAATGGCTTCCCCGTGCCGTAGAACGCGGAGTAGAGCATGGACTGGATCCACATCATCTCGATGCAGTCGCTCGCCGTCACGCCGAGCTCCGGGAAGGTGTCGGCCATGGTGGCGACGAGGCCAAGGCGTGTGCCGACTACCGAGGTACAGGGACTCGAACTGCGTGTTCTGGTTCTGCACTACGACGCGGAGAAGTTCCCGCCGCCGCCGCCTCGGATGGCCCAGAAGAGGTCCTCCCCCATGGCGGCCCTGTCGAGGAGCCTCCCCCTCGACGTTCACCATGGTGGCATCGACGACGAGGTCGGAGGCGAGGCCGTGCTTCCGCAGTATCAGGCCAAAGCCGCCGCCGCTGAGGAACCCGTTGACGCCGACCGTCCCACTCGGGGTGTCGCGCTGCCCACGCGCCGTTCCTCCGCTCCGCCACGTGTGTGAGGAAGAAGAAGGATAGGAGAGCAATGTGGGCCCCCACTTATGATTAGCAAATAGTAATCACCCTACTAATTAGGTACAAATTAGTCCATGACGCGTGGGGCCAGGTGGTTAAAAACCTATTAAAAATTAGATTAAACATACACTGTCTATGACATGTGGGACCCACTGGTGTTTAAAGAAGGAAAGAGAAGGGGCAATCTGGGCATTTAGAAAAATATCTCACCTCTTTTGAACCAGAAATAATAAAATAATGTGACCGGTGTCCTATAGCCAATTACACGTTTTTTTGTAGTGTCTATCAGCCGTGTCACGTTTTAACGGTGTCTCTCAACCAATTATATGCTTTTTGCGTGTCCTGTGGCAAATTTTGCCTTATTATTTTTGTTTCACGAATTCACCAGTTGCATATATAATAGTTCATTTTCTTAAAAAATAGCTACCATATGTGCCCATGCGCGAAAACCCTATTTTCGCATGTGGTTTGTGCTGCCCATATGGAAAGATACTAAAAATTATTTTTTATAGTGATAAGCGCCGTTATAGAAAAAAAAATATTTAGACCTAGCAGCCTGCAAGAACAGGTTTTAGCCAAAGGCGAAAATCATTTTTTATAGTGATAAGTGCCCTTGCAGCAAAAAATAAAATCTTTATACCACACTAATAAGTAATGACACCTTCAACTATTGATTATCTCTACGTGAAACCCACATCTCTATCATATGTTCCATCCACGACGTGCCTGAGACCCACCGAAGTTCATGAAAAAAGGCCCCCAAATATCCATCATCTAACTCTCTCCCACCGTACACGAAAAAAAATAACATATGTAATTTGGATTTCCTATCGCAACGCACGAGCATCTTTGCTATTTTTTTAAAAAAAATAGAAATGAGAGAGATGAAAGGAAAAGGTTCACTTGAGGTCCCTTATTTTGTCGTCGAGTTTCGAAATTGTCCCTGAACTAAAATACCAGATATAACATATCCATAATCTTGCAAAACCGGGTCACATTAGGTCCCAAGGCAGTATTGCTCCCCGGTTTTGGTGACTTGGTGGCTGAGTCAGCGTGGGACCCATGTGGGTCCTACATGCCAGCCGATAATCTTCTCCCACCTATCTCCCCTTTCTTCCTGTCTCAACCCAAACCTCCAGGGCAGCCGGCAACAGGTGGGGAGAAGAGTGGCGACTGACGGCTGCGTCATGGACCTACACGGCGAAGAGCGCGAAGAAGCGAAGTAGGAAGGACTCCCGACACGTCGTCCCCTCGGGTTACACCACTACATCGTTGCATGTCAGCTCGCCGCGCATCTGTGCCACATCCGCATCATGGTCGCATGTCAGCCACACCGTCGGGATTGGTGAGAGGATCTCCAAGAGTTGGGAGATGGAGTACGTTGCGACGCCTGAGCATACTTGCGAGCACCATTGACTGCATGAGTGCCCGTGCATGCAAGCGAAGAGGACGCCAGACGCTGAATCACGGGAGAGGTGTGTGGTGGCCGGTGACCAGCAGGGAGAAGGGTGGTGGTTGTTGGGTGGCGGTGGTAGGTAGAAGCCCGACGACGGCACCTGGCGATGGGTGGGGAGAAGGCTGGCAGCGAACAAGAAGCTTGGCGGTGGCAAGCGTTGGGGAAAAGGGCGCATGCATCGAGGACGATGCGACCACAACGTGGAGTAGATGGAGTTGACCTCGAAGACGATGCGGCGGAGCCGCGCGTTTGCCTCTGCGGAGGAGAGGCGAAGCTCGGGGACACCTGAACACATCGGCTTTTGAGCCGCTCGATGGGGCGACTATGAGCTTGGGGGATAGGAGCTTGGCCATCGTGACGAGGCGGAAGCCCGGGATAGGAGCTTGGCCAGCGTGATGAGGCGGAAGCCCCAGCCCTCACGCGTGCCGGTGAAGACGACATTGCAGTTGTAGTTGGGACCCGCGCCACACCCCGCACGTGCGCAAGTCCATGACATGAGCGCTCCCGGTCATTGGGAGCCACGTCAGCTGGCGGCCTCCGCCGTCGAGCTTTTCCCCGCCGACCGACACCCTTCTCCCCACCCATTGGCGAATGCCCTGGAGGTTTGGGTTGAGATGGGAGTAGAGGGGAGTGAGGTGGAAGAAGATTGCTGGTTGGCTTGTGGGGTCCACGTGGGCCCTACACTGACTCAGCCACCACGTCAACAAAACTGAAAAGCAATACTAGCTTGTTGGGATTAAAAGTGATCCGTTTTGCAAGATTAGGGGTTCAGGGTCGTTTAAAACTCAACGACAAGGGACCTTAGATGAACTTTTTTGGGAGATGAAAAAACTCCAGCCTCATGGGCCTGTGCATATGACCCATACATAGGCAGGCGACACCGCGTGCATGCCCTCCGCCTCCCCAATCCGTCCCGTCTCCTCGCCCGCCGCCCTCGACTCCCGTCTCCTCGCCTGCCGCTGGCGCCGATCTCCATCCTGCTAGCAGAGGTGGCGCCGGCGTCCTCCTCCTGCTCCCGCCGCATTCGCTCACCGGTGAGCATCCTAATCCATCCCATCCGGCCTCGGCCTCGGCCTCGAATTTCGTCTCCTCGCCCGCCGCTTGCGCCGATCCCCATCCTGCGAGCAGAGGTGGCGCCCGGCGTCCTCCTTCTAGCTTCCACCGCATCGTCGCTCGCCAGTGAGCATCCCTCCCTACCCACACCTCATCAGGTATTTTGCGTTATCCCTCAAAAAGTTTGGGGGTTCAACCGAAACAGGGTTAGATCTGCCTCTGCCCAGCTCCACCTACTTTCAAGTTGTTAATTTTGATTTCCGTTTTTAGCATATGTAATTTGGTTACTGAATCTCATCCAAACACCCTTAGAACGAAAAATGTAAGCTCACATAATTTGTACTCATCCAAACTCACGTAAATTTCTTAAGAAGAATCTAGACCACAAACTACCCATAGTCACACAAAATATCTTTTTATCAACTTATATTCTTATAAGTAATTTTTATTCCACAAAATTTTCTAAAGGACATACTGTGACACTTGGCATTAATCTAATTTAATTTTTTTTCTTTATCAGGTTATAAATTTTCTAAGACATCTAATATTCTTTCTTTATCAGGTTATAAAGGAAAAAGTACGAATTACCCCTCCCCCGAACTATTATGGTCGTCTTAATTACCCCCTGAACCACAAAACCGGACATTCTTCACTCCCAACTATGTAAACCGGACGAATTACCCCCCTCGACCCAATCCACGGTGGTTTTGGTTTACGTGGCGTACACGTGGCAGTCCAGTCATCGTTTTTTTAATTAAAAAATTATGGGACCCGCATGTCATACACTTCTTTCTCTCTCTCTATTCTCTCTCTCGCTCTCTTTTCTCTCTCACGCAGCGCGCACGCCGCGCGGCGAGGACAAGCGCGGGGACGGGTGGTCGGCGTGGGAGGTCGGCGAGGTGAGGCGAGGGCGGCAGCGAGGCGTGCTCTTCCTCCCACCCTTGGGCCCGGTCATCGTGGGCGGTCGGCGAGGTGAGGCGAGCGCGGCAGCGTGGACGTCGGCGCGGAGGCGGAGGCGGCGGAGGAGCGTGACGGCGGAGCTGCATGGCGGCGGAGGAGCGTGGTAGCGAAGGCGGCGGAGGAGGAAAGGCGGCAGCGGCGCGCTCTTCCTCCTGTCCTTGGGCCCGGTTCGCTGTGCCGGCGGCGGGGCATTGCCGGCGGGCGAGGAAAGCATGCACCGGACGGGGAGCGAGGATGCAGACCTCTTCTCTTCTTCTCGCCATCCTCGATCCCCCGAGCTCCGAGCTCTGACTCCGCCGCCGCCGTGCCGAGCTCTGACTCCGCCTCCGCCGCGCCGAGCTCTGACTCCGCCGCTAACACGAGCTCCATGCCTCATCACCGAGCTCGTGTTTGGATCTAGGGTGGAGCCCGCCGCTCACCGTGCGTCCCAGCGCCTCACGATGAGGAGGAGGAGGAGCCCGCGGTGGCGGCGGTGTCCCACCGCACGTCCCCGCGCGCCACCGCCGAGGAGAAGCCCGCCGCGCGTCCCCGCGCTCCTCCGCCGCCTCCGCTCCTCCGCCGCCACATTCCTCCGCTGCCTACGCCTCCGCGCCGCCGCGCTCGCCTCACCTCGTCGACCGGGCACACGCCGACCGGGCCCAAGGATGGGAGGAAGAGCGCGCCACCGTCGCCTCGCCTCCTCCGCCGCCAACGCCTCCGCGCCGACGTTCGCGCCGTCCGCGCCGCCGCACTCGCCTCACCTCGCCAACCGGGCCCAAGGGCGGGAGGAAGAGCGCGCTGCCGCCGCCGCCTCGCCTCCTCCGCCGCTGCGCTCGCCTCACCTCGCCGACCGCCCACGCCGACCACCCGTCCCCGCGCTCGTCCTCACCGCACGGCGTGCACGCTGCGTGAGAGAGAAAAGAGAGCGAGAGAGAGAATAGAGAGAGAGAAGTGTATGACATGCGGGTCCCACAATTTTTTAATTAAAAAACGCTGACTAGACTGCCACGTGTACATCACGTAGACCAAAACCACCGTGGATTGGATCGAGGGGGGTAATTCGTCCGGTTTACATAGTTGGGGGTGAAGAATGTCCGGTTTTGTGGTTCAGAGGGGTAATTCAAACGACCACAATAGTTCAGGGGGGTAATTCGTACTTTTTCCGGTTATAAATTGAAACCATTGAACGTACTTTGTCTTCCCGTCCCTAAAACATTGTGATATATCTATAATATTTTAATATTTTTAATTTTAAAAATAATTTAGACTAATAATATAGATATTTAAATGAGGTAATTAATAAATTCAAATCAACTATAGTTTAGAATAAAAAACAAAATGATATATGCCAAGTACAATCTAATAACAATAGAATGTTAGAAACAATATGAATTCAATATTTTTATAAATTTTAAGTACGATTCATACATAAAACTAAAGAAAAATATAGATTTATATATAAGTGAGAACATAATAAAATGTAAGGTAAAATTATTAAAGGAAAAATATTATTAATAAACAATGATGTTGATGTATTTCTAAATATTTTTCACGTATTATTTATTAAGTGTCAATGATTGAAATGGATGATTTACCATGTGACAGATTAATTATTAAAATTATAAAATTATATTGTTTTCATCCGTCGCAATGCATAGGTATTTTGCTAGTAAATATAAACAAACATTAGTTTTGTGCACACAATTCACGTGCTCCCAACTTCCCAAGTCCACATCACCCTTCACCCATTCTCCCACTTGAGCCAAAACACCGCGTTATCCTAAAACCCCAACTGACAGATAGGCCCCACCCGACAGTCCATCCGCGGGCCCACTGTCCAGCCGTTTGGGTAGGGTGGGGATGGGGTGTGTGGTAGCAATCCCGGTGGATCGAGTGGTAGACGAAATTACAAAATTACCCTCGCTGTTTTGACGGCTCTGTCTCGTGCTCGTGCGTGAGTTATCCTTCTTGAGTTTGCCCTTGCCTACCCACCCGCCTCCGCCGATCCCCATTCCACCCCGCGACCGCGAGCGAGGCGAGTAGGGCGGCTTCGTCGTTCGTCCTGCTGCTTCCGCCGCATCCATCCTGGTGAGCACATCCTCTTCCGCCGCCGCCGCCGCCTGCGGCCGATCCCCATCCGTCGCGCGCGAGCTCGTCCTGGTCCTGCTGCTTCCGCAGCATCCGTTACGCGCATCCTCTTTCCCATCTCTCTCTGTGTCTACCTACGAACTTTTTTTTCTCGAATTTGCGCGTTAACCCTAGCTTCTGTTGTAGAAATCTGCCGTAAACCTTACTACTAGTAACAGTTTGATGGCTCCCAAAAAGGTTTCCCATGCTAGATCCGCCACTGTAGTATTACGACTATAAGTTTTTTTTTTTGTTTTCACAGCAACTTAAAGAAATAAGCACTGCGCAACACAGTAGAATAGCCATAAAACGAGCCTTAGTGCCATGGTTTGGAGCATTTTGCTGCTGGCGTGAGAAGATGTTTCCATTCTGTTGGTTCAGCATTTTAGCTGGCGTTTAGCTAGATGTGCAACCTAAGGACGTCTGGTTTAGCAAGTTTAATGTCCAAGTTATTATTCTATAGTTAGAAATGAAGGTCTGTTGATTAAATTACAGTAGTTTAGCAAGTTTAATCACCAATTAGGGTTAGATTCAATCGACTGGTTTGAGGCAAAGTGTTTACTTTATTGTAGATCTTGTTGCTTAAATTACATCGGCTGGAGAGGTTCCGACTTAACATGCTGTAGCATCGATGTAGTGTATTCCAAGCCTCTCTCTCTCTCTAATTAACCCATCCACATTATCTAAAAAAAATTAACCCATCCAACTTTTTGGAGATTTCTTTGGTGGGTGGTCAGGCGGTAATAGCAGTTTGTTTCCAAAAGTTTTGGAGATTCAGCGGATACACATGAAACATGTTTGCCATGCTTAGTCTCTTACCAAAGGCTTTTTTTTTCTTGCAGATATGACTTGTTGAGTGGAAAGAATCAATATAGGACAATCTATTTTGTTCTCAATGTGTAGAAGAAACAGTCTGTAACCATACATACTTATTAATACGACTAGTGAAATCTAGACATGGACGATGAGAATGGCCTTGAGCTTAGCTTGGGTCTCTCTTTGGGTGGGACATCAGGAAAGTCTAAGGCTAGAGATGCTCCTCTAGAACCTAAAGCAGAGCCTCAAGTGGAAGAGAGCAGTAGCAAAGGTGTTTCACAAACTCCTGAGGCTCCTTTTGTGCATTACTATCAAACAAATACAGAGAACCAAGAACACAGTAGCAAGCAGAGACACAGCCCTGCTGCACCACCGTTTGGGAACTTCTGGGGACAGCCAGGGAGTTCTTCTGTTCCTGTGGCAGATGGATCCAATGAACAGAAGCCAGTCTCTAGTAAACGGAAATTACTTTCTGAGGAGATAAGTTTTCAGAAGAAACCTAATACAGCTGCTGAGCAACCTGATGCATTTAGTAAGAGCTCTGACGGTGGTGTAAAAAACGCTCCTATTTCAATTAGCACGGATGATGGTTCAACAGGTGAAAACGAGGATGTTGCAGAATCAGAAGCAGAAGGCTCAAACTCTTGGTTGGTTGCACAGCGTGAAGACAGTGCTAAGGGATCTGTTGTCAATAGAGGATCTGACAGAAAACGATCCAGTGATGATGCTGCAGTTGGTTTTCAAGGAAAGAGGCAGCCAAGTTTCTCAGGAAGTGAATCCAGCTCTGGAAAATTGCCACAAGGAAATCCTTTGTCATTGCAAGCATCAAATGTTGTTGCTGTGCCATATCAAGTCCCGTCTCAGGTTTCAGCTCCTCCCAGTATTACCAATGCATCAAATTTCACTCCAGTATGTACAGTGCAGTTGAGGCCACCTACAAACAATGGACTAGCTGTTACAATGGGCAGTACCTCTCAGGTAGCTTTTGGTTATCCAGCTGTCCAGCTACCAACACTAGAAACAAGCTCTTCATGGGCTTTTGGTGCTCCACCTCAGGCTATGTCCTCTTTTACTGCAAAAGACAAAGTTGAACGAGCAGGAATCAGTCAAGCTGACGATGGCAAGAAAACTCAAGGTTAGTTTACCTGTGAACAACGCCCACACTCTCTCAGAACAAAGAACAAAAAATGTACTGTTACCTGTTGTGGTTCATCTCTAAATAACAAATATATTTGAAGTCAACAAGAATTAAGATACTTGGTCTGGGTTTGATCACTACATTTTTAGCAAAAAACTCTATGGTTCTGTCGCAAATGTCGTTGGGTTTGGTATGATAGAAGCATACTTTGAGACATGCCACTGATCTCATTTAGTTTCAGAATATTTATGAGTAGTTGGAAGCTGCATTGCTGCTTGTATGCATACAAGAACTGCCTTTGTCTATGGTATTTTATGATCTGGTAACGTAAAATAAGTGGAGATTACTTCTTATGCGCTGCTGTTTTTATGCCTAAATAATCATATGTTTGAATTTGAAATTTTCAGTATTTACAAGTTGCATACTGATTCATTTTTCCCCCAACTTCAGAGGCTGGTGCTTCCTCTTCTGCTCTTGTGGAGGATGACAAGAAGTCTGATAGGGCATTACCTCTCATGGGTTCTGCTATAAGGCCAGGCATTGCACCAAATGTCAAATTCGGAGGATCTGGATCGTATCCTGACCTTCCCTGGGTTTCTACCACTGGTACTGGACCAAATGGCAGAACCATATCAGGTGTAACATATAAGTTTGGCAGAAACGAGGTGAAGATAGTCTGTGCCTGCCATGGCACCCACATGACGCCGGAGGAATTTATTCGGCACGCAAGTGCAGATGCTCCGGGCCAAGAAAATAGTGCAACTTTGCCGGCATTTCCTGTCGGGAACCAAGCAGCCTCAGCCCAAAACTAATTCACCGATCTGTATGACGGTTTCAATGAGTGCTGGACTAATACCTGTTGCGCCCTTTGTGTTTATATCCTCCATTCCTTATACTATTATTATTATGTATTGGTGCTCATCTGATATTTATCTTGTAAGTTTAGACACGTCATGTTTTATGCTTGTTGTTGAGGATAAATTTGTTGTATGTCTTTAACTTATTATTATGCATCTTTTTAGGAGGATCAAACAAGTCGGAGCTTTAAATAACCTGAATTCCGCTGTAGCCATATGAAGTCATGTGGATTTTTTGCCAATTGATGGTGTGGTGGAATAAAATGCGGCATGTCTTGAATTACATTTGTAGATTTGTCATAAAAGATAAGTTCATGTGTTTACGTTTTAAGTAGGTTTTGCGAATATACGCGCGATTAGCAAAGTAAGGCCATGTTTAGTTTCCAAAAAGAATTTTTTTTTATCGCATTGTATGTTTGACCGGATGTCGGAAAGGGTTTTCGGACACGAATGAAAAAACTAATTTCATAACTCGCTTGGAAACCGCGAGACGAATCTTTTGAGCCTAATTAATCCGTCATTAGCACATGTTGGTTACTGTAGCACTTTTGGCTAATTATAGACTAATTAGACTTTAAAGATTCGTTTTGCGATTTTTCATGCAAACTGTACAATTAGTTTTTGTTTTTATCTATATTTAATATTCTATACATGTGTGCAAAGATTTAAAGTGACGTTTTTGGAAAAAAAATTAGGAACTAAACTAGGCTTAATAATACAAAGTACATACATCTATACTTTTTATAAAGTTACAACCCGCTAACTCTAAAACTTAACATGCAATCATGCCACATCATCACCCACTAGTAATAACATCATGCAAGCATGCAACATTATCTATAATCTATTTAATTATACAAATCAACATGCAAGCATATCCAATCACCACCTCTCACATCATTTCCACAATATTTTAACTAATATATCTATCATTTTTATAATATTTAATGCATACTTATCAACATGTTCCATATTAAAGTACGAGTACGAGTATCATTTGTTTGTTTAGATAAGTACCGATAAACTCCGACATTTCATTTCATTTCTTTTTACTCCTAGCTTGATTATCGAAAAAATATATTAAAAAATACTTATAAATTACCGGAGCAAAGCATAGGGAATCACCTAGTTAAAGAATATGAACGAGTACCTATTGAGGTATCATTGAAATGTTTCTTTTCAAAAAAAAAACCATTTATATTAACAGCGTAATAATACTATTCAATGACATTTACTAGAATATGCTATCTATGTCAAAAAAGAATCAAATCCTGGCTAAGATTCATAAGCATGATTTGATTATTTTTAGGACGGAGGGAGTAAGAGTATAAAACAACCGCTTAGCATTATATGTATGTTCCAACATCAATATCACTGTATTCCTTGGCACGGATGATATCATATTGGAAGTGTGGGTCACGTGCGGTTGCTAGCCAGATCGTCGAAGTCGTGCCTCCGCAACTCTATATTTGTCGGGCATGTTAAAGAATTATAAGAAACAGCTGGCTAGTAGTCCGTTTCTAAGAATTTGGAGAAACCGACTTTCTCAACTTATAGTTTATTTTTTGGATTCTACGACTACAACATCTCAGAATTTGAACGAAAAACTGAACTGTTTGCAGAGCTCCTGATTTTGAAAAAAGCTGCAGACGACAAAACTCCTCCACTCTAAATAAGCCATTCGTCTGCCTCGACGGCTTGACTCGCTGAACCCCCGCCGCCTCCTTAGAGCATCTCCAAGAGACTCTCTAATAGACTCTCCAAGCTAAATTTTGGCCATTTTAGCAAAAAAAAAACCTACTCCAACAGCCTCTCTAGTAGAATGGCTAAGCTAAATGACTGGCTAAATTTCTCTCCTCAATGGCCAAAATTGACTAGCCCAAACTGCCTAGCTATTCGTGGGTCCCACGCAGAGAGTCTTTCTCTCACGCCACCTCCGCGCCACATCCACCGTCGCCTCCTCCGGCACCGGCCGCGTCCGGCGCCGCCGCCTCCGATCCCGGCCGCACTCGGCGTCGCCGCCTCCGCGCCCGGCCCTATCCGCCGCCGCCGCCTCCAACCCCGGCCGTGTCTGGCGCCACCGCCTTCGACCTCGGCGCACGGGAAGAGTGCCGACTGCCAAGAGAATAGGAAGAGGGAGAGAAAGAGGAGAAAGAAGGTATCATAGAGGCTGATGTGTGGGTCCCAGTGTCATAGGCTCGAAATGGAGAGTGTAGATGGAGAGGCCGTTGGAGCGAGGAATGAGTTTGGCTTGACAAATCTATTGGAGAGCTGGCTATGTGGGAGTTTGGAGAGTCCGATTTGGAGAAGCTGTTGGAGATGCTAGCGAGCTTTCACGGGCCATAATATAAGCCCATCGACGTATATGGGCTGGAGTTTCGGCCCATTCAGAATAACCTGCATAGCGGCCTCGAAATCCACTAACCCTCTCTCACCTCAGTCAGACATCGTCCTCTCCATTGCCGCTAAGGTCTTCGCCGCCGCCGCCGCCGCCGAGAGGGGAGGCCGCCGACTTCAGCGATGCCGACGGTGAGCGTCGGCCGGGACCGCTTCTTCGTCGCCCTCGGAAGGACATACAGTAAGCGACCCGCTGCTCTTGCGCCGCCCCCCACCCCACTAAACCCCAATCACGCGAGAAACCCTATCTGACATCGGTGTTCTTCTGCTGGTTGCTGCAGCGCAGGAGGAGTTCGAGGTGCTCTGCTTCGAGTTCGGCATCGAGCTCGATGACGTGGTGCGCTGGCGCTCGGATCTGGCTGAGACTTCGGCCTTCGTGCTTTGGTTTCGAGTTGTGTCTGATTTGGGTTGTTGTGTGCTCGTGTAGACCACGGAGAAGGCCATCATCCGGAAGGAGAAGCACCTGGAGGATGATGACGGCGAGGTGGATGGTGATGACGACGAGGTCATCTACAAGATCGAGGTCGCCGCCAATAGGTGAGGGAATCTTGGTGTAGAGATAAGCCCATGCCGCAGCAGTTCAGCTCTAATTATCTGAAACAACCTTGATTTTTTCCCTGTTGAAGATTAATTAGGCTTCGAATTGAACTGGTATAGTCCCTACTGAAGATCTGCAGTGAGTTCTTCACGTTTTGTGGCGTGGGTGTGACATGATGATTGACTCCTACTTTTGAGTTTTTGATAGAGTTATAGGTTGGTTACTGTGAATTGTTGTTCCCTTGGTTGTTATAATGCTTGTATCTGCTGGTTGATGCTCGACAGTTGTTTCATTGATAGGGAATTTGTTGTTATTTCAATCCAGAATTTGTGGCAATTATACCAGAAGTCAGAATTCTGTAATAATGTGGGACTGTGTGGAGATCGGCCTCATAACAGATAATGCTGAATTTCTGGTTTCTGATTCTGTTCAGCATCTAGCTAATAACTGCCCTGCCTAGGTGTTCTCTACTTTGATTGATTCAGTTGATATGCTTTTTGCTTCATGGATTCAATCTTCTGCATTTTATAGACTCTGCATTTTACAAACTCTGGTTGCTGGTAGGCTGTTCTCTACTTTGATTGATTCTGTTGATATGCTTTTTGCTTAATGGATGCAAATCTTCTGCATTTTGGTAAACTCTTGTTGTTGTTTGGCTGCTTGCTCTCTTTTTATCTAGTTCATTTCTTCAGTCAATTAAGAGTTCTAGTTTGTAATATTTTTGATGTTTTGGATAAAACAATGAACCATTTTTTATTCTGCTCCATGCTACTATTTTCTGTAATTTTTGTGGCTGAGACATGTAGTATAAGAACATAGTTAACTTTCTTAGGATCCGCATAAGCTGAGGTGGCTTTATGCCTTTGCTTGACATTTCAATTTGGTGTTTGGATGGAAATTTGTTTTATTCAATAACCATTGCCTCATTGGTTTTCTGTATGCACTTGAAGGGTCTTGTTTAGCTTCAGGGAAGGACACTTTGACATCTCAAAACATCACATGTTAATGTTCATTGCAAATGCATGCAGGTATGATTTGTTATGTCTTGAAGGATTGGCAAGGGCCCTCCGCATTTTCACTGGGACTGAAGCGACCCCTATGTACAAAATTTCTTGCATCCCTCGCGATTCAATGCTTCAGATGTATGTTAAACCCCAGGTAACAAATTGATAGGCTATTCCCAGTTTTTCATGTTTTACCTTACATACCTCTTTCTTGTGCTTCAAGTCAGTGATTAATATGGCTATCCATTTTGTTTATGTTGTGACATATTTCAACTTTCAAATAATATTCTTCAAAAGATGTGAACAGTTTCTTCAAAAGATGTGAACATTTTTTTAAGTTAGAATTTGCTTTATTTGGCAGACTTCACAAATAAGGCCCTATGTGGTCTGTGCTGTCCTAAGAGGGGTAACTTTCGATGAAGCAAGATATAACAGCTTCATCGATCTTCAAGACAAACTCCATCAAAATATTTGCAGGTATAGCCTGTCTAACTGCCCACTGTTAATTTTGCTGTATTGACTTCACTATCACCAAGATATTAACTCTGAACACTTTTATGATGGAAAAAGGAAGAGAACTCTGGTGGCCATAGGTACCCACGATCTTGACACTCTGAAAGGACCTTTTTCATACGAGGTAAATGCAATGACATACTAAGGCTTGTTTGGTTTAATGCTGACTTTACTTTTCTTCACTTATTGAGGCTTCCATTTATAGCCCCTAGAAAGCTCCCATGCAGTTTCTTTTTTTTACCACAAAAATCTATTTGATCTCTATTCTGTTACCTGATTTTGTGACAATGTGAATGCCCGACAATGTGAATGCCCAGAGTGAGTTGTCTCATTCTTGTTAACTAACATGTTGACCATGTTGCCCAGGCTTTACCACCACAAGAGATCAACTTTGTCCCATTAAAGCAGGTAAAATAATTTACCAAGTTCAACCAGGCATATACTGTGCCGATCTTGCAGACTATTTACAGAGCAATATAACAGTCTTGTTTTATTTGCTGAGGATTTATACTAATGTTTTATTTGTGTTCTCTTTATTGTATGTTTCAGGAAGAAAGCTTCAGGGCTGATAAACTGATGGAATTCTATAAAGTAAGAAGCCATATAGTTTTTTAGTGCCCATGTAGCAATAACTAGTGCCAGACGAATTTTGAAGTTTATAATTAATTACAGGCACTGAATTTCGATTCTATGATAAGTGCTCTATGTACATATTTATTTGGTTGCTAATGTTCTATGCTTTCTTTGTGCAGTCAGACATGAAGTTGAAGAAATTCTTGCATATAATTGAGAATTCGCCAGTATACCCAGTTATTTATGATAGCAACAGGTGAACTTATTGCATGCTCTGATTATTTGCACACCTCATTTTTTTTCTTTAAATCCTTTATGATCTTAATCGGTTAGAGAGGACCTAGTGATCAGTGTGTAACCATTAGCTCTTTTTGTTACGTTTCTCAAATTCTCAATGCTACAACAAAAATCAACTAGAAAGGACCCATTGCCAATATCTAATGGTGATGCTTCCACCAGGATATCAGTATTAAACATATTTATTTTGTTAATGAAATGGCCTATTTTCAGTCAGCAATGCAATCATTTCTGTGTAAACTTCAACAATTTTCAGGACCGTATTATCTTTACCACCAATCATCAATGGTGCACATTCTGCTATCACTCTGAAGACAAGGAATGTGTTTATTGAGTGTACCGCTACTGACCTTACAAAAGCAAAGATTGTTCTCAATACAATGGTAGGTGCAATGTAACTCTCTCCTCTAGGACTAAATTATCTCCTTTCGGATGAAGATTAAATTGTTGCATTTGTGCTCTGGTTTTTATCTGTATAGGTCACAATGTTCTCTGAGTACTGCAAAAACAAGTTTGAAGTGGAACCAGTTGAAGTTGTGTCACATGATGGAAGCAAAACCATTTACCCTGACCTTTCATGCTATAAAATGGAGGTCTCACTATCTGAAGTTGTTGGACCCATTGGCATCTCTCTAGATGAGACACAGGTATTTTCCAGACCTCATCTCTATGGTAGTTATTGAATAATAACTGAGAAATTAATACCTTATCGTATTTGAATTGACAATGTACTAACTGCCACATTTTTTAATCGTTCTCTCTGTAGTTTGAGCTAAGTTAAATGTTATTCACTTTGGTTACCGTTTTTGCTTGGATACTCTGAAATTAGATTTGCATGCTTGTGCAAGTGAAATGACCCAGTTGTGTGTGCAAAAATGCAGGTTATTTCCCTTCTGAACAAAATGCAGTTGCAAGCTGAAAGTTGTCCATCAAAAGGGGAACCACGTATTTCAGTTTCTGTCCCTCCAACAAGAAGTGACATTCTGCATGCTCGTGATTTGGTGGAGGTAATACATAATTCTCTACCATAGCCTTTTCCATAGTTGCTAATCATTGTTTGGATAATTTTGTACTCAGTTTTCACTTTTGCTGTGAAGGATGTTGCTATAGCTTATGGTTACAACAATGTGCCAAAATCAAAGCCAAAGTGTATGACAATAGGAGGAAGGCAACCACTAAACCGTTTCTCTGATAAACTTCGTGCTGAGGTACTTGAGATATCTCTTGTGATGTACCTCTGGTTTTGCATATA
Source organism: Oryza glaberrima (assembly GCF_000147395.1). Taxonomy (NCBI): domain Eukaryota; kingdom Viridiplantae; phylum Streptophyta; class Magnoliopsida; order Poales; family Poaceae; genus Oryza; species Oryza glaberrima. The sequence goes on from NC_068330.1 coordinate 24,408,915, forward strand.
TCTTTTCACCAACTGATATTTCTTTGATAAATGAAATATGTGGGGCCAGGTTGCAAGAGCTGGTTATATGGAGGTGCTCACATTTACCTTGTGTTCACGTGAAGAAAACTTTGACATGTTAAATAGGACACAGGATGTAAATAAAGCAGTTATTATTGCGAATCCACGTACTTCTGAATTTGAGGTAACGAGAATTTGTTCTAATCTTCTAGATGTTCAATGCTCTTCTGCTATGATTTGGATATTGAATTCAACTTGCAATTTATTATGTTCTTGGTTTCATATTTTTTCTAAGAGGAGTGTAAATGTTATCTATCATGGTCTAATGTTCCATTGGTAAATATCCTCGCCAGTTCCTTTGTTCCTACATTAGAAATTCTTACTTTTTCATACAAGCCAAGTTGTGAATTAATACCCTGGCCAAGCTGTTAACAGATGAATCTACATTACATATTTCAAATCTTCTTTTGCGGTTAACATAAACAAATTCCAGATGTTCCAACTTATCTCTTCATGTTTTCATTTTTTTGGGGTGCATTTTCTGCACTATTAAGTCTGGCCTTTTGTACTTTATTGCCCTTCTCTATAGAAAAAAGGAAAGAAATCTGCACTGTTCTACAATATCATTTGTTTCTTATGTATGCTATATCTGCCACGATGAGATTTAAGAACATAAAACTGTGTTAAGCAAGCAGTACATGTAATAACTGTTGTTTTCATTGTGGTTTTGCAGGTGGTTCGAACCAGTCTGATGTCATGTTTATTGAAAACTTTGAAGCATAACATAGACCATCCAAGACCCATAAAGGTACTTTGTGAAAATAAGAATGAATACTCATATGCTTATTGTTAGCTCACTGGCATTGAGGTGCTTTTACATGACTTGTAGCATTTTCTTCATCAATATATATTCTCATGATTTCTGAGTGACAAAGCTTCTGTTAGAAACTAGAATTCTCCTTAGCCAAAGGGAAATGTTTGCAGTGGTTGTGATCTTTTTGCATGGCTGTGTATGCAGATATTTGAAGTTGGCGATGTAGTGACATTGGATGAGTCACGTGATGTTGGTGCTTCTAATAATCGTCGACTCGCAGCTTTGTACTGTAATAAGCAATCTGGATTTGAGGTAAGACATGACAATTTGTCCGAATGTGATGTTTAAAGAACTTCTATCCAGCCCTTGTCTAATCATGATGAACTATCCAGGAAATTATGGGTTTGGTAGATAGAATCGTGAATGTTGTGAGAGCTCCCCACATCAAATTTGGCCAGAATTACTATGTTCCTACAAATGTAAGCATTTAAAGTTCTGTATGCATTCAAGTAAATCATCTGTCTTTTGCTGTCTTGAACATTTGTGCTAATGTTTTGTTTGTAGGAACCTGCATTCTTTCCGAAAAGACAATGCAAAATTGTTATGAGTGACGGAAAGCAGATTGGCTACTTAGGAATTGTGCATGCCGAGGTAAATCTTGTCATGAAATGTCATGTAGATTCATGACAATCTGCATGACAATCTCTTCATGACAATCTGCATTTTCTGCACTACTTTTTTAGAGTGGTTTATTCGGGAAGGGGAGGGAGCTTTTTTTTTTAGGGAGAGGAAGGAGGAGGACTGTGCTTTTAAAGTAGTTAAATAAATACGATTGAATTTCTGAATGCTAGTATGTCAAATTTGTCTCTGTAAAATACAAGCAACTATCCAGTTCTGATCAAATCCGCACTCTATCCCCTTTGGTGAAATGAATAGATAACTTCACCTGTACGTGCAATTGTAAATATTTATCAGGTACTAGATAATTCTGTGATTTTGGTCGTGAATTAAGTACAAATTTTGATCTATTGCAGGTCCTAAGGAAATTCGGCATTCCAGACCCCTGCACTTTCGTTGAGATTGACGTTGAGGCTTTGTTATAGTACCACCTGCTGTCAGTCAGGATGTGCTTGCTTTGTTCATTTAGCATGCGTGGAGTATCTAACAGATCAAGCATTTGAGTTTGAACACCGCATGTAATTGTAGAATTCATAATTGCATCTTTTTTGTTCGGGAAGAAATAGAAAATGGCGATGCCCTTTTTTGTCAAAACACTTGATGGGGCCGTGGGGTCATGTTTACTTTGTTCCCATTGTGTAATTTTACATCATTGCTGGCACAGTTTTTTTTTATAAAATGGATATCTAAAATGATTTTGTGAAGATCAATTTGTGGAGACTAGCTACACCTAAAATCAATTTGTGCATATTTTGTCATATTTTTAGTGCAAGCATACGATAGAGCATAAGAAAGCACCAGTTCCTAACTTTTTCTTCAAACTTTCAACTTTTCTATCAAATCAAAATTTTTCTACACACATAAACTTCTAACTTTTTTCTTCAAACTTTCAATTTTAGTCAAACTTTTAATTTTGGTGTGGAACTAAAGTACTAAACACACCCTAAGTAAAACCAGACATCTGAAATTGGCGGGAAAAAAAGAGAGAGAGGAAGAGTACATGGTTTAGTTACACCAACATTTACTGTATTTTGACCCAAGCGGCCTCGCTGGGCACGTCCTTGGATACGACGTAGACGAGGTAGTACCCCGGCGGCGCCAGCTCCGGCTTCCGCGGCGTGTCGACGGTGAGCTCGTACATCTGCCCCTGCGCCGAGAAGCCGGCGACGGGCAGCACGAGCAGGCGCTGGTTCATGGAGTAGCCGTGCGTCGTGAAGGGCGGCGCGTACATGGTCACCCTCACGTCGCCCCACTCCACCGCCGCCACCGGCGTGTGGAACCTGAACGTGAACTTGGTCCCGTACCGCATCCCGCCCGCCGGCACCGACGCCACGTCGATCACCGCCCGGTTCCCGGTGAGCTCCCTGCTCAGGTACGGCGGCGCGAACCGCTCCACCCGCACCTCCGTCGGGAAGTCCACGCCGCTGAAGTTGTACGCCGCGTTCGTGTTCCCGCCGGCGACCAGCACCGTGGCGTCCGGGAGCACGGCGCTGGTGGAGTGGTACATCCGCGCCACCGTCGACGCCGCCAGCGGCCGGAACCGCGACCCCTCCGGGTGCCGCGGCGAGTAGAGGATCGGCGACAGGATGGGCTGCCGCGCGAACCCCCACCCGGAGCTCCCCTTGGCGGCGCCGTTGAGCATGAGCAGGTCGCCGGTGGGGAGGACGAGCAGGTCGCCCATGACGCGGCCCACCGGCATCGCCTCCACCGCCCACACCGCGTCGATCTTGCCTAGGTTGATGCGGGCGCAGTCGCGGAGCGTCGGCTGGTACGTGTTGTTCTCCCCCAGCCTGAACGCCGTCTTGAGCGCGCCGCCGCAGACGATCACCTCCGGCTCCGGGTCGGCGCCGCGGGTCAGGTTGCGGAGGTCGAGCGGGAGCATCGCCGACATGGCCGACGCCGGGTGGTTCCGCCCGCCGCCGGCGAGCTTGGGGAGCTCGCGGACGACCTTGCCCGTCCTGTGGTCGAAGACGACGGAGCGGTCGTTGGCGAAGACGAAGAGGTTGCCGTCGGGGAGGAGGTTGACGAACGGGTAGAGGTTGTTCTCGACGTCGTCGGTGGTCTCGCGGAGGAGCGGGAACTTGATGGACTGGCCGTTGGTCATCCCCGGCTGCGGCACGAACTCGTAGCTGAAGGCTCGCCGGCCGCCGAACACGATGAACCGCCCGTCGGGGAGCACCTGCTGCGTCGCGTACCACCTCCCCTCGGCGAAGCTGTTCGGGTACTCGCGCCAGTCGCAGGTGTCGCACGCGTCGAGCCGCCTCACCGCCTTGTCGCCCTCGAAGTAGCCACCGGTCTGGATCAGGTTGCCGTCGGCGTCGAACGCGCCGGACGAACACCACGTGTCGGTGGCGGTCTTGAGCGACCGGAGCGCGCCGGTGCTGTAGTCGAACTCCACGGCGTGCGCCCAGCAGTCCATGGTGCCTTCCCTCTTGGCGCGCGGGTCGGCGCGGCAGTTATTCATGGGGAGGCGCATCAGCGACCGGCCGGTGGTGCTGGTGTCGAACATGATGGCCTTGCCGTGGCGCATGACGGCGAGGTGCATCGCCGACACGCCGGAGTTCTCGCTGACGATGGTCCACGACCCGGCGTGTCCCGCGGAGTCGTCGACGGGGAGCACGATGGTGTCGAGCGCCGCCTTGCTGGGCGCGCCGAGCAGCGGCACCTTGGTGAGGCCCGTGGCGGTGGCCGGCGCGGCGCCATCCTCCTCCTGCTCGATCTTCGGCTTCCGCTTTGCCTGCTCCGGCGACCCGTCGAACGGGAAGTAATCGCTGTCGGAGCGCGGGCGGAAGATGCTGAAGAGGTCGAAGAACGCCTCGCCGGAGTCGGCGAGGAGGAGGAGCGCCACGGCGAGGACGGCCGCGCGGAGGAGAGACGATGACCCCATGGCCGGCGGCGGCGGCGGCGGCAGAGAGACCGAGGAGGGGGGCTGACCTCTCCTTTGTCCCCTCCTCTCGTGATCTTTCCCGCCTTCTAATTCCGGCCGCCATGGCGGCTAAAATTGGACCGCGAGCTCCATCTCCATCCTCGCTCGCTCTGCGCTGCAAATGGTGGCTGGCATCGCGCGCCGCGTTTCGCGCGGCGCAAGCACAACTTCAAAACTTCAAAGTTCAAACATAGCATATGCCGCGCGCGTGGTGGTTGCTCCCGCCAGAAACGAAGCGGCCGCGGCGGCGGGACGACGATCGACGCTCGGCACGGTCATTTTTACAAACACCTGACCGATGCCAATGATAGCAGTGATATGCAAGGGGTGTTTCTGCAAATATCCCGGACCATTACTAATTTTAGCGGTATTATACAGGGACCTTTATGCAAAAATACTATCGATGTGCCACGCCCACGCGTCTTCTTCCTCGATCAGTTGCCGGCCGGCCGGACGGTGGATGCTGTGCAGCCGGCGAGCGGCGGCGGCGGCGTCTTCTACTTGATCGTCGTCGCCGCTGTCAATCGAAGCCCCGACGAGAGAGACGCACGCGATACGCGTGGAGGCAGGCTAGATTAACTGGGGAAATGAAATTCAATTCATGTGAATGCAAAGCAGTCGATCTTATACATGGATCGCCATGAGCCGTTAACCCTAGAACTGAACTGCACTAAGACCCTGTTTGGATCAGGGTTAGAACATATCACATCGGATGTTTGACACTAATTATAACTATTAGACGTAACCCTGGACTAATTCGCGAGATGAATCTATTGAGTTTAATTAATCCATGATTTGACTATGTGATGTTATAGTAAACATGTGCTAATTATAGATTAATTAGGTTTAAAAAAATTGTCTTGTGAATTAGCTCTTATTTATACAATTAGTTTTGTAATTAGTCTATGTTTAATACTTCAAATTAGTGTCCAAACATCCGATGTAACGGGGACTAAAGTTTAATCCCTGAATCTAAACACTACCTAAGCCGGGACGACCAATCTAAGGAACGGCCATCCTAACTTTATTAAGGTGAAAGAGGTGTATAACTTTTGCAAGATCGACATTGATTAATTAAACTACCGAGAGAGAAAACGGGGTGGGGGGGGGGGGAGAAAACTAAAGAAAAGAAGAAACCGCGCGCTTGACGGTGGACTCATCCTCAATCGACTTCTCTAAAGATGTCGGTCTCCCTCCAAATTAGGATCACCTCTCTAATACTCCCTCCATCCACTTGAGTTGTACGTCTTCTGCATGCGCCTCAAAAGAGTAATATACAACACTTCACTTCTGCGGCTGCATTAAATTCTCCATGCCAACAGCCCTTTGTTCGCTTCATTAGCATCCCATGCATGCAGTTTCAAGGGCCCACGCCAGTGAACGAGGGATCGTCATCGCGCGCACGGCAAGCCGAAGGCGGGAGGTCGAAGCGACGCTGCGGTACAAGAGCAGGTAGCATAGTAAACTATAAGCCAGCTATAAACATATTTTAAAAAAATAAAAAAAAGAGAGAAGAGCAGTGGGCTACACATTTGTAGTCAGCTGCAGCACGAGCTCCAAGATACATGTGTGTATGATAAGTGAGACCAGGTATTAATTGTATACTATATATTATAGGTAACTATTGTATATATTGGCTACAAAATTGACTATAGATGATTTATAGCCCATAATTAGCTATACTATTAAACTTGCTCTAATCAATATGCTTTTCTTAAAAGTACTAGATGATATTAAATGAATCAGAGAGAAGTTAGTGCTCTTCTTGGTCTTGATGAAAAAGTAATACGAGCAACTCAGATGGATTGGGGGGGGGGGGGGAGTATCTATGTATATCTCAGCGATAGAGCATGACTTGGGCTGTGTTTAGTCCTAAAAAAAAGTTGAAAGTTTAGGGAAAGTTAGAAGTTTGGAAAAAAAAAGTTAGAAGTTTATGTATGTAGAAAAATTTTGGATGTGATGTGATGTGATGGAAAATTGAAAGTTTAGGGTAGTTGGGGGTGAACTAAACACGGTCTTAATTACGCTCAAAGATCCTGACGTTCCGTTCCTTTCACACAAACCAGCAGACCATCCATCATGCACAGGGAGTCAGACGTCTTACTGTAGCTCGTCTGAAAACGACCTCTAATCACAGGGAGTCTGAACTGCACTAAGCACTAACTTGTCAGTTCCCTAGCTCATCATAGGCAAGCGCAGCGTATACTCTTCGGTCGTTAGCTGATTTAATTACCTGTCGTTGTAAGCAAGAACATTTTGTAACTTTATATACTTCCCCGTCTTAATGAAATTTGGTCGCCGTTCCTTCGGCCGACCCAGAAAAAAAAAGGTGATTTAATTAATCTTTGTTAGAGATAGATCATCATCATCATCTCATCTCGTTAGCAACTACTCCATCCGTCAAAAAAAACTCAACCTAGAACCCTTCCTAGAACAACGAATCTGGATAAAGGGTAGTCCAGATTCGTATCCCTCCTAGATTGGTTTTTTTTACGGAGAGAGTATATAACTGTGAACTTGTTAAGTACAACGGCACTTTTAAGCATTACAATGTGAGAACAAGTGCTTGCAAGTGACCTACCTGCAGAATATCAAGTGTGTCAGCGGCCGGTGCTGGTTCACAGCAAGGAAAGTGCATGCATCTGTATATATAGCTAGCTAGTATATATAGCGAAAAACTCAAATCATTTCATCGGATGATCAGGAATACAATTGTATGTGGTGGAGCTAGCTAGCGCAATGAACGACATAACGAGTGCCATATCCTTAATTAATCATGCCGTTTTAATTTAATATCTAATTGACTCCTACCAATATATAGAACTTCCGGCAAAGATCGATATTTCACACACAACATATAATGTCGGTCTAGTGTATATCAAGATGCCTGTACATATCGTTGAAAGGTGCTCCCTCCGTTTCACAATGTAATTCATTTTAGCATTTCCCACATTTATATTGATGTTAATGAATCTAGATAGAAATTAATATCAATATGAATGCAGAAAATGCTAGAATGACTTACATTGTGAAACGGAGTGAGTAGTAGTATATATCATAACAAAGAGGTATATATATGTATCAGAAAGGGAATAATCATGTCTATAAATTGATCGAAACTACAAACGGAAATAACTTCTGACCACGCGTGCGGTCACCGTATGTAGCGATGCAAGTGGGTAGTCCCGCTACCCGCATAAAAACCCAATTGCTAATCTATTTCCCGCATGGTAGTACAAAATTTAGAAGAAAAAATAAACTAGAAGTGGAATAAGCAGTAAAAAAAAACCCACTTACCCACCTCGCTTGCATCCCTAACCGCATGCAAGTTGCATGATCAAGTAGTCCTCTATTTACCAATATTAAAATATCCTTCAATATTGTCTAGAAGTTATTAATGTAATCTGGTATGAACAATTCTTGTTTCTTCTATCAATATAAATAGCACCAGCAATACGCTGGATTTTCAAAAGAAAATTGACTAGAAGGTCTTTAGAGAGAATAATCTAGCTAGCTTAGCCAGTCAACTGTACTAATACATGAGAAGGGCAGGCATGAAATGTCTACATGAACGAAATGATAATAGTAGCAAAAACTTAATTAAGCATATATGTATACAACAAATGATAATAGACACAAATGTTATACACATTATTTCTAGGAAAAAAAAGTGTATCAGACACTAATGATTGTCTAGATACACTTTTTTTTCCTAGAAATAATGCGTACAACATTTCCAAAACTGTTGTTTTTTTTCTTGAAGAATACATGCATAAAAACATTTCCTGTTTATAGCATTATAGTTAACTGCTACTTGCATCTTAATCAGTACTTATCGTCACAGAATTAACTAATATATATCCAAAATCTAGACTATCAGAATGCCAGATTCATACATATATATATAGCACTTGATACAACGTACGACACACCAATAATATACGAAGAGAGATATCATATACACACTAACCCAGCTTTTGGAAACATGAAGGAAAAATCATGTGTATAAACTCAATCAAATAAGCTGTTAAAAATGATAAATCCATTGCATATTGTTTGCTTTATTGAACCTGAAGTAATATGCCACAACCAGCACAAATTCATGTTTTGTTGTTCAAACTGTCTAGCATTCTGGTATCTGACTTGTTCAAAAGTTCAAACTGCTTGTGCAGATAAATAAAGGAACCCATTGGTAATTCATGATGAATTTCTTGAGATAAGCTCATGAAATTTCTGAGAACTAATTGGGAAATAATTTTTGGATCATAGCCTGAGCTCAAGGTCTAGGCCATCTGGATCCTCATCGGAGTTCTTGCTGGTTGACTCCCCAGCTGATGTGCTGTGTCCTCCCTCCCTCATCAGATCAATAAGTTCCTACAAACAACAGAGTTATAAACTTGTTAATTAACAAATTAGTAGAATTTCCTCACCTATATGTGCACATGACATATATTTCATGGTACTCCTCAACTATAAAACAACAAGGGGACTTAAATTAAAATATTTTTACCTGACTATTAGGTACTTGAGAGAGGGGCTGTGCCATCGTCACTTCATTTGCAGGCAGCATGATGTTGTTTGAATATGGATAATAAGCTGCTCCAAAAGCTCCAGGAGGACTGAAGATTGTAGATGTTGCATTGGTTAGACCATGAAACTGATCACAAGTTAACTGGTGGACTGTCAATTGATCACATAATACATGCCTGATGTTGTTTGGATTATTGGGATAATAATAATATGCTGCTGCTCCAGAGGCTCCAGGTGGTCTAAACATTGCAGATGTTGCGTTGGTTAGTTTATATAAGTATATATATGAATCTTTGATCACAAGTTAACTGGACTATTAAGTAATAATCATATGTGTATATATTGTACATATACCCGCTGATGATGTTTGTATTGGAATAAGAAGATGCTCCAAAGGTTCCAGGAGGTCTGAAGATTTGCAAAAGCATTAATTGGTTAGAATATGGTAAATACATTTTTTTATCACAGTTAACTAGATTGTTACTAATCATATAATGCATGCCTGATGTTGTTTGGATTGGGAGGATATATTGTTCCTGCAGGAGCTCCAAGAGGTCTGGAGATTGCAGAATGTTGCATTAATTGGTTAGACCATGATGAATATAATATAATGGATGAATAGCTAATTTAGTCATTCAAGTTTCATCGAAGGCTCAATTTGGTCCTTCACGTTTCATTTTGTCCACATAACTCCTCTAAATATTTGTTTTGGCTTGAAATCATCCTTGGGCCCACTTAACATGCCATATGGCTATTTATAGTCAATATTTCTATTAGAAAATGTCCCTTTTGCCCTTAATTTGTATTTAGCTATATACTAGATAGAAAAGAGAAAACCAAGATGAATAAACAACATTGCAGATGTTTTTCCTATTATTTCAACATGTGCACATGAAACTTAAGCAATTACTATCGTATATATTTGCTAGTACATAATTTATTTTCGTTTTACATAATTTACTATGCATTATCTATAAAAAAAATCAAGCATGCAATTTTCTGTTATATATGTGAATGATGGGGGTATAAGTGTCATTTATCAAGAGAGTTGTTGGTTCAAGGATAAGTTTGAACGTCCTTCACGTTTCATTTTGTCCACATAACTCCTCTAAATATTTGTTTTGGCTTGAAATCATCCTTGGGCCCACTTAACATGCCATATGGCTATTTATAGTCAATATTTCTATTAGAAAATGTCCCTTTTGCCCTTAATTTGTATTTAGCTATATACTAGATAGAAAAGAGAAAACCAAGATGAATAAACAACATTGCAGATGTTTTTCCTATTATTTCAACATGTGCACATGAAACTTAAGCAATTACTATCGTATATATTTGCTAGTACATAATTTATTTTCGTTTTACATAATTTACTATGCATTATCTATAAAAAAAATCAAGCATGCAATTTTCTGTTATATATGTGAATGATGGGGGTATAAGTGTCATTTATCAAGAGAGTTGTTGGTTCAAGGATAAGTTTGAACTAAGATGAAAACTTCAATGACTAATATGGATAGATTGAAACATCAAGGACTAAACTGAGCTTTCGATGAAACTTGGAGGACCACTTTGGCTATTCACCCTAATATAATATAATATTTGATCAAATCAACTGGACTGTTAATTAATCATATGATACATGCCTGATATTGTTTGGATTGGGAGGATATGTTGTTCCAGGAGCTCCAGGAGGCCTGGAGTTGCGTTAATTGGTTAGACCATATAATATAATACTCGATCAAATTAACTGGACTGTTAATCTCTTCTTTCTATAAAGCTAATGCCCACTACACTCCTAAAACTCAACATGCAAGTATTTGTTAGCACTACTAAGACCTACATGCAAACATGCCACATCAACCAATTAAACTCACAAAACTCAACATGCAAACACATAGTAATTATATCTACAATTTATTTTATTCTAAAACTAAACATACATATGCTAAATTATCATTCTCAAATCATTTTCATAATATTTCAATCCAAATCATTCATTATTTCTCTATTATCTAACATATATCCCGCAGCAAAGCGCGGGCGTCATCTAGTTAATCATATGATACATGCCTGATGTTGTTTGGAGCGGGATATGGCCCAGAGGCTCCAGGAAACCTGAAGATTGCAGATGTTGGATTGGTTAGACTATATAAAATGAATCTTTGATGCGTATGACCGTTAATTAATAATATACTGCACATGTATAATGTACCTCATGGGGGTAGACTGAGACTGCCCAAAGTTCATGGCACCCATCCCTTCATTGCCATAATGCATCTGCAATTTAACTAATAATTATTGATAGCAGACTGCATGATTATGATATTATATATATCTTCTCATCTTGAAACATCATTTCTTGTTTCTTTTTTTTTTCTTTCTTGCTGACAAGAATACTATTGAAGTACTTTGGACACATAAACATAGAGAGATTGAACAAAACCTCGATCTAAAATGAGAAAAAAAAATCAGTCTTAAACAACAACTAACTACTAAAAGAAGAAAAAAAATTAAAAATTCTATACCGCGAGATGTGGTGAGTAGTGTGGCGGTGGCAGTGAAGGGGCAACGTTGGCATGCATAGACCATGGATAGACTGATCCCCTTATTGCAGCTATGTCCTGTTTGACAGATCCATTTCAAAAAGACTCATCCGATTACATTAAAAAAATAAATCTATAAAATTAAACATGATAAAATATACAATAGATCATAGAAAATTAATTTAATCAAAGGTACACAAATCAAACAAAAATCGACGGATCCGCATCTGTTTGCTAATTATAATTTATTTAATCTTATTTAATATAATTACCACGCCATCGGTAGTTCCATCTGGGATCTGAGGTGGCCCCTGCTGGTTAAGAGCGTTTTGCCTTTTTTCCTGCTCGGCTAGTTCGTTCTTTTTTTTTTGCTCGGCTAGTTCACTTTGAATCCTTATTATCTCTAGCTTTGCAACCCCAAACCCTCTCTTCCGTTCCTTGGGCTTATCATCTTTCTTCTTCTTCTTGTCACCCTTCCTCTTCCAAGGATCAGATGAACCATCATCCCTGTTGCCTCCTGCACCTCCTGCATGCATCATCTCTGGATCCCCTTTATCTAGCTAGGTATATAAGCAGTATATAAAAAATTCAGAAAAAAAATTGATGTTTAGAACATGAAAGCAAAGTAGTTTAGGTTCAAAGAGAAAGAGAAAGAGGAAGAGAGAAAGATAGATCTTAAGCACATACCCAATTATTGGTAAGATCTTTTCTTTCTGACTGAGACTGAAGAAGAAGAAGAAGGCCTGGCGGCTGCTGGGTGGAAATTGTTTTTCTAATCAAAACATGGGTATTTATACTGTAGAGATGTCACCCTGAACCCTAGAGGAGAGGCAGCGGACAAATGAATCTTGAACCTTGATGACATCCGACGGTTTTAGATTTGATTTCCTTGGAGATGAGCATCTTATCATCCATCCGTTTGTGACTGTGGAGTTTATTTACAGCTAGCTGCTAAATTTGGATTCACATTATTACACCAAAAGAGAGAGATAAAAAAAAGTATATATGGCCATAGTTGGAACAAATGGAAAGCAGCTGGATTATGTTTGTGTGTGATAAAACGCTAGCGCAGAAACAATACAATAGCAGCTGGCGATTTCGAGCAAAATAGGATACTGCCAAGATATATATAAAGTTGATAAGTGCGGGGTTTAAGTGAAGGAAGAGTGTTAAGAGACCAGTTCACACACTGCGAGCTATGGAAATTTGTCTGCATGCCAATTTTACAGAACACTGGCAATCGGCCGTTCTCTCCTTTCCCCTGGACTTGCAAGCTGTCAGTTAATCAAAGCAGCAAAAATAGGTGTATCTGGGGATTGTTTTTGGCCCACAAATTTGGTGTTCACGTTTTTATTCTTCAGTTTTTGAACTTGAAGTCCTGGTGATTCTCGTGACTTCTACAAATTGATCATTAGACGAATTGCAGCAACCTAGCTAATGTAAGTTTATTCGAGCAAATCCTTGTTGTCTTATAATCGATCAAATGCTCTTGTAGCATGCATGAAGAAGTAGTGTAGAAGTTCACATATATAGTTGATAGGATTTTATATTGCAACACGCATAACATGATGATTATTAGCTAGCTAGTCCATATATATCATCATCAACTTGTTTAAAACCACCATTAATTTGAGATTTGGGAAGATCGCAGAGATACCTAGTTAGCTGATGGATCCGCAGGTTTAATCACACAGCATATCAGAGTTTATTCGTTTGTTGGTATGTGTTGAATTAGTTTCTAGCTTGAAGATTGAGATAGAGATATGGTGCACTGCTGCGTATCACTGAGCAATAATACTATAATATCTTTTCCTCGTCAGCTAACCAACCAATCATGTACAGGAAAAGGCAGGCATTAAGGACTACGTATCCTGGTGTTTATCTGCACCCTGCATATGCAGATTAATCAATTATACATGCATACTAGATCAGGATCGACATGTTGGACATGGTAGTTAGCTGCATAGATTAATGGGGTGTTAATATATGATTATGTGTACTTTAGTTTCCTGTTGGATGTTGGTTTGTTTTGGTGCAACGCAATGTATCAACAAGGACGCAATAGAACAAAGAGAAACGGTCATAGGCGAGGATATGAAAATCAACAAATTAATAATGCTTTTTATTTTTTATTTTTTTATAAAAAAACTGCTGCTAGTTTCAGATATATATATATATATATATATATATATATATATATATATATATATATATATATGTATGTATGTATATATCATATAGCTCATTGTGTTTATTTGGATGATCACAAAGACCTCGATCGGCATCGATCTATGATTATATTCATAGCTCAACGATCATGGTGCATTGATAGATTGAGTACTATATTGATTACTGTGCAATCTAAAAAATACGCTACTAGCTAGTTTTAGATATCATCGTATAGCTCATAATCATTTATGTGTGGGATTGAGTAATTTGCAAATCTCAAAGAAATATAACTGATATGCACAGATTTAAAAAAAAATCATGTGTCTATCAACATAGAGATTGACTCTTTATTAAAAATTAATATGCAATAATAAAAATAGGATAATGCTTATCATGTATAGTTATTGAGTTCTGATCTTTAAGAGATATCGAGGTTATATATACCAAAAATAATTCAGTGCCACACCCACACACACTCGGATTAAAGGATTGTAAAATAATTCAGTTACTATATATTTTCAATTTTATCCACTTCTAAGACGACAACTTTACTATGTCAATATAAATGCTCGACCTAAATTTTATCGGCTGAAATCTTCCGGCCGACCCGGTTAAAAAGATAAATTAAATGGCGCATTGATCAAAATCACACATATGTATACCGTATGTTACAACTTAATTATTAAGAGCCTTTTAAAATTTAATGAAAGCTATTGGCTTGTCGTGAAGGTTTAGCTTTGGCCGTTGAATGGGTTAATAAGCCAGCAGTGTGGTGCCATATTATCACTGATATGCAATGTACAAAGGAGTTGTTTTCAGAGGTGAGGATTCGTCATATTGGAAGAGGATGCAACAGGGTAGCTCATGAGTTAGCGCAATTGGCTAGCACAACGAAGCGTTGTGCTCTTTGACAAGAGCATGTTCCTACCTACATACAAGGCTAGCAGAATGAAGATCTCTCTTCCTCGCAAAAAAATAATCAAAGCTCGATTGGTGGTCTGATTTGGATATATGGTTCTACATAATTGTATCTATGGTATAATGGTGTATGGTTAATTGTGGGAGTGACAATGCCAGGTTTATATATATTTTATATTTACTTCCACACTAGGTAGCTTGTGCCTACATCAGTTGGGCCAGAATTTCCGCATTACTAATGTTTCGATATATGCACACAATATGATAAAGAGAAATGTTCTTCATTCACAGTAGTTCTGATATATAGTGCTACCTCTTGCGTACACCACCCCTTCCATAAAAAAAACGAATTTCTGGCTATGAATTTGAACATATATACCCTATGTTCAGATTCGTAACCAGAAATTATTTTTTGGGACGACGGAAGTACATACAAGAGAGATAAACATGTGCTTCAATGCATGTGCATGAATGCATGCTATTATGTAAGATTACATGTAATGCATGCATGGTCAGGTAAGATATGATATGCCACTGACGAATATATATCCAAACTTCCTCATCATATTATATCATATATGCTTGATACAGTACGACCTATATGCATGAGTGCAGTAGACGATGATGCCTAACATGGTGTCAGCATGCATGAATGCATGGTGCAAACTAAATGGCAAAATAGAAGCACAAGAGAGAGAAAGATCTTGGCCTGTTAGGTGCATGTGTAATATTTTTTTTTAGACAAGCGGTATGTATAATTATTGCATCGGCATTATATATATCTAGGATCAAATGGCATAATGGGCCTCTAAAAATTGTGTTGTCTCAGCAAATGAACTCTTTTTTTAGGGAAAGCAAATTAACATAACGTACCTCCCCCTTGTTTGATCTCTGCATCAGTAGTATATAGGCGACCGCAACATTGACTCTGTCGTTTCGAAGATTTTACCACGGATATATCGAATTTTTGCAGCATCTCCATCATATCATTATTATACAGTACATATATGTATCCACCAAAAAAAAATTAGAAAAGGTAGAGAAACTCCCCACAGCATCATCATCATATATCCATGGATGACTTTCAGAAGAACTGAACTGTATATACACTCCAAATCAAGTTTTACAAGTTCTACAAATCATAACTAACCAAATTCCGGCACTCGGTTTCGTAACTCAACGTCGACACACTGCAGTACAGTACTACCTGCTTTAAAGAAATTTCTTCGATGTGTGTCATGTGTGCTTCTTATCTTGTTCATTGCTCTCCCTTGATCATGCATGCATTACATCACAGTGATCATAATATACTGCAAGAATACTTAAAGTTTTTGAGGCATGCATGCATCAATAAATCAGTAGGGAGAGCTAGGTTAACTGAGAGATTAATTAGCAGGTAGCCACATGATACAATATCCACTGAAGATGATCATAGCTTGAGCTCAAGGTCTACTTCTTCAGGATCATCTGAGTTCATAGAGTGATCTACCGGTTGGTTTAGGCCGTAGTGTCTCCTTAAGTAAATGGATTCCTACAATTAATTAATGACATAGAAATGGATTATCTTGGCACAACCATATTGTATAAACTATTAACACATCTCTTCAATATAATTAAATTAATTAGGTGTGTATACCTCAGGTTCGAAGAGAGGCAATGTGTGGTCGCTGCTGGGATGAGAGTAATGAGCTGCAGCTCCATATATAGCTTCATGGTTAGGCGGTGACCTGAAAGATTAGGAACTAATTAACATACATTCAGGCATCCTGTGTTAATCACTGATCATATTGTTGTTTAGATATATAATTAAACTTCAATTGATCATCACTGGATAATTATTATTTCGAGCATGCACATGTGTGTATAAAGACGAGCACCTGATGATGGGACTCGTTGATTGGAATTCGCCGTATCTGATATCTCCTGATCTGCTCCCTCCATAGGCCATCTATAATTGCAGATTTGCAATATAGAACCAAGCTAAGTTAGTTAGGTCGAACTGTGTCGGCCATGATAAGATCTCTTTAGCTAAGCCAAGGATATCACGTTCACGTGCATGGGGGAATAAAATCTCTTTAGCTGCAATAATACTCTTGTTCTTCTCTGTGCACAAGATTAATCGACAACCATATATATGCATCCTTTTGCCAAAAAAATAATGTTTATTATCACGCGTTCTAGGCTTGATGCAAATATGCAATACACTACTGTAGCTAGCAAAGCACGCCAGCAGCTGGACCTGGAAGCAAATATAGTCAATAAGATGAATTCGTTGTCTAACTTTTGTAGATCTCTTATGGACTATTCATTTTTTTTTATGTTGGGCTGAAATGATTAAAAAACAAAGAGTGCATATTTCGTTGAAATTAATCTTAGAGAGAGGTTGATTAATCTGTCTAGAAACCAAGAAAATATGTAGTAACAATTTGACAAGATTTATTGGCAGATCTCTGAAATTCTGTCAGTTAGCTAGTATGCATTTGGTGAACAGCTGAAAGAACTGCATATACCGCTAAATTGGGGTGGATGGGATAGGAGTTGATGTTGGCAGGGAAGGAGGACGATGGAGACGATGACAGCGAGTTAGATGACCGTGCATCTTCCTGCTGCTCGATGGATGATCAATTCCAAAACCACATGAAATCAGAAAAGAAATTAAACTTGAGCAACCAGCAAGAATCACAAAATTACTAAAAAGATGCAGAAATTGGTAGTCAGACTAATTTACCAGGTTGAGGCTGCCAATTCCATGGATCGGAGGTGGCTGGCCAAGAGGAGGATTCTGCAGGTAGCCGGCTGCCATTTCACTCTGAATCCTGATCTTCTCGAGCTGCGCAACGCCGAGCCCTCGCTGCGGCTGCTTCGGCTTGTCGGAGCCGCTGTTTCCGGCTGATCTCTTGCCCTTCCTGCTGGACCCAAATGATCTTCCTCTTCCTGGCCATTCCATGTTCATTTGTCTCCAAAGTTGCTAGCTTTCATATGGGGAAATTTCTAGTACACCAGAAGAGAACTGATCAGAAGACCTAGAAGAAGACCATAGCTAGCAAAGTGGGAGCAAGAAGAAAGGGAGAAGAAGTTGGATGATGGAAAGGAGACTCTTTGATATTAAAGTGAAAGGGAGAGATCTCCTTACCTTACACACACATTAATTAATAATAGGGATGCACTGCAGGTTGCAGCATTGTTTATTTGATTTTTTTAATTTGATCTTATAGCGTGGCAATGGCTTCATTAATTGGTTTATATAATCAGCACCATGTGACCCAAATCCTATCACTAAAAGAAAAGGAGAGAGGAGTTTAAATTAATTCCCATTGTGTTGATTTGTTCGGGGATGATCACTGAAGATCTTTGTCTTCAAAATGCCCCCCATTTAGAATTCGTGTGGTTGTGATTTAACATTCTGTATTTTATTCAGCACTGAGCACAAATAGAAAGGGTCCTGAATTATTGTTGTCAGTAAGGAGGATTTTAATTTCTTCTGAACATGAGTCCTTCCTCGTATTAAAAAATAAACTTTTACGATGCTTAATTAGGAGATACATTAAGAGGCAGATGTAACTAAGTAGTGCAACTGATGATCTCTTATGCAGGCTGTTTGTTTAACAATGACTGCACAGCCATATACTAGTAGTAACAACGTATTTCCTTTCAATTAAAAAATACTAGTTACACATAATATATATATACTACTAGTAACTGTACTCCCTGAAAAAAGGCTAACTTTTGTAACGAATCTTAAATATAGTCTATAACTAAATTTATGTCCATAAGTTGTTTTTTTAGAACGGAAGGAGTAATTCTGGAGAGCAGTAGAGACGTCGTGAGACATATCCCAAAAGCAATACCTAAGCAGGTGTAGTAATGTCGACATGATGGATCAGTTTGTGTAACTGACTACGTAGCATATATATAACTAAAGAACTAAGCTAGAGCTAGCGACATCTACACGAGATTTAATGGAGAATTTAGTAATGTTTTGGGAGATGCAGAGAGGGTGCAAAATCTTCTCGGCGATCTCGGGAATCAGAAGCTTCGCTGGCTGCTGCATATGCATGGTTCAGACTCATCAGCTTGATCAGAGAATTCAGACATGGCGCGTGGGTTGGGATCGCAGTTTAGGTGGAAAGCATCCTCCTTGATCGAATAAAAATGCAACCACACATATATTGATATACATATACAACCTGCATTTTGATCGTACTCTTATGAGATTTAATTATCTTATGTAAGCATATAGTAGTTAGAAGCCCTGTCGTCGATCGTTGTTGCTTCACGTGCGGCCTGGATCTTCTTGCTGCATGAGCTGATGATAATTAACCTTGGAAAATAGTCACTGAGCTAAGGCAGCAAATCAAATAATGGAGCATTAATTAATTTATGAGGAATTGCAAACACTGATAAGTATACTTAACCCTGCATTTTCCGCCTGATATATAATATAACTGAACTATCCCTATATATATAGCTATTGAAGGTCTGATCAGTCTGGTCCACAGTAACTGAATTAGGGTTTTTGTTTCTTGGATGTGATTTTGTGACACCTTGTTGGTTAGTCCTCAAGATAGCTATATTTATATATATGATATTACAACATTAGCTTTACAACCTGTGCTGCAAGTGGATCAACTAATTGATGACCTAACTAATTTTTCAGTTAATTAAATAAGAGAATATTGAGATTTGCAGCATCCATTCATCTTGAACTCCTTAAAGGAGACAGCACCTAAGCTAATTAAGCCCTTGATGTATGACAACAAGCTTATTGCAATTATATATTTATGCAACTTAATTAATCAATTAATAACTAGGAGGTAGTGATCAAACAGTGTTTAGAAAACAGCAGCACGCCGTGCATGCTCCTCCATATTTTAGTTGCATGAGTAGGCAGAGCTTTTCCCAGACTAGCTAGCTAGTTAATTGGGGCTGTTCTTTTCCTTTCTACTTAACACCAGTTGCTTAAGTATAATGAGTACTCCCTCCCTCCCAAAATATAAGTATTTTTGGACTCTGACACGATCCGATATACTATTTTGACCAACAATATTTATAAAAGTAAGATATTTTAAATAAAAAGAGTTGCATATTATGATAGTTTGTTTAATAATAAATCTAATAACTTCAATTTTATATGATTGATTTTTTTTATTAATAGTCAAAGTTAGAAATGTTTGACTTGTCACTATGCTAAAAATACTTATATTTTGGGACGGAGAGTAATATATATTGCCATTGGTAATTTAATGAACTACCTCAATAGCCCAGCACCATTTCGGGGATTTCTTCAGAAAGGCTAACTTGAGAAACTAGATACCGGGCCGGCCTAAATGTCTAGAAAAGTTAGAACAGGATAAATTAATTAAACTATTCTTTCTGATGCTTCAGCAAAAAGCTAGCTAAACTGAGGGCCTTGTTGCTGCTACTTTGCTGCTTATATATATTAAAACAAAAAATGAAGGATATATATATAGTACCATGCAGTGCTGCTTTACCTTATCACTGCTACCTTGGTACACACACATATACAATATATTAGTCAGATTGTCTAGAACATCTCATATCTATTTATTTCCTGCTTTCATGCCAGCATAAAAAGAGAACATTTTCTACGTACACCCACTAGGAACAAAGTTCAGAGAGAGGCTTGGCTAGCTTTTTTGTTTTTGTTCATTGATATGATCAGATGTGACTTCATCTAGCATCATGCTGGTGCTTAACCCTACATAACTCGTATTATTTGATGAGCAAGCACATGTGGTCCTGGATTAACCATACAATTCTCTCATAATCACCATATTTATTGCTAATCAGTGGTTCGCTATCACACTAATCCCCTTGTATCTGGCATGCTAATGCAATTATAAAAAGAGGTATGAAAGAGAAAGAAAGAAATAAAAGAATCAGTAGTTCTTCTAGCACTGCTTAACAGAATAAACAAAAAGAAGAAAATTCAGAACGGCAAGCAAGTAGCAGTAGCAAACTGTTAATCACGGTGACGGATGGATCCAGCCATTGACTGACGCTAACATCCCATGGCCTTTCTTGATTCATGATTGGATTGCGTTGCGTGCTACAGGCTTATAATAATTCATAGATTCAAAGCGTTCGTGTCATTGATCTCATCAAGAACTTATTTTAAATTCCACAGAAGAAACACACGTAAGTTCCGTGTTGAAAATGTACTCGTATTTTATCTGCATATTTGATTAATGCACTACCAAAGAGAATAATTCCGTCCGTGATTTGCCCAGTAATTCTAGGAAATTAAACTCTAGTTCTTCCATTTTGACAGCACTGTCTAGTTTTGCTTCTGAATTCTGAATATTTCTGAATTTCACTTGATGTTGTAAGCAGTCCATGTGGCCCATTTGTATGCAACTACAGAGACAAGGCCCAACAAATTACCGGCCTGCTAAACTCAATCCAATCGAAAAATAGGCCCAAAAAAGAAATAGAAACAAAATATTTCTCTGAAAATTATTCCCGAAAAAATATTTCTCTGAAAATGGCGTGAAACTGTGCAGGCACATGTACTGTGGAAAATGGCGTCGAACTGAACTGTAGCAAGGAACAGTATCAGACTCCTTTTCGGGTGATGAACTCATGATGCGATGGACGACTCTCCATCTAGGTAGCTCGAATCTCCTTTTCTCCCTGCAGTTCATGCACATGTATCTGAATCTGAAAGCTGCCCCAAGATTTGACAAGAACAGGCCTCTTTTCTTCTCTGCCATAATACAAGAATCCCAGGATGGCAAAATTCACATTTCAGCAAGTATTTTCACACACAGTGAACTGAACATATACTATGCTACTGTAGTGAACTGAAGTGGACGCTGCAGTAGGAATACAATCGCTTTGTTTGGTCAGTTTGGTGTTGCAAAAACTGAAAAAAAAAAGAGAGAGAGAGAGAAAGAAAGGAAAAGAGGAGTCCTGAACTTCTGAAAAGAAGTCGTCACACTACAGTGAAGTCACAGTCATTCAGTCAGTCAGTCAGAGAGTGTGTCAGTCAGGCTCTGACAGATGCTAAAGTCAACTATTCGACGGTGCGATAAAAGAAAAGAGTGACGAGGAGTGTCTGAATTCTAGTAAAGCCTTTTGCATTGAAAAGCAAAGCAGATGCCAAAGCGAGAGCGAGGAGGATGGCAAAAGCAGAGGAATTGGCCGGTGAAGATGAACAGTCGCTACTGCAGTTGCTGCGTTTTGCTGCTACCACCAAACGGGCTCAGCAGCAGAGGCCAGAAGCTATTTCAAGCTCTCTCGGCGAAAGATGCAGCGAATGGTGTGTTTGTCTGGACAGAAATATGGGCGTTGGGAATGGCATTGCCAGCGTCGTCTACTGTTCATTTGCTATCACCTTGGATTCTTTTTCTTTTCTGCTTGCTCGTTTTCGTGAAATTACTCCAAAAATGCATTGCCTGTTCCTCTTTGTTTCGGTACCAACTGATGAAATGGAACAGGAGTTTGATGGTGTGTAAGTTAACAAGGCTTGAATCTTCATTTTACATGTAGAGGGAGTTTGAATTATGCCTGGCGGATGAAATTTTGAAATTTTGATGGTTGAGTAATTGAATGGAAAATTTGGGGTAATGGAGCAAGATGCGGCATGCAGCGTGGGGACAAATTTCAGGGAACAGATCGTACACATTCATCACAAACCTACAGTGGTGACCACAAATCAGTCGCCAAAGGGGACAGCACCGTTTTAATCGCTCACCCCCAACACGCTGGGCCCACCCATTCCCTGTCTCACTCTCTCACTGCGGGTGGGGCCCAGGATCGCGAGAGGCTGGCTTCCTGGGCCCACATTGTCAGGGCTCGCCGACGCCGTCCCACGCGAGGCCGAGGCGGCCGCCCTCCTGCAGCGCGCGCAGCAGCTGCGCGCCCTTGCGCCGCCCCCGCGCGCTGCACTCCCCCTGCATCGCCGCCACCACCGCCTTCACCACCTCCGGCGGCGGCGGCGACGGCGGCGACGAGGCGGCCTCGTCGCCGTTCCTGCCGTAGATGGCCGCCAGGACGCCGATGGCGCACTCGCGTCCGCGGCCGGCCATGCCCTCCACGGCGCGCGCCAGCACGGGCGCGGCCAGGGGCTCCCTCCGCACGGCCGCGGCGCCGCCGG
Organism: Oryza glaberrima; assembly: GCF_000147395.1. Taxonomy (NCBI): domain Eukaryota; kingdom Viridiplantae; phylum Streptophyta; class Magnoliopsida; order Poales; family Poaceae; genus Oryza; species Oryza glaberrima. The sequence goes on from NC_068330.1 coordinate 24,431,615, forward strand.
CGGCGGTGCAGAGGAGCTCCAGCGCCGCCAGCGCGCGCTCCGCCGTGGCCCCCGCCGGCCCGGACGCCGCCACCGCCTCCACGGCCGCCGACGCCGCGCCGGCCTCGACGGCCGCCTCCCTGTTCCCTTCTTCCAGCAGCACGACCAACAGCACCTTCGCCGCGAGCCTCGCCGTCGCCGGCTCCCGCACCGCCGCCACGACCCCGGCCACGACGGCGACCGGCACCGCCCTCGCCGCCGCCTCCATCTCCCTCTCCACCGTCCGCAGCGCCGCCACCACCTCCCCCGCCGCGAACTTCTCCTCCGCGCTCATCATCACCGCACCCCCACCCCCACCTCCACCACCTCCTCCTCCTCCCGCCGACCCCGACGCTTGCGGCGGGTGATGCACCGGCAGCCTCCACTGCGTGAAGCTCTGCGACGCCGAAGACGAGGACGACGACGAGGACGACGACGGCCCGACGCTCCTCTGCACCGCCGCACCCTGCTGCTGCTGCTGCTGCTGCGGATGCTGATGATGACTACTCATCTCCACCGCCGGCGCCGCCGCCTCCACGACCGGCGACGCCGCGGCCGCATCCCCGCCGCACGGCGTGCCCGATCCGCCCTTGGCCCCGCCCATCCCCGCCACGACATTGTTGTTGGGCGTGGCCGTCGGGCTGAGCGCCGGGTGCGTGCAGGTGCTGAAGATCCCGCACGAGAAGAGCGCCCTTGGGGACGGCTTGAGCCTCGCCGCGCCGCCGCCTGCGGCGGCCGCCCCGCCAGGCTGCGCGCGGCTCATATCCTAATCCTCTAGGCTTCTAGGTACCTAGCTATAGGCTATAGCTAGCGAGCGAGAGAGCGAGCAGAGTGGAGTGAGGAGCAGCAGTGGGGAGATGGGAGTGGCGGGATGTTGATATGGAGGGAGGTGGTGGGGGCAAGCGGGAATTGAATGCGATGCGAGGGTGGTGTGCATGCATGTGTGGAGGAGGAGGAGAGGAGATCCCCCGCGATGCGATGGCGTTTAACGGCGCGGTGAAAAGTAAATATGCGGCGAGTGCATGCAGTGCGGAGCAGGTGGTCTCTCCTACTGTCACTGTCTCAAAATCTAAATAACAGATTGAGGATGAGACGAGACATATTCTGTTTATATTGGTAATAACATGATATTTCGTTATTCAGATTTATATTATTAGAATATATCATATTTAATCATATATTCTTATATTTTATATATATTTATATTTTAGGATAGACATAGTACATACTACCTTCGTCCCAACTAGAAAATGTCATGTATTAGAATAACTTATTTTGAGATAGTGGTAGTACTAATCACAAGTTGGTTATTTATGTGACATGCAATACAAATACCAATATTTTAAGGGAATAAAAAATAAGGACAAATAAAGTTATCAACAATGTTGCAAACGCCCCCAGGGCACACAAGGAAAAGCCTTAGGGATGGTAACGGGGTGGGGTTAGGCCCTAACGGGAAAATTGCCACCCTGGGAAAGCCTTTATTTCGTTTCAAGACGCAGCTGATGAGTAACCAGCTGATAAGAAATAAAGATGCACTTCTTTTTAATCTTTTTACCGTTAGTTAGTTTAGCTATTGATTTATAGGATCTGAATATAAATCAGTTATAAGAATTCAAGATTTTAGAAGATACCGTAACTATTAGAACCCCTCTAAAGTCTAAACAACAGGGACGAGAGCGAGCCATGAGCTGGGGGGTTCCATATTCGAAGCGCTAGCTGCGAGTGCGGAGCTGCGAGCGATAGCGAACCGTGCGCGAGGTACGGAGCACTGCGCAGCAATAGTCGATGAGGACTGCGTCGGATCTGGGGATGTGCAATCATGCATGCTGCCGCCCGTCGCTGCTGCTATGCTATGCTGCCGGCGAGAGCGACTGCACGCATCTGCATTATTGGACCGCCTGTCGTCGCCGATCCAACCTATTCCTACCTCCTACTCCTCTTCCGTCCTTAAAAAAAACAATCCTTATGTTCCCGTGTCCAACAGTTTAACCGTCTCTCTTATTTAAAAAAATTATAAAAAAAATTTAAAGAACAACTCATGCATAAAGTATTAATCATGTTTTATCATTTAACAACAATAAAAATACTAATTATAAAAAAATTCATATAAGATAGACAGTCAAAAGTTAGATACGAAAACCTAGTATTTATCTTTTTTTTGAGACGGAGGGAGTACCATTTCGATTTTTGTCCACGCAAAGAACACTTCTTCTGTCCAAACAAAACTTAATCAAAAATAAGTTGTGACATATAGTAAAACAGCGAATCTGAAGAAGCTCTGGTTTAAACTCATTGTTTGAAAATAGGTCACATCCTATTTTAAATTAAGTTTTTCTTTTTTAAGGTGGAGAAAATAGAGCCAAGCTTAGCTAGGATCGTGTCTCATCATACTACTAGAGTAGAAGTATCCAAGAAGAGCTAGCTAGCCACACGCATATAACGTGTAATTCAATCGCTGGACAGATCATGAACGGATGGATGTATATATATATATGCATGGACAACGAACAGATCGAACTAAGGAAAGTACGTGTGCGTTGGATATATACTCCGTACATGCAGGACCATGTAATGTACCCTCCGTATTTTAATGTATGACGCCGTTAACTTTTCGACCAACGTTTGACCATTCGTTTTATTTAAAATTTTCGTGCAAATATAAAAGTATTTATATCGTACTTAAAGAACATTTGATGATGAATTGAGTCACAATAAAATAAATGATAATTGTATAAATTTTTTAAATAGGACGAATGGTCGAACGTTAAATAAAAAGTCAATGGCGTCATACATTAAAATATGGAGATAGTAGTATCATATACAGCTCGTGACCTCGTGTTGGCACAGCAGTACACGCCCCCTGACGGACGGGTGTTCATTTAAGGTGATGGGCATGTCCGTAGAGTGACATCCATAAAACTCCAGTTTGTTGTTCTTCCACGCCAACGAATTGAACGAACTTGCCCGCGAGATCGGCTCGGTTAATTATTCGGGAGTAGTAGCCGGCTAGTCGCAATGCAGGAGGGGCCCAGGGACCATGTGACCGGAGGGTGCTCGCCCACTGGGGCTGTCGACTCGAGTGTGAGTAGGATGGATGCGGGCCACACGGGCCCGCAGTTGGCACGCTCTAGTTTAACTAAATAATCAATTCAAAATAAAATCTATGATCTCTGTTTTATTTTTATATTATAAATTGTTTGATTTTACAAAACAAATATATTATCAATGTTAAATTTAATGAGACTAATTTGGTGTTGTAGAGGTTGTTAATTTTATCTATATATTTGATCAAACCTAAAGAAAAAAAATTCAAATGGCTTATAATATAAAACGGAGACAGTGGCTTATTTTGGCCGAGTTTAGTTCTTTTTTTTAAAACTTTCAACTTTTCCATCACATCCAAACTTTTCTACACACGTAAACTTCCAACTTTTCTGTCATATCGTTTTAATTTTAGCCAAACTTCTAATTTTAGCCTGAACTGAACACACCTTTTATTGAAATAGATAGAGTGAACCGTCATTCACACCTCGATGCATAAAGGCTACAATTTATGTATGGGTAGCCTTATGCCTTGTGCATTCTGCGCCATGCACATGACACGTACATGCAGTCGGTGAGTCGGCTGGTTTGTTTTAGTTCAACTAAACAATCAATTTTGGAAAGTTTAAAACAAAATTTAATTAGTTCATCCAGCTGGTGAATTAGAGTGAGTGAATCGTTACTCGTGGAATGGTTCACACCTCGATGCATGGAAGATAGAGGCTGCGGTTTATGAATGGACGTGCCCGTCGATCCATGGCATATATGGTCCCTCCCGGCTGAGACGAGTCCCAGACCTGTCGCTGATGATGCACCGGGCGTCGCAGTGCACGTACGACGAGCTCTCTCATGCCAGCCTTACACATGCCTTGTGCGCGCGTGCCGTGCATATATATACGACGAACACGCGTACCTGCCTGCAGCTGGTGGATCCAATGCGTACGTACGTACGAGAGGCCAGGATCGAGCTACGCAGCTTGTGAACGATCTGTGTGCTACGTTTAGTTGTTTCGATCACACAGATGTTTTACTCTACTATGTTATTATTACATAAATCCTCCCCGTCGGCTGTCCGATGGGGAGAAAAACAATCGGACGCCCCGCGCCGCCCACGCCTCACGCGCCCCCACCACACGCGCCCGTTGCAACAGGCATCCAGATATAACGAAAACGTCCTATTAAGGAGGATTCGTTTCTTTTTTTTTCCGACAAACAATGTTTCAGCTAGCGTATTCGTGATGTTTCATTGTGCATAGATGAAATGTTGCAGTAAAATTTTTATAATGTGTTTTAATAATTTCATCTTAATGGACACGTGATTTGTTGATGTACACGGGGTTTAAGTATTGCAATGGCTTTAAATCGTTTGTTGCATACGTTGAACCAAATTGTTTGATCTAGTGATCTGATCGTGTTTCGCTTTTTTTAAAGAACCGAAACACTCTTTTCGATATTCGTTGAAACATTGTTTTTATATAGGGTAAAACAACGTCCGATTTTTTGGAAACCGTTGTTTCATACGTTGTAACAAAATGTTTTATGAGGTGATTTGGTTGTGTTTCAGCTTTTTAAAAGATTAAAATATTTTCGATCTATTAAGTGAAAGATTTTCGATCCACTTGGTGAAACAGCGCCTGGCTTTTTTAAAAAAAATAAAAATAAGGCGCCTGATTTGTAGGCATGTCCTTATTATTATCCACCGAGACCGACCGAGGGGCTTGTTGTCAAAGTCACAATTGGATCATATCGATCGTTTGATTCATTCGATCGCCTTTCGGCTTTGTTTGGCAAATAGGATTAGGAAATAATATCCCACCCTTCAAAAGACAATATTACATTCTAGCCATCCATTCTTCACACCTCATTTAATCCTAGCCATTTATCCATTTCTATTTTCCTATCCCCCACCTGTCATATCCCATTTGCCAAACACACCCTTCGAGTTTTGATTTCGCTTTGGTTCTCGATCGGACCGGACATGGTGTAGTACGTCTGAAGCTTAGGGCCCATCTGCTGGGCCAGCCGCCGTATGTGTTGTCAAGCTCGGAGGAGTACTGATCCAAAGCGTCCGTACGTGCATCCATGGCCGCCGCGCCCGCCGCTCCGATGGTCCCCGGCGCTCTCGGCCGGCCGGTCTGGCCACCCGGTCGCCGGCGGCCTCGAGATCAGCGCTCCTCCTCTGGGTCCAGTGTGCTATCTCGTACCGTTCATCGATGACCTCAGTGGCGGAGCCACCGCTCGGCGACCCGTAGACAGTGGCCCAAGCTCGTCGCAGCGAACACGTTGTAAACTTTAATACTCTATCCGTTTCATAAGGTAAAAGTTTCTAGCATTTTTTATATACATATAGATGTTAATAAATCTAAACGCATACATATGTCTAGATTTATTAACATCTAAATGAATGTGGGTAATGCTAGAAAGTCTTACATTGTGAAACAGAGGAAGTATAACACCGTCTCATAATATAAGGGATTTTAAGTTCTTGCTTACACTGTTTGACCACTCGTCTTATTCAAAAAATTTTGAAATTATTATTTATTTATTTTGACTTACTTTATTATCCAAAGTACTTTAAGCACAACTTTTCGTTTTTTATATTTGCACAATTTTTTTTAATAAGATGAGTGGTTAAACACTACAATCAAAAACTCAAAATCTCTTATATTGTGGGACGGAGAGAGTAGAAATGAACACATAATTTTCATAGCAAATACTTATTATAATTAGATTTATCTGAGTTTTAAAAATTTTCTAGCTCCGCCACTGGATGATCCCTCGTTGTTGTGGGATCATTGGATGAAGTAAGTCAATAGGGATGTCAATCGGACACGACGGGCATGTGTAGTGTAAGCCCACGGCCTGTTGTAACATTGGTATGGTCTGGGCTCTTATGCTTCTCGGTAGCATGCTGGATGTATGGAGTTATATGTAAAACCTTTGCTTTTCTGTTCTTTATTCTGGTTTGAACAAGAGTGTCAGGTGTGGAGGATGAACAGCAAGCTTGCTATAGTTGCTACCCATGCTTCAACTTGGCAGCAACTGTTTGGACACAAGTTTGCAGAGATCACTGAACTCGGATACAGGTAAGCGTATGTAGACAACGCACTAGTCATTTCAGAATCTGAAGAGCACCAAGGTATGGAAGCATACCATAGGCACCTGGCCGTCAGAGGATTGCCATCATGCCATGAAAAACAGGTAGTAGTATTCATCTGGGAGCTGCCAAGCACAATAGGTTCAAAATTCAACAAAAAAAAAAGAGAACTTTTTAAGACAAGCCACAATTTACATACTTAGTACGGTATATTACAGAGATAGGCAGAGATGCCAGCCAAAAGGATAGGGATAGTCATCAGAGATTCAGAGCTACGAGTTTCAGGCAAAGATGCATAGGGAAGATCCACCCAACTACACTGCAGAAATGCTATCTTTCCCAGGTTGGGATAGTCATCAGAGTTTTGAGCTTCAGGCTGAAAAACAAGATTGGCTGCCACACAGATCGGCGCAAGATCAAAACCACGTGTTGACAAGATTGGTAATTTGTAGTGGATACAATATCAAGTGCAACTCCAGATAATATATATATGAGAGAATTGATGAAAGTATCACACAGGAAGCATTAAGCAGCCTGACTTGATCTTTCAAAGACAAAATCGACCATCTACAGATTGACACAAGACAACCTCGTAGGTAAAATGGCTGTTTTACAATACGCCACAGATTTCACTACACACGTAAATAAACTAATAGCAGAGATACTTCAGGTAAAACACTGCACCCCTCAGCGGAAACTTGCTACAGCAAACTTGGTCCACACATTTGCTGTCCAGATGATGAAAGCTCGGGCAACTATTTGTTCTGACCTGTCTGTTCCAGTGATCTCGGAGCTGCAGGGACACAGAAGATACTTCAGACAAGGACAAATCAATACATATTCGTTAAGGAATCGATGCATTAAGTTATCAAGAAGTTACGGTCAAAACCCCATAAGAAAAATGCTGCTAGCTAATGAGAGAGCATCCACCAGTGTTCCCAAATATCAGATACCAATGGAAAATGATGTTTACATATGCCTCTAAATATAAAGGCAGATCTGTGATACTTAGTTGCAGAGTTCCAGGTCATCCAGATTAAGTCAAAATAGTTTTAGGCTTTTAGCATTTTAGCAATGTGGACTGATCCACCTTCAGCCAAATCACTAGTGATTTGTTGCAATAGACGATGCATAAGGCGTGCAGTTATATTTGTATTCTGTATTTTAGGAATATACCTCCAAAGGCCAAAGAACATGTTGTATTTGTTCACTTGCTTTATTCCAAAATCAAGGATACAATCAGATTTGTGTCTTCAATTGTAGGACTGGTAAATTTCATGCGATATCCTCACCTTTTTCATGTCTTATGTCTTACCGAGTTACTGTTACTCAAGTTATCTGAGGCTATGCCAATAAACATCAATGAAAAATTTAAACATGTGACATAATTTATTTGTAATTGTACAGGTATAACTAACCAGCAAGGTCCAAGTTATCACCAATATTAGCATAATGCGCATCTCAATGGAAAAGCATGTGAATGCTTGAATGATTAATTTGTCTCATGAAACCCTGAAATCAAAGTATGGCCAAGTGCTACAGATATTGCACATACCCATTCCAGCAGCATCTGAACCTCTCATGATCCGCAGTTTCCGACAACTAGTAGTAAACAAGCTGAAAATGATGTACAAGATATTAGATGGTAACCAAGAATGATTGTAAATAACTGCTGAAACATCGGGAAAAAAAAACATGGTAGCTCAGTCAAACAATTCATAGGTCATATTGAACTTGTGAACAATTTTGTCTGTTGATATACGAAACAGTGTAGTACTGAGGGGTGGGAGTGACACATTTTTATACAAGATAAATTTTTATTGGTAGACTGTACAAACTCTTGAAATGTGCCAACTAAAAGTATGAAAAAACATTGCCCATAGAACTCGAACTTTCTCAAAGAGAACAATCAAAATTCAGAAAGGATTTATAATTCTAATTCATACTGAAGAGTGAAACTGGAGTAGTCAGAGAACTCTAGAGAGAGAGACTTGAATAAACATTTTACACGAGTCCATCTAACTTTTCAGCAAGTTACAGGGCATTGGTTTGCATAATTTTAGTTGACTCCAAATATCATCATAAGTGTTAGTAATGTGTTATCGAGTTCAAACCACTAGAAGAAGTAACATTATTGGTAAATCAAGCTCCCATCATACACTATCAAGATCTCCTAACTACAGTTACTGCATCAACAGCAGAAGAATACTGTTATCTGAATGTCTGAACGTATTCTATGCAAGACAAGAATGCCGCAAGAGAAAATCATAAAAACCATCACAATTTAAATAAGATAAGATGCATGATCACAAAGTTAGAACTCACTCCCAAGGAAGATCACCAACAAGCATCCAGTCAGCATCCTTGTCTTCATAGGTAAGAACATACTCTTGGTCCTTAAGGGCATCAGCCCTAGAACCATCAGTCAGCCTGTCTCTTTTTGATGTTTTATGTGAACTGCTCCTACCTGTATTGCAAAACAAGTCAACCATTAATATGTTTCCTGGATATATGTAAAATACAGACAATAGAAAGCACTTTTGTAGTTGAATACACACGAGCGTCCCAAAATCAAGGTATACATGGGCTTAGTAAAAATGGAAATGCTATTTCAACTTACACAAACATACGGTGCAAACACAATAACTGTGTCAAAATATCGGTAAAGTAAGCAAATCAAATTTTAAACAAACATAGTTACCGCAAGAGTTCTCTTTTTACTAATGGACTTCATTATCACTTTTCTATTGTTTCACCGCCACATAGGAAAACAGGGTTTAGCATCTAAGCACAGCACTTATTGTTCTACGGTTAGTTCTTGGCTACTTGACTCAGATGAAGAATTATGCTTAGTCAAAATAATCTGGCAACTGTAGTCCAGCTAGACCAAATCCACTAGTAGCCATGCATCAGCTTCCCCTTCTATCATTACATTATTTTATAACTCCGAAGATCTTCCAAAAGCGAGGAAAAAAGACATGGATTATATCAGTCTTTTATTAGATAATGGAATATTTCATTACACAGAATATCTGTCTTAACTACATATTTAATGCACACAAAATATCGTTCTATTTCATCAAACTAATGCACACAAATTGATTTTTTTTGGATAATGGAAGTATAACTTACTTCCAGTCTATGTACCAAATAAGGATGCACGCAATGACACAAGTACACAACCAAACTAACTGGCATCTAAAGCTACATGCAAAAGAAAGCAAATTGAACAAATCTACAAAGAAACAAACAGAAAACAGAAATACTCACCAGTGATAAAGCAGCTGAACATCTTCTCAAGAGCAAGTGAAAGATCTTCATAGCTTGAATAGGTCTTGAGGTCAACCTTCCTAAGGTATGGGGCTCCATCCATGCTGACCTTAACATAGCAACATCCTACCTCACTTTTGCCTTGGTCTTCCCCCTTTGTCTTTGTGGCACTGGCGGCCAATGTATTCTTCCGGTAGCTTCGCACAGGTGGCCATCCAACAACTTGTGCCCTAGCGCATAAACACATACTATCAGACTAAATGTTTCAGAACAAAACATATATCTAGTGACATATGATCTTCAACTAACCACCAACTTCATGAAAAAATTGAACTCAGGTCCCTTGAACCCTTCAAGACCTGGTTACAAGTAGTTTATTACATATCTCTATCCTAACTCCTAAGCAGTTTAGTTATATCACCTGAGCAACAGTACCAGTGCAGGTGGAAAATCAAGAGAGGCAGCACCATTTGGTCACAACACCTGGTTATGTGACAATTTTTCAACAAAGCTCGAGCTTTTTCCAGTCAGGTGGCGGTTTTACCAGGAATCTTTTTCTTCCGTGTTCAGTTTAGCAAGTACCCCCTCCAATGATGAACATAAAGCGCACGTGTGTCTCAAGATTCAAACTTTATAACTGTTGACTAACAATTAGCACAGCAAAATATACTATTACTATGTATTTGATCATTTCTACATTCCAGAGAAAATAACCATGAGAACTAGTATCAATTTAATTACTGCTCCTATTTTAACATCTAGAACTAATGAAGCGCCATCAAACCAGCAAATCAAATATTCCTATATTTAACAAGCTATAAATTAGCCCAGAGAGCTCTAAATCAAACCAACTCAAAACCAAACAGGAGCACGCATGCTTACTTGGCAGCTCGCGGAGCTCCAGCAGCAGCTTCCCCCAACCCCTTCTCCTCCTCCTCCTCCTCCCTCACGCCCCTCTCATCATCACCGGCGGTGGCAGCAGCACGACGGCCCTCGGATCGGTCGAGGGAGTCGACGAACCCGCGCTTGGCGCCGCCCCTGGGAGGAGGAGCAGGGCCGAGCGTGAGCGCGGCGTCGACGACGACAGCCTCCGCCTCAGCGCGGGCGGGCGACTCCGACCCCGGGAGGCCGAGGCGGAGCGCGAGGTGCGCCCCGACGACCTCGGCGACGGGGGTCGACGCGCAGCAGGAGGAGGAGGACGAGGCCGGGGTCGCCCCGAGCCCGATGTAGTCTCGCGCTTCGAGCGGCGGCGGCGGCGGCGGCATCGGAATCGAGAGATGCACACGCAGAGAGGAGAGGAAAGGAGAGGAGAGGGGGAGAAGAGGCGAAAGCGAATGTCTTTTTGTTCTTCTCTTGGAGAAGGGGAGGAGAGAGCTTAAAGGGAGAAGTGGCCGACACGGGGAGGAATTGGCTTTCTATTTTGTCGCCCTTTTTTCGGGCGGGGTGGTTTCCCGGGTGCGCATAGTGTTTGCGCCATTTTTATCCTTTCCCAGAGTAGACTTTAGTATAAACGTGTGTGACAGAGCATCTCCGCTGATGACCGTTTTGAGACCCTGAAAGTTTGACCATTTGGCCCTTTTAGAAATACATATTTCATAACTAAACCTTCACGAAAACTTTTGTTTAAAAAAATCATCGGTTTTACGTTAATATCAATAGCTAGCAACATCTCAGCACAAATAAATTTGGTGGCTTAACGCTCGGACTTTGCCACATAGGCACTAAGGCACCTCATCTACCCTAAGAGCCAATCACATTGGCACCGACTTTCTGAAAGGTCATAAAGTCCATTTTAGCGATATTGGTGTTATGGTGCAGTGGTAGGTTGTATCGCTTGTTGTGTTGAAACCCAAGCTCATGTCCTATACCCAAGAAAGATAAAATATGCACAAAGAATCTTATGAAATGCGGCCAAATACCACTGGACCACTTGTTGTATAGCGTGCGATTTAGTGTTATCCAAACTAGGCAGCAAAATCCCATCACAATTAATATAAGATAGATGACACTTTTTAGACAACGAACCTCGGCCTCAAGAAAGGGATAATTTTGAGATTGATTTCATTTTTTTTTAAGTTTTTGTTTTGGATCTATTTGTTAAAAATGTTATTCAAAAGGATCATCCAATCAAAAATATTCATGTTTGAGATCAGGGTCGTTTGCCAAGTCAACAAAAGGCGAGTTTAGAACAGTGACATGGTTCTACGCTTTGGAAGACAGGCGATGCTTGCATGTTAAGGATAGGTCGATAGTGAGTATGACATGAACAGACGTGCTTTATGGAAAATGAGAGATCAACACTCTAGGAGGGAAATTGCAGCAGCAGCCTCGGCCGTGACAAGGAAAGCTCACGCAGGCCGGTGGTTTAATACACGGAGTACAGTAAAGCGGCTTGCTTTGGTTGCCGCGACAGGATCTTGGAGAGGATTCCCTTTTCAGTTTTCTAATCGAGAATTTTTCAGACAGCCGCTGCACACGCCACTCGATCTTCCCATATCGTCTTGAGTTCTTGACAGCTGCACCCATCGATCAAAACACACCTGACCGGCTGGCCCCCTCCAAAGTTTAAAGTTAAAACAAGAAATCTATACACATCGAAGTCCAAGCTTCTCCTTTCCTGTATAAGCACAGTTGGACATCACCGATTGAGCTGTGGTTAAACAAGAAAAATGTTAAGATTAAGATGAAATGAGGACACGGAAAATAAAAGACTCTATGATTAATTAAGTTTTAATTATTATAATCTTAACAAATGGATTTATGTGCTATTTTAAGACAACTTCCATGCATAAAGTTTTTACATGAAACACACCATTTAATAGTTTGGAAAATATGTTAATAGAAACCAAGTTAAAATCTACAAATAGAACTACTCCCTCCGTTAAAAAAAAAAACTCAATCTAGGTGAGAGTATAACCCATCCTACGTCTTATTACCATAAATCTAGATATGAGATTATCCAGCTTAGTTAGATGGTGTTTGAATCTCCTAAAGATGGAGATAAAGATTAAGTGTTTCACGCAAAACGAGATGGTAATAACGTGTGGTTAATTAAGTTTTAATTATTACAAACTTTAAAAAAATAGATTATTCATATAGAAAGTTTTCGCACGAAATGCACCGTTTATTAGTTTGAAAAACGTGCAACAAAAATTTTATATCTTCATCAACTTTTATTGGAGAAAAGAAACTACGATAGGTCATATCCCTGACTTGATTCAAAGGAAATTTATAGTAATTTTAAAGGATTTTATTCCTATAGGAATTTTTACTATATAGCCATTTAAATCAAATGAATGAATTCTATGGAATCATATGAAATTCCTATGGAATGCCTCTTCCCATGTAAGTTTTGGAGGAAATTTAGCATGAGGTAGAACCTCATGTTAAGAATCCTTGGAGTCTTTATCTCTTCTCAAATTCCTATGTTTTTCCTACGGCTCAATTAAACGGTCATTCTTATATTTTTCCTGTGTTTTGCAATCCTCTATTTTACACTTGTATTTCTGTGATAATCCTATGTTTTTTCTATTCCTCCGTTTTTTCATTCATGTGATTCAAAGGGAGCCTTAGATTAGTTTTTTTTTTTTTTTGAATGGAAGGAGGGGACGGTGTCGTGAG